>NC_090436.1:603218578-603920486 GCF_031143425.1 Pleurodeles waltl
CACTGTTTTCTCCGTTAGCGTCTGTATTTGACGCTAATGTGTGTAAAAATGGTGCATTTCCATTTTGCGACATGTATACACGTCATAAAACAGGTTAGATTCATTTTTCCGGTGTTAACGTCAATTTGCCTTACGACAAGGCCAATGGTTAACGTTAAAAATGTTGACTCTAACCTGTTTTTAGCGCCACCCAGCATCATAGTATAAATTTGACGCCAGGTGGTGTTAAAAAATTGCACTAGTCAGAGCTAAACCTTTTGACACAAAACTGCGTTAGCGCAGTTTTGCATCAAAAACTAGAAATCTGGCACTGTATTTCTTGATTACTGTGTCCCTCATGAGTGGTTACCTCATCCTGTCATCTTTCCCTAGGTTTAACAGTGCATCCATCCCTCCACTTTGAATGTGCCCCCAGAAACCAGCTACTCAATCCTCCACAGGGACCCTGTTCATCTCTAGGGCAACCTCATAGGTCTCAAACCACTTATTTATATGATTTTGCACAGCAAAGTTAGATCCAAGATTTCTGGGGCTGTGGACCTTCTTATCTCCAATGAGTACTGTGCTTTTGCTGGCACCATTACTGCTTGACCCTAAGACTTGTTTGAGATTTAGGTCCAGCTCTTTCAGACTTAGTTCATGAGTCCACACTATTCATTTTTCTGCCAAGTCCCTTTCTCCCTCAGCTTTCCTCTCAGGTCCCTCTCAGCCTGTCCCACCTTCAACTCTTAAGGAGACAGGGGGGGGGAGGATGCACAGCTGCCTGCGTTAGACCCAGCAAGGGACTTGATCTCTGTGGGCCCTTCTTTCTTTGCCCTGGAGCCATGGCCAAGTCATTTCCCTCCTCCTAATACTTCTTCTCTGAGCCATCACCCGCTTGGTCCTCTGCTTAGTGGACCCTTTCTTCACCTCTAGCCCCTCTCCTTGCAGAACTTCTTCAGGTCAGCCTTGCTGAGTTCATCAATCTGGACCAACTCCGTCATATTGTAGACTGACAGGCAGTTGCAATCAATTTCCATTCTGGCAGGGTATCACAGGTGCAAAAACAAAAGAGGCTCCAATTTTATGAAGGTGAGACAGGAACCAAATTCCGAAAAATTACTAATTAATGAGACAAAACAGAGAATATAAGGAGGAGTCGACTCTGGTGTCAAGTTATTTAGAATGGGATTTTAGAGTTACACAAAATCACTGTATGGTAATACACAAACACAAGTACTGGATCCCACCACTGAGCACCAATGTAAAACATTGGGCTGTTGCTTGAGGGAGTTATGAGCCCTCTCAAGCAACAGCTTCAGTCCTTGTCTGGGTGATCCATAAACAGTCATTGAGATAACCTGTGCCTAACACTCTGGTAGCTAGGCACAAAAGCATTCGGGATTGATTTAGAGACAACATGTAATGTATCTATGCAGCACTTAAAAAGTAATGAAGTGAAAACACAGCACAAGAAAAATCCCACAGAAATTAAAAATAATAGAGTAAAATGTAATAAATTATTTGACACCAAAACATCAAAAATCCAATTAGTAGAAACAGATATTTGCATTATTGAAGATTTAAGGTGCCGAAGTGCCTAAAACCACAAAGCGCCACTCAGTTATCGGCTCAAGCGGCACTGGGTGAAAGTCACAAGCTCAGGCTGACTGTGATGGAGCACAGGCTGGCTACAAGGAACAGGTTAACGCTGCTAAAATGTTACCTTCAAAAGACCAGTGCAAAGTGTTTTGTCCACGATGGAGGGCAAAGTGGAGGGTGGGTGTCGTGGACAGTCATTGCTGTAGCACGAAGATCCTGTTGGGCGTTGCAGATGGTCATTGCTGGAGATTCACGCTGGTAATTACTGCGGGCTGTCAATGCTGTAGTGCAAAGTGCAGATCTTGTGCTGCCAATCTCGCTGGCAGTCTATGTCATGCGTAGAGAGCTTCACGTTGGTGGTTAGCACAGGCAGCACGATCTTGGCATGAACAGGCCCATCCACAGTCGCGAAGAGCCCAAAACACTAGGATTTCTTCTTTTCTTCAAGAAGGAGCTCAACTGATGCCACACCTAGGGTCTATGACCTGCGATATGACCTTGGAGGCACCTCTAAGGGATCAGGAACTCGCTCCAGCAGAGGCCACCAAGGCTTAGGTAGGCCTAATTGCAGGCCCAGACAGGTTCAGTTGCAGAAGCTCAGCTGAGCATTTGCAGAGAGGCCTCTGGAGATTGTTGTGTCCTTGTAGCTCAGAACATAGCGGTTAGCTTACCCTTGGAGTCACTGAAGCCTGGGATGAAGGGTGCAGGACAAGTCTTCCTTCTTAGACAGCAGGGCAAGCCTCAAGTAGCAGGGTAGTCCTCTGGCATCAGGGTAGTTCTTCTTCTGTAGTATCCACTGGTGTAGGAATGTACTAAAGAGTGGGCCTGAGAAATGAGAGAAGCTTCTGGAGTTTCCCCCTACAGAGGTGTCTGGAATTTCATGCCTCTATGCCCTGGTCCCGTTCTGTCTTTGGACACAATAGGCTAGTGTGAAGTATTTTGTGTGTTAGCTATCCCAGTGCCTTTGAAATGCAAGTGTTGTAGGTGACAGCTCTACCCCCCCCACACATTAGCTGTCACCCAAAGATGCCATCCTGGCAACACTCAGACCCTCTAGTGTGATACTGGCTGGGAGGAATACACAAAGCCCATCTGCCAACTACACCTAGTCAAATAACCCAGGACACTGGCTGCAGGGACCAAATGGTTAGGACAAGAAAATGGCAACTTAAAAAATTGAATTTTCAGAATTGTGACTTAAAATCAGATTTTACCATTGAAGAAGGATTTAAATGACAGTGTTTCAGACACCACACTTGCCCTTCCTACCTGCTCCCAAACAAAAGTTATCACTTAATAAAATTAAATGTAATAAGGTAACCCAATGTTATGCTACTGGAAAGGTAGGCCTTGCAATAACAAGAAATGAATTTGAGAGGTTTTCACTACCAGGACATGTAAAACTTAAAAGTACATGTCAAGTTCTTTAAGCACAATGCACCTTGCCCTATGGGTTGTTTGGAACCCAGCCCAGGGGTGACTTATATGTATTAAAAAGGAAGGTTTAGGCTTTATTTTATTATTTTATTTTGCCAGGCTGAAATGGCAGTTAAAACAGCACACACATGCTGCAATGGAAGGCCTGAAACAGGTCTAAAGGGCTACTTAAGTGGGTGGCACAATGAGTGCTGCAGGCCTACTAGTAGCATGTCATTTACAGACCCTGAGTAAATTTAATATCACATGACTATGGACTTATAACTAAGTTAACTGTGGCAAGTAGGTGTAAGCCAATTTCATCATGTTTAGAGCAGGGCCGTCGCCACAGGTGAGGAGGGCATTTGAGGGCTGGGCCAACTCACATTATTCGTTGCCCCCCTTCCAAAATGACAGAGGCAGTTGGCACAGTGTTTCTCAAAATCTGTGTTTAAATTTCGTTTATCTAAACAAACTGCATTCACATTTGAATGCATACAGCCTAATCGGGGAAAAACATGCTGGAGTTCAGAAGCTGAATGATCAATAAAAATGCCTTTTTATCTTGTTACATTTGCTGTGTGTCGATAGACAGAAATTAAATGTCAGGCTATGTCTTCTGACAAATTGCTGCTTATTCTTCAAATATTGAAATGTTGTTTACTTTTCTTACTCTTACTGTAAAGTGACAGGATTTTCTAAAGTGAAGTATGTGACAATCTCGCAGGGCTACAGGCAGGGCCACTGAATTATGCATCAGGGGAGGCCAAAATGAAGCAGCAAGGTTGACTAAATTATGTGCAAGAAAACACAAATAATGCAGTTTAATGCTGCATTTTGTGAAAGCATTACTTCATTATTCTGGCATTTTTACACGTTAGCACTGGCTGGGAAAAGGCTTCACGACATTAGTATCAGTTCCACACCAAAATATAGCTATAAGTAACTGAAGGGTAACAAGTCAACCTTTGTAGAAGACTTTGTTCTGCACGGCAGCACATTTCAGCATTTTTAGTAAGTTTTGATCTGTTTGAGCTTGTTAAAATCTGCAGATCATGCAGCAAATGATGGATTGCATGACAAATACAGCAAGTTCAGAATTATATGGAAAATGCTGTGGGCATAGAATTTCATAATTCCAGTGGCCCCGCGTACAAGGAGTGCAAACGGAAGACTGTAGGATGTCAATTTGTTTCCAATTCACAAAAATGTAAATAACTGTAAATGAATTGTACAAATATTTTGATGTGTCAGCAGTCATGAAAGCACAAATTAAGCATGTTTTGTTCTGTAATTCTGAAGTGTGATGGAAACAAAGATTTTGATAGGATTGAAATAAATCTAGGTGAATGATAAATATTATATTGTATTGCAGCATTTGCATAGCCCCTATGCGTGCCACTGAAGAAATTATGTGCATGGGCAGCAAGCTACTCCCTATAGGGTGGTGTGTGGCTGAAAGGGTGTTGGCTTTGTTTTGTGATTCTATGTGGGAAGTGTTTTCATTTTGTGCGTGATGACCGTGGAGGTGCGATTATCGTGTTATGGGGCGCAGCATGTAGGAGTATAGTGGATGATGGATGATGAGACATGAGAGACACAGATGCACAGTTTATGGTTTTTCAGTACTCTGACAGCTTTGAACAGCTCTGCAGGTCCCTATATGATATTTCTTATAAGTATTGTCTGCTTAGCTGGCTACTGCACTGGGTTGTAGAATCGGAAATTTTGTGTATAGGTGTGGTCCTGAGATGGCATATTGGATGGGAGAGAAAAGTGGAGAGATCTGCTGGGATGTGCATAGTTACTACAATCCAATATCTGAGTGTCATTCTGAGATCTAAAGAAGCAGCCGCAATCTAGATATTTGGGACCTGCAGTCATGGACTAGACTAAAGTGCTTCTTTTGACACTCAATGTATGACAGACATCAACAATTATTCCATGCAGGTTATATTAGTGATGACTGGTTTATTGGCTGCACAGTATTTGTGATGAACAAACCTCATAACAGATATGTTTTATGTGAATGTAAGAAGTGTAAGTTACAATTGACTGCTGACCAATGAGTGTTATGGTATAATTGTGGGCCAGAAAATGTATATATCAAATTACATACCTGTATCATATCCCGGCAAACCATAGGTCAGCCCTTCTTAACTCACCTGACTATTGAAAGTAGTTTGCTGGTCGAATCTATGGATTGTAAACTGACTGAAATTGAGGGTGTGACTGACTTTCCGGGTTCTGTTGCCAGAATATGTGGTGGTGTAGTTGTCTTGGAACAAATCATATTTTCAGCTGTCTTTTGAGGTGTGAGCTTGCCGGCTTGTTCTGAGAAAGCACTGCCTCCTATGGATTTCTTAAGTAATATCATGATACGTGGTAGAAGCCTGGAGTACAGTGTACTGTTTGGTTTGTACTGCTTGAATTTAGCTTGTAGGCAGAGAGGCTCTGTGGCCAATGCAAAGTGCCTTGAAGAAAGTACCTTTAACAATTGCAAGACATTTGTTCTCTTGGGTGAAGGCAGAGAATAAGTCTTGCAGCAGCATTTTAGATGACTTGTATTTTATGTATGATAAATGCGGTTGCACCAAGGTATAGGCAAAATCAAGCTTGAAGACTAATTGTGTGAGTGTGGCTTGCAGTTTCTGTTGATATTCAAGGTATGGGAGGATGTAACATAGTGTTTTCGGTGTTTAAAAGTCAATCTGTTTGACGTTATTAACACGTGATGTCAAATATAGATTTGAATCCATTGTCACCTCTGGCTCTGTGACGCCTCTTGATATTGTTGGAAGGGCCTCATGGTCCTTAGACCATGCCACGGTAGGATGGTGTTTATGCCATTGTCCATTGTGATGGTTATTCATCATCCATGTGTTTATGGCCTGAAGGCTATCATCAAATTTTAAATTGTAGATGTCTTCCAGACCATCCATTTTTAAAATGATTTGGTTGTCATTTGCATTATTGTAACAAGTGAGGTTGAATGATTTAACCAGGTTTGGTAAGGGGGTTAGGTAGATGCTGAATGATAGAGGAGATATGAAGGACAGCTGAGGGATGCTGTGTACGGAAAGCTTATGTGAAAGGTGGTACCAACACCAGTTCACAGTCACAGCTGAGAGACCAAGAATCCAATGGGCATTAGCTAGCTGAACTACCTTCTCAACCTTCATATATAGTATGTCAAACAAGAGTTTGCTATGTGAAAAGATTGTACAGCTGTACAGAACACTGAGTCACGTTATTCTTAAACCAGCAATTTTCATGACCTTTTCTGTTCCTGATACAGAAGTGGTTTTCATTACCTAAACCTATCAGCCATTCAGAAGCAAAGTCCAATTAGGAGACTAGAGATTCCAATATAGCATAGTGCTTTGATTAGCCTGTTGTGCTGGGAGACAGTCATCGTAAATCAGGTACCACTTACATTTGACTGATATTGCTCTAGTCTACACTGGCCTGTTGTGAGATAATGTATCTGCTCTAGATGTTTAGTTTGATTGCATTAGCCAGATGGTTTGTTAGGTTAATGTGCCTGCTGCAAAGGGTTTAAACTACCTTAACTAGCAGTAGTATGAATCTAAAATGTCCCAATATAGACTGCCATATCACAAAGGGCTGCTTTAACAGACTATCTATCTTTCAGAAATTGTTTAATATCTAGATAAAGCTGCTATGGTCAGCATACTGAAGATCATTTCCTTGAACCTGACATTGTGGAAACCATAATCAGGGCATCAGAGGCTGAAAACACTTGCATTATAATTGGCCTATCTAGACTTCTTAGCACAATGAAGACATTTTCTGATTTTTATATATTGTAATTTAAGATCTGTGTAGTATGAATCTGCTTTTTGAAATATGTTGACACCTTTGAAATTCTCCTTGATCTTTACCTAATTTATAGCAAATAAACTGCTATTTTGAGGTCCTAAGTAATAATGTTCCAAATGCATAACACTTGGTGAACATTTGGGGTAGTGTTATTTTTGGGAGAAGTATGGGAATAAAGGGTAATGGGAATTGTATGGATCTTCACAGATTCTAGAACTTTCCTACACAGGAGGAAAAATCTGTGAATTCACCAAAGTTTGGAGTTTGCAATGCATTCTGGGTAAGAAAAGATATTGGGATCCATGAAAGCAATGCCACCCCAGACTACCTTAGGTGCCTTATTTTCAGAAATGTCTTGGTTTGGCAGGTTTCCCTGAGCGCCTACTAAGCTCTGGCCTAAATAACCCAGGTAGCCACATTTCCAGAATCTGTCACCTTGACAGGCAAAATCCTAATGATTCCGTCTGTCTCAGGGCACCTTTTGTTTCACAAGTGGGATAGCATTATTATTGGGAGAAGTGTATGAATGCTGTGTGGTAGGACACCTGTCGATCCCTGCAGATTCCATAGCACTGTCTACTTTCACTTTTGTTTTGCTTTGTAACGTCAGCACACACAGTGGGCTGCGCAGTAGAGAAAAATGTTGCTGCTGTTTATACTAGAAACATTTTCTTTTCCAGTACTATGGATGACCCCTTGAAGCCACTTCACTGTGAAGGTAGCATGGTGGACTTCAACAGACGTCGTCTGCTTAAAACCCACCACATCAATGCAGCCTGATATTCTGTCCAAAAATAATTGGTGACATGCTGCAAGGATATAATGGCAACATTACACTAACTTTTTTGTTCCATGCTCATAGTGGGTACATACAATTCCAATTCCAGGAGGTAGGCTTCTTGGACCGGGGAACACTGAAAAGTACAGTGGTCAAAGAAAGGTGACAGGTGCTGACAGGTGCTGCTAATGGGCCTGCACAACCAAGAGAAATTTCAATTGTCATATATGGGCTGTGGAGAAGAGGACTAGAGAGAGAATAAAACATACTGAGAAGTAGAGGGAAGATAGAAGAGGAGATAAAGAGAAAAGATTTGAGAAAGGAGAGGAGATTTGGAGAATAAATAGAAAAAGCAAGAAAGAGAGCAGAAGAGACAGAAATAGCAAGATAGATGCACCAGCAAATATAATTGAACTATCCATCTTTTGTCATATAGTGAAATGTACTGTAGGACCCTCCCATCTTCCCCTGTGAAATGATATCTAAATTCTATTTAGTTTCCACATTATTGCAGCATTATTGCAGCTCTAAAACTTTTAAAACACACTGTTCACCACTAATTTCCCCAAATGTTCCTGATGAATATGCTTCAAGCTCTCTATAAGGTTATTTTAAATTTCTGGTGAGTTAAATTAAAAACTTTGATTGCAAAGTTGGGAGGATTTAGGAAACTCCACACTTTACGAAGTAGATGAAGATTCCTAACTTTATGTGAGGCAAGGTTTATCCCTTGGATCTTGCGATTTCCTGATGCAGATTTTCCCAGGTAAGACATCCTTCAACAAAACTGTTGAGTGCAGAGGCTGGACAGTCACCACTTGAGGTAAAAGGAGTATGAGGTAGGCCTCCGAGCTGAGGCCAGTTTAGTTTTTTTTTCTTCAAATAACTTAATAAGTTTTACATTTCACAAAACTTGAACAGTTTAGGCAATACACAAAGTAGAGAGTCAGGCTAATTTACAACTTTACACACCTCTACCTTTAATTTCCATTTAACTGATACAATTTAAAGTTGGATTGTAGAAAGTTGATTAAGTATGTTTAATATGTACCTTAGAAAAATCCATGTTGCTCTTCACATAAAATCACGTGGTATGCACCCTGAATATCGAAAGCAGAATATCTATGGCACTAATTATCGAGGACTGAATTTCAAATCCAAAATCTCAACAGGTAAGTAAGTACAGAGTTTCCATACCTTACTCCACATTTATGTCTTCAAGGTATTGAGATAGTAGAGTTAGGAGTAGTAAATGTTAGAATCTGGGTCTCTAGTTGGCAGAGGCACACACACTTGTCCAAGTAGGGACTACACTCCTAGTCAGTGTAAGCCACTACACAACCTAAATTATCCTTTGCTCATCCTCTGGTAGCTTGGCACAGAACAGGCAGACTTATTTAGGTGGCAATGTGTACATTATTTGTGCAATAACTCATACAGTAACACAGTAATAACACCACAAAAAGTACTCCACACCAGTTTAGGAGAACAGATATTTATCTGAATAAACTAAGACCAAAATGCCATGAATCCAATGTACACAAGTAAAGTTATGAATTTTGCAAGATTAAATCCTATGCTTGTGCTTAGAAACACAATAGATCCAACTGGGGCTATTATGATGTTGTGACCGAGTCTTTCCCAACAGTCCAACGCCACTCACAGTGGAGTGCGGACTGGTCATGGAGTCTCATGGACCCTAGGCACAGTACCTTTGGAAAATGAGGAAACAACGACGCAGCATGGAGTTGGGGAGACGCAGCGTTTCTGGAGCCTGTGTGGCATCGGTACCTTACTGCGGCAGGGGAGATGAGGTGCCGGGTCCTTACTGCCAGGCGGGGGAGGTGATGCTTCGGTTCTATCCGGTTGCAGGGGAGGTGATGTGAGGTTGGGTCCTTACGACCCGGCAGGGTCGATGAGTCCAGCAGGTCAAGACGCAGAGTGTTGACTTTGAAGTGTTCCTATCACACCACTGGACTTCAGCGGCGTCAGGCTTGAATTGCAAGTTGCGTTGTTGCACTCAGTGAGGACCATGGAGCCAGAGCAGGCAGCGATGCTGGTTCTGAAGTCGCTCTGAAGTCGGGGTGGACTAGCTAGGAGTTAGTAGATGAAGACTTTGTTGGCCCTGAGGCTTCATAACAGGAGGCAGGCTCAATCCCTTGGAGAGCACTTGTGGAGGAAGGCAGAGCCCTTCCAGCAGAGTCAGGGAGCAGCAGGTAGCAGGGCAACAAGCAAGAGAGAAGTTGTTCCAGAAAAGCATTCTAGATGAGTCCTTTCGGCAGCTCAGCCGTCCTTCTGACAGAGTCCAGTTGTAGATCCAGAAGTGTCTGATTTTTAGTGGGTCACAGACCCAGTATATATACACCCAAAAGTGCTTTTGAAGTGGAGAAAATTTCAAAGACTGGTTATGAAGTGCACAAGTTCCCCTTTCAACCCAGCCCTGTCTTCCAGGAGCCCTGTGGCAGTCCTTGAGGGCAGGCCGCTGGTCTTTAAAGTGTAAGTGAGAGCCCTTCCTGCCCTGGGAAACCCATCTGTATGTAGATGCAGCTGGGTGTCCTGTGTTTATGTCTATCTCGGTGGAATGCACAAGGTAGCTGTCAACCAGCACAGACCAGATGTGGATTAGAAACAGGCTGTAAGGCACAGATGGCAGTAAGTGCAGTGAAATGTGACATTTCTGAAATAGTAATGTAAAATCCAACTTAACCAGTAAGTATGATTTCTATCTACCATTCCAACCATGCCAAATATGAAAAGTCTATTCCTCTCAGATCAGAAATTACCACTTAATAGCATATAAGGGGTTCTCTAATTCTGGACTATGAAAGGAACAGGCTTCAAAGTAGTGAAAAACGACTTTGGAAGTTTTTCACTACTGGGACATGTAAAACGTATAAGTACATGTCCTGCCTTTCACTTATATAGCACCCTGCCCTATTGGTTACCTAGAGCCTAACGTAGGGGTGACTTAGGTGTAAGAAAAGGGGAATATAAGGCTTGGCAAGTTCTTTTAAATGCCAAGTCAAAGTGACACTGAAACTGCACACACGCCTGGCAATGCCTGTTAAGGTGCTACTTATGTGGGTGGCACAATCAGTGCTGCAGGCCACTAGTAGCCTTTAATGTACCGGCCCGGTATACATCTAGTGCACTGTACTAGGGACTTATAGGTAAATAAAATATGCCAATTCGGTATGAGCCAATGTTACCATGTTTTAGGGAGAGAGCACATGCACTTTAGGACTGGTTAGCAGTGATAAAGTACCCAGAGTCCTAAAGCCAACAACGGTGAGGTCCGAAAAAGAGGAGAAGGAAGGAAAAAAGTTTAGGGTGACCTTTCAGAGAGGGCCATTTTCCAACAGTAAACATATACCATCCTATAAGCACTTACCTTTTGATACTATGCCCTCAATATTCTTATACCACAATAGTCTGAGGGTTGATATTTAGTGGGTTAACAAATATTTGGGAATGAATGCACCCTCAGAGCACAACTTAATGTTTGGTCATATCTCAGGGCTATGCCCCCTAAAAATATACTTCTTCATCATTGGTTGTCCTTTGTTTCTCGGGGTCAGTCATGATTTAGATCCCTATACTTTTGAGACTAGAGGAGATTCTTCAATTTTTGCAGGATGGCTTTGATTTGAGGTTAGCAGTGGCTACCTTTAAGGTAAAATGTGCAGTCGTTGAAGCTGTTTGTGTCCTTCCAGGGGCATAGTGAACATTCATTATTTGGTTTTTCTATCTTTTAAAAGTGTTTTCATTACAAAGGCCTCCTTCCAAGTTCTCAGTTTCAACTTGAGATCTTCCTCTAGTTCCTAAGAGTTTGCACTTTTGCAGGAAGTGCATGTTAGATTTTTGACTTTCTAGGTTTGTTTCCTAGTAGCTATCACTTTGGCTAGAAGTCTTAGTAACACAATTTTCTTAACTCTCAGAACTCTTTAGCTTTAGGTATGCAAAGGCAGAAATGGTTTATGACTGGGTCTCATTTTTAGACCTAAAGAGGTTTCTAGTTTTCATTGAACCAGAAATCATTTTGCTGTCTTTTTTTCTTAATTCTTGTTCTTCAGAGGAAGAAAAGCTCCATATTTTATATGTAGTCAGAGTTAGAATTTTCATTTCTTGATCAGTGGACTACAGACTGCCACAGTCTTTTTGTGAATGGTGGAGTATCCAGAAAGGGTTAGAAGTTGTCGTCCTTCACCTTTAGTCAATGGTTCACAATCACAGTTTCTGTGGTATACCAAATACAGGGGGTTCCTTACCTGCCGCAATTCAGGGTTGATCTAGCAGGGCATGGCAGCTTTTTAAGCAGAATTATGGGGAGTCTGTTTTCAGGACATTTGTCGAGCTGCTGGCTGGTCTGCGCCTTCAACATTCATTTCTCATTATATGCTTTAACACTTTAGACCAGTGTTTTGGATGCTGTTGGTTCTGCATAAGTAACTGTTGTTGTAAATTGCCAAATTAATTAAATAAATGGAATTAAATAGATGTGTGGCATTTATTTATTTGTGGGATCAAGTTGTGATATACGACTTTGGCATCGCCTTATATTTGTAAGGACGAGGACAAGGAAGGGTTGAAAAGATAATGTCCTGGTAACCTTCATTACTCAGAATAATCTTCCATGTCCCAGGACTAACAATCCCACCCTTCCACCCCCAGGCAGAACTTTGATCCCTGAAGCTCAGAAACTCCAGACTTTACGGAAGGTCTAAAGAATCCTCTATTGGCCCTGGCAAAGGCAGCAGCAGAGGAATCTTACAAGTGGTCCTCAGCACTGTGTTCCTATCTACATTCAGGGGTGAATCAGACCACCTGAAGGGATCACTCGCCACCAGCTTGGGGCAGGCATAGCACCCATATATTCAGCTGCTGTGATTTTCACAGGCCCCTCTGAGACTATGCATTTACTCTTGTGTTTTTTGACAGAGTTGTTTCTATTTAAATAGGTTCCGCACCACAGAGTGAAGTAATTGATAGCATACCAAATTCGTGATTCGTGCTAGAATTGATTTTTACAAGAGAAGGCATTGACTAATAGCTACACATTGATGAAATTACTGAGGGGTGAGTTCCTTCCTGTGAAAAGGTTTTGTTTTTGGTTGAGAATAGATTAGTTATATTATTGGGGACATTTTCTATTGGTAAAGCCCCTTTGTGGGTTTCGTTTCAAGTGCATAATAGGTATATTTATATTAATCCAAGAAAGATATACATGGGAAATACTACCTTGTTTGGACATTGACTCCATGCAGAATGAGATACATACATGATAAACATACAATGCAATATTAGATTAGTTTGCTGAGTAACCATATAATTAAGGATTAACAATTCTGGAGAATTGATATATGATTTTTTCATTCTAGGTGCTTCCTATAATAATACTTTTCCCTGATGAAGACCTTTTCAAATGAATTTCAGATTTTGGGACGAAACGTCGACTTCAAATTTAAATGTGGACTGGATTTTGAAACATTTAAGTGGAACCTAGGCATCTACATTTGGGTTGGGGTGGCCAAAAGGAGACTGTAAGATTTGTAGCCATATTTGTTTTATTGCTTTGTAAATAGCACTGATGCACTTTATTGACACCTTATTCACTTGCACTGCACCATCACTGTTTAGGAGCACCGGTTAGAGTGCTTTGCTTGAGTTGTTCAATTTAAGTGTATTTTTCCTAATATAATGGTTATATTACTATATGAATCCTATTGAGTTAGGGGGTTTTAGTGGTACAACCACTGTCGTGGAAGTTAAGGATTACACTTTCCCCGGGGGGGGCATTGTTTGTTGTTACATTCCTTAAGAAGGCTGACACTTCCATGCGACCGACACACAAAAACGGACAGGACTCTTAGTCCTAGTCCAGATGAGGGTGGTTTGTAGCACTACATGCCCAGGAAGTACATGAGGAGGGTACTCTCAGGTATGTGATGTTGTAGCTCTTCAGTGCAATTACTTGGTGGGAAGCAAATGCTTATATGCCAAGTCTATGGCAGTTTGGCAGCAGCTTACTGCCAATCAAAGCTGGATTGTTTGTTTATGACTGAAACTTAGACCAAAGAAAACTTTGGCACAGACATAGCCTTAGCCACTCCACCAGGGTATGAGGCAGTAAGGGTGAATGGGCCTGGACGGAGGGGAAGTGGGGTAGGTGTAATTTTTAAAGAGGATCTAAATTGCAGTTTAGATTCTATTAATATCAGCCAAGATATTTGTGAGGGAGCCTATTTTAAGCTCAGACACGGTCATGTGTCATGAATGGAAGGCATTGTGGTATGACGTCCACCCAAAAAAGGAATTTCTAGAGATTCTGCATCAAATGATCGAACCTCTGTTGTTGATCAGGGTATAGTCCTTGGGGAATTTAACCTCCATTTGGAGGATGAAAATGACAGGGATACCTATTCTTTCTCAGACTTGATGTCCTGCTTCGGTTGGAATCAATGAGTTGAAGGCGTCACTCATACTGCTGGGCACGTCCTTGATGGTATTTTCTCTAAACAAGGGCATATTACCATCTTAGGCTATATTTGGCTAGATTAGTCTGATCACAGCCTGATCCCTTTTGAAGTTAGATGTGAAAGGGAGAGTGAACCTAGGCAGAACATTTCTAAAAACAGTAGGAATTTGGATAGGATAGAGCAGAAGGATTTGAGAACAGTCCTGGAAAACATAAATAAAGACTTCTTGGGGGCCTGGAACTCTGGCAGAGAAGTTCGATCAGTGGGTCAAGATATTGGTAGAGGAAGCTGCCCCATTTAGGAAACCAAGAACCAGTGGTAAAAAAAAGAGTCCCAGGTCTGTGGTATATAGAGGAGCTCAAGGAGCTCCAAAGACTCTGTAGGAGGCTGGAACAGAAATGGAAATGAAATCCAGGACTGGATAAGAAGGCGAGGTTCAGGGAAGCAGGGGATAAAAACAAATTTGCTATCAGGGATGTGAAAACAAGGTATTACACGCAGAAGATTAGGGGCATGGCAAACGTCCCTAAAGAGCTGTTAAAGGTAGGAAGCTCCTTTACAACACCCCCTATCTTCCAGGAGATTGAGATTTAACAAACGTTTTGTGATAAGGTTGCGGGGTTCTTCAGAGATAACATTCTGAGAATTCATGCAGACTTTCCTATTCTGCCCATAGAGTCTGCCAAGCTAGAATCAGGGCCAGAGGGTGAGGAAGATAGGGGGCTGCTTTTGGCAAAATGTGGTCCTCTGCTTGCAGACAAATTCAAGACCCTTATTACAGGAATTAACTTGGAGTCACTGGATGTTCCTTTTCTGCCAAGGGTACCGCACATGGTGGTGGAACCTATTGTGGAGGTACTGGAGATGATGTATGGAAAGGTGCTGGAATCTGGGGGGTTTCCACCAACATGGAAACAGACAATTGTCAAGCCCCTGAAAAAGAACCTGGGAGGGGACCCTTTTGACCTTAAAAATATATGTCCTATTTCCCTTGTCCCTGCCAAGGTGCTAGAGAAACACATTACTCAAAAGGTTGCCAGTTATATGCATGCCTATAGTTGCCTGGATCCCTCTCAACATGGGTTCAGGAAGAATCATAGTGCAGAATCTGCTTTGATTACCACCACAGATATCATTCTGAAGGCAGGTAGACCAGGGGGCACCAATCTATTGTTTCTGGACCTATTGGCGGTCTTTATTACCATCTCACCCCAGCTCATGGTACAACAACTGTATCAGGCAGGTGTGATGGGATTGGCCCTGGGGATTTTGGAATCATTTCTACATGGCAGATCAATTACAGTTAGCTATGGAGACTTTAGATCTGCCCACTTTCAGCTTCCGTGTGGAGTCCCCCAGGGCTTGTCGCTTATTCTGATCCTGTTTAACACATATGTGGATCCCCTGGCAAAACATGTCTGCTATTTTGAATTTCAAGTATCCTCATACACTGATGATACCCAGCTCATCGTTTCCATAAAAAATGACTCGGAAGTAGTGGCAGACAGATTCTAGGCCTGCTTGAGGAAAATTAGCCAATGGATAGGGCAGAATAGACTGAAAATGAATGGAGATAAAATGGAGATACTAATTTTTGGGGCCAAGACGTCAATCTGGAGTAGCAGATGGTGGCCCAAGTCCTATGGGACTCTGCCTATCCCCATGACAGCTGCTAAAAAAATTTGCCGTAATGTTTGATTCCTCCTTGACTTTTGACATACAGGTCAATAAAATCGTGAGTGCATGTTTTTGGATGTTGAATATTCTGAAAAAAGTCTTGCCGTTTATACCACTAGAGCTTAGGGTGATGGTGGTTCTTGCTCTTATTACGTCAAGACTGGACTACTGTAATGCACTGTTTCTTAATATAAATCAATCCTCACCGAATAAATTACAGTTGATCCAGAACGCAGCAGCCCAGTTGTTACTAGGTTTGCCAAGGTATTCTTCTGTCAACGAGGGTCTTAAGAAGCTACACTGGTTGCCTGTAAGGAAACATATCTCCTTTAAAGCATTGTGCCTGACCCACAAAGCATTACTTTCCAGCGGTTCAGGATACTTGTAAGAAGTTCTCAAGTGGTACCATCTACACCATCTGCTAAGGTCTGCAGACTTTAGACTGGCCCTAGTGTCCCATTGTAATAAAGCTAAATGGGGAGATCGGGCCCCTTTGGTGACCGCGGCTAAACTTTGGAACTCCTTACTGGTTCAGATTAGAGGGACTAAGGGCCATATGTACGAACACATTTTCCCATAGACACAGAATGGGTAAAACCCTTTGCTACATCTGGCCCTAATTCCCTGCTTTTATTTCGCAGGCAACTGAAACCCTGGTTGTTTTTTAAGTAGACTCTAGGAGGGTCTTGCTCTCTCTCCACCTTAGCGCTTCAAAACCTCTAGTCTGAATGCACTTTAAAAATATCAAATACAATGTATGTGCCTACTAAAGGTTTTAAGTTACAATAAGTCATAATTGTGGCATGTTTATCCATTTTAAGCTAGATGCCGACGTTTGCTGTGCAAAGCAAACATCTCATACTCTCAACATGCATTGCAGGGCCTGTGTACTGAATGCCACCACTAAGAACTAGCTTCATAAGGACTGCCACCTTGTCAAGAAAACCGTGTGCATCCCATTCAGACAGCTCCTTCTGGACAGAAGTGAATCAGAACTGGGGGATAAGCTCTCCTTCCTGTTTTATGTGGGGATCATCAAAAGTTTCTTGCATTCATCCCTGATACAAAAGCAATCTTAGAGGTACCTCTAAATACAGGTGTACCAATGGTAATTGTGGTCACTTTACCATCCGGCCTAATTCTGATGTTCGCACTGCACTATTAACAAATCTACTAACAATCAGAAACACTTGCATCCATTAAAAAGCTAAATCCACTGAGTCTCGTTTTGAGATTTTAACTTATTTGGATTGAGGGGGTCCGTGATCATCTCCCTCTACACCCAGCAGCACTGTGTTAAGTTACAATATGATTGTATTATCCAGAACCCCTGTGTTAAGTAAATCAAGTGCGAAGAAGGTAGGAAAGAGGTTTATTGGCACCACTCCAATGAAGCGTCCAACTCCTGGATCAGCAGGGAACAAACTGCCGATCCAAGAGTAGAACCCTTCAAGAATACACATCATAACAATGCACGCGTTGCCACGAAACCAAAGCGGCAAGCACGCACGCAAAACACAACACCCTGCTAGACATATAAGATGGCAAGGACATGTTTTGGGAGTCGCAAAGTATGTCCATTAGGAGCAGCAGAGAATTTAATTTGGAAGGTCACTTTGATAAGGGACTCCTCAAAATTAGCTAACATCTAAAAATGCAGGAGTTTCATTGGGCAAAATATAATGGTTGGAGGGAGAGGCTGGTGATAACAGTCATAGATTAGTGTCCTCACAGTTAAGTAATGAAGGAGATTTATCCAAAATTGGACAATTATAACTAAACCAATTCAATTCTTGAGAATATGTGAAACATTACTCTGTGGATTTTGAATCACAGCCATCAGAAAGCATTACACGCAACCATGGATACCTCAACACCGGTAGAGTAGGGCAGAGACGAATTTGTGAATGTCCAACGTATATGAGCAGTCCTAAACTTACAAGGTAATCCACTCATTGGAGCACTCACTTTCCATCTTTCTGTGGAGAAATATACACTCATTAATTGATTCACACCTGCCAAAAATCCCATTCTGAATTCCTGGTAGGAATAAAAAGGTAAATTCTGTTATAAAAATATGTTTATGACCACATTTATCCATGTGAATCCACCCGATAGTATTCATGCAGTCCAGCAATCTAGCATTATTTTCATTCAGCTATTTCTTGGCTCTAATAGTGCTTTCTCCCTTTTTGTGACTTCCTTGGAGTATGAACCTTGTAGTTTATTCTGTGGATTGCAATTGTATTTACTAGTCCTTGGCATGATGCACATGGGCCAAAGTCAGTGCTTAATTTGTAAATAAAAACATGTGGGTGCCCAAAGCCTTCCTCTTAAACACGCGGCTGCTGCAATTAAAACTACGAGCTCAGGATACTGAGCCATCTCGGGCCTCTTCAATCCATTTACATCTTTTTCCTGCCCCTTCAGGTCGCTCCTGCAGCTTTCTGCTTTCTCCCATTGTGACGCTGTTTCGTTTTTCTCTTCCTCCGTATTTCCCGTATGTGTCTTTTGCTCCCAATAAATGCTTGAGGCAGAAAAATAAGTGCCGGTCCTCAATAATAAGTGCCGGTGCTCAGCACCGGAAACAACAAGCACAAATTAAGCACTGAAAGTGCAAATGTATTGCGACCAATGCTGTAATTTATATGGAATGCACTTTCTCATATTTTCCTTCGCTGCTGCTTCTTACTAATTTAGTAATTATTATTGTTGTACATTATTTCGTCAGACTAAATTCAATGCAACTCTTTCTAATTTTAATCTTATCAGCAGAGGGTAGAAGTGGCAGATTGATAACTGGCAAAGATAGGTGCTTCCTGAGAAGCTTTCTTGTTCCTTGAATTCGGTGTAAAAAAGCTTACTGTCACAAAGGTTATTTCCTGCAATCGGAAACAATTGTGCTCTTTGTGGTAGGTTTTGGTCTTCGTTTGTCAGCCACAAACATCATATTTCCTTTGAGAGTCTTGCATCTCAAAGACCTCCAGAGCAGCGGCCGTTTTTAAATGTCACTTGGATGGCCAGCAATTGAAATTCTTTACTATACTCAAACTATTATATGACTCAAGAAAGACTGATATTTTTGTTTCTTTTTCAGAAGTGGTTAATTGAAACCCTGTGTGCTCTGGTACTGGTTTTTGTTTATTTTTCTTATCACGCGTGAAAGGATTTAATTTACTGTGATATAGATAGCTTCTTTTTTGCCTACGCATTACTACATTATGTCTGTGGAGTGCCTTTGGCAGCTTCTGAGGCTCATATTTTTATGGCCATTTTACGGTGCGAAGTAATGCTCCTCGGCAGAAATTTCCCAGTTTATTTACTCTGAAAAAAATATGGTTCCAGTTCGAAAATGTAAATGCCACATGTTGTGATTTACTGTTAAGACATGAAGAAGAAAAATGTAATTTACAATCTAATTAAAATACCGTCTCTCTTTACCACCTGAAAAAGCAATATTGTATTATAATATCATATGAGGATTAATGGTTGAAGCAGCATCGTTTTTGGCACAAAATGGGTGAGGAAGTCATCTTTCTTATTATTTTAAAATCATATTTTCAGAGGTGCGAAAAAATAAGCCTGACTTTTGTTCTTTTCAGTTCTTTGCAGCTGCCTTCTACAATTAAGTCTTGGCATCAGTTTTTGCTTGATTTCATTAGTGAAAGGCGTGCACACGCCTTTTCTGGTGTTTAGCCTGCCTAGAGCACTCTGGCCAACTACTGAAAACATACGAGGCTCCATGTTTCCATATGGTTTCTGGACTACTTTTTCTCTTTATTTCATAGGCAGCACAATATTGATGGGCAGTAGTCGAGCGCTTTGTATGACATCGACCCTGTTACATGGATATAGTTTGTATTCAAACGCAACCCGTGCCAAGAAAGTGCACACACAGGGTGACATTAGCAGCTGCAGTCCTAGGCTTGTACCTTCCCAAGGAGCCTAATCCCACAGTTGGGGATGGTAAGCTTGCTAGTTTCTATTACTTTGCATTATGGTCTTCACCCTGTGTGTGCACTTTCTTGGCACGGGTTGCTTTTGAATACACACAAAGCACATTATTGCTTTAATAAACTTTTTACCTTACAGGGCGACCTTTTTGTTTAGTTGACCGGACGGACAGCATACTTGAATGTAAGTGACTGTGTTTGAACGTTTTGCTCCTAGATAGACCTATCAGCGTCTATATTTATTGTGCTTCAGGAGAAGTTTGTTTTTGTTTTTGTTTGTCCTGATGAAGCGTCATTGGATTCATTTGGACCGCTGGATGCGAAACATGTTGACCTGTGTTTAGAGGCGTGGTATTCTCCTTGTCCTCACTCATTAATAGAAAGTGGCTGAGCATGTTTTCTCATATTATCACTTTCATGTTGCTTTTAATCTTGGTCTAATCCTCTTGCTTTTTGACAAATTAAATGGTGATGTTTGCTGAGGTTTAGAACCAATTTTAGTATTCTCTCTCCTGCTTGATTAGTGTCTGCCTGTAGGCATCATCTCTGTACATTCTGCCACGGCAGTCACCAAAAAAGATCTTCGGCAAAGAGCCCCCTTACGGGGAGCCCGTCAGAAATTGCAGTGCCGGTCTGACGAGGAGCACCCCCGATGATGAAGCATGACATCCGAAAGGATGTGTGAGGGCTCTTGCTCCTAAACTTATAGGTTCCCTTAGTTTTCCTTTGGAACAGTGTACTCTTTGTTGTGTTATTAGTATCTTGGGAGACAGTACACTGGACCATCAACCTCCCTGTCCCTCTTTGTTGATGTTGATATAAAGAGGGTGTAGCCACCCTCTGGGACAGTAGCCATTGGCTTCTGCCCTCCTGACTTAAACAAACCCCTAAATTTAGTATTTAGGGGCAGCCTAGAACCTAGGAAATCAGATTCCTGCAACCTACAACAAGAAGAAGGACTGCTGACCTGAAAGCCCGGCAGAGACGACAGAGACGACAACTGACTTGGCCCCAGCCCTACCGGCCTGTCTCCAGACTCAAAGAACCTGCACAGCAACGCATCTGACAGGTACCAGCAACCTCTGAAGCCTCAGAGGACTGCCCTGAACCGAAGGACCAAGAAACTCCCATGAACAGCGGCACTGTTCAAAAACAGCAACAACTTTGCAACTTTTAAAGAACTCACTCTTCCCGCCAGAAGCGTGAGACTTCACACTCTGGACCCGACGCCCCCGACTCAAGATCCAGAGAACCAAAACTACAGGGAGGACTCCCAGGCAACTGCGACCTCGTGAGTAACCCGAGACGACGCCCCTGGACCCCCACAGTGACAAATGCAGAGAGGATCCAGAGGCTCACCTTGACCGCGACTGCCTGAAACAAAGAACCCAACGCCTGGACCAAGCACTGCACCCGCAGCCCCCAGAACCAGAAGGAACCGAACTTCAGTGCAGGAGTGACCATCAGACGACCCTATGCCTAGCCCAGTCAGTGGCTGGCCCGAGAAGACCCCCTGTGCCCTGCCTGCACCGCTAGAGTGACCCCCGGGTCCCTCGATTGATTCCTATAGAAACCCCGACGCCTGCTTTGAACACTGCACCCAGCCGCCCCTGTGCCTCTGAGGGTGTGCTTTGTGTGTGTACTTGTGTCCCCCCCAGTGCTCTACAAAATGTCACTGGCCTGCCCTCCGAAGATGCAGGTGCTTACCTGTTGGCAGACTGGAACCGGAGCACCCCTGTTCTCCATAGATGCCTATGTGTTTTGGGCCCTCCTTTGACCTCTGCACCTGACCGGCCCTGTGTTGCTGGTGCGGTGACTTTGGGGTTGCCTTGAACCCCCAATGGTGGGCTGCCTATGCCCAGGAACCTGAACTTGTAAGTGCCTTACTTACCTGAAAAACTAACCAATACTTGCCTCCCCAAGGAACTGTTGATTTTTGCACTGTCTCCACTTTTAAAATAGCTTATTGCCATTTTAACTAAAACTGTGTATGTTACTGCTCTAATTCAAAGTTCCTTACTTACCTGTGTGGAGTACCTTGCATTTTTTGTATTTACTTCAAATCTTGAATCTTGTGGTTCTAAAATAAATTAACAAAGGATATTTTTCCATATAAAAACTATTGGCCTGGAGCAAAGTCTTTGAGTGTGTGTTCCTCATTTATTGCCTGTGTTTGTACAGCAAATGCTTAACACTACCCTCCGATATGCCTACTGCTCGACCACACTACCACAAAACAGAGCATTAGAATTATCTAATTTTGCCACCATCTTACCTCTAAGGGGAACCCTTGGAATCTGTGCACACTATCACTTACTTTGAGATAGTATATACAGAGCCAACTTCCTACAATCAGTATTTATATAGTGCTGCACTTTCACCCTTAGGGGTATCTGGGAACTCAGGGTGTTGTGTCTCTGTCGAAAAGCCAGGTCTTGAGTTTCTTTCTCAAAGTCTGCTAGGGTAGGTGCTGTTTGGAGGTTCAGAGGTAGATCGTTGTAGGTCTTGGCAGTGATGTATGAGAAGGAGTGGCCTCCTCTGTGGCTCTGATGGATGTTGAGGGTGTGAGCGAGGGAGAGTGAGGTGGAGCGAGGGTGTCTTGTGGTAATATGGAATCTCAGTCTATGGTTTATGTAGGATGGTCCTTGGTCGTGTGGAGCTTTGTAGGCAAGCATGAGGATCTTGAACTGTAGCTCTTCTGGATGGGGAGCCAGTAGAGGTCTCTGAGGTTGGAGGAAATGTGGGCCCTTCTGGGGAGGTCCGTGATGAGTCTGGCTGCAGTGTTCTGTATGGTCTGGGGTCTTCCTAGGAGTTGGGTGGTGATTCTGGTATAGAAACCTTTGCCGTAGTCAAGGCAGCTTGTGATGATGTCCTGCATGATGGTCTTTCTGGTGTTGATTGGGATCCATCTAAAGATTTTGCAGCGCACATGGAGGGTGTTGAAGCAGGAGGAGGTGACTGTTGACTTGTCGTTTCATGGTCAGTTTACTGACGAGGATGATGTAAAGGTTGTACATGTGGTCTCTCGGTCTGGGTGTCAGTCCAAGTTCTACCGGCCACCCGCTGCCATCCCATGCGGAGGTGCTCTTTCCGAAGATCAGTACTTCTGCTTTGTCTGAGTTCAGTTTGAACAAGTTATCTCTCATCCATTTAGCTATGTTGGTCATGGTGTTGTAGAAGTTGGTTTTGGTGTTGGAGGGGTCCTCGGTGAGTGAGAGAATTAGTTGAGGGTCATCTGTGTAGCAGATTATGTTGAGTCCATGGGATCTGCCGATGTCTGCAAGCGGGGTCATGTAGATGTTGAACAGGGTGGGGCTGAGGGATGATCCTTGGGGTACACTGCATATGAAATCCTCAGGTGCAGAGGTGAAGGGAGGTAGTTGGATACTCTATGCTTCCTGTCAGGAAAGAGGCGACCCATTTGAGGGCGTTCTTCAGTATGACAATATTGTGGAGTCTGTTGATAAGGGTATGGAGGGAGATGATGTGAATGCAGCAGAGAGGTCGCGGAGGATCAGGGCTACAGTTTCTCTGTGGTTGTCGAGGAGAGTTTTAATGTCTGGTGCAGCAATTAGTGGTCTCAGTGCTGTGATTGGCACAGAATCCTGATTGTGAGGCATTGAGTTGGTGTTTTTTTTTAAGGTAGTATGGCCCATAATGACGCAAAAACGGTGCAAACTAACAAAATACATGACACAAATGTGACGCTAAAAAAGTATAAATATGGGCCTAAGTGAACGTTTGGTTGATGGCTTTCTCAACCACTTTGGCTGGGTAGGGGAACATTGAGATTGGATAGTAATTTTTGAGGTCACTGGGGTCGGCAGAGGGTTTCTCCAGGAGGGGTTTGACCTCTGCATGTTTCCATTTGTCAGGGAAGATTGCTGTGGAGATGTTGAGGATGGTGGTGATATCTGTGCTGATTGGGTTGGTACAGAGGTTGAAGATATGGTGGGGCAGGGGTCAGTGAGTTCCCTGGAGTGGATGGACGCCATGATGGCTGCGTGGGTCTCCGTGGTAAGCGGGGACTAGGTGGTGACTGTTCAGCTGGTGTTCGCTTGTTGGTTGAGGTTGTCTGGGCTGAGAGTAGTTGGCTGGGAGTTGAAGTTGTTGCAGATCTTGCTGTGGAAGTAGTCCAACAGGGTGTTGCAGAGTTTTTGGGAGAGGTGGATGGTCTTCTCAATGGCTGTCAGGTTGGAGAATTTGTTGACTATTTTGAAGAGTTCCTTCATGTGGTGGCCGCTGTATCAATGTGGGTGGATATAACTGTTCTCTCGGCTTCCTTGATGCACAGGCGATAGTTACTGAGGACTGTTTTGTAAGCGGCTCTGTCAGAGGGGTTCTTTGTGATGTGCCATCACTTTTCAAGTTGGTAGCAGTTGCGCTTGGTGCCTCTGAGCTCTGCTGTGTATCTGCTGGCTTGTTTTGAGGTATTGCTGTCTTTACCTGGTCTCAGTGGGAAGACTTTGTTGGTGCATTTGATGATTCAGGCAGAGAAATCTTGGACGGCCTGGTCCAGGTGCGCTGACATTCTGAGTTTGTGTGGTGCCTAGGGCCTGTGTCCACTGATTATCGGTTACCTTTCCCCATCTGCGGTGAAGGGAACTGTGGTGCTTGGCACTGGTGTTTTGGGCATCGGACATGGTGAAGTGGACGATGGTGTGGTTGGTCCAGGTGAGTTCTGTGACATGGGTGAATTTGATTCTGTTGATGGAGGTAAAAATGGGGCTGAGTGTGTGTCCGGATTTGTGCATGGGTTGTGTGACAGTTGTGTGAGGCCGATGTTGTTAAGGTTCCCAAGGAGGGTAGTGGAGTTGGTGTAGTTGGGGTCGTCTATGTGGAAATTGAAATCGCGGAGTAGGATGCAGGCTGGGAGTTGATGGCTGGGGGGGGTAATGAGGCATCACAAAAAGTTGACTGTGGCCCCTGAGGTCTGTAGGCAAGGGTGCCCCTCCCCCTCATCATTGTCTTGGCAACCGTCTGTAGTCTGAAGTTGAGGTGTCCCAAGAGCGGCCTTGGGTCATCGTTGGTTACGGTGCAGCGTATGGTTTCCTTGAAGAGGATGGCGATGCCCCCAACATGTTTGTTGATGTGGTCTCAGTGTATCAATTTGTACCCATCTGGAGTGGCAGTAGCAATGTTGTGGCTCGAGTGCGGGATGAGCCATGTTTCAGTGATGAAGGCAACATCAGGGGAGAGGGTGGTGATGGCATCTCAGATTTCTGTGGTGTGTTTGCAGAGGAAGTAGGCATCGAGTAGGATGTATTGTAGTGGTTCCTTGTTGTTCAAAGTGGTAGCGGTGTGGGGTCCAGTGCAGGTAGGTGATCATGTGATGCAGGAGAAGTGAAAAGGAGGTGTCCTTTGGTTGATAGCAGGGAGGAAGTGTATCATCTGTTGGTGCAGTGACCAGGACCAGGAGCTCCTTGGTGGTGTAGTAGTGGATGGTGGGGTGACCAGGGGTCCTGGGCTGGGTGCGGTCCTGGCATGGATGGGTGCAGATGGGCTTGCCTTTGGAAGCCAGCAGCTGGTCGTGCAAGTCCTGGGAGGTGGAAGGAGCTGGCAGGGAGGGCAGGGAGCAGGGACAGTGGCAATGTGGGGAAAAAACATCGGGAAAAGGCAGGAAACAATGAAGGCTACAGCCTCAGTGGAAACCCAAAGGAGAACCTCTGAACCAATTAACCCCAAAAATACAATAATAATGGGCCTCTAAGTAATGTTAACCCAAAAGTAGTGACCGAGCAGAAGAAAATGCCTATCCCAGCAGACCTCTGGACAAATGGTACAATTATGAATGTACATAGTGAGCATATCATGCCAGTGGGGAACAAACCAATCTTGTTGTATCTGCATAAGCAAGTGATCTCTCAAGATGTGAGCAGGTAAGTGCAATTGATCAAGGCATATTACGATTAAGACCTGAGGCATCACTAGTTTACCTGTGGCTATTTGTCTATAGATCAAGTCATTCCCTGAATGGGAGCACCCTCTATCCCACCTTAATAGTTTCTCATGTAGTGGAAAAGCTTCCTGTAGTTCTCAAAGATGTAAATGTGCTGTCTCAGCATAATGTCTCCGGCAGTATTTGGATCAAGCTCATGTGGCGAGGCGGCCTGTGCCACTATGACAGGGATATATTGTGAATCTGATGGCACGGACTCGGTGTGCAACCAGCTGCACCTTTAGCTGCCCAGTCTACTACTGCATTCCACTGTGACACAAAGTCCTGTCAATTTGTGTGTGCAGCACTCTTCACAACTGCCACTGCTTGTGGTTGAGCAAGTGTCCCTATTAAGGCCTCTAAGTCATTGCTATGCATGACAGGGCTCCGTCTGACTTGAGGAATCCTCTTCTGCTCCATCTCATGATGCATAAATGAACTATAGAAGTTACATAAGCCGAATCCAAATAGATTGTGATAACCTTCCTTTTCCTTGGTTAATTCTGCTGCGTGTGCAGAATAATGTGCTGGCAGTGTTAGTTCCTCAACTATGTGAAGTATGTCTGAGGAATCGTACTACTGTGCATGAACCACCACTGCACTTGTGTGTCTTACTCCTTTGTCCTGGTCAATAGTGGAGGATCTGTCAACAAAATATACAATACTGTTGGGTATAGGATCCTCTGTTGCTTGACTAGATTCATTAGGGACATACATTGCACAATTGTTTGCATCATCCTCAGAGTCCAATATAGGGTGAGCAAAAAATGTTGCAGGGTTCACAGTATGGCATTTTACTACTTCGGGGATGGCAGTGACAGTATTACCTCTTACCCTGATAGTTTCTGTGTAGTTAGGGTAGTCTTAGCCTTTTGAATGATGGCGAACACTGCATGTTCCGCATAGAGTCTCAGAAGTGCTTCCATGACAATGGGGGCACTTTTCTGTACTGCAAAGGATGTAGTGCCGAGGGTTTGTTCACAGGGGTAATGTCCTTTTGTTACTGAGTTCAACACAGCACTGAAGAATGCAATGGGTTTGTGTCCCAAAGGATATTTTTTTTGAGGACAGCCGTCATCACTTCACCATTGCAGTGGCAGAAGAGGTAAAACTCTTTGCTGTAGTCAGGGGTCCCCGAAACTGCATATTGTACAAATTAAATATCTGCTTTGAATAAGATTATTCTCTATGAATAAAAAAATGTTGTATTCATTATTTCAGTTATTATGGATTAAAATTGCATTTATTGCTGTGGATGTGTAGGATCATACATCCCCCTTCATGACCACTTTGTGTGTTGCTGCTTGAGAGAGGTAAGCAGGGGTGCTTTTAAAGGGCTGTAGTCAAAGACCCACTGCCTCACATAGTTGCAGAGACCAAGGAACATCTACATTCCCTTAAAAGTCTCTGGTTCAGTCATTTGGCGTATAGATGCTGCCCTCTCAGGGGTCACCTGCCATGCAGAAGCTGTCAATAACTTCCCTAGATAGTGGGCCTCTTCCTGCCACTGCTTGTTGTAGTGCAAGTGTCTCTATTAAGGCCACTAAGGGATTCCTATACATGAAACGGCTCTCGTCTGACTTGAGGAATCCGCTTCTGCTCCATCTCATGATGCATAAATGAACATTATTTCAGTTATTATGGGTTAAAATGGCATTTATTGCCTTGGAAATCTAGGGTCATACTTTACCCTTCTGGACCACTTTGTGTATTGTTGCTTAATAGAGATCAGCAGGGGTGCTATTAAAATGCTGTTGTCAAAGACCCACTGTCTCACATAGTTGCAGAAGCCAAGGAACTTCTTAATTCCCTTAAAAGTCTCTGGTTCAGTCATTTGCAGTATAGATGCCGCCCTCTCAGGGGGTCGCTCGCCAACACGAAGCTGACAATAGTTGCCCTAGATAGTGGACCTCCTCCTGACAGTACTGAACTTTGTCTTTCTCCACTTCATATCCTCTCTTTACAAGAGTGACCCAAAGGGAATTTGGTGGTCATTATGACCTTGGGGGTCAGGTTACCGCCACGCTGGCGATGGTTCCATCACCAGGCCGGTGGTAATGACGCCAAATAATGACCATGGCGGTGATCCCTCCCATAGACAGCCAATGTACCACACCAACCGCTAGAGCGGTTCGAACACTGAACACGGCGGTAGCCACCTGCAGGCAGGCAGAAGACAAGGATCTGCCCACCATATTATCACGTAGCACATGGCCATGATTTCCGGGGTGGTACCAACAACACCAAAAGCCTGGCGGAAACACATAATTTAAATGAGACACTCACCTCCAGGGACACAGATGAGCCCGCGGCCACCATAGGACCAGAGCTGTAAGTCTTCCAGATTGTAGTGATATTTGTGTTTTGACCACTGACTTCGTGTTGCACCACTGTGCACTTGGCTTAGCTTCCCACTGTTACATTAGTGCTCACCAGTTACAGAGTCCATTTTGGATTCAGCTTAGCCTTAGCTTCACCGCCAGGTTAAAGGTGGAAGTAGGTTTACGTACAAAACATGTTATGCAACGTGTTTTCTATTCTGTGCATTCTTTTCTCACCAAAGGGCTAGGACATAATGTGGAGTAGTCAGTTAACAAGAAAAGGATGTACTAGACTGATGTTTATGGTACAACAGGGAACAGTTTAGTTTTGGGAAAGACACCTTGGGATTTTGGCCAAGTTCTGACGTGTTTCTTTCAAAGCTTACCTAAAATAGCCAGCATTTTTTAATACTTCTTGCGCAGCGGGAGGGTTTTTTCCAGAAAGCTCCTTCCTTGTTTATTTAAAATATATGTTTAAAATATATAAGACACCCGAGTTGACAGTGAGAGATTCAGAGACCTCAATCAGGATTCAGACGTGGAATGCCTGACATATTTTCCGTGAGGGTAGAGATCGCATTTCTCGTTGCGGTCGAACCGGGGTCAACGACTTGCTGGCAGGAGAAAGATGAAGCACCAGACAGGCCCATATGGTGATGCACTTTTATTAATTATTTGCTTTGCATTGTGTTTGAATATATATACATATATCAATATGTGTTTGTATCCTTGCATGTATATATTTGCTGTTTATAAATTGAAGATTCTTTGTACATGGTCTTACTTCATTGTTGCACATTTTAAAGGTACACTTTTGGCTATACAGGCCTTCCTTCACGAGCCTTGCAAAAAGATATAATAAATGTCTTCTTCAGATTATGAGGTGCATTCCAGAGAATCTTTTCCACTCCTCTCAATGTGTGTATTTTGGCTCAGTAAGCAGTAAAGCAAAACACTGATGCCATGGTAGTCCAGGAGCACCAACGCTGACGAAGATGACGACGGTGAGTACAGCCGCCTACCACACCAGGGAGAGAGGGGAGAGTCTCACACACACACAAGCACAACACACACCAAACACACATGGCACACACCCAGGACAATCAGCAGAGTAAATCAACATCAACATTACCCAGAAGTAAAGAAAACCAGGACACATACCTTTGGTCCAACCACTGTATTCAGGTGGGAAGAGCGACCCCATTAAAATAACCATATGCACAAAGGGCAATTGGCCACTCAAGTGTTCAGTTCAACCCACAGGGCAATGTCCTAGGCCCAACTTGACTCCTGTCAACCTGGCCACTCCACTGGGCAGGGGCATCATGTGTGGAGTAGGCAGGCACCTCAGGGGGTAGTAGACAGTGAGGTGTTTTTTCTTGGTAGCGGGATCCTTGGGCTTGAACCTTCCCTTTAGGGGGTGGAGGAGTGGGCTTGGGGCGGAGTGCCACTCTTGGGCCCTTTAGTGGCAGTTGCAGTCTCAGGGGGAGGAACAGGAGGTAAAGGTAATGGGCTGGGGGGTGGAACCTTTCTTTTACAGGCAGGACAGGGGAGACAGGAAAGAGGTCTAAGCAGGAAAGGAACTTAGGACCAGTGGCGGGGTGTGGGAGGAGGAATGTGAGTGGAGGTAGAGGGAGTGGAGGTAGGAGGAGGTATGCTGGACTTGGGTGCAGGTACATGGACAGTGTGCGTGTGTGAGGTGCATGTTGGGGGTCTGAGTGTGAGCATTTGTGTGTCTTTAGAGGGGGGGCAGAAAGGATGGGGAGGTCAAACAAGATGCGTGGATGGATGTGGTGGTGCCTGCAAGTGAGGTGGGTGTGCTGCTAGAGGTGGTGGTGGTGACTGCGCATGTGGTGTGTGGGGTACATGTCTGCGGGTCGGCTGTTGTGATGACTGTGGGCAAGGCTGTGCAGGTGGCAGGAACTGGGACTGTTGATGTTATACATGCAGGTGTGAGTGCTGATGTGACTGTGAAGGAGGAGTTGAAGGGCGTGACAGTGGAGGCAGTGGCTGCTGTTGTGTGTGCAACTGTGTGTTGGCTGTGAATGTGCTTGTGGAATGATGTTTGGTACCTGTGTTCATCTGTGGGAGCCTTGACTTTTGCTCTGGGTGCATGCTTGTCAGAATGTGTGTGTGGGATGGGTTGGGGAGAAGAGACTGGGACTGGGAAGAGGTAGTTGGAGGGGGACAAAAGAAACAGGGACACTGCCTGCCATCAGAGAGGAGGCCAGAGCGTGAAACAATCTCTGTAGGGCCGCCAAGCCACTGTGAATACCTTCTAAGAAGGCATTGCATTGCTGCATCTGAGATGCCAGTACCTTGGATAGCATTCACTTTTGTTGACTGCCTTACAGAGATGTATCTCAGAAGGTCAATAGCCTCCCTGAGGCCAGCAGGGCTGACTTGGGCAGGGCCTGAGGTGCCTGGGGCAAAGGAGATGCCCACCCTCCTGGGTGAGCAGGCACAAGCAACTGGGTGGGAGGCAACTGGGAGGGCAGTGCTGGTATGGGAGGTGGCAGAAGATGATGTAGCTGGGGTGGTCCCAGAGGGGTCTGCCACCACCAGGGGGCTCCAATCGGAGGAATCAGAGTCAGTAATATCAGCTTCAATCTCCCCGTGGTGCTTCCCTCACCCTCTGTCCCACTGGTCCCCTCGGCGTCAGTGGACACTGCCACCTGGGTCTCGTGGGCTTCTGCTCCCTCACTCACCGGTGCCTCTCATCCTTCACCAGATGATGCTAATGCACACATGGACAGGATGACAAAAGGAGAGGGGGGGGAGGAAAGGGAGCACAGGGTCAATCACAGCACAAACAGCACAGATGGCATAAACATCACAAGCACTCCCTGGGACAAAGATTGGGCAGTATGGACCACAGTGATCAACCATTGCCTAGGCACTACAGCAGCTGGGAACCCATACACTACCATCTGCACACCTGCTGTAAACAACTAAGCCCTGTCAGCCCTGTCAGCCATGGCAAGGTAGCTACCTAGCAATACCAAGAATGCATACCACCCTACATAGCTAAGGAGGACCATGCAGGAATGTCAACACCAGTAAATGGGGGCATCCACTGACTAGAAACCTGCACTCAAACCCATGCCAGCCAAGAAATGATGAATGACACACACACTGGACTCACCCCCTTGTGGCTGCTATGTTATTCTCAAGCGCCCATCCAGCTCTGGGTATCCCACCGCAAGTATGCGGGCCATTAGGTGGGTAAGGGTCCAACGGGCACCCCTCCCTCGTTGGGAGGCTGTCCCCAGCTGGGCTTCTGCGGTCTTCCGGGCAGAGCGTCTCAGGTCTTCCCACCAATCCCTGCAGTGGGTGCTCCACCGGCAATGGACCCCCAGGGTCCACATGTCCTTGGCAATGGCACGCCACAACCCCTTCTTCTGATGGGCGCTGACCTGCAGAGGAAACAGACAGAAGGACACCATGAACCATACAATCCAGCCTGTCACACATATGGCCTACAAAATGCATTTGCCCCTCATGTGTCACACACATGACCCGTACCTCTGCATTCACATTGCCTGCAGCCATACTACCCCCAATTGACACACTGCTAGCACAAAAATACATCTCCATGCAGCCATGTCGCATGCAACCTACCCATGTTGTACTCACCTGTTTGTCTGGAGGTCCATACAACTGCCTATACAGGGGTAGGACCCCATCCATGAGCTTCCCCAACTCCTCCGACGGGAAGGCTGAGGCCCTTTCCCCCTGTAGCACGGGCCATGGCAGGTTCCAGACACAAGTCACAGCAGCACACGCAGTGGAGATGCCGTCCAGTGGATTGTCAGGAATCAAGTGAAGCTGTAGAAAGGAAATGGTGGTCACGTCCGTGGCGGTGAACACCGTCACCACCGGTGTTGATCATCATTGGTTCCTATACTCCATAGAGCCCCATGTTAGCCAGTGAGGAATTGCACAGTGGTGCAGACCGCATTCTGCCATGACACCTAATGCCGACGGAGTGAGGTCACTTCTTCCTGTCTCTGCATACAGGACAGGCGGCTGCCATTTCCTACTGCTAGTACTCATGTTCTGATTCTGTCTGTGCGTCATTGGTGTCGACTGTCCATACCTAGACAATTCTGGTGTCCAAATCACATACATGCACTGTGTACTCTGATGTTGTGTGTCCCTGCGTGCTTTTGTCACACCTGTGTTCCTTTTGTCCCACTTAGACACCAACCGCTGCGGAGGAATAGGAGGCAGAGGCATGCACCCATGTACAGACCCCTTGTGGACATGGCTTCATTGGAGGACCGCCACTCACCTATCGTCTGGACAGGGCCACAATCACAGAGCTGTGTGCACAATAGGAGCCTGATCTGATACCCGCAATTTGTTGCACCACTGCAATTTCCCCCTTGTGCAAGTCCTGTCAGTGCTCTATTTCCTGGCAACTGGTTCATTCCAGGTGACTGTGGGCTTGGCTGCAGGAATGTCACAGACAATGTTCTTGATTGTGCTTGGAAGGGGTTTGATTGCCTTGCTGAAACACATGTGCAGCTACATCGCATTCCTCAAGGTTGATGATTTGCCCACTGTGAAGGCTGGATTATATGCAATGGTACACATACCACATATGATTGGGTCCATTGACGGACCCATATTGCCTTAACCCCCCCAGGGCCAATGAACAGGTGTACAGGAATAGGAAGAGTTTCCACTCACTCAATGTCCAGATGGTATGCCTTGCTGACAAGTACATCTCCCACGTCACTGCCAAGTATCCTGGATCTGTGCATGATGCCTATGTCTTGAGAAGTAACAGCATCCCACAGGTGATGGCATGACTACAGAGGCACAGATTGTGGCTCATAGGTGAGCATGAGTCCCCACCCAATGTATGTCAGTGTATGCCTACTGGAGTCATACCCCATTGTGCACGGTTAATGTGTGTCCCTCACTTCTTGCAGAAGACTCCGACTACCCAAACCTGTCCTGGCTGTTGACCCCTGACAAGAATCAGATAACAGGGGCTGAGAATCGATACAATGATGCTCATGGGCACACTAGGAGGGTTGTGGAACAAACCTTCGGTCTCCTGAAAGCCAGGTTAAGGTGCTTCCATCTGACAGGTGGATCCCTCTGCTACTCCCCTGAGAAGGTCTGCCAGACTGTGGTAAAAAGGTAGACCCCACGCCAGTTGGTGCACGGAGGAACTCAAACTGATGAAACATGACCGCAAATAACTGGAATGCAAGTAGAGAATGAGCCAAGACAATGCAGACAGGAGCATGTTCAAATCCACCCTGAGACTCTACCACCAAATGATCCAGACCACCAACCACAGCACTCTGGTGGACTGCATTGATTTGAGAACCAACAATCAAAGACATTTTCACCATCATGAAGGATTTCTCCTCACCAGTGGCCACTTCCAACTCGGTCACCCCTTACAGGCCCTCTGCAACAATCTTTCTCAATCCTTTCTCAATCCTTTGTCAACATAATCACCACCATTTATAGCAACTTCATTACACAGCTGGACCCGACAGAATTGCCAAGCACCTCTTGATTTTATTTAAAGAACCAAATGATAACCAGATTGTCCGGCCTCACCCCAGATAAAACTGTCACCACCATGAAGTCCTTCCACTCAGGGACACCATCAGACCACTGCTCCATCATGCTTACTCCTCAGACTGCAACCCATCAGTGCCACGCTCACGCCTATTTTGATTGCCTCCACCTCTTCCACAACCTTCCCAGATGCTTAGAAACATGCAACTGTCCTCCCTTTTTTGAAAAAGCCCTCTGTTTGACCCATCATTGCTCTCCAACTACAGACCAATTTCCCTGCTACATTGCTTGGCCAAAGTCTTAGAGAAAATCATCAACTGATGCCTCACAGACTACTTTAGTGACCACCAACTTCTTGACACCACTCAGTCTGGTTTCAGACCAGCCACAGCATGGATACGGCCTTCCTCACCTCCATGGATGACATCTGCATGACTTTACATGGAGGAGATACAGTGGCCCCTCATCCTCGTGTATCTCTCTGCAAACTTTGACACAGTTTCCCACCCAACCCTTAAGCCAATGCTTACATGACATCAGAATCGAAGGACACATACGCCGAAGGATCTGCTTCTCGACTTGAATGACCCAGTCTGCCAGCCTGGAACCAAACTCCTTGAACACCTGTGACATCATCTGCGGAGTTCCACTAGGATCCTCCCTAACCTTGAACCTCTTCAACTCATTAATGTTTCTCCTAGCCAACACCATCCACTCTCACAAAATCAACATCCTCTCCTACATCGACAAAGCCCAAATCATTCCCATCGCTCACAGACAACACACCTAGTGCTTGGATCAAGTTCAATGCCTGCATGACTGAAATTTCTCACTGGATGAAGGCCAACTGTCTGAAGCTGAACACCAACAAGACCGAAATTGTGATCTTCAGGAACAGCACTTTACCATGAGATTACTCCTGGTGGATAATCACCATGCCAAGAACTTGTGGATCGTCACTGACTATAAAATTGACATCACAGCCCAAGTTAAAGTCATTACTTCCTCATATTTCCATAACCTGAAGATGCTCATGACGAATTTCAAATGTCTCGGTATCAGCACCTGGAAATCTGGCATGCACATCCTCATCAGAAGCAAGCTGGACTACAGGAACGCTCTCTATGCTGCGTTCAGTAAAACACTCACCAAAAGGCTACAGACCATTCAGAACTTGGCGGCCAGAATCACTCTCAACCTCCCACTCCACACTTGCATCACACCTCACCTTAAGGAGCTCCACTCACTCCCTATCCACAATCAAGCACAATTCAAAGACCTCACCCACACACTTTCAAAGCACTAAATAACATTGTCTCAGCGTGCCTCAACAATCATATCTGCTTTCACAAACCTTCCAGACTCCTCTGCTTGTCTAAACTCCTACTTGCACACATCCCAGGCATAAAGAAAACCAGATCCGGTGGTTGAGCCTTCTGCTTCATCGCTCCTAAAGCATGGAACGACCTGCCACTGCACATAAGAGTCTCCTCCTCACTTCTTGAATTCTGCAAGAAGCTGAAGACCCAGCTTTTCAAATAGTCCCACTAGGCCCTAGCTTTTGGTTACACTCCCACCTGGTCAGTGTCAGGATAATCTACCAGGTGATAGTGTGCTCTACAATCTGCATAACATATACCTTATGCGAGTTTTTGTTTAACATTCAACACTTCTTACTATTCTTGTGAGCTTTATGGGAGGAACTAGTAAATTAAAGTTCTGAAGTAAAAAAGCTTCTTCGAGTTTTGAAGGATCTGTTCCTAAATCATATATTAGTGCCTTCACTGGTTGTAAGTGATTATAGGCTTGTCTTTCTGCTCAGTCATATGTCTGGCATTGTTGACCTACCCTCTCATTATTAAATTCATTGTTGATTTCATGAAAGTGTGGTATTGTAGGTTCTAACATGAGAATAAGATTCTTTATCACCTAGCAAGGCACCACTTCCTTTGACTTTACATGATTTGTTGGAAGAGATAAGAACTTCAAAACATTATACTGTGAAAACCAAAAAACCTTAAAAATTAATTGATGTAAAGTAGCTAACTGTGGCAGGCAATTGAGCTGAGTGTACGTGATGCTCAAGTTCCTGTAGAGAAAGTCAAGTAAATGAGTCTAAGAGGTAAGCTCAAAACTTAGACAACACAGTAGACAAAATAGTGTAAATTTTGTGGCTTTCCCGAACAATATGAGAGTGATGGCCTGATTGTTTTCTTGAAAAAAAAAAAGATTGTTGGTGTATTTGACACAGTGAATTTTAGTGCTCTTTGTCTGGGTCACAAAAAGTTCTAGTTCAGCATAGATGCAAAGTCAAGAGGAGTAATTATTCAAGTTTATGAATTAACTGATCTAATGGAAGTTATTTAAGCAGAAAACATAGATAAAGGAACTCATTTGATGCAGTGGTGCCTAGTGAACTGTTAAATTGGTGGGGTGTAGCCCCATTCCCCAAACTGCATGGTAGCTGCGAGGTCAGTTAGAAAACGATGCTTGAAAAGACCGGGCCAGAGACAATCATGATAGTAATAGTAACATGCTTTGTAATATCGCTTCACTATTACTTCTGCAGTTTGTCAGCACTGTAAGTAAGAGTTGCCCCTAAGTGAGCATTTCTAAGATTTGAACTTGTGACCTACAGCTCATCACGTGCCAGCAGCTGGTGTCTTATTGACTAAACCATTGTGCCAAGATCGCCAATCTAGCATAGGCAATGCAAACATGCCTGCTCTAGAAGAGGAAAACACTGAGGCACAGGGTAGAATGTGCCTTAGATAAGAGTGTGTTTCATAATCACAGGGTGCCAGCATAGAGTGTGCCTCACTGGAGAAATTGTCCAAGATACACAGGGTCGGGGCCACAGAAGCTATAGAAGCATAATATGTTTTAAAATATGGTCGGAGGCCAAGAAGAGCCACAAACAGTATTTTAGAATCAATTGAGTACCAAGGCTGCCATCTGCTGTAATGCACGCGTAGAAATGGGCAAAAGTAAGCCTTTGCTGGCAGGCAGTCGCAGCTCGCCGTATGTTAAATGGGCGAGGTGGCGCATGGCCGGTGGGGTGGAGCAGATACACAAAACAAATGAGACAACATGAAAGCAGTGCTAGGATTGGCTGGAGCGCCATGGCTTGGTGCTTCAAGGAAGACTGGGAGTCTCTGTCTGCTGTCTCCAACCTGGAAACACAGTGGCGGGTTGGAAAGAGCTCAGTGCGCATGTGTGTTTGGCTGGACCAAGACGGCTGGCCAAACACACATGCGCACTGAGGGGAGTGCTGTGCACTTCCCCTCCATCTGTGTCATGCCCCATGGCCCACCCCTTTAACAATAAAATGATAATAAACATGGTTTATTATCATTTTATTGTTAAACGTTTGCAGCTGCTGCTGCTGGCAGGGTGCCCTCCTTACCCCGAACCTTTCCTTCCTAGTCACAGAGTGGAGTGGGGTTATTAAACATTGCAGATACTTACCCTCTCTGTGAGATGTGGAAAGTGTGAGAGAAATCTGTGAGGGATTCAAACATGGATTACGAATGACTATGGGTAGCCCAGGGCTACTGCCTAAAGTATCAATGGCTATATTCACTGCCTGAACAACTAATATATATATATATATATATATATATATATATATATTCTAAACAACTAATAAACCGTAAAAACCAAAAAGAAAACCTTACCTTAAAATTAGTTGTTCAGGCAATTGTTATTCAGGCACAATTGTTGTTTAGACAGTAGTTGTTCAGTACTTAGTTGTAGAGACTTTTTAGTTGTTTAGTAGTAGTGGTTCAGGCAAGTAGTGGTTTAGACCTAGTTGTTCAGGATGTTTCCCGTTCTAGTACATTAAGGATTACCATAATGCCTAGATCCTCTTGATATCTTTAACCCAAATGATTGTCCTCTTTCTTTGAAACATAAATCTTTCCACCTGCTTTCTTACCCTTAAAAACAATCTCCATCAGCGAACCTTCAATTCAATCAGTGCTGGGCCCATCTTAGCAACTAGGATTTATGTCTGGTTCAAGTAAAACATTGTTGCCTTAGTAAAACACCAATGATGGTTTAAGGCGACGGAAAAAGTGGAGAAGGACTTTTTTGATACCAAGTAATTCTAATCAGTGACAATCAGCTACTAGGCTGCTGCTCCTAATTGTCTAGTGCTACCCTGAGCTTTTGACCATCCCAGATTTCAAATTAACTCACCTTATTCCAGATGAAATGCCCAACATCTAGAACACAACACCCTGCTTCAAGGAAAACATGTGAATGTGCAGTTTTATCCAGCTAGACATCGTTGGCAGCCCGACTACTGCTGCAGCTGAGCTGCAGTGATTGTTTTGAGACCCAGCAGCACACATGGTCAGCTGTTCTATATTTGATCAGTGATAAACAACTTAACTGAAGTTGCAGATTGTGATGGCTGGAGTCTCAGCACCCACAGTGAAGAGCCACTATTACTGAGATGTTGCCAGAATTATAGCTTTCAGGAGAAAGGAGTTTCTCAACTAGAGGCCCATGTGAAGCCTTAAACTTAAAGTGCTAGTTGTGGCTTGAATTATCCACGTTTGTTTACAGTAACTTATACGCGCAAAACAGCTTCTCGTGATCATCTGGCTCTTTTTGGTCTTCTCTGGGGCACTCTGGTTTCTTTTATTTTGCAACTTCCTTATCTTGATGCATTGAATCATTTCTCTGATAGTGCCAGGATACTCTTCAGGGTAATTTTTGCACTCTCCATGTTCTCTGGTATTCATTGCGTTTTATTTTGTGGTTGTGGCTGTCCTTTTCTTAATTCTTTGTGCAAAATAATTTTGTTGATAAATATTGTAGGAAGCTGGCCTAGTGTGTAGTGGACACCTATGGTGCTGGCACCTTATACCAGGTCCAGACAACCCCTATTAGTGAATGAAGACTGTGTCTAGGAAGCTAGGGCTCTCTAGAGGTAGCTGTGGATAAGCAGCCAAGACTTATCTAGGAGGAGTGTAAAGCACTTGCAATACCACATCAATCACACAGTAACTTATCACACCTGAAAGGATCTACACAGTGTTACAAAAATAAAGAAGGTTCTTTATTACAGTAGCACTGAACTAGATTACGTATAGGAAGTCCCTCAACTGGCTCAACTGGCGGTAAGTATAATATATATATATATATATATATATATATATATATATATATATATATATATATACACACAGTAATAACTAGGAAATACCAAAGGAAACAACAAGCATTGGTAAGAGCTATAGAAAATAGCTAGGGCCCTAGGGGAGGGCCAGACCATGTACTAAAATAGTGGAATGCGAAGTAAAGCTCCCCACCCAAGGATGTGGAGTAGTTAGAGGCAAGCTTGGACAACCCAGGACCCCAAGAGGTGAGTACCTCAGTGACTCCCAGTGACCTGGAGAGCAGAGGTAAGTACCTGTTCTTCCTTAGGACCCACAGGAGGACTTAAAAAATGGATTGTGCAAGAACAGAACCCGACCAGAGGAATCCAAAGATGGATTCTGGAAGAAGAGGGCCTGCAAAAGAAGGTGACAGAGTCCAGTCCACGATGAAGTGTTCAGACGGGGCAGGAGCCACTACTCACCCTTCTGTGGATGACGATCCGGGTCGACGGGGAAGGAAGATAAGCTGTGGAGCCCAGGAGCTGCAGAGAAGTCCTTGGTGCCATGTAGATCATGTCCCACATCGGGTGCCGGGTTGCAGTCATTCAGTGGTCAGGAGGACCACGAACAAGCTGTGGCAAATGCAAGTTGGAGCAAAAGAAGAATTGCACGGCTGAAGAGGACCAGCAAGGTCCAGGGGACTCGATCCTTGAAGGGGAGTCCGGGCTGACCCTCAGCATTTGGGAGAGCCAGCCGAAGCTGTTGCAGCCCCCACAGGCAACCCACTGGCAGCAGGCACAGTAAGTTGCAGTGAAGTCCAATCAACACACCTGGAGAGGAGTCCCATGTCGCTGGAGCATCAGGGAGGAGACTGTCCGTGGAAGGATAAAGTGCTTAAGGCCGCGGCTATTTGGAGCCTGATAATCCCTTGATGCAGGAGTCAACAAGCACATAGGTACTGTCCTGCAAGGAAAGGCAAGGGCTCATCGTCTCTCAAGATGGACAAAAGGTAGAAAGGACTTAGAGGACCACTCTGGACCACCACCTGTGTTTCAGGATCTACTCAGTTCCAGTGGATGGCAGATCCACGCAAATGGACTTCATTGCTGTCGGTGCCTGCGGATGCAGGGAAGTGACTCCTTTACTCCAAGGTAGATTCCTTCTTGCTTAATAGTGCGAAGTATTGCAAACCCCGGAGGATCCGAAGTTGTGGAAATGTTGCAGTTGCTAGAAGGAACCAGGGAAACAATGATGTAAGGTGAGATCCTCTCTGGAGGTGCAGTCTTGTCAGTTCCTGAAGTGTCCAGTTGCGGTTCCGTTGTCCAGGAGCAGAAGAGGTCCATGCAAAGTAGACCTGGTGAAGTCTTGCAAAACGAATCTTAGACCCACCCACAAGGGAACCCCTAAATAGCAATACTAGGGTGATTGGTCACTTTGCATGGCGACCACCTATCAGGGGGGGGGGGGGGGGCAGTGACATGATCTGCCTGACCTGACCACTCAGATGCTCCCACTGTCCTCTGCACATCTTTTTTTTCAAGATGGCAGAACCAAGTGGCCACCAGGAGGAGCTCTAGGCAGCACCCCTGGGGTGGTAATGGACAGGGGAGTGGTCGCTCCCCTTTCCTTTGTCCAATTTTTCATCAGAGCAGGTACCAGGGGTTCCTGAAGTGGTGCAATCTGGTTTATGCATAGAGGGCACCTAATGTGTCCTTCAAAGCAAACCAGTAGCTTGGGGAGACAACCCATCCCTAGCCTAGTAACACCTATTTCCAAGGGAGTGGGTGTTGCCTTTCTCTCCCTTAGGAAATCCTTTGTTCTGCCTTTGCCTGCCTGAGTTGGTCAAGCAGCAGGAGAGTAGAAACCTGTCTGAGAGGTGGCAGCAGCACGGAGTGCTCGCCAAACCCTGGAAGACTGGTAGTAGCAATACTGGGGGGTCCTCTAAAGAGCCCCCCAGAGTGCATGGAATCATGCCATCAATACTGGCATTAGTATTTGGGTATGATTCCAACATGTTTGACACACAATATGCCCAGGTTCGAAGTTACCATTATGTAGCTGGACTATACGTCCAGCTGTGCCCAGTACACAGGTAAAATGGCTTCCCTGCACTTACGAAGTCCGGTGCAATGGAATTGGAGGTCATAAGGGCACCTCTGCTCATGCAGGGGTGCCCTCACACACAGGAGCCTTCACCCTGCCGTTTGGGCTGGAAGGGCCTACCATCGGGGTGACTTACAGTGACCTGGCGTAGTGACCTGTGGTGAAAGGGTGCATGCACCTTTTCACACAGGCTGCAGTGGCAGGCCTGCAGACACATTTTTCATGGGCTCCCATGGGTGGCATAATACCTGCTGCAGCCCATGGGGTATCCCTGGTATCCCAATGCCCTGGGTACCTAAGTACCATATACTAGGTACTTATAAGTGGACGCCAGTATGCCAATTGTGGAGGATCAAGGTAACCATTTGGAGGGAGAGAGCACAATCACTAGGGTCCTGGTTAGCAGGATTCCAGTGAAAACAATCTAAGCACATTAATAACATGCAAAAAGTGGGGGTAACCATGTCAAAAAGAGCGTACTTTCCTACACAACCCCACAAAAGAAGGACAATAGGGCTAACCTTGCTCGGTTGAGCCTTCATTGTCTAAGTGGAAATAGCTGGAGAGTCCATCTGCACTGGAGTGGTTACTCCCAGGTCTGTGTTCCACTGTATAGTCCATTCCCTGTAGGGAAATGGACCACCTCAACAATTTGGGATTCTCACCTTTCATTTGCTTAAGCCATAGGAGGGGGTGGTCTGGGCCTTCTTAAGGCCCAGACCACAGTAAAGGCCTTCCTCTCAATGGCTGACCAATAATTTTCTCGGGGGGGTCAACCTTCTGCTTATAAAAGCAACTGGTTGAGCCTGGCCCTCATCATTTAGTTTAGAAAGTACTTCTATTCCTACTTCATCAGCATCTGTTTGTACAATGAATTGTTTGGAGTAATCAGGGCTTCTTAGTATGGGAGCAGAGCACATGGCCTGTTTGAGATTACTAAAGGCCTTCTGGCAGCTAGCTCTCCAAAGAACTTTCTTTGGCATCCTTTTGGATGTGAGGTAATTTAAGGGTGCTACAATGGAGCCATAGTTCTTAATGAACCCCCTTTAGTACCCAGTCAGGCCTAAGATGGCTCTAACTTGGGACTGAGTGGTAGGAGCAACCCAATCCAAGACTGTTTCGATTTTGGCGGGAGTGGTTGAATTTGGCCTCCATCTACCAGGTGGCCCAAATAAACCACTTTACCCTGCCATATCTGGCATTTTGATGCCTTGATAGTGAGACCTGCTTTTTGCAGAGCCTCCAATACATTTCCTAGGTGGATCAGGTGATCCTACCAGGTGGAGCTAAAGACAGCTATGTTGTCAAGATATGCTGCACTAAAGCTTTCCAGGCCTTGGAGAACTTTGTTCACTAACCTTTGAAATGTTTCTGGGGCATTCTTCAAACCAAAGGGCATCACTGTGAAGTGATAATGCCCACTGGGTGTTGAGAATGTTGTTTTGGGTTTGGCATCCTCTGATAATTTTATCTGCCAAACTAAAAGTGCTAAGATACTTGGTAGGGACCAGAGTATCTATAAGCTTATCTGCCCTAAGGATTGTATGAACATCTGTCTTTGTGACTGTATTGAGACCTCTGTAGTCCACACAGAATCTCTCTTCTTTTTTACCATTCTGGATGTGGGGGTTTGGTACTAAGACCACAGGACTAGCCCAAGGGATGTCTGAAGGCTCAATAACTCCTAGGCCAAGTATCTTTTGCACTTCTGCTTTGATGCATTCCCTGACATGATCAGCCTGCCTGTATATTTTGCTTTCGACAGGCAGGCAGTCACCTGTTCAATGTTGTATTCACGCCATGTGGTTTGACCATGGGTCAAGGAGAACAGTTCAGAGAACTGACCCAGAAGATTTCTCCAGTCATCTTCTGTTGGTCAGAGAGACAGTCAGCAAGAACAACTCCCTCTACTGATCCATCCACTGATTTGTGGGAGAAGAGGTCAGGGAGAGGGTCACTGTCTTCTTCCTGACCTTCATCAGTAGCCATGAGTAGGGTCATGTCAGCCCTATAGTAGAAAGGTTTAGGTGATTCACATGAAGCACCCTGTGGGGGCTTTTGGGAGTGCTAGGTCAACCAAGTAGGTGACCTCCCCTTTTTCTCCACACAATTGTGTGGGGGGGGGTCACTCCACTTATCTTGGAGTGCCCTGGGGACTACACGCTCCAGGACCCACACTTTCTGTCCTGACTTGTAAACAGTCCGCACAGCCTTCTGGTCATGCCACTGCTTATGTAGTTCTTGGCTGGTCTGAAGATTTTTAGATGCCCTCTTCATGTTTTCAGCCATTCTGGATCTTAGGCCCAATACATAGTCTACAATGTCCTTTTTGGGAGGCTTGAGAGGTTGCTCCTAGTCTTCCTTCATAAGGGCACGTGGACTCCTAACAGGATGTCCAAACAAAAGCCCAAAGGGGCTGTAGCTCACTCCTTTTTGAGGAACTTCCCTTAGGCGAAGAAAAGGCAAGACAATAGGACATCCCATCTCCTTCTGAGTTTTTCTGAGAGTCCCGATCATGACTTTGAGGGTTTTGTTGAATCTCTCAACTAACCCATTTGTTTGTGGGTAATAAGGGGTGGTGAATTTGTATGTTACACCACACTCCTTCCACATGGCTTTAAGATATACAGACATGAAGTTTGCACTTCTGTCTGATACTACCTCTTTTGGAAAACCCACCCTGGAAAAGATTCCCAGGAGGGCCTTGGCCACTGCAGGGGCTGTAGTGGTCCTAAGATGAATTGCTTCTGGGTTCCTGGTGGGATGATCCACCACCACCATTATAAACCTGTTCCCAGAGGCTGTTGGAGGGTTCAGGGTCCAACAATATCTACCGTACCCTTTCAAAGGGTACCCCAACCACTGGTAGTAGAATCAAGGAGACCTTTGGTGTTCCACTGGTCTTGCCACTGGCTTGGCAGGTGACACAGGATCAACAAAACTCCTTGGTGTCCTCAGACATGTAGGGCCAGTGAAGGTGAGGGACATGTCTGTCCCAAGTTTTGCAGTGCTCCAAATAGCCTGCAAGGAGAATGTCATAGGTTAAAGTTGACAAGAACTCCCTAAACTACTGAGGGATGACCAACCTCCTGGTGGTTCCAGGTTTGGGGTATCTTGCCTCAGAATAAAGGAGGCTGTTGTCCCATTTGACCCTATGAGTCCCACTGACTTCCTGCTTCCTGAGCTGCAGCTTGCTGCCTCAGACTTTCCAGAGTAGGACAGGATTGCTATTCTAAACGAAGTTCCTCGCTAGTGGTTCCCCCTGCAGCTCAGAGCTCAGCTGAACCAGCTTTAAGCTCCTCTAATGTAGGTTCCACCGAGAAGGCTGGTTCCTCTCCCTCAGGAGTAGGATCCTCAATTGAAGTTTGAACAGGGGGAACTGCTTACCCTGCCTGCCACCCTTTTTAAGAGCTTCCTGTGCCATTGTCCCAGGCTCCAGTACTCCTTGCTCCCTTTGCTTTTTAGCCTGTGCCCTGGTTAAAGCAAAAATATGCCCAGGGATGCCCAGCATTGCTGCATGGGCCTCCACCTCACTGCAGCCCAAGCTGAAGACTCCAAATCATTACCTCGCAGACACTCTACAGGTAAATCAGGGGATACTACAACTTTCTTTGGGCCAGTAACCACTTCTCCCGCTAAAGTCAACAACTGCCATGGGGTGGCATGTCCTGTTGTTATGCGCATCAGCCACTTGGTAGGTGTGACAAGGTAGGTGTTGTTCAGGTGACACCAGTTTTTCATTCACCATTGTGACACTGGCACCTGTGTTCATGTAGGCCTCAGCCTCAACACCATTTATTAAGGGATCCTGCCTGTACTTTTGCATATTAATGGGACAAGCAGCTAGGGTGGCAAGGTCAAGGCCACCCCCAGAGACCAAAACTGCCACAGTGGTCTTCCTGACTAGCCTAGAGCCCAATGCAGTTCCCTAAGGAGCCCAGCTACACTTTTAGACTGACTACTGCTACCACTGTTGTTGCTTACTGCTAGGGGCACTAGCGGTACAAGTGGTTGTAGTAGTGGTAGTAGGTGTGGTGCTCTTTTTAAGACAGGTGCTGTCACCTGCCCTGTGGCATTTCTGTCTACAGAAGTAGCACCAAGGTTTCTTGTGGTAAGAGGACTTAGACCCACCCCTAGAAGAGTTTTGTGGGCCTGATGAAAGATTATTTTTCTTTAGGTTTGTCCCCACCCTTGTCCTGATTCTTGGCAAAATCCTTGTCCTTGTGGTCATCCCCTGTGGGAGCTTTCCTACCCACCCTGGTGCAAACCCATTTGTCTGCCTTCTTTCCCAATTCTTGGGGAGAGGTCAGATCTGAGTACACCAGGTACTGATGTAACTGATCATAAATGCAATTATTAAGAATGTGCTCTCTCGAAATAAGGTTGTACAAGTCCTGGTAATCACATACTTTGCTGCCATGCAACCAGCCTTCCAGGGTCTTGACAGATCTGTCCACAAAATCTACCCAATTCTGGGAGGACTCCTTTTTAGTCTCTCTGAACTTGATTCTGTATTGTTAAGTGCTAGCCCAAACCCACATAAGAGGGCATTCTTTAAGGCTTGATAGTCATCTCCATCTTCCTCCCTGACAGTGAGGAGTTTGTCTCTGCCTTTGTCACAGAAGGGGAGCCACAAGATTGCTGCCCACTGTCTTTGAGGGACTCTCTGTACTCTACAGCCCCTCTCCAAGTCAGTGAACCACTTGTGTATGTCATCTCCCACCTTGTAAGGTGGGACTATATTACTCAGGTTCCTAGAGATATAGGAGTCCTCCCTGACCCTGGTGTCCCTAAAGTTGATGCTGCCACCTTGGGGAGCTAGCCCCAAATCCTGTCTTTCCCTTTCCAATGCCAGGGCCTCCCTCTCTAGAGCTAATTGTTGCTGCTGCAGCCTCGGTTTGGCCTGATCTAACTTCAGTCTGTGGAATTCCCTATCTAAGGGATCCCCGTGAGTTAGAGTGGTCTGTCTCATAGAAGGTCCTTGAGATATGGGTGTGAACAGATGAGGAGGACCTATCCCTCCTTTTGAAGATCCTTTGAACCAACTTCATAGGAGTAGAAATGGGCCTACTTGAGTACTCCTAAAAGGGTTGTGGTGTTCCCCAGTTTCTACCTGACCCTCCACAGTGTCCACAGTGTAGCCTACCTCTACCCTATCTAAGACTGGAGGGTCAGTCTCTACTTCTTCCTCCCCCTGGCTGTCTGAATTTTCCTGCTCAGGCTGGAATAGTAATCCCAGAAGTAGGCTCTTGTTGGGATTTCTCCCTGTCTTCAGCTTCCATGGAAGCACAGATCTCCCTCAACTCCTGAAAAGTGCAGCTCTCATACTGAGGGTTTGGGACCTGAGTTGGGTTTTCCACTGAAGGCATTCTCCATCGAATAGTGTGGTTGCACCTACCTACTCTAAGTAACTAGACTACCTAAGAATTTGGAGAAAGGGCTATGCTAGATCCCCAACTTACTCAAACTAGGAGGCTAGTGGTCCTAATCATAAAGAGCTGTGAACCGTAAAGACTAGTAGTGGGCTTTCCTGTGGAAAGTTACCAGTGACAGAGTGGTAAGACAATTGCAAGTGTCTTATTCCACTGCTGCACCACCAATTTAGGAAGCTGGCCTGGTGTGTGGTGGACACCTATGGTGTTTGCACCTTATACTAGGGCCAGGCAACCGCTATTAATGAAAGAGAACCGTGTCTAGGAAGCCAGGTTTCCCTAAAGATAGCTGTGGATGAGCAGCCAAGACTTATCTAGGAGGAATGTAAAGCACTTATAATACCACATCAGCCACACAGTACCTTATCACACCTGAAAGGAACCACAAAGTGTTAAAAAAATAAAGGTACTTTATTACAGTAGCACTGAACTAGATTACTTATAGGCAGTCCCCCAGCTAGAGGTAAGTATACATTATTATATATATATATATATATATATATATATATATATCCACACACACACGCACACACGCCACACACAGTAATAACTAGGAATTAGCATAGGAAACAACAAGCATTGGTAAGAGCTATAGAAATTAGCTAGGGCCCTAGGGGATGGCCAGACATGTACTAAAATAGTGGAATGTGAAGTGAAGCTCCCCACCCAAGTATGTGGAGTAGTTAAAGGCAAGCTGGGAAAACTCGGGACCCCAAGAGGTGAGTACCTTAGTGACCCCCAGTGACCAGGAGAGCAGAGGTAAGTACCTGTTCTTCCTAAGGACTAATAGGAGGAATTCGAAAACAGATTGTGCAAGAACAGAACCTGACCAGAGGAACCCAAAGGTGGATTCTGAAAGAATAGGACTTGCCAAAGAAAGGGACAGAGTCCAGTCCATGATGGAGTGTCCAGACAGGGCAGGAGTCACTACTCCTTCTGTGGATGAAGATCCGGGTCGACGGGTGAGGAAGAAGATCAGCTGTGGAGCCCTGGAGCTGCAGAGAAGTCCTTGGAGCCATGCAGATGATGTCCCACGTCAGTCGCCGGGATTCAGTCGGTCAGTGGTCAGGCGAACCACCTCCAAAAAAAGTTGAAGCAAAGGAAGAGTTGCATGGCTGAAGGGGACCAGCAAGGTCCAGATGACTCAACCCTTGGAGACGATTCCGGGCTGACCCTCAGCACTTATGAGAGCCAACAGAAGCCATCGCAGCCCACACAGACAACCCACCGAGGCACAGTAAGTTGCAGTGAGGTCCAATCAGCACACCTGGAGAGGAGTCCCACGTCGCTGGAGCAGCAGGAGACTGTCCTTGGAAGGATGAAGTGCTAAAGGCCGGGGCTACTTGGAGCCTGAAGATCCCTTGGAGCAGGAGTCAACAAGCCTTGGTTGCTGCAAGAGTCACAGTGCACACGGGTATTGTTCTGCAAAGAGAGGCAAGGGCTCATCATCTCCCAAAATGGACAGAGGGCAGAGAGGGTCAAGGGGACCACTCCGCACTGCCACCTGTGTTTCATGATCCACGCTGTTCCAGAGGAGAACAGATTCATGCAGCTGGAAGTCTTTGCCTGCAGATGCAGGGGAGTGAGTTCTTCCCTCCAAGGTAGATTCCTTCTTGCTTCCTGGTGAAGTTGAAGTCTTCTCAGTCCCAGAGGATGCAAAGCAATGAAAATGTTGCAGTTGCTGGAAGGAGCTGGTGAAAAAATGTTGCAAGAAGAAGTCTTCTCAGGAGTTCCAGTCTTGTTGGTTCCTGAAGTGTCTAGTTGCAGGTCCAGTGGCCAGGAGCAGAAGAGGCCCATTGAGAGGAGTCCTGGTGGAGCTTTGCATGTTGATTCTGGGGACCCACCCACAAGGAAATCCCTAAATTGCCTTGCCAGGAGAATTAGTCACTTTGCACGGAGACCACCTTTCGGAGGGAGACACTGACGTCACCTGCCTGACCTGGCCACTCAGATGCTCCCAGGGGCCTCCGCACATCTTTTTTTCGAGATGACAGAACCAGGTGGCCCCCTGGAGGAGCTCTTGGCACCACCCCTGGTGGGGTGATGGACAGGGGAGTGGTCACTGCCCTTTCCGGTGTCCAGTTTCGCACCAGGGACAGGGGGGGTCCCTGGACTGGTGCAATCTGGTTTATGCAACGAGGGCACCAAATGTGCCCTTCAAAGCAAACCAGTGGCTTGGGGAGGCTATCCCTCCCCAGCCTTCTAACACCTATTTCCAAGGGAGAGGGTACTGCCTCCCTCTCCCACATGAAATGCTTTGTTCTACCTTCCCTTGCCTGAGCTGGTCAAGCAACAGGAGAGCAGAAACCTGTCTGAGGGGTGGCAGCAGCATGGGATGCACGCAAAAGCCTGGAAGACTGATAGTTACTGGGGGAGTCCTCTAAGGAGCCCCCAGAGTGCATGGAAATATGTCACCAGTACTGGCATTAATATTGGGATATGATTCTGACATGTTTGACATCAAACATACCCCGGTTCGGAGTTACCATTATGTAGCTGGACCACACATAATGACCTGTGGCAAGTACATGGGTAAAATGGCTTCCCCGCACTTACGAAGTCCAGTGCATTGGAACTGGAGTTTGTAGGGGCACCTGTGCTCTTGCAGGGGTGCTCTTACACACAGAAACCTGCACCCTGCCCTTTGGGCTGGAAGGGCCTACCATAGGGGTGACTTACAGTGACCTGGTGTAGTGAAAGGGTGCATGCACCTTTTCACACAGGCTGCAATGGCGTGGCATAATACATGCTGCAGCCTATGGGGAACCCCTGGTGTCCCAGTGCCCCGGGCACCTAAGTACCATATACTAGGGACTTATACAGAGACACCAGTATGCCAATTGTGGAGTGCATAATGGTCCAGGGTAACCACATTTGGAGGGAGAGAGCACAATCACTGGGGTCCTGGTTAAAAGGAACCCAGTAAAATCAGTTAAAGCACACTGATAGCAGGCAAAAGTGGGGGTATCCATGCCAAAAATGGGGTACTTTCCAAAATATATAATTTTAGTCACAAACGTTTGGGTAATGTCTTGGGATTGTTAAAAAAATTAAGGTTTTGCAGAATCTTTTCAAGAAATAACAAATGGAATTGTATAAGGCAAAATTTAACACTCAGAAGGCTTTTTTATCTTTTGGCTAGGGAATGAAATTCCAAAGCTTAACAAAATTGGATAGGAAAGGATTTGACTTCTCCTGCTGTTAACAATAAGAATGATTCAATAGCACTGTGTGCCACAGATCTTTGGACAAAGAGGTGATCTACCAGGAATATGAATCAGACGACAGGTGGATTGTAGTAGAATTAAACATCAATGAGGTTCTCCAATCTTTATGGTACAGCACAGATTAATGGATTATTTGAATGCTATTTTTCTGATGGGGAATAGTTACTAGGCTTTTTAAACATTTTTTGAAAGTCATTTTGTAGGACGTTGGCTCTGTATATACTAAATCAAAATTAGATATAGTGTGCACAGAATCCAATGGTTCCCCTGAGGCTTAAAAGAGGCTAAAGTAGGTAATACTAATGCTGTCTTTTGTGGTAGCGTAGCTGAGCAGTTAGGCTTAACAGAGGGTAGCGCAAAGCATTTGTTGCACACACCCAGGCAATAAATGAAGCACACACTCAATGACTAGCTCCAGGACAATTGTTTTATATAGCAAAAATATATTGTGTTACTTTATTTCTAGAACCACAAGATTCTGATTGCAGGTAAATGCATTTGCAGGTACATAGTAAGCATATGTATCAACACCACTTTGTTTCAATTCGGCAAGTTAAACGGTTTTCAAGTCAATAGCAATAATCTGTTTTAAAAGTTGACAGTGCAATTTTCAAACACAATTCTGTGGGGGAAGAAAAGCTAGCACAGTTTCGAGGTAAGTGCAAGAGTTACAGTTACAGTGTCCAGGGGTTAGGATGTCCACAGGTTGTGGTTCAAGTTAACCCCAAACACCCACCACCAGCAACACGGGGACGGCCGGGTGCAGAGGTAAAATTTGCTACAAGATTTAAAATGGGCTCTTACGGAGACTGAGGGCAGTCGGCATTGGATCTGCCAGGAGGTAAGTACCCGTGTCTTCATAGGGCAGACCTTGTGCATTTAGGAGAACACCGGGAGGGGGGGACACACAATTTGGCACCAAACACACACCCTCAGCCACACAGGGGCGGCCGGGTGCACTCTGCAAACTCAGCGTTGGGCTCCCAATGCTTTTGAATAGGGCAAACCCCTGGGGTCACAAGTAGGCTGCAGGATGGTTCCATGAGGTCGGTTCAGGGAAACCACAGGCTGGACAAAGAGGAGGGCTGCCTGCTGCAGATTGATGCACCAGAGGTCAGGTTCCCAAAGGCCAGGGGGCTGCGGGTGCAGGGTACCTTTTGGCATTGGGGCCCGTATTTATACTTTTTTTGCGCCGCATTTGCGTCGTTTTTTGACGCAAAAACGGCGCAAACTTGCAAAATGCCATTGTATTTTGTAGGTTTGCGCCGTTTTGCGTCAAAAAGCTGCGCAAATGCGGCGCTAAAAAAAGTATAAATACGGGCCTGGGTATCTTCATCAGGATCCTTCATGGGCGGGGGGTCCTTTGGATTTAGTCTGCAGGTGTCATTGTGGTGGTCAGGAGGGGTCAACACAGGGTGGACACCAGGTCGGAATCATATGGGGACCTGCTGTACTCCAGTGGACCACCTGAACACCGGCTGTGGGAGACTGATGCAGAGTGGGCAGGACTCGCAGATCTGGGGCAGTTCTGGAGTCTGTTGCTGGAGTTTCTTTGTGGACAGGGCCGCTGTCCTCAGCAGATCTTGGCCCTCTAGTGGGCAGGCAGTCCTCTTGGGGTTTTGAAGAGGTTGCTGGTCCTGCAGGATGCATTGCCTTTTTGTAGCAGGGGCTTCAGAAGCTGTAGACAGGCCGGTAGGGCTGGGGCAAAATCAGTTGGTGTCTGCAATCTTCTCTACTGTGGGTCAGCCTAGCAGTCCTCCTTCTTTCTTCTTGTTGTCTTCTTGAGGTTGCCAGGAATCAGATGAGCTAGGTTCAGGGGAGCCCTTAAATCCTGGATTATGGGGCGTTCCAGGCCAATGCCTACTGTCCCTGAGGGGGACTACACCCTTCCGGTGCCCACTCCCTTTGGGGAGGATGACACAGACCTAACCCTATTGATCCCTGTCCTCCAAACCAAGATGGAGGATTATGCAGAGAGGGGGTCACTTCAGCTCTGGGCATCTTAGGGGTGGTCCCAGCTGAAGTGATCACTTCTCCCTGTTTTTCCTAATTTTCCCACCTGACTTGCCACCAAAAGTGGGGCTTTGTCCGGTGGGCGGGGATCTCCATTAGCTGGAGTGCCCTGGGACCCTGTAACAGGAGGCCTGAGCCTTTGATACTCACCACCAGGTGTTACAGTTCCTGCAGGAGGGAGGTGTGAAGCACCTCCACCCAGTGCAGGCTTTGTTTCTGGCCTCAAAGAGCACAAAGGCTCTCACCCCATGAGGTCAGAAACTTGTCTTGAAGTGGCAGGTTGGCACAGACTGGTCAGCCCTGCACTAGTCGTTTGGGTAAAATACAGGGAGAATCTCTAAGATGCCATCTGTGTGCATTTTTCAATAAATCCAACACTGGCATCAGTGTGGGTTTATGGTACTGATAAGTTTGATACCAAACTTCCCAGACTTCAGTGACGCCATCATGGAGCTGTGGAATTCGTAATGACAAACTCCTAGCCCATGTACTCGATATGGCCACACTGCGCTTACAATGTCTAAGAATGGAGTTAGACACTGTATGGGCATATTGCTCATGCAGCTATGCCCTCACCTATGGTATAGTGTACCCTGCCTTAGGGCTGTAAGGCCTGCTAGAGGGATTTGTGGGCATGGCACCCTGAGGTGGGTGTCATGTCGACTTAGTCTTTTTCTCTCCACCATCGCACACCAGCTGCAATGACAGTGTGCATGTGTTTGGTGAGGGGTACCCTAAGATTACATAATATAAGCTATAGCCCTTGGGGACCTTCCCTGGCCACAGAGCCCTTGGTACCATGGGTACCTTTTACAAGAGACTTAGCTGTGTGCCAGGGGTGTGCCAATTGGGTAGAAAATGGTACTGTTTTGGGAAACACTGGTGCTGGGGCCTGGTTAGCAGGATCCCAGCACACTCTCAGTCAAGTCAGCATCAATATCAGGTAAAAAGAGTTGGGGGGATAACAATCCCAAAAGAGGTACTTACCTATACATTTCTTTATATTCTTAGTTACAGCAGACAACATTTATGTGGGCTATTGTAGAAAGGGCCATAACATATTCTTGGAGAATGTATATTTGCAATACTGAAGCATACACATCTTCTCTTGTCCATTACTCGCCATTCAGAACGGATTATATTTGTTTTTAATAGTAAGTTAGGTTAGGGTTTGCAAAACTTTGAAATAGGTGCTTTCATTATTTCTAATCTTATGACAGTTATTTTTTTTTGGATCTGTTGTCCCCTCCCACTAAAAAATCCACACATACAAAATCACCAATTATTGCACTTTCATTTAAGAAAAAAGCTGTACATGTCAATACTTGGTATATTTAAAACGTTATTGCTACAATGCTATTATAAACAATAATCAAATGTTTATTTTGCTTTTCTACAGTATGACTCTCTTAGAAGGAGCTGTGTATTTTGAAGTTAACTAATTTATTACACAGTTTTCTTGCAAGATTACTTGCATTAATTCTATGATAGTAACATTAATTGAAAGGTTTTCAAAAAACATAGTTCCAGTTTAAAAGTGATTAAATGTCCACACCACAATGCCTCAGTACACATTCTGTAACAACATTTTTGGCAAGGGAACTTATCCACAATGCTACACAATAAACCCACAGAAAGGTGATGTAATGTGGAATTTTCCCAGACTTAGGGCCTCATTATGAGTTTGGTGGGTGGCAGAGGCTGCCCTTCAAAGTCTTTGGGTCGGAAGACTGGCAGTTCGATTTTCCTTCTGCTGACCCTATTAGGAGTTTCCCGCTGGGTCCGTTTCCGCCAGCTGGCCCAGCGGGAAACTTCCCACAATATTGACGCTGGCTCGTAATCAAGCTCGCAGCAATGTTGCGGTGCATTGGGTGCGAGAGCACCCATCGCGCTTTTCACTGCCTGTAGTTCAGGCATTGAAAAGCAGGACAAGGCTGCCCATGGAGGCCCCTGCACTGCCCATGCCCCCGGCACCGCTTCTCCGCCAGCCTTTGCATGGCAATGAAACCGCCATGCAAAAGCTGGTGGACATAGAAGCCGTAAGACCACCGGCACCACCAGGCCGTCGGCAGGCAAAAAAGCAGCGGCGCCAGCGGTCGGACCATGGTGCTTTTGCCATGGTCATAATGTGGCTGTCAGACTGCCGCATTGGCATCAGTCCGACTGCCACCACGAATCTGGCGGTTGTTAGACCGCCAGACTCGTAATTAGGGCCTTAGTAAGGGAAAGTGTTGAGTTAATTAAGTACATGGAGGAGTGTCTCTAAGACAAGGCAACAGCCAAGATAAAGACTGCATATGTCATGAAACTCAAGGATACAGAAGCTACTCATAAAGACTCTCATTATGACTTTGACGGTCTCTGAGCGAGACCGCCAAAGCCACGGACGAATGTTGAAGTGGGTGTGTGTCTGCATGTCAGTGTGTATGCGTGTGAGGATGTGTGTTTGGATGTTTGTGTGTATGCATGTCTGAATGTGTGTGAGTATGTGTAAGTGAATGTGTGGATGGATGCGTGTGAGTGAGTGAGTGAATGCGTGTATGGATGAGTGTCAGTGGATGCATGTCTGGAAGTGTAGGTGAGTGGGTGTATGCGTGGTGCGTGTGGGTGTCTGTGTGCATGTATGCAAGGGTGCTTTGTGAGTAGGGGATGCTATGTGAGTAGGGGAGTGAGGGGTGCTGTAACTGTAGGGGGTGGGGGGACAGGTGCTTGCTGGGGGGTGGTCTACCAGTGATAGGGAAGGAATTCCCTGTCACCGGTAGCCCTACTGCCATGGTTTTCGTGGCAGTGCTATCACTGTGGAAACCATGGCGGTGGGCCGACTCCTAATACCGCCGGCGGTCCTCTGTGGACACTCATAATGTGGCTGTGATACCACCACATTAACCTTGGCGGTCAGAAGACCGCCCATGTCATCATGACCACCAAAGTCATAAAGATGATCAGCTACTAGGAAGCCAGCTGGTCGATGATCACTCTTTACTATGAGCAACAAGCCCTCTTTTCTTGTGAGAACAGATTATTAAGTAGAGTAAAATACTGGAATTCTTAATCACAGTGACGATTGCTAAAACCACAGTCAACTAGTCCTACATGAAAACCATGGCAGCAGTCCTTTGATGAGATGATCCCGAAGGACTGATAGCCTCATTCAACACTTTTCCCCCTTCCAAAAGGAGCTGATTCTTTTAAAACTGATTTGTATCTCTGGAAACTTCTGATAAAAAAATGCAGATCGCATAGAGAGTGTGAAAGTTGATCCAGATGGCTCAAGGAAAGAATAAAGGGCGTTTATTAGAAAGAACAATACAGGTAATACAGGTATGAGATACTACTTGCCTCAGTGTCCTTAATAAAATCAAGGCTTTCCTTCACTAAAGTCAGGAAAGCCTACATTTTATTGAAGACCAAAAGCTTCTATTACGCTTGTTTAAAGCATAGCCACAACTGAACTCGTCACATGAGGAAAAGGCTTATAATAAAAAGTTCTAAAAGTTGAAACATTTGACTGACTTGCAGAACTGAGAATGTCCTTAAAGCTCACTCCAGTCCACATGGCTTTCGAAGCCATAGCTCCTCTAGTAAGCCCCAAAATAACTTTGGCCAGTACCAGCTAAGGACATGACTTATCTAACCCAACATCCCAAAGTGGGAGATGATACTAGTTTGTTGGATTTCCTGAAAGAAATTGGGAGCTTTGTTGAAGAGCACATGCTCAGATCCTCTGTTCCTGGAATGTACACCTTTAAATAGTTTAGCACACAGAGTTTAAGTTGGAAAGGCACATGTGGATAAAAGACAGGTAACAAATTTGTTTTGGTCAAAAGACAGGTAACAAATTTGTTTTGGTCCTTCTGTCAACATTAAAAAATACGCCTGAAGGTGTATATTGATTGAAGAAATATCTTATATCCTTACAGAAGGAAGATATTTCAAGGAAATCAAATATAACAATACTGTAAGCTTTACTGATAAAAACATGATAATACAGAGATAGCAGGACAAGACATAAACAAGTTAAAAACCAACATAACATCCTGCGTCAGATTATATTTAGATTTTGGAGGATTGGAAAATCGTACTCCTTATAAAATATGACTGACAAGCAAAATGCTCTCTGGTGGGTCTTCCATCTACACAAGTATGTTCAGCCGAAATGACTGACCAGTAAGTACTATTCGTCATGTATGTTTTCCTTTGAGAGACTAATGGAGCTAGAAAATTAAAAATCTTGATAACATTGGCTGAAGAGGGATTTGAACTCCTGAGCAGAACCAGTTGTTCCACAACAACAAAGCAGATTTGTAGCTCTAGTTGTGCCTGAGGCTGTTGACTGGCAAATGAGCTGAGCAGGTTCTTTTTGAATTCCTAAGGTTCTTCTAGCTAATCTGAAATCTTCCAGGGCACTAACATGAGGGGTTAATTGAGAATCATTTATTGAACTTGACCCTGCAGGCCCCAAAGTAAATTTAGAAGCAACAGAATGAACATCGGACATGGACAACTCCGGAACAATGGGAGACCAGAGCTGAGCTTGCCAAAAGACAAGAGTCAGAAAGACCAAAGTAACTTTCTGTTGATGCACCTGTACAAAAAGAGTGATCATGATGAAATGGTAAAAGGCATAACTGAGGTGAGCTGACCAGTCCTTAAGTAAAGCATTCATGGCCAGCACCTAAGTATGTGGTCTCCAACTGTAAAACAAGTAAGTGGAGTGCTCCAAGAAGATTCAAAGACATCTATTTAAAAAGGACCTCATTTGGAAGAGAGATTTTTAAGGATTGATATATGAAGTCACCAATTACTGGAAGTGTCTGGAGCACCAATCTGAAATTTTGGTGAGCTCGCCTGGTACATATTATACGTAAACTGAGTTTTTTCTTTGTAAACCGAACTCCCACAAACTTTTTGTCAGTTCCGCTATCAGACAACCCTGAAACTGTCCATTGGTAGGAGAATAGAACAACTTACCTTTGCAAAGCTGCAGATCCCAAATGAACCTGCAAGCACCTCAATGCAAATTATGTACAGATTTGACTCCTTGTCTCCTTTGCATTTCAGAGATTCGTGGTCTGAATTTACCTGATAGAATAAGAGAGGACTTGTCAAAGGTGAGACATTTTTAACCTTTGAAGGGCTTGATAATGAAGAGGACCTGAAAAAATTGCTTGAATAGATAAAGCCAATAGACCCACCAAAAGAGCAAACAATCAGAGGGTGACAGATGTCATGTTCAGAAATTAAGGTATCTCTTTCTTTACCATATCCATCTTGAATTGTGGAAATTGTAAGATGGACTTGTTTGACTCTATAAGGAAAAAACTAAAAAATAGATTTTTTCTTGAAGATATCAAAGAAGATTTTGTCTGAGTTATCAAAAACCACAGGTTCTTTAAAAGACTGACCAATATCTGGAGCAATTGAAATAAAACATGCCTGTCCTGAGCTAAGACTATATAATTGTCCAAATAGACAATCCAATGCATTCTCTGAGCTTTTAGACAATCAGTTACCAGTCTCAAGATCTCTGTGAAACACCAAGGACCAAAGAAAGACCAAATGGAAGACAGGTGAACTTGAAGTTTTGGTTTTCCCACTGAAACTGAAAGCATTTTCTGTAAGAATTGTGGACTGGAATTGTTAGATATGCATCTTGGAGATCCTCCCTGAGCATCTACTCACCCTCTAGCAACGATTCCCTTAGTTGAATATTAGTCTACATATTGAGAGGACAGTAGATGACAAAATTGTTGAATTGCTTGAGATTTATGGCTGGACTGGACTGGTAGTTGCTCTTGTGTACCAAAACACTATGCATAAGAAACTGGAAAGATCGGAAGAGGTTTCCTCTATCACTTTGTTTCAATGGAATGAGTTTATTTATTTAGAAAGCAACATTTTCTGATGGTTTGAAAAATGAAGAGGAAAAAGAACAGATTGAAAAGGTTCTCTGTAAAGCTCTATGAAATACCCCTGTACCATTCGTATAATGCAAGAGCCTGCCATTATGCTCTGCCACTCAGGAAGGAAAAAATCAAGGCAAACACCAACAAGAAGTAGGTCAGAATTCAAAAAGACTGCCTGAAGATTAGCCTCCTCTTTGACAGTGGCCTCAGTTCTGGAAACCTCTGCCTCACTAAGGATAAAACTGCAACTTGAATTAATGCTCATATCAGAAGAAACCATATTGCTAGCCTCCTCTTGGGAAGTAGTGGCCGGCAAAGCAGATGCTGCGTTTGCGAGCCCTGCACAAAAACATGAGATCCAAATATCCTTTGTAATGTCAATAGAAATGAAAAATGGAGACATACTTGCTCATCTTCTTAATGAAGGAGTTTCCAAAAAGTAGTTTATATTGACTTGTGCACCTGCCTCCCTAGCTTCCTAATTTAGGATCTATCATTATTAATAAGCGTTTCCATTTTTTTTGAGCCATAGCTGTTTGGACACTTTCTAAAGGATAAATCGGACTCTGTGCCCATCTGGAAAAAGTAATTGAATATAGTAACTGGATCTATCTGTACTCTCTCTAGACTTGCCTTATTCTCTAAATCCAGGATCTTATTAAGAGGACTTGCCTAAACTAACAAACTACCTTTGCAATTAGTCCAGGCACAGTTGACCCATTTCTTTGTATCCTTTTCAAATTTGGTAAACCATAATGACATATTTAGATCTGTTGTGAAAGTCTCTGTTATACTGAAATGAAGGCTGAGGATATACAGATTGTATGTCAGATTTCTTTATCAAGAGACTGCCTCCATCTAGCAGCATCACACTGTGCCACTTGATCCGATCGGATCCTTTCTGTGGAGTTAAGGTGCAATATTTATGAAGAGTCAAACATAGCCTTCCCCAATGTATCCAATACTGTAACTCTGTGTTTCTGAGAAGTATCACCCCTATCCCCGGAAAACATTTTTCACCTCTTCCACTAGGGATCAATCCAAGTAACATCATCTAGATTCCAATCACTTTTATTTTCATCCTTTTCTGTGTTGTAATGATGCATGTCACTGTCAGTATCCTGTACTTGCTCAATAGGAATGAAAAGATCTACATTGATAACTGAGTTAGAAGCCTCTTGGCCAAAGGGCCCAGAATTTAGCAAGCCACAAGTCATAGATATATTATTCGCTGAACCCAAATTAGAAGCATATTGCCAGATTAGACTTTTTAAAGATAAAGACCATTTTTTGCCACATTAGGTCATTATTCAGTGACAGTGTAGATCATTTCCATGTCAAAACATTTTGAACTGAAGTTTTTATATTTTTGGAAATATCAGTCATGGGAGGGAACAAAACCCTGTTGAACCAAATCCATAATAAAAATATTTAGATTATCCTTAAATATTTGAGCCCCCTGATCTTACTCAAAGTAGGAATCCCTTCTAGACATTTTAGTGTAGTAATTAGTTTATGTGAGAAAGGGGGTTGTTGCTTAAAGGGGAGTGAGCCCTTCTCGTGTGACAGTCACAATCCTTGTCAGGGTGAACCACAAAATTCACTAAATTAACCTGTGCTTCACCGCCTGGTAGCTTGACTCAAAAGCAGTCAGGCTTAACTTAGAGGCAATGTGTAAAGTGTTTATGGCGCACTTAAACAGTAATAAAATGAAAACACAAGGCAACTAAATTCCCACATCAATTCTGAAATATAGAATACATTTTAAGAACCTCTTTGAGTGTCTAAATTCTTCGACGAACATAAATAGTTCAGCTCTGCTATGGCATTAGAAGCGCTACGAGGCCTTCGGGCAGTTAGGCGCTATATAAGCACACTTAACATAACATAACATTTGACACCAAAATGACACACATCCAATTGGTACAACCTGAGATATACTTTTTTGAAGATTTATGGTAAGGATAGAACCTAAAACTACAAAGCACCACTCGCGGATATCTGGTCTTGGGAGACGAGATAAAAATCACAAGGTCAGGCCGACCACAATGGAGTGCAGGTGGGATACAGAGACCAGGGTACGCCTGTTGAAAAAGTTACCTTCTAAAGTCCGGAGTAAAGAGTCCAGTTTGCGGTAAATGAGACCATGAGGAGCAAGCACAGGGTTGCAGATGGTTGTCTCTGTAGCGTTAGGACAGGCTGGATGTCACGGGTGGTCATCATTGTAGCATGAAGATTCTGTTGGGCATTGTGGACAGCTGTTGCTAGAGCTTTGCACTGGCGGTCACAAAGCGCAGAACTCACATTGCCAGTCATCACTGGTGGCCACTGCAGCCGAAAGAGTCAGATTCACCAGAGCTTCCTGTTGGAGGTCAGCATGGGTAACAAGATCTTGGCGGTGCTTTTGTATTGAATTCTTTGATTTGTTTGATGTGCGCTCATATATCTTTTGTTTGTTTTCCCTCCGTGTCCTCCTGTTATGTTGTGTCTTCCTTATGTTTTGTGCAATACTCAGCTTTACCCCTGAAGAAGGGACACAGTCCAGAAATACATTGGGTTGCTTGTACTATATGTATTTGAGCTGATCAGTGGAACTACAGACTCTGTACATCACAACAGATGTTTTGATGAACCACTCTCGAAAATTTGGACACTGTTTAATTGATGTAACTGATATTATCATTAAACAATTGTTTTAACATGTTTACTGTGAGATACTCTATTTAACTGATCATTTTACGCTGTGGATAGAAGTTTCTCACCACTTATGTGGCTGGGCTGCCCATTATTGTTGTTATCATGTGCTCCAAGCAGGGCACGGTCCTCTATGGCATGCAATAATTGAATCTAGTAAGATTTTGTTGGGATTATTTTGTTTGATCAGGTATTAGCTGAGGTGCACAGGTCAGACCCACTTGTATAATACGTTTCTACTCACTTGAATGTCAGGTTCTGAGGAAGCAAAGATAATCCCCCCAATCATCTGTTGACTAACTCTCAGCACATACATCCCACCAGGAACGCTTGTGGTAAATCCTCAGGGGAAAGGGGGTGAGGAAAAGGAAATACAGAGAGAGAGAGAGAGAGAGCGAGAGAGCGAGACAGGATGTTGGCTGGCTTCTGGACTAGACTAGGATCACCTCTAGACAGAACTTGATAGCATGCAGCTTTGGATCACATCCCATATTCTGGATATTTTCATGATTACCAGGACGCCCTCAGATTTGACTTCTAGAGTCATAAAAATGAGGTCTCTTAAAATTAACACACAATGAGAACTAATTAGCCTGAGGAATTAGCACAAACATGTCATGCTCATCAGCTGTTCCTTAACTGTGCATAACATTCCTTGCCAGTCATTGCCTTCTGAATGTGGGTTCCATAAATAATGGTGTAGAAGCCAGAGGGAGTGCCTCAAATATCTTTATCACAATATGTGGCAGGTTCTTCCCTGTCTCCTATTACTAATGTCAATGTTTTTTTACTGTAAAGGAACAGGAATTTCTCCTACTTCATTATCTTTTGAGGCTCTTTATCAACATATCTTTTCTCTCAGGTTAAGTGCACTGACCTTATTTTGTTGTGTTGGCACACCTTGTAAAACTAAGCTTGGCTTCTGTTCTCCTTTTCTTTTGCAGATGCTGGATGTAGGTGCTGGCCAGAGATGCCGAGAAGGTTCAGAATCCAGGGAGTGAAGATGAAGCGAGAACTGGAAAGTGGGGATCATGTTGCAGGTTGCAGAGAAGCTGAAGGTGAGAACTTGACAGGGAAGATCCTCTCTTAGTGGGGAATTAAAGTCAAGCAAGGCTTGAGAAAGATGGGTGTGGTCCATAAAGGCCATGCTGTAAAGATGGCCGCCCCTTCTTGTGAGAGTTCAAGATCTTGTGACATCTCGAGCCTTACTTCAAAACTAAGAAACCAGGAAATTGGAAGAAAAGGAAGGAGGCCCAATCAGTGACAGAAAAGGTGCTGGGAGGGTCAAGAAGGATATAAACCCCTGTAGTATTTCAGGGGTGGCGGGACTGGCCAGGCAGTAGTGCACGTCACGAATGGCATAACAAGGAGTGGTAGGACTGGCATGGAGGCTCCTCTTCCCCCTGTACAATTCATGTAGGTCAGCGCCCACCAGACCTGGGGGTCTACCACAGACGGAGCACCCACTGCCGGAAAAGATGGGAGGACATTCACCGCTGGAGCAAGAAGACGGCAGAGGCTCAGCTGGGGATGGCCTCCCAATGTGGGAGGGGTGCCCTCGCACCATGACCCCCCTGATGTTCAGGATCCTGGCGGTGGCGTACCCGGAGTTGGATGGGCGCTTGAGGGCATCAAAGCAGCCACAACGGGGTGAGTACACTCTCATCCTGATGATTTTGCGCACAGTGGAGGTGTCTGGGTGGGGGAGGTGGGCTGTGGATTTCCGTAGGCCAGAGCGAGTTCCGTAGGCAAGGTCCCTCCATAAGGCAGGCCATGTGGCACCCCACCTCTGTAGTGGCGGCAACATCTGTGCCCCTCCCATCTACAGGTACAGCCGCCACCCCCCCTACCAGCAACACCCTCCCAGCAGCCCCTCAGCCTTTGCCCCGTACCCGCTCACCCGGGAGGGTGGGCATCACCTTCGCCCCAGACACCTCAGCCACTGCCCCAGTCACCCCTGCTGCCCTGAGTAAGGAGGCCATTGACCTCCGCAGGTCCCTCACTGTTGGGCAGTCTACCATTTTGAATGCCATCCAGGGTGTAGAGAGGCAGTTGCAACAAACAAATGCAGTCCTGGAGGGCATTCATTCTGGTCAGGCGGCCCTTCAGCGAGCTTTTCAGACTCTGGCCTCAGCACTGATGGCAGCCATTGTCCCTGTCTCTAGCCTCCCCCCTCCAACTTCCTCCACCCAGACCCAATCCCCTGTACCCCAGCCTATCACAAGCACACCTACAGACCAGCATGCACACACGTCAACACACAAGGGAAGCTCAGGCAAACATAAGCACCACACATCCCACAGGCACTCACGCAAGCATCACACACATGCAGACATAGCAACATCCACTGCCTCCACTGTGTCCCCCTCCTCCTTGTCTCCCTCCTCCTTCTTAGTCTCGTCTCCACTCACACCTGCATGCACTACATCTACAGCCACTACTGCCATCACCAGCACACACACCACAACACCCCGCTCACGTGCAGTCACCACCCCCACTACCATACACATGTCCCATGCGTCCTCTTCCAGTGTGTCTGTGACGCCACCTCCCAAGATACACAAACGCAGGCACACACCCACCCAACAGCCATCCACCTCACGACAGCCTCCAGCACATGCACCTTCACCCAAAGTCAGCAAACGAACACCTCCTACAACCACAACCTCTTCCGCCACTCCCAAACCCCCTCCAGCTACCCGTCCCAGTGTCTCCAAAATACTTTTCCTGTCCAAGCTTGACCTCTTTCCCACACCTCCCCCACCCAGTCCGTCTCCTAGGTCCCGAACTAGCACCTCAGCCACAACATCTCCGGGACCAGTGGTGCCTGTAGTCACCGGAATCTGGAGTGCACCGGCCACCAGGGCAGCCAGTGTGGCACGGAGCCACAGCACAGAAAGTCCCCCACCTGTGAAGCATCAAAAGTTGGCCAGTGCCCGGCGGGGGAGGGGGAAGACTCCAGCCACCAAAGCCGCTCCCAGGGGTCCCGGTGGGAGTGTGGAGTCAGCTGCGACACCTTCCAAGGTGGGGAAGGGTCACAATAAACCAGGAAAGTCTGGGAAGAGCAGCACGGCGGAGGAGACCGCCCTCATCCCCGCTGCCCAGGAGGCCACAGCCATCATCCCCGCTGCCCAGGAGGCCACAGCCATCATCCCCGCTGCCCAGGAGGCCACCGCCATCATCCCCGCTGCCCAGGAGGCCACCGCCATCATCCCCGCTGGGCCAGAGAGGAACACCAGCACAAGCCCCGCTGGGCTAGAGAGGACCGCCTGCACAAGCCCAGCTGGGCTAGAGAGGACCGCCAGCACAAGCCCCGCTGGGCTAGAGAGGACCGCCAGCACAAGCCCCGCTGGGACAGAGAGGACCGCCAGCACAAGCCCCGCTGGGACAGAGAGGACCGCCAGCACAAGCCCCGCTGGGCTAGAGAGGACCGCCAGCACAAGCCCCACTGGGACAGAGAGGACCGCCAGCACAAGCCCCACTGGGACAGTGAGGACCGCCAGCACAAGCTCTGCTGGGCTAGAGAGGACCGCCAGCACAAGCCCCGCTGGGCTAGAGAGGACCGCCAGCACAAGCCCCGCTGGGACAGAGAGGACCGCCAGCACAAGCCCCGTTGGGCTAGAGAGGACTGCCAGCACAAGCCCCGCTGGGACAGAGAGGACCGCCAGCAGCTGAGTCACTGCAAAGGAGCCCGCCGCTTCAAGCACCGCTGAACAGGGCACCGCCACTCGAGCACCGCTGAACAGGGCACCGCCGCTCCAAGCACCGCTGAACAGGGCACCGCCACTCCAAGCACCGCTGAACAGGGCACCGCCACTCCAAGCACCGCTGAACAGGGCACCGCCACTCCAAGCACTGCTGAACAGGGCACCGCCGCCTGAAGCACCGCTGAACAGGGCACCACCGCTCCAAGAACCGCTGAACAGGGCACCGCCGCCTCAAGCACCACTGGCCCATGAGCTCCAAGGGCACCTGCGCTACTGAGTCCGTCACGAGCAGGATGAAGCACTCTGGGCACAAAGCCCCCTCCAGAACCAGTAGAGAGATAAATCCACTACCTCTGTCCTTGGCAGGATGAAGCACTCTGGCCACAAAGCCTCCTCCAGAACCAGTGGAGACTGTTATCCACTTGAGAGACTGTGGCTTTGCACTGCCCAGGATGGAACAGTGGGCCACCCACCCACTGTAGAAACTTGAGACTGTGGCTTTGCACTCCCCAGGATTGAACATTGGGCATGTGGCCCTCTCATGGATTTGGCGTCGTGCACTCAACCAGCTGAGGTGCCCCCCTTTCCCTCCCCCTGAGGTCCCTGTTTTCTTGCTCTCTGATGCCCCTGCAGTGTTCTCTCCGTAATGGTCAGGGATCTTGTGTGGGCCTCGCCCATACCGTGTGGGCCCAGTGTTCCACGGACTTAATTGGAGCACTACCTGGACTACTATGCTTGGTGCATATTTTGTTTATGGTGTATATATATATTTTTGCCTACTTGATTTTAATACATTACAATGGTTACACTCATTTCCTTTTGTTTTTGCATTCTTCCGGGGGGATTGGTGGGTGTAACTATCATGTATTAATATGTATTATTGTGTGTGTTGTAGTGGGTGAGGGTGGGGGTGGGGGTGTTGCGTGTGTGTGTCCCTGTTTTTTCCCTCCCCCCTCCCCTGTGTCGTAGGTGCAGTACTCACTGTGGTCTTCGCTGCCGGCATTCGTGCTCCTGGTAGAGAAGCAGGAAGACTATCGCAGGGAGAATTTGGAGTTCCGGCCCCATGGTGTCCTGGTTCCTCGTGGGATGTGTAGAGGTGAGCGTTTTCCCTTCGAAGTCCTGTTTCTGCCGTGTTTTAATCCACACTGAATCCGCCCCGGAAAAGGTGGCGGATTGGTAGGTTGTGATACTGTGGGCGTTACTTTGTCTCCTGCCTGTCTGTTGGCGATGACCGCCAAGCTGTTTGTTTGTACCGCCATGGCAGTCGGAGTGTTAAAGTGGCTGTCTTTATTGGCGGTTTCCGCCACGGTCGCAATTGCTAATTTTTTTCTGCCGGGCTGTTGGCGGTCTTACCGCCGCTTTAACATCGACCGCCAGGGTTGTAATGACCACCTATATATTTAAAATACATTAAAAATATATTTAAAATATGCCTAAAATATATAATAATTATGATAGACTTTATGTAGCCACTAACATAACAGAATAACAGTCTGTCTGAAAGCATCAGGATGAAGATAAAAATAGTCCTCTTTCACCTGCCATCAAGGAAGTGAGAAAAGTGAGCGGGCATTTTTTTGAAGAACACATCCATCTGTGAAGCCTACAATGATGATGCCAAGAAAGTATCCAACAGGGCTCCCGATGAGAGGAAGATCTGAGAATGAACATTCTTCAGCCCTGGCTAGCAATCCCAAGGGTATACGTGGGGAAGTACTTATGACCAACAGTCACAACCCCTGACGTGATACTCACTCAAGGAAATTTCACTGCTGATCATTAAATTCAGATCACCGCAGGCAGATATGAAAACAACAGTGCAGATGGTAGGACCTAATCCATCAGACAGTTGTGTAACAAAACTTGAGGGGGGGCTGCAAAGCACATGGAGGAGACCCCTTTGACTCAGCCAGGAGCCCATGTACAGTGCCAGCGAGTGCACGGTGCGTAATAACGTGCTGCACATGGGGCACTCTGCAGCTTGGGCTCCCCCCACCACAGGGGCTGCAGAGGCTATTGTTATTCCACTGTCATCAGAGCGTGAAGCAAAAATGCCCAGACAAATTAAACACTCCAGCAAAAACCATAAGACCATACAATGGAATAATTAAAAACATTGTAGAGATACTTCTCTTGAGTGCAAGCAGTGAGATAAGAGGGCCTGTGGCACACAGTCAAGAATGGCCACAAACAAGCTGGCTGTCTATTGGGTGATGGTGTTTATGCCTTCATATGTTTTTTCTGTATCCTTAGTTTTTATGGGATATGTAGTCTAAAATCCTGGCTGCTGTTATATTAAAACAAGAAGAGAAACATAAATGGGTCCTCCAGTATTGTAATAACATTTTGGTTCACTCTAATAAATCAGTTTTAATGTGATGTAGGAGTGCTTCTTGGCTTTAACAGCTCTAGTTCCTCTATTTATGGTTTCCTATTGTATTTTGAACTTTGTAGTCAGTTTTCCGGTTTACAGAGACACCATGACTGCTGGCATTGTGATTTTGAACTTGAAAATGTATTGGCCGCATTAAGACTAATGGAACAAATCATGCTGATTGCCATGAGCATTTCATTTCTAGTAAGAGAATTTCAGGGATAACTGAAGTGATTGACTATCAGAATTTTGCCCACAGACAAGTGGTGATGCTGGGTGTTTCATGCATACTCATGGCCATATTTAGATTATTTAGATGTTCTACACTTCATGTCTCAACTGTTATGTAGATTTGTAGAGAACACTAATCACCTGTGAGAGTAGCCCATGAGTGCTTAAAAATGGAGTCTCTGGTTGGCAGTCAGTTTGCACTTAGAGACCCTCACTCTAATCAGGGCAATGGAGATACACACTTAGATAACCCCTGCTCACCCCCTTGGTAGCTTGGCACAAGCAGTCAGGCTTATCTCTAAGGCAATGTGTAAAGTATTTATACCAACACACACAGTAACACAGTGAAAACACTACAAAATGGACACCACACCAGTTTAGACAAATGGGTAATATTTATCTAAATAAAACAAGACCAAAACAACAAAAATCCAACATACACAAGTCAAGATATGAATTTTCAAAGTAAAAAGAGTCTTACTTCATAGAAAATAATGGAAAATAAAGCTGCACCGGTGAGCGTGTGTCGGAAAAGTTAGCGATGCATTGATTATTTACTTGCAAGTGAGGCCGTGCGTCATTCCTCCTCCGGTCAGGTAGGCGATGCATCCTTCTTCTCTCCCACAAGAGAGCAATGCGTTGATTTCTAGACAGGGCACCTCGGATCGGCGCAGGTTCACAAGGACTTTGACTCCCAGGGACAATGTGTGAAAAATCCTGGTTGCATGGTGATGGAAAACCGCACTGTGAAGGGCTTGTGTCGTTATCAGCAGCCACAAGCGGGTGTTGCATCGTTTCTTCAGCCACTATGCAGGAGGTGTGTCAATTTCAGCCATGTTGCAGATAGTGCGTCAAACATTTCCCCGCACGGTGTGCTGTGCATGGATTTCAGTCCTTTTTCTACCAGCTTCACCTTTCAAGGGCTCAGGGACTGGATAAGGCACCACATGGTAGGACAGCAGTCTCAGCAGAGAGTCCAAGTGCTGGCAGAGGTAGTCTTTGATGGCCCTAAGACTTCAAAACAGGAGGCAAGCTCAGTCCAAGCCCTTGGAGATTATTCACAAGCAGGAATATACCAGAGTCCAGTCTTTGTCCCCTTTTACAGGCAGAAGCAGCAACTGTAGGATAGCCCAACAAAGAACAGTCACAGGCAGGGGCAGCACTTCTCCTCAGCTCTTCTCCTTGGGAGAGGTTCCTCTTGGTTCCAGAAGCTAATCTAAAAATCTGGGGTTTTGGGTCCACTACTTATACCCCTTTCGGCTTTTGAAGTAGGCAGACTTTAAAGGAGTCCCTGTTGTTTAAAAGATCCTGCCTTGCCCAGGCCTGGTTACTGACTCACACCAGGGGGTTGTAGACTGCATTGTGTGAGGGCAAGCCCAGCCCATTCAGGTGTAAGTGACCATTCCTCCCTCCACTCTAGCCCAGATGGCTCATCAGGATATGCAGGCTACACCCCAGCTCCCTTTGTGTCACTGTATAGAGGGGATTCACAAAAGCCCAACATTCAGTCTGACCCAGACAGGGAATACATAAGCAGGCAGAGTCACATAATGGTTTAAGCAAGAAAATGGCCATATTCTAAAAGTGGTATTTTCAAACAGACAATTTAAAAACCACCTTTACCAAAAGATGTATTTTTAAATTGTGAGTTCAGAGACCCCAAACTCCATATCTCAATCTTCTCTCAAAGGGAACCTACACTTTAAGGTTATTTAAAAGCAGCCCCCATGTTAAGCTATGAGAGAGCGAGGCCTTCCAACAGTGAAAACCGAATGTGGCAGTATTTCACTGTTAGGACATTTAAAACACATCAGTACTTGTCCTACCTTTAAGATACACTGCACCTGGCCCATTGGGCTACCGACGACCTAGCTTAGGGGTGCCTTACATGTACAAAAAGGGAAGGTTTGGGCCTGGCAAGTGGGTACACTTGCCAGGTCGAATTGGCAGGTTAAAACTGCACACACAGACACTGCAGTGGCAGGTCTGAGCCATGTTTACAGAGCTACTGCTGTGGGTGGCACAATCAGTGCTGCAGGCCCACAATATAAAAAGAAAAAGTGATGGACAGAATGCTGAACAATGTCAAACATTCACCCCCAGTACAGAGACCTGGCCTAAATCCACAGTTTTTTTGCTACTCCTGCCATTCCAGTTTGGACTCAGTCATATGCAAGTCAGTCTTGACCTTGTTCTCCATGGGAACAGTGAACAGTTCGGCCCAAACTGCCAGGCCAGGCTTGGAAACAAGCATCCTGAGACCGGTTTTGGGGTATCACCATACAGGCTAGCTTGAATCCAGTGGCATGGGAAGCAAGAGACCCACATCTGGGCATACCGGTCTCACTTAGTGCAACAATTGCCAAAAGAACAAGGGACGGATGGAATCTGAATAATGTCAAACATTCACCCCCCAGTACAGAGATCTGGGCCTAATTCCATCGTTTTTTTGCTCACCAAGCCACCCTTTTTTTCTTTGTGCAATTGTTGCCCTAATTGGGATGGGTACTCCGCAAATCTGTTTTTTGCTCTCTGATGTGTATGGTGGTATTCTAACTCTTTGGGTTCTTCCTGTGAGGATGGAGCAGATCCAAGGAAAAGTGGGTCCTTGAATGCCTATGTCCTTGTGTCTTCTGATCAGAGTGTGGTGAGAGAAGATGTCTAAGGCTGCGAATAGGTCTAGTAGGATGAGGGCTGCTCTTTCTCCATAGTGCAAGATTGTCCTGATGTTGTTGGTGGCTGCAATGAGTCCTGTTCCGGTGCTGCAGTTCTTTCTGAAACCTGATTGACTGCTGTCCAGTGGGTGGTGAAGCTCGAGGTGGATTGAGAGTTGCTTGTTGATGGCCTTCTCCATCCATTTGTGTGGATGCTGGAACTGGGATATTGGACGTAAGTTACCCAGTTAGTTCGAGACGGCTGATGGCTTTTTGAGGTTGGAGCTGACTTCTGCACGTTTTCAGTCATCTGGAAGTGTGACAGATGTGATAGAGATGATGAGCTTATGATGGTGGGGTGATGGTGGGAGAGGGCAGTGCTGACTGGTGATGTTCCAAAGTTCTAGTTGTGGTGGGGGAATGGATCTGTGGGGGACCCTGAGTTGATGGTCACCATGACTGTGGTTGTGCCATTCTCTGGGTGAGTGTCCATTCAGTCAAGCGGTGGTCTTGGTTGGTGGTGGGTAGTTTGGCAATAAGCTGGCTAGGATCAGGTTGGTGTGTGAAGTTACTTTAGTCGTTAGTGATTTTGCTGTGGAAGAAGTTTGATAGGTTGTTGCAAAGTTCTTGTGAGGGGGAGACGATGTTGACAGATGAGGAAGGTGTAGTGTGGTCCTTAATGATCAAGAAAAGCACCTTGCAGCTTTTGGAGTTTCCTTTAAGGCGTTCCGCTAATGCATATTTGTTGGTGTCTCGTAGCTGCTGGTGGTAGCATCTGAGTGCAGCCTTGTAGGTGGATTTGATGCAGGTTTTGTGGCTTGTTCTCCATTTCCTTTATAGCTGTTTACAATATTGTTTTGCTTCTCGGAGGTCCTCTGTGTACCAGGTGGCATGCTTGTTGGATCTTATTTGCTTGTTGGGTTTGGGATTCTGAGCAGTTGCTGATCCAGTTGTTGAAGTTTGTGATGTCCTTCCTGCGGTCCTTTGTGGGGTTATATTGATCTGTGCTGAGGGCGCTGAGCCAGTCTGTTTCAGAGATTTTTCCCCAGCTGCAGCTTGATAGGCTGGTGCTGGTTGGTACGTTGACTTGCGGTGTGTTGATTTGGAAGTGTGTGATGGATGGTCAGTCCATGTGAGAAGTGTGGTGGTGTTGCATTTGTTGCTTTCGCTGGTGGTGAAGGTGGCGTCCAGTGTAAGTCCTGTGGTGCGTGTGGGTCCTGGGACCAGCTGGTTGAGACCGATGTTGCCCAGGCTTTTAAGGAGTTCTGTTGAGCACTAGTCACTTCTATCCTCCAGGTGAGAGTTGAGTTACCCAAGCAATATGTAGGCTCTAAAGTCGATGGTGAATGGGTGATGGGGTTGGTGATGAGGCTGGTGACAGTGGCTCATGGTCGGGGTGGTCGTGGTCAAGGGTCTCATTCAGGGTAAAGTTATCTGAGATGTGTAGCCCGAGGTGCAGGTGTTCCATGAATGGGATAGCTTTCTTCACCAATATCGACCATCTGATGGATTCCTTGAAGATGATTACAAGTCCTCCACCTGGCTTGTGGATGTGATCCTGTCATACAATCTTGTAGCCTGTTGGGATTGCTGTGGAGATTTTGGGTGCTGATGTGGCATTGAGCCAGGTTTCCATGATGAAAAGAAGGTCCGGTGTGTAGCTGCGTTATAAGTCCCAGATATTGGTTGTGTGTTTGCTGAGTAATTGTATGTTCAGTAGCATGGATGCAAGTGAGTGTTGTCGGGTGAGTCTGCTGTGGCGAGTGGTGTTGGGTGGGAATATAGGTGGTGTTACTTATTTATGCATGGATTTTGGGTGCTTACCTATGTATATACTACTTGGAATGCTCGCTGTGACCACCATAATAGCCAGCTCCAAATGGTCACCACATCCTCCACTCCACTGCATCCAAAGGAGGGGGAAGAAAGACCACATCATTAGAAAATTGATGATGACAAGCCAATGACTCAGAAAGAAAGGAAGTATCCAGATGTTAATGTAAAATAAACATGCCATTGGAACCTTCGAATTAACTCTTCCATTCCTTTTCACTTCATGAATTGAAACAAAGATAGAAGTCATGCAAACATCTGTAAGTTTGAACTTCAATATCTATACATTGAAAGGATCTTATATCATATTGCTTATCACTAACATTCCTTAGACGAGCTATCTCTCGCTCACTCTCTCTCTCTCACACACACAAGACTACCTCATGGGTATGTATGATGTACACACCTGCACATGGGTTCAGTGTCTGCATGTGTTACATTGTACAGCTAGCAGCAAGTGTGAGATCTTGTGAGTGCCCATGCCATTTCATGAGCGTTGAGGTTCGTTTCTAAAGGTAAATATTACATGCGTACAACAGTATCTCTGTATTACAATGTTGTGATGTCTTTCTTTCTCTTTCATTGACGGGTGATTGGATTGGACCAAATGCACTGGCTGCTTATGAATTAGGAAAGAAAGGTTAAAACCTGTTCTTGTGCACTGTACACACAGACCAGACTTGCACTTAGTTGACTTATTTTATCTGTGCTTTAGTGAAAGCCCTGTATCACCTACTGGAGCGAGCCTTCCTGGTTAAATCTGACTACCTATAGAGAGTCTACTGTACAAAACAAGCAACTTGATGATCCAAGTGTATCCAATAGGTTACCAATAGTTCTAGAGGCATGCTTGCACACTGAAAAGGTACTGTGAATCAAGTTTGTGGGTCAGCATGTCTTACTTTTAATGGTAACAGTTCAACGTTTTTACATGCGGCTGACATCTTTCCATTACATCTTTATCCCTTCAAAACCTCCCTATCTACTCTTGCCATTCAAAAAAAACTGTTGGTTGACACCAGAATATATAGATGTAAAAAAATAAAGAATTGTAGATAACAGGGCAAGCGAACGCATGCACTGTTGTGGAGTACTGTACTGTGAAAAGTGCAACTAAAAGGAAAGAAAGTACCCCGGAAAGCATGAGCGGTGGAAGGAGACACACTGCTCACTGAAGCAGTAATTAGGGGCCAGATGTAGCAAAGGTTTAGCGACTCGCAAACGGCGAAAAACGCCGTTTGCGAGTCGCTAAAGCCCATTTGCTATGTAGAAATGCATTTTGCGAGTCAGAACCGACTCGCAAAATGCATTTCCGAGTCGCCAATAGGAAGGGGTGTTCCCTTCCTATTTGCGAGTCGCAATGCGATGTAATTCCATTTGCGACCGCGAATGCAGTCGCAAATGGACTCGCAGTTACCATCCACTTGAGGTGGATGGTAACCCAGTTGCAAACAGGAAGGGGTCCCCATTGTGACTGGACCAAAAAATATTTTTTCAGGGCAGGCAGTGGTCCAATGGACCACTACCTGCCCTGAAAAATACCGAAACTAAAGGTTTCGGTTTATTTTTCAAAGTGCAGCTCGTTTTCCTTTAAGGAAAACAGGTTGCACTTTGAAAAAAAAAAACTGCTTTATTTAAAAGCAGTCACGGACATGGAGGTCTGCTGTTCCCAGCAGGCCTCCATCCCCGTGAGTGCCCTGAATCGCTATGGGGTCGCAAATTGCGACCCACCTCATTAATATTAATGAGGTGGGTCTTTGTTACCCCATAGCGACTCGCAGAAGGTGTCTGAGACACCTTTCTGCATTTCCTTTTGCGAGGTGCAAATTGCGAGTCACTGGGACTCGCAATTTGCACCTCACAAAAGGAAACCTACCTACATCTGGCCCTAGGTTATGTTCCAGGGGAGGGACAAACACAGGAAGAGGAAGTAAATCTGTCACGCAGTGACCAAAGAGGATCCACCAATTGAGAGTCCTGATGAAGCAAACTAATGCTAAACGGTCGGGCTCTAAGCCCCTGGTAAGTAGACAAAATGTCTCGCAAATGAGAGTTCATTGGCTGTCTCGGGCGATACCTAAAAATGTGGTAGGTATCCACATGTACAATTGTAGTTGTTTACGAACTTTTTTGCAAAAACCTATGCATAGCTACCAAGTAGTGAACCAAAACTATCTCTTTCCTTATGTTCACACAGCATATGCAACATCTTCCATATACAGCTCACACAGCTACCCACACGATATCAGCTGTGCTCTCCAAATAGGTGCTGAGGAACCTGAGGTGAGTGAGCGCTTTGTAGCTTTTGTCAGTGATATGAAGCATTATGTAACATGCACAGTACAATACAACAGGCTATGGAAATATTGCCCTGTAAGTGCGCATGCCAGAGTAGTTAGTCGTCCTCTACACAAAGAAAGCAAGATATATGCTCAAATAGAGTTAATTTTGGACCAAATTTCTTAGAATTCACAAAGTTTCCAGGAGCCTTCCTGGGAAGCTGTGAAACAAAACATGAAATTCACGCATGCGTGGAATTATAACATGCTTGCTTAATGTTACCTGTGAGTACATCTATTTACGAATGTAAATTATATTGGGAATAACAACGTTGAATGTGCACTCATACACGCTGCAATATGTGCAGTTTGTAAATAGAAACCTAGAGAACTACCTTTTCCGTAAAGAAGTTGCAAATCAAATTTGAAAATACAGATTTTTGAATCTCATCACGTTCTACTAGATTTTCTAGACCTCATTTCTTGCGTACTTTTTGAACACGCACACCCCCACATGTAATTTAAATTCACCTTGAGAAAAAATGCCATTTCCAAACAGCGGAGTAATGAGTTTGTGCGAGAACAGAAGCGCGCAATGCAATTTCCTCCTCCGCAGTACCTGCTGCAAAAGTCCCAGGGGTGGCATCTGGCTCGATTTCCTAAGCAAATCTTTTATCGTGATGAGGCTGCCTGCCTGTGGATGGAGCTATTTCCAGGCATATTTTTAGACACGCCTCAGAAAGGACGCAGTCATAAAATGTCGCCATGCAACATCTACGGAGCTAGACAATGTAATGAGAATTCTTTCAAACATTAGGGACAGTTATTGCTCTCGCCTTTACTATCACCAAAGGAAAGGAGTAAGCAGTGCCGACATACAGAGAAAGAATTGCACTCCTGAAATTTGTAGATGCTTTTACCGCCCTCTCAACTGTTTCCTGCAGCCATTGACAATCCTTTCCATATACGCTTCTGTGGTAGTGTATACCTCTATTCACCGAAAAATTCATTTTAGAGTACCTTAAATAATGGTACGTAATTCTTTTATGTACGTTTTGTGAACTGGCCCCAAAACATCTACATTCGCAATAAAATGTGAATATTCAGATAATAGTCATACACAGTACAAAAAGAACGGACTGTGTTTTTTTTCATTTTTACAAATAGGGAGTTGGAGGTTTTGTTGCCTGTTGACAAAAGCAAGAATATGTAAAAAACTACTCATGTAGTGCTACTTCCAAAACACACAAATGCTTTTCTGAATTTGTCAGTAGTGTGGTAGGTTACGAGATTCAGTGCATGCATCGCACATCTGCCCTGGTGGAATTTCAAGTTCACCACTTGCAAATGGTTACTACTGGATCCTTTTGTGACATACAGATTTATTTGAGTGCTTATTAGAAGAGCGCAAAATGCATTTGCATGGTCAGATATCACCAGTTGTCATGCCTTTGTGCCAGGTTAATTGGATCTCACACTCTCATCAGCTAAGCCTCATTATTTATAAGAGGTACCAAACCATGTGCAACTTTCTTAAGTGAGAGCGACTTCTGATCTTCCACAAATGGCATTAGAAGGATAACAGATATAGAGGGAGGAGATGAGAGGACTGAGGTGCCACCTCAAAGGTGGTAGACACATGGGAGACTATGGATGCGGTCACAGATGATACCCCAGATGGGGTGATGGCACAGAATGAGCTAGGGATAAATTAACATTAGCCCTCTGCTTGCACCCCTGGACATACGCAACTAGCGATGGCCCCCCTCCTTGCATGGCCGTCTGGGCGACCTCCCCCAGGGTGCACCCCCGCTCTTGTGACGGGGCCTCCATGGGGAACGGATGGGTGTAGGGACCCGCAGAGATACACGCGGTGCGGAGGACCCGGCAACCGCAACCACACACCACATAGCTGCAATAACCAGGTATGGGCAAGTTAATCGGTTACCTGGTTATTCAGTTATGTTATTTATTTTCTATATATATATATATATATATTTTTATTTGGTATACGCTCTACGGGAGAGTGACTACACAGGCACACTGAGAAGCAATAGATGAAAGCTAACTCACTGTCTCACAAACATGCCGCTGTGAAAGAGAGGCACTTTAGATGCTTACGAAGCAAATTAACATGTTGGGACAGAAGATTGCGATAAAGATTATCATGCGTTTGTGGTATCAGAAGGCATAAAATAGCCACTTATAAATAATACAGTACGATGAAATGCACCTCCATGTAACATGTTATGGCTATGTGAATGAAGAAATGTATTATTTGAAATACCAATAAATAAAACTGTTAAAAAAAAGAGGTTCCTGATATCCTGTGGTGGTGCCGTATTAGTAGCCCTAAAGTGGCTCCACCTCAGCAGGCCAAAAGCTCACTCTTATTACCAGTTAGGAGCTTAGATCCTGGCAGCATATCTAAACCGCAATCTTATTACAACTGAATGCTTCAGGCACACTAATGCACGGCAGAACTTCACTGACCTTAAATTAGAGGACCTCAGACTTTGAAAGCAGAGTAGAAGTCCACAGCCATTAAAATGAAGGGATTCTAGGGGCGTGGCCGAGCGAACCAAGATGGCAGATACTCCCCTCTAAATCTCTGAGCGGGCCCTCCTATAGTCCTACAAAATCCTAGTTTGAGTTTCTACATGATAGTATGAAATATGTCTTTATATAATTACAATGCTGCATTCGAGAGAGAGGAGCCCAGAGGCAACCCCCTCTGATATCCGCAAAGGGTCTGTGGAGAAAAGATCCAGCCAGGTGGCTCTGTGCAGATCGTAGTGCAATGAGGCATGTTGTGTGCCACTCTGAGAGGTGAGCAGAGCACTGAGGAGAACCGCCTTGGGCTTTCGGCATCTGGGTCAAGCAAGAATGAGGGTGCTGGGGGAGGTGTGGTGCAGCAGGGAACTAGGTGATGAGGCGGGTATCTAGCCTCAGCATTGAGAAGGCAGCCCTGCCATTCTGTAGTGTGCCATGCCTGGACCCTATGGGATGGCACTGGAGACCTGACATTGTGGGCCATGTTATGGCTAGGAACAGAGCCACATGCCTGCCAGGCCTTGGATGCCAGAGATGATCCTGAGTGACAGGGTTAAGGGGGTCCCCTCCATACAGCCACTGTTGCCCATGGCGTTGGTCTTTGTTCACTTGACACTGTTTCTTGGCTGAAAGTAGGCAGGTGACTGGTTGTGTGCCCCAACCCAGCAACATTGACGAGCAATTTGGTGCTGGCGTGGCAAACCTATGACGCTAATTGGCCTGACCATGGCATACAGGGATTTCTCAGACTCATGACACTCTACCATCAAAACTGCCGAAGCCAAACTTCGGTCCCCCCAAGGGACAGTACATCACATCTTAACATGATATGCAACAAATCCTCACAGTTCTCCAGATAGGAAGCACTAGATGAATTTGCAGCCGTGGGTACCCCCCTGGCCAGCCTCAGCTTTGGGGGGTTGGATCAATGCAATTACTGGCAGTGACTTCTCAGAGAACCCACAATCTACAGTCAGAAACCTAAAAGCCTCCCAAAACTCAAGGGAGACTTTAGAAACAAATATTGGCAAGTTCATAATACACAGGTCTTTAATGAGGCAGGACTTAAGGAAGACATTTGAAAGAAACACAGCACCAAAATCTAGACTCTTGGTGGTGAAGGGCTTCATTGGAGACACACGAAGGAAGGTAGAGAGACTAATGGATGTGATGAGCTCTCTGGAACTAAAAGTGGAAGAGACCGAGGAATGGTCGCATCACAATAACTTGCACTTTCTTGTTTTTCCTGAAAAATGGAAGCAGGGCACCTTCCTAGATTCCTTGAAAGGTGGATTTATGAATGGGTACTAGGTGGGAAACCCAGTGTTTCATCATTGAGCCAACTCATCATGCCCCGATACGGAGACCACATCAGGGCCCCCGCCGCACCTGTGAATTACCTGCATCCTCAACTGGAGAGACTGGGAAGAGATCCTCAATGCTGCAAAATTAAAAGAAGCTTTTCCTCATGAATCTCAGCACATATCCATTTTCCTGACTATACTAAATCTATCCAAACACTTAAAAAATCCTTTGAGTCAGGTACGGCCATTAAATATCCGTTGTCTTCTACTGAGTCTGGCCAAGCCAAATTGACTCTCTCAGAACCGTTCCTTTTTCTTTGAATCCCGGAGGAGGTGTGGGAGTGGCTGGAGAAAAGACCTCTTTTCAAACCCACAGGATTCTGTACTCACCTTGAAGTCCGGGTGACAGGGGATGGGGATAACTGATCAAAAAGGGAAGCATCTGATTAGAAGGGACAGAAGACGCTTTCAGCACACTGAGCATGATGCCTCAACACCATCCGGATTTGATAGTGATGGTCCATGTAGAAGACTTGGCTTCCAAGGTCAATCAAACAGCTTGCAGCAAAAGGGGGTGAACAGCCCGGGCTCTCCACAATCTGCAGAAGTGGACACTCCCATAATGGAACAAGACTCTATTGTTTTATCCTTCCCAGAGTGAGAGGTGGAGGGTTGATCTCAAAGACTGCTGGAAACATAATGACTTCGGCTGACACAGCTTAACACAGGCACAAGCCACAGAAGTCCTGGGTAGAGTTTGTGTAACTCTCACCATTGAGGAGACAGCTTATACTGACCCTTGGAAACCTAAGATTACCTCTTGTGTGACCTTGCCAGGATGTCCTAAATGTTTCTTAATTCTTGAGGGGGACAGTCTGCTCCTCTGTTTTTGGGGAAGTTTAGTGGCAATGGGTGGAGCCTTGACCCGTACCTTTTTTCCCTCTTTAGACAACGTTGCTATCATTATTTTGACAGATGCCTAATGCTGGGATGTATGGGGAGGGTTTGGGGGAAAATTCTACAGTTTCACAGTTAAGTGTCAGGCAACAGATTTCTACACTATATTACCGATCGTAGTGACACATTCATTTATGTCAAAAGGTGTGTCTGCCTCCTCTGCGCCAGGACCATCAAGATCTGGAACATAAATTTGTGTTCCAAACAGGCATTCACATGGGGTACGCACTTCCAGGGACCTTCTGGGCAGAATATTAACTGCTCTCTGGACTCCAAACAGATGATTAAGCCAACTATGACCTGTGCCTAATACTCCAGCTGTTAAGGATTACTTTACATTCCAGTTTCTTCACTCCACAACACTATTTCCCTCAGGATGATACAGAGACGAATAATACAGTTGGACCGCTAAAGAAGCCATGGTGTCCCTGAATGCCCTGGAGGTGAAAACAGGGCCCAGGTCTAAGTGGAAAGTTGCAATTGCATATGTCCATATAAGGTCTTACAAATCTTTAATAACAGTTTGAGCATCAACTGAGCATTGTGGCCATACCCATAGGAATCTGGAGCATGAGTCGACAGTGATGAAGATGTATTTGTATGCACCATCAGGTGTCAAGGGACCACAACGGTTCATGTACACACATTGTACAGGTTTGTTGGAAATTAGGAAGGGCGTCTGTGGTGGGCGTTTGAAGGAGGACCCTTTTATTGTCTGACAGATGTCTTAACAAAGGACATACTGCTTGGTCTGTAGGTATAGGCCCGGCACCCATAAATGTGCTTGTAATAGTGAAATAGTAGCCGCCACACCAGCAACTCCCTCATGCGCTGCTTTTATCAACTCTAGTCACTAATCTTTATTGGGGATCACAGAAGCACCCACCCCTGGTGTTGTTACTAGGGCAGTATTTAGGCTAGATATGCGGTGGGAATACTTGGCAGGATCTGCCTTTGGCATGGGCTTGCTTTCAGCTGAAGCTTTCACAGCAGTCAATGTTTCATCATCCAACTTCATCTGTGAATGAATTATTGCAGCAGCAGAAGCCGTAGCCACTGCTGACTTAACCACTTCATCAGCCAAAGTATTGCCTGTAGTGTGTGTTCCAGCACGTTGGTGTCCCAATGTATGAACTGCATGGACATTGGTTAGCATTTCTTTCAGATCCGCTACTTTCCTCCACAGTAGTCTGTGTTTGATGGTGTTGCCTTTTGGATCTCTGAACCCATTCTGGAGCCAGTAATGCAGGCATTCAACCGCACAGACGGTGGAGTATTGATGTTTAGTGCCTACTGCTGATTGGGCTGAGCCATCAGTAAACATAATTATTTGATATTGTTCAATAGGCAAAGTGTTTGCTGGAACTGGGTATTCTAGTTCATGTTGGAGAAATTCTTTAGTTTGTAATTTAGCATCAGTGACCGTCAGAAGCGCTGCCCATTCAATCCAATGTGGATGTAGCGCCTTGGCATTAGGAAAGCTGGCTTTTGTGACAGCCTCAAGGGCTGGGATCGGAGACAGTAATGCATTTCCCTTGGGCCAGAGGTCTCTCTTTAATGACAGCCATCTGAACAGCAGTCAGAATTTTTTATGTGGTTGCAAAGCGTTGTTCATCTGAGGAATACAGATTTGATTTGTGTGCAATAGGAACTGTATCACCCCCATTGAATATTACATAGGTGAAACCAATGTCACAGCAATTGTTCTGATGACCAAATGTGTTTTGTTATCTCTTGTGTGTAAGTGTTTGGCTGTAAGGATGTCTTGTTGCAGTGCGCTGAGAATGCATGTGTGTTGGACTGTCCAGTATTTTCTTGAAAAGTCAGGACATATGAAGTCATATAATGGTTTAATGCGTTGTGCATAATCTGAAATGTAAATTCTGCCAAACTTTAAAAAGTCCAACAATGACTGGAGCTTCTTGATGGTGTTTGGTGGTTGCAATTGTGCTCATTTTTCTAAAAAGTTGGAGCGCTACACTCTTGCCATCATCTGATAAGTCGTATCCCAAAAATAGGACGCTAAGGAAGGCAATTTTTGTTTTTCTGAAATTCAATTTGTAGTTTAATTTGGCAAATCAATGCGGCTCACCTGTCTTATATGTTGAACTAGATCCTCATCCCTAACGCAGATATCATCTACATAGGACGATGCCTCAGGGTCAATGTCATGTAAAATTGAAGCAACACAAGTTGAAAACAATCCCGGACTGTTTTTATACCGCTGTGGGAATCTGCAAAAAAAAATCTGTGAGCCTAAAGTGCTAAAACTTGTTAGATTCCTACTTCCAGGTGCTATGGAAAAGAGTCTTGCCCATGGCGGCACCCCTACCGGGTGCGTACACTGCTCGTCATGTCCAGAGCACATGGAGGTGGCAAGAGCCTGCACCTGCAGGGAGGACACTGTCTGCCAGTGCCCTAATGGCACCTTCCTGCATGTGGAGAATGGGTATGGTGCCAGAACGCCTTGCAGCCAGGAGAGAGACACCCACTGCAGCCTTGTCCTGACGGGTTCTTCTCAGAAGAGAAGAGCAGCCAGTCGCCATGCCTGCCCTGCCAGAGAGAGTGCGACGAGGGGATGGTGGTGCTTCGGGAGTGCACCACCTCGTCTGACCTGCTATGCATGGGTAGGTGAATCCCATCCTAAAGCTAAAGTATTGTATGCTTATATAAGGTACCTTATGGCCCTAGTCATCAGGGATGTAGCTTCAGGGTGCGACACCACCCTCCCCTCAAAATAAATGCATTCTTGGCTTGAGAGTTGGGTCTGGGGGTCCTGAGTCGGGTCTTATATGCCCTTGTTGGTCTTCCTCAACCTCGTTGGACTAAAAGGTTTTAACTTGTTTTTTTTTTATGGAACTTGTGACTTTAAAGGCTCCCTTGAGCTATTGGGCTGACGAGCTCTGGAGCAGGCACCAGCAGGCCAGGGAAGAGGTACTGAAACCGGGTGATTTATGGCAGCATTCCCAGCACCCCGCAAATATGTTCTCTGCTGAAGAAGGGACTAACCCAGAAACACATGTGTCCAGAGATGCACAGTAAAGGCTGTACCTACTTAAAGGTGAAATATTTAAAAATTAATGGAGTTCGTTTTTTGAAGATACTACATCTACCATGATGCAATGGGGCAGATTAATTGCTGGGATGTCAGGCAGGTGCGCTCCTAACTGTTTGTGACTTTAAAGGCTCCCTTGAGCTATTGGGCTGACGAGCTCTGGAGCAGGCACCAGCAGGCCAGGGAAGAGGTACTGAAACCGGGTGATTTATGGCAGCATTCCCAGCACCCCGCAAATATGTTCTCCGCTGAAGAAGGGACTAACCCAGAAACACATGTGTCCAGAGATGCACAGTAAAGGCTGTACCTACTTAAAGGTGAAATATTTAAAAATTAATGGAGTTCGTTTTTTGAAGATACTACATCTACCATGATGCAATGGGGCAGATTAATTGCTGGGATGTCAGGCAGGTGCGCTCCTAACTGTTTGTGACTTTAAAGGCTCCCTTGAGCTATTGGGCTGACGAGCTCTGGAGCAGGCACCAGCAGGCCAGGGAAGAGGTACTGAAACCGGGTGATTTATGGCAGCATTCCCAGCACCCCGCAAATATGTTCTCTGCTGAAGAAGGGACTAACCCAGAAACACATGTGTCCAGAGATGCACAGTAAAGGCTGTACCTACTTAAAGGTGAAATATTTAAAAATTAATGGAGTTCGTTTTTTGAAGATACTACATCTACCATGATGCAATGGGGCAGATTAATTGCTGGGATGTCAGGCAGGTGCGCTCCTAACTGTTTGTACAGAGGTCCACCTAATACAAATATTTATTGAACTGGTTCGTCATGGGAACAGTGTATTCCAAATCTTGGTCATCCCTTCACCTTTCGGAATACCGTTTTTTAGCTGGGACATTTGCCATGCACACTTGATTCAATCTCACAGACTAAGCTATGCCCCTGCTAGTCACCTAATGGAGCACAGAAGCCTTCAGTGTACTAAAGAGTCTTCATGGTTCATAGTGTCCAACTCCTACTGCAATGCAGGAAACATCACTGAACTAAATCGTAGGGCACCATGGACTGTGGACAGAATTGAGTTGCTGTGTGGTTGCTGTCTATGTAACCTGGAGACCCTCATTGTAATCTGATTTCCATGGTGGGGCAAACAGTGGGATCCTGTGAAAATCACTTTATTTTCTTGTGCTTCCTTTACCTTATCTGTCAAAAGAAACATGGCAAACATCAGCAGCGGCTATATAAGCACTTTATACAAAACTTAAGTCACTTACATTGGTACAGTGGACCAGGATATAGTTTGTTCATTTGAGGCAACATTCCAGCTCTCACCTAGGACTTTATCTTTTGTGAATCAGCCGAACCCCAGGTTCTCTTGTTCCTTCTTCCAAATGCCCCCGACTTTCAGCCTGCTTGGCGTCTCTAGGTCCAAGCAACACTCCCGCCCACTTCCTTCTATGTTGCATTCACTCTATCCTCCTTCTCCAGACACAGTTGCCCTTTTTGTCCATCAGGACAGAGACTCCTTGGGTAGTTGATAATCTCTCCTTTGTCCCTGGCTCCAGTGGCGCTAATCCTCGTCCGCGTTGGGATGAACCTCCATGGGCGCGAGTGGACTTGCCTGTGTTCCACTTTCAACAGAGCGCAGTGAAGCGAAGTCTATTAAAGGACCTGCGGCAACAGGAGTCAGCAGGGGAGCGATGCCTAAGACTTCATTGTGTCCGGGGTTTAGCACCAGCTCAGTGTGGTATCCAGCCCTCGAAGGCTGCAGAGCTGGTAGAGAATGGACCTTGGGAACCCAGACGCTGAAGGAATCAGCCGGGATCCAATAAGTAATCTTCTTCTTTCTACTTGGGCGAGGGGGCAAAAGAAAACAAGACGGGAAGTGCCACAACAGAACAGCAGGGTAACAAACTCCTTCTCCATCCCAAGCCTTTAGTAGCACACGAGACGATGGGGATGATCGACAATCAACGCACTTGCACAAAGACCTAGCGATCCTACACCTGCTGAGATCAACACCTGCTGGAGTTTAATGCCAGCCACAGAATGAATGTATCCAACCAGCGAGCAAAGCATTATCTAATTGTGACAATCCCACAATGTCCCAGCGAGTTCACAGACCAGAGGTTCGTTTAACCAGCAGGATACAGGTTACAATAGTACCATTCCATCCATGCTCTGACTCTGTGGCCTGCAATAGAGTGTCAGTGAATTGTGTAATTACAGACATACAGAGTGAGCGATTTAACAAAGTATGTTTTACAGATTATTGTTAGTTATTCAGTTATGTGCCTGCACCTCAGAAATTTAACGAAACGCCATTCAAAAAAAGGTAAAATTGCGGCCATGGTGCTGCTAACCAGCATGTAGGCACTATTTACGACGTCCTCGGAACTCTAGCTGCACTAATCTTTATACGAGGTCCTCGGAACTCTAGATGGGGTAATTCTGCGCTTGAAATCCCAATAGCGCGGGATGCGGTAAATCCTTGGGAAGGCTTATTAGGGAATTAAGTTGGTCAGTAAAGAATCACGGATTACTGTGAAAATCTGTGGATCTTGCACGTATTTCCTTTCAACGTGTTTTCCCCATTCCAGGCCGTTTCCGTGAATATATTCTGCCACGTAGTCCCTGGCGAAACCTGCCTGCCTCAGGGGTGCGGTGTTACCCCAATGAACAAATCCGACAAAATTGAATCACACTCCAGCCTGAGATGGAAACGTTTAAAAAATCATTACAGAGGCTACCGAGAGGTGCTGCCAGAGCACAGTAACGGCACATTGAGCGCCATACAAATTCGATTTTGTAACAATAACATATTGAAAATGCAGGTCGGGCGGTACACCAACAAACCTGAAATAAAGCCCCTGTTGCAGAGCTACAGTTTCTTTCGTGTTTCCTCTCTTAAGCTGTCAGCCAAACAATGTCCCTTTCTGCTTCAGGGGATCCCACATTCCCTTTGCTCTGGCTTCTGTTGGTCTCTAATTAAAGTAGCCGTTAGGTCAAAAACCCACTTAATTCTAACAGCGCCCCAGTCTCTGATAATGCGCATATCCGCCTGGCCGGCCTTTGAACTCGAGAGCAGCTCTCGCATGTGGTCACGCGGGGCGGCCAGACACTGGCTCTGCTGGGAGCACCCTTTCAATTGGCAGGAATTAGTGCTTGGGGGAGGGGCGGATGGCAAAGGTCACAACCTCTGACCTTTAAAATGAACATGCTGTCTTTTGTAATAACAGAGTAGGAGGACTGAGACTTTGGTCCCACCCCTTCCTGCCGCCGCCTCAGACCTTGTGCCACACACGCACTTGGAATTGGCATGGTGTCAACAACAGATGGTAGCATGAGGTGGATATGTAAATATTGTTTAAAAAGTATACTTAAAGCAACGAGAATGATGTTGGCCATCCGCCTAACAGTTAATAAGCTCTCAATTTACCTTGTCGTGGGACTGTGTTAACTCTAGAGTAGATTACAATTGTGGTTATGTAGGCTGTTGTGGCGATGACCTACAATCAGCATTCAACGGGACCCTCAAACCTCTGGGCCCCGATTCCACTGCGTCTCCTGCATCAATGAAAGCCGCGCCCTGTGGTTGCGGATTTGATAGCTCTGTGTAAATTTTGGGGAACACGCATAAAAGCGAGTAATTTCTTTGTGTATGCTTCGAGGCCTTGAATCGGGAGGAATTCGGATATGCTTTCAAATTATTGTTGTATACAATCATTCAAACAGCGGCTCGCGGGTCCATTTCCTCCCTTGCACTGTGGCCCATGGCACCCTGGTTACCCTACTGCGCAACCATAGATTAGGGTAAATGTGCAATTACAGTGTTTCCCCTTTCGTTTAATTATACCACGTGGAAATATTTTCTATGTGGCTTTCTCGTCACCCCTTAAAAAATCGGGTTTTGCAACTCTTCCCACGCTCATTGCATCACTTAACAACTACGTGAGGTACGTAAGTTTGGGTGTGCAATGAGTATGAGTATGAAAAAAACATATTTTTTTTTTCTCAACAGCCACAAAGTCACGATACCTTGTGGCCTTTTTCCGCATTAGTAGCAGCACCTGTAACCCATCGTTTATGCCCACAACCCACAATCATGACGGTGGAAAGTCCCCCACCGCAGCAGGTGCTATGTTGAATGCTTGGGGGAGGGGCGGATGGCAAAGGTCACAACCTCTGACCTTTAAAATGAACATGCTGTCTTTTGTAATAACAGAGTAGGAGGACTGAGACTTTGGTCCCACCCCTTCCTGCCGCCGCCTCAGACCTTGTGCCACACACGCACTTGGAATTGGCATGGTGTCAACAGATGGTAGCATGAGGTGGATATGTAAATATTGTTTAAAAAGTATACTTAAAGCAACGAGAATGATGTTGGCCATCCGCCTAACAGTTAATAAGCTCTCAATTTACCTTGTCGTGGGACTGTGTTAACTCTAGAGTAGATTACAATTGTGGTTATGTAGGCTGTGGATCATTAAACATCCTATTTCTCCCATTCACACCCTCCGGCCGATTTTCAGCTGCTGTGGCTTCTCCTAACAAGAGCCCCCCCCCCTCCACCCACCAACAGCTAGCACAGGCCGTCACATAGGAACTGCACACTCGGACTCAGGCGTTTCCTTGCAGGTTGCTGCAGGCCTTGCCCACAATCATATTGCATTACAATTAGATAGAGCCTCCTGCTGCCGAAGCGTGCAGTGGATGGGTAGCACTCTACTCCATGGGAGTGCCATATAAAACTAATGAATTACATGTGAGAGAGAGACTCTGGAGGGATGAGAAGCCCTTGTGGTTTTACTTCCTTTCTCCAACACATATTTATGTGAAAAAGCTTTCTCAGATCTTAGTACCTAAAATTAACACAGAAATTGCTTAGGGGAATGTTGAATCTGGCCTGAGGATTCAGCTTCACTAAATAAAACCTAACATTAAAAAATTAAGTCATCGAAATGCAGCGCCAATCTTCCCATTAAAATGTTTTGATTTTTGCATAGTCTTTCAGTCTAAAATAATTATATCTTTAGTAATTAGAGCATTTGTTTGGTGTGTACTTGTTTATGTGATTTTTGGCAATTACTGTTGTAATGTTTGAAATTTAAATCATACAAATTTATTGGGGGTCCCTGGGCTTCCAGTAAATGATTCAGTGGGGGTCTTCAGGTGTCAATAATTTGGGAACTACTGCCATAGATGGAATGCTGTTTTGTCACATAACCGCATAGGTAGTGTAGGTGTCATGCTCAAGGGCCAAATTAGTTTCTCTTGTTTTTTGTGGCAGTACAATAGTTCAAAACTAATGACTGTGTGATAGTATACATGTGCATAAGGTATCCTGTCATGCTGATGAGCCCCTTTTTATGCAGTTTGTCCAGCAAATTACCATGCAGCTGGCCATGCAAATAAAAAGCTGTCACAGGCTGACCTAACTGTACTGTTGAACAGAGATCAAAGGCAGTTTCAACAAGACACCAGTAATTTAAATCATATCCCAATTCATATTTTTGGGGGTCCCTTTAACAAACACAATGAGAGTGTTTCATATTTTTCATATTCACACGATGTTGGCCATTTTCTGGTGTTCAGTGTCCATGTTCCGCCCTGAAATAAACCAGGAAGTCACGTTTGATACTGGCTACTTTAGTGCACAAGCTGATGCTAATCACTGGTCACTTAAGCAGAATAACCCGGCAAAGCCTGCTCTTAAAAATAAATGGCCCAAACAGGAAGTGCCACTAACAATAACAGGAAGTGCGTCAGGAATGACCCTCGATGCCCTCATCTTGTCTACTTCAACTTTCAGCAGTAAGAAGTGCCATAATATAAGCCAGGTGTAATATCTGCTACTTTTAATTAACGGCTATTTGAAAAGGCATTTTCAGCATTGTTGACGAGAAGAAACCACCTGCTCTGGTAGCCTCCTTCATACATGTTGTTTTATTGAGTAACAGCATATTTACCCATTTAATATAGTTGCTTTTCTGTTAATATTGCGCCTGTGGTTGTGGGGTCTCCAGGTCCGAAGCTTAGCAGGTGATGCCATTCTTCTTTGCTGTCAATCTGTGTTACAAGTCAGTGAAAGCAGAGATGCTACCAGGGAGAGGCTGTGCCACCGCAGCAGGGAGCAACATCGATTGCTCTTATTGTGCTAGCTGTTTCTGGTCTCTTTGAGGGCTTATTTTTGTTGGCGGGCATTTAACACTGTTAAGCTCTTTTGATAGTGTACGTTCATATGGATAGATAAATAGGCTCAGGAAAATGACAAGTCAGATCAAGAATGGAATTTAGCATCTGCCCCTATCTGTGTCTACCCTAGCTTCCACCTCTTCTGAGGGGAAATCACAACCTTGCATGTTTTATCTGGTAGGATCCTGAATGTTGCTATCCCTCCCTTTAAATGAACCTTCCAAAAGATGTATGGCTTGAGGAGTGCCTACGGCTCATTTTTGTTAGTTCAATATGTATGTTGCTTTTCTAGCAATGCCTATCCAATCTAATAATTTGGAAGCCATGGCACCTGCCAACAGTACTCTGCTTGTACTGAAATTAGGTGGTACTGTATACTCATCTCAAGTCAACTTTAGGACATGTCTTACGTCTGTAGCTTCATGGAAGCATGATTAAAACTTAACTTTTGATAAGACAGGAATGTTAATGGCAGGTGAATCTTTCTCGATATGGTCCCAATATTAGTACAAGATTGGCCTATGGCAGACTACTGAGTACTTGCAGCTTTAGTATGCTATCTGGGTTTTGTCTTTGACAAATTAGACTTCTCTGCCCAATTTGCCATGACACTGTTTCATCCGAGTCTGTAGTACTCTGTTTTCTTCCATTGGAAATCAGATTCCAAGTTCAGTAGGTTGGGTCAAGACTAGATTACTGTAATGCACTCTGTCTGGCTCTTCCAAATATCAAGCTGATTCAGAATTACCTCCTAGGTTGTAGCCAAGGCTCCCTCAATAGGTGCCTCTCTCAACGTTTCAGGCAACTTCACTGCGTTCCTATCGCCAAGCATGTTCAAACAAATTATTTATGGCAGCAGACCCACATTCCTTCACTATTTACTAACTCCATACCAGCCTTCTCAAGATCTTCACTGCCTGGTCAAAACATCAAAAGGATGAGAGCAGGGAGATGCTCCTTCTCTGCTGCTAGCGTTTGGAATTCACTCCCCTGTTCTTTTCAACTAACTTCAGACCTCCTTAATATTTAGGAAATAGGTAAAGACGGACCTGTTTAATCTGTAATTGCTCTATATGTTTCTACCATTGTTGATGCAGTTTGCACCACAATGCCCGCAAGGGTAATAGAGAGTTTTTAAAAAACCATTAAATAAATCATAAAATAAAATAATGGTGCAATGCACCAATCCAGATTCCCGGCACACTGCATGTCTCGAGTACTCTGGAAGTTTAGGCGCCATCTTGCCTGTGGCACATTGACTAACAGCAAGGCTTCCTGGGAGGAAATGGGCTAAAATCAGTCCTGAATCTAGATCTGTGAGAGGAGTGGGGGCCACTGTGGCTCTAATAATAAGATGTTCCCTAGACATAATCCAGTGTGGAGGTTCCCAACTTGTGCCCCCCCCAGGGATCCGTGACACATTCCCAGCAGGTCCGCAGTCAGGATAACTGGTGATTAATGAACCTGCTGGAGAGAGATAGGAGTTATGTCTAGTGGCAGTTTTGACTCAAAGATAGCGCAGATGTCTGCTGCAAAAAACGTATATCATGCAAAGAACAGTATTTTATGTGCATAGCACAGTGGGTTACTGCTTTTGTCTCAGAGATTATTTTGTTACTGTGCAGTTCATAAGGTACAATCATACTCTAGCACAGTGAGCTTTGAAATGCCATAAAAGAGCTGCATGAAAACTGCACGGCACAAATTAGAAAGTTATGTTTTTTCACCAGTCTTTCATTTTCCTTATGCTGCTAAAAAAGGGTTGCTTGCATAGAAATACATTCTTATTATTAAAGTCAATGCTAACCACTATGTTGTGTTCTGAATCCTGAGTTTGTGCTTCTCCAGCCCAAGCACTCTTTGAAAATGCCTACCAGGGTGGATGGCATGAATCCTACACCTTGTAGTCCCCAGTAAATTGCCCTGACACCCTACACTGGTATATGAAAGGTGCTATAAAACAAATGAATTGCATGTGACCGAAAGGATATGAGAGGCCCTTCTGGTTTTACTTCCTTTCCCCACTACATATTTATGTGAAAAAGCTTTCCTCAGATCTTATGTACCTCAAAAAATAACCAGAAGTTGCTTGGGAAATGTTAAACCTGGTCTGAGGATTCAGCTTTCCTAAATAAAACTTAACATTAAAAAAATGAGTCGCCGAAATGCAACGCCAACCTTCCCATTAAAATTCTTCGATTTTTTGCATATTTTTCAGTATAAAATAATTATATTTTTAGTAATAGGAGTATTTGGTGTGTACTTGTTTGTGTAATTTTTGGCAATTATTGTTTTAATGTTTGAAATGTGAATCTTACAAATGGCTTAGGGGTCCCTGGATTCCAGTAATGATTCAGTGGGGGTCTTCAGGAGTCAAATGGTTGGGAACCACAGATCTAGTGTACTGAGTTATATACATCTTCTCTTAACAGTCAAGGTGGCAAATCATTGAAGAGGCTTTCTTTTCCAACAGAGAAACTACCAGACGCAGTAACATCAATCATTAGTATTCCACACGCTGCAATTAGGATTAAACTGGGTCGCCTCTCAGCACTTAAAAACGGACGTTGTTATCATCCATCTCATTGCTTCTCGCTTTATTCAGACTAAACCTCCTGGGACTCAATCCTGTGACGTTCACAGTTTTTACCGCGAGTGTTATACCTGCTGAGTTACCTTGCCACCATGTCTCTCTATCCTACTGACAGTCTAAGGATGAAAACCCGTAGAATGAGACATCAAAGACCATGCATGGACCCAGTATCTGCTCTGTCGCCTGGGAGGTGGATATTGGAGGCAGGCTCGTCCAGGAACAGGTGCCGATAACCATTACAGCCAGTCTCGCGGGGAGCGCGGAAGGGGTACTGTAGGGGGAGAGAGGGTCTTCTGTCACAGCTGAGACTTGATCCCCAGCGGGGGCGCGCACATGTGGCTGCCTACCCTTCTGTCCGGACAGCCCACATCTTAATGACCATGATGAAATGCAAGACTTTGTTGGGCGACGGGAGCCCAGGCCAGGTTACACGGAGACCGCCACAGGCCCATAGGCCCCCACTGCTGGAATGCGTCTTCTCTGTTAACTCACACCTCCTGCTGAAAGAAAAAAGCATCCACGGCTCACGTGTAGATGCGCGTACTCGGGCCACTTCATGGGTGGAATTGCTAGGTGCCTTTTTGGTTTGCATGTGATTAATGCACAGGGCTGTGACGTCATTCAGCCAATACGCTGTGCGTCTGCCCAGTACAACGGAATGGTTTACACCTCATGTCTAACTCTGGCTAGGGGGAGTGAAGATCATATATAGAAAACACATACTGGATAGAAGGCGAGATTAGATCTGTCGACAAATCCAAATCCAGTTGTATTCAAGTTATATTCATTCTTTGTGTTAAACCAGTTCACTTTGGACACAAAGATATGTTATTCTCGTTTGTATATCCTAAAACAGCATTGGAATCCCCGGGGCTTTAAATGGGCTTTGAAGTGTTTTTGGGGGCGGGGCTGGAGTCTATGAGGGTTGTAACCTAAGAAACCTGTGTGGCCTATGTAAATAAGGGCGTGGTTTAACTATAAACCTGTATTTCATGTAGCATGCCACCCGGCACATATTTTGGTGCCTCTTGCGCTTTCTGTTATTGCATCCAGACCTTTCGCACAGTAGGGATACACAGCTAAAACAAGCCAGACCTATTGGCATTGTCAATGCTTATTAGCAGTGCCATATAAATGAGATACAACAGTGACTTTTGTGAATGATTAGAACTAAAAATATTTTTATTTCCTGAAATAAAAGACTGTAAGTTAAACATTACTAAGGTCTGTGAAAGGGGTAGTGGTCTCAAGAGTGGCTCAATTACTCCCACGCTTACCTTCACACCACTTTCCTCTGCGGGCTCTCACCCTATTAAACATGCGCACATTTTCTCCCCACATCTTTCTGAAATCCTCCATCTGCATACCTCGTACCTTCTCCTTTCTATTCAGAACCCACCTTCACTATCTCCTGCATGCATTTCCTGACATGTAGTTCAGTTCACCTTCCCCGTCAAACACACAGCAAACCGACTCACCTGCAAGTACGGTAAGAGGCCAATGAATGAATGGATGAGCATGGGCACTACCCAGTGCTTAATTTGTAAATTAAGAGGTGCCGGTGCTCAAAGCCTTTCTCTTAAACACGAGGCTGCTATAATTAAATCTGCCAGCACTGAATAATGAGGCAGCGTAACCCTGAAGCCATCTCGGACTTCTTCAATCCATTTACGGCCACCCCTGCCCCTTCAACTCATCCTGCAACTTTCTGCTTTCTCCCTATATGACGCTTTTTAGTTTTTCCTTCTTCCGTCCTTCACATATGTGTCTTTTGCTCGCAGCAAATGCTTGAGGCATAAGAATAAGCCCCGGCCCTCACAAATAAGTGCCGGTGCTCAGCACCGGAAACAACAAGCACAAATTAAGCACTGGCACTACCTCGAACCTTATCTCTTAAGGTCTCAATCGGAACCCTTAATAAATATCCATCCCCAACCTGAAGTCACACAGATACCTAAAGGAGTCTCGGGTCACAGTACACACTATACACAAGTTAATATGCTGCATGAAACTAATTACAGAAACCCAACATCCCGGGAAAAGCAAACACTCTTAGGAAATACAAGATTATGTAAAACAAATTAAATAAGTAAAACAAATTAAATGGTCACACGAGCTACATCACTAACATGGATTATTTTCCACGACTAACCAACCGTCTTTAGAGTAATTGTCCTGAAGCCAAACCGTGTGGTTTGCTGTAATGCTAGAGACGTGAATATAGGGTCTGTCAGAGACCAGTTTCAAGGTCGGGTATTAATTACTACCAGGTCAGAGACCCGGAGGGACCTGCCCCACTTAAAGCCCCGGGTGTAGCATATTGCAGTTTCTCGTCTAGGTGCCTTTATGTGTGGATCTGAAAAGGCAACCTATCTCACAGGAGGGATCTTTTTGTTTATTGTTTAGTTTTGTGTAGTTAGTTGTTTGTTCTTAGTTGCGATTCAAAATGGTTTGTACAAGTTGGTGAGAAAGTCAAATGAGTTCAATCTAAAGAAACTATTTTTAGTGTTGTATGGGGGTACTTGTGCCAAAGCACTTTGCGTTGTCCTCTCAATTGGTGGTGGTGAGGTGGGGGAAGCAATGATCTATTGGTCAGCCAGTGTATAGTACTTGTTTACATGTATCAACATCCGAGTTGGATCGGTGGTTTATGGATGGAATGTGGTACCAGTAAAAGTGAATTATGTTGTGCCAGTGAGGGTGGGCTAGCTGTACCTACTTCTCCAGGGAGTACGCTGTGCATGAAAATGCTGGTGATTTAGCAGGGATTTGCTATGTGGATTTCGTGACATGCTCTTGTAAGAAGACAGGCTAAAACAATTATCTTCCCAAGGCTGTGTAGAAGAGAATTGTTTTGGGGTTGGTTTCTAACCCTATCCCCTTTGTTCTGTGGCATTACTCTCTGCTTGAGTCTTTTATGGAGGCCACACATTTTCTGCCACCGTCGGGCACATATCACAGCTCCACACTTTACAGTTAACTAAAAAAGTTTGGCATATCTAACCAAGTCCTACTCTTACTCCTCCTCTATCATCAACAGTACACTTTGGGCATAACTTTTCTAAGCCAAACAGTTGGATAAGCATTTGACTCCTGTTTGCCTTGTCAACAACACTTATACAACCTCTTAGCAGTCTTCATATAAATCTCCCTGAGGAAGTAAACTAAAATTTACCACACATATTGGAATTCAGAATGGCATGTAGACCACAAGATAGACAAAGGTAACTCGAAATTTAAAACCTAAAGTGGAGCAAAGTACAACCATTACACGCAGCAGAAATTAACAAGCATTTGCAATGCAATGGGTCTCGCATTTGCTAGAGTTAGAGCTATTGGTGTTGTAAATTTCTAACTGGACCTTTCTTGCCACATAAATTGAAGAGGAAGTGTAAAACATTAGTTGACATTAGTGAGCTGATTCAAAGTGCCATGGCCGCCATGAGCCTGAAGGAGAGACACAAAAGGAAAAATAAGTTTGTTCACAGTCAAACGTATTGGCAATCGTGAAATTATCCATGTAACATGTTTAGTGTGCAAGGCGGAAACAAAACCGCCCCAAGGAGAGACAAACGTAAAGCATTTACCCATGGTAACAAGTGATTTTTGTAAGGTAAACCCACGATCGAGTGAGAGTGCTGGGCTTGAGGTGGGCATGGTTAAAAGCCCACAATTCTTACAACAGGTCAAAGCGCTTTCACGCTCGACCTAAAAATGTCAATGTCCTCCTTTATGTAATGCACTACATTGATTCGGAGCAGCATCTATTGAGAAACTATTTGATATAATCCATTAATAAGGGCCAGATTTATCACAGTGTTGCATTGCCCTTGCATCACACAAGGTAGCACAATGGCAACACCATACTAAAGTCAGATGTACCAAGCAATACAAGGCCATCTTGCGTGGCCCTGCGGTACTTAGTAAATCTGGAGTAATGCAAGGCCGCACAAGTCACCGCTTTGCATTACTCTACACCACAGAGGCATTCCATGGGTAGAACTTGAGTCTTTCCAAACATCCATCCTTAGATTTTGACTCATTCCCAGATTTACCATAAGTGGTAGAACTGGGAATGCATAAAAATGATATGCCTTATCAGGGGTGGCATAATGGCAAGACCCCAACAACTACAGACCTATCACAAATGGACCTTTCCTGGGCAAATTGATAGAAAGAGCAGCATTCGCCCAGATGTCACAATTCATTGAAGACAATTCTATACTTTCAGACTTCCAAACTGGATTCCGCCGAGGAAGAAGCACTGAATCGGCACTCATGGCAATCTGGGACGATCTTAAAAACACAGTCGACCGAAATGGAGTTGCTGCATTACTTCTCTTGGACCTCTCAGCTGCCTTTGATACGGTTGACCATGACACCCTAACTCAAAGACTCCACGAAGCCGGCATACAAGGGATTGCTCTCGACTGGATTACTTCCTATCTCCAAAAAAGAGCGAATATCATCCACTCGCCCCCCTACTCGTCCGAACCCTACCTCACAAAAACAGGGGTCCCCCAAAGATCAATCATCTCACCTTTGCTTTTTAACATCTACATGATATCTTTACCAGAACTGATCAATGATTTCCATCTCACATGCTACAACTATGCAGATGACACACAAATACTACTTCAATTAGAAGACCCCAAAAACATTGAAAACTCACAAATCTTCCGTTGCCTCAGAGCCGTTGATCAGTGGATGACCTGGAGCCATCTCAAACTAAATACCGCCAAAACAGAAATACTCATATGTGGTGACTGGAAAAATTATGACCCTCTGTGCGTCTGGCCTGAAGATCTCGGACCACCTCCTCAATTATCCAAGGAAGTGAAAAACCTAGGAATCACCATGGATTCCAAGCTAACTATGAATGCCCAAGTAGACAAATTAGCACGCACAAGCTTCATCACCTTAAAGACTTTACGACGCATCTTCCCCCACCTCGGATTTCCACACAAGGTGCAAGCTACTATCTCGCTTGTATTATCCAAACTGGATTATGCCAATAGCCTCTACCATGGATCATCTCTATCTGTTATGAAAAAACTACAACGTATCCAGAATTCTGCAGCCAGGCTACTACTACGTATAAAGCCACAAGCCCACATCTCTCCTGCCTTGAGAGCACTACACTGGTTACCCGTTGCCAGAAGATGCACTTTCAAACTGCTTTGTATCACCCACAAAGCTATACATGGAACAGGACCGCTTTTTATCAGAAAGAAAATTACCAAATACATCCAACAAAGAACCCTCCGCTCAAGACTGGCACCCCACCTTAGAACACCACCATACAAGAAAAAGACTGTAGGTGGTACATCCTTCTCCGTCCAAGCAGCCAAACTATGGAATTCATTACCCCCAACTATAAGAGCCACAGATAACTTTCTTGTTTTCAGAAAACTACTCAAGAGTTGGCTCTTTCCTTCATAACCACCCTTTTCAAACAACTATGAACTGCATATGCCTATGTGGATAAATATCTTTTCCGATTATATGTATATTTCTATTTATTTATAGTTTCTTTGGAAAATATGTATTGCTACTGTCATAACAATAAAATACACACACACTCTTTTTAAACCTGTCTAAGTATTTTTTACCCATGATTCTAATTATGTATTGTATGTGCATGTGTGTGTATTCGTGTGTGTGTGTGTATAAATATATATGTATATATATGTGTATGTATGTGTATATGTTGTTTCTGTGCTTGGCATGTTTGTAGATCATTGCATGGCTCCTGGTTTTTGGGTTGTTATACTAGATATCTATGAATTTCTGCTCTCATTTTTCATCACTCTTATGTCATGTCTCTATCAAACTATCCTCCATTCTCACTCTGACTCATCCCAAATCCCTTCGACCACTTTCCTAAATATCTCTGCCTAAGCTCTTCCCTCCACCTCCACATCTAACTCACCAAACCTCACTCTACCTCTGTGACCTCCCACACAACCCTACTAAATTCTCCTGCATTCATCTCACCCTGCTACTATGCTCTCCCTAACCCTTCCACATACTCTTCTCCCCTCCGCCCCCCTTTATTCATCCCAAGCCTTTGGATTGAGTAAATTAAGGATATACTCCCAATTAACACTTCTGGATTTCTTTCCTCCTCCACCCCTCCATTACTCCAGTCAATCTAACTAACAAACTCTCATATCCGCTGCTCAAATTAACTCATAATAATACTAAAACTGTACTCATTATTAAATGATACTAATCCATCACTAATTCTTGTTGGGTTCCGGAGTAGCGTGCTACTCATCGAAAAGCGCTTCGACGCCTCGTCAGGGGTAGTAAGCGCTATATAAATACGATTACAATACAATACAATATTTTGGCAGAAAAAAGTTTTGAAAATATCCAAGGTTGTTTTGTATTTTTTGCACACTTATTATTATTAATAAGTGCTGTATTGCGTGCATTTTGAATAGCAAATGTGTGTGTGTGTGTGTGTGTGTAACTATTTAAATGTCTGTAGTCTAAGACTGTTCTTTATGAATGGTCTGGTTTGGCTACGGGGAACAGCGGGTTGTTCATTGGTGAGAAACAGGGTGCAACTACGCCCTGGTACTCAAGTTGCATGAGGATTTCCCTCACGGGTGATCTAGCTTCATATTTTATTGGATATTGGGGTTGTGGTTGTGATCTAATTGATATTATGTAATAGGGAGAATCTTTATCCCACCCTACATGGCTGTGATGAAACGCAGGTACCTGAACCAACGCCCAATCAATGGCGCAAGCCTCTCTTGGAACAAGGGGGAAGAAAGAGGGTTCAATTATCTCTTCCCCATATGGGAGATTACGGACAAATTCTGGTGGACAATCTTTTCCAGCCAATAAAATATCATAAATAGTAGTTACACATCCCAAAAGATAGAGTCAATTGTGCACTCAATGTCGCTTTCTGATTGTATATTTAGTTTATACACCCTACCGGGTGTGGAGGGACGCATGTCAGCAGTCTCGACTTGTAAAACATCATTAGTTGCTTTCCTCTCCAGATGCTCTTGAAGATTCCGACAAACTATTGTGACCTAGGCAGCTCTGTCTAGAGGCGCCAGTGTCCACTTCCTGTTCTTCAGTAAAGCCCTCATCCTGAGTAGCATTTCGCATAGAAATTGCTGCCACCTTATTCTTTTTGAATTGAGGTTTCTCTTCTTTCTTCACAGAAACGTCTGACAAGCATTGTGACTCTGTTCTCAGTTTCACTTACTCAGTTCGCTGTTCTGACCACCCACCTCTCTCACTGTGTTTATCCGGTGAGTCCTGAAAGGAACGAAATTGATGTGTATCAATATATTAATATCTGTCAGGCATTTTTATATTATCTCTATTTCTAAGATTACAATGGTTTTTAGGGGTCTTCGAATGCAGAGATTCTCCCCTTTTATTTTTAACTTTTTCTTCTTGTTTATCCCAGCAATTTTTAGAACCCCTAGGTGCTTGCTTGGTAGAATCCCTATTGGATTTACCCTGTAATTTTGGTTTACTAGGTCTGGCTCCCAGACTATCCTGACCAATACTAGAGTAGGACTCTGCAATAATCTTTGGCAGCTCGCGTTCTTGATCCTGTACAGGAACGTCCTGGAGCCACATGCTCACCCGAGTGCTACTGCTTCCCCTTTAAGATTACTTAATATTATTGAAGGTACTGTGGCAAAATTGCCTGTTAATTGCATCCCCAAACCTAGGGCCGGGGCAGCCCTGTATTCATCTTGAATTTGTTTTAACAGTTTCAGAAGATTGGCAAGTGTTGGTGTACTGTATGCGGAGTATAGAGCATGGCAAATACAATGCCCCAGTTATCTACTGTTTGAACCATCCCAAATGGCAAGCACATAATGAGAATTCTGTGGGGTTTTTTTAAGGGCCCGTATGAGGAAATACTGCTTCCAGCGCATTTATTCTTTGAGCTAATCAAAACGGAATTTCTTCCCATTTGGCGGGTACCTTACCTATGATCGAATGTTCAGTTGCAAGGTTAATGCCTGGTGTGACTGCATGTGGTTGCAGTGGGGCAGCTCTTACTGAGTTAGTGTTTAATGGTTGCATAACAAACTGTACTAAGAGTCCATGTATCATTGTAATTTCAATGTATAAGCGACGAACCTCAGATACCGCCAAGGTGCCTGCATCAGGATGCGGTGTATATGTGGCCAATAAAGGCCAGGTAGGACCATCATTGCTCGGAGGGCCTAACCTAACATGTAATATTGTGATGGGGTAGGTTGCCATCAAGCCAATTATTATGGTGTTGAAAAGATAGAGGTATCTCTAAGTATGCCTATACTCTGTATTGTGCAGGTATATTAGCAGCAGTGTGTAATAATGAAATGTATTAGTGTTCCCATTGACTGCAGGAAAGTTGACCCAAACATTTATTTTTCTGTTCTATGGCCTGGATAAACCTCAACTACAAATGTTACGTGACCCCTCTGGTCTGGGTTGTAAGACCATTAGCTAACTGTTTACTGCAATTACCACCCGTTGCAGTTTCGCCATGGTAGATATACCTGTTCAGGGATAAGGACACAAAATGGGAATCACTCCTTTTAAGCTTCAACAAGTACAGCATTGACTAGGTACTACCTGCCTAGCTGAGGAGGAAATCCTCGACATCTCTGTATATATAATTGAGGTGCGTTTAGCATTTAGTGAGCCAGAGATACTCAAGAGGATCCAAAAATCAGTACCTGACCAAACACTGGCAGCACCATGTTGCGTTGGCTCTCATTGTACCAATGAGGCTGTTGGATTTGGGGGGCAGCATCACCTGAATTGTGGGGAACTGAGTATAATCCCAAACCATGTGACAACTGTCGGCCTAATCCATTTCTGGTCAGCTAGCAGCGCCTCATCTCTGCCCAAGAGCAGGGATGATTTGTGGCAACCAGGCGCATGACATTATGGCTTCTCAGGGAAATTATGGTGGGTCAGATCTCATTCTTTTCTCTCAGTTACATTAGTCACACACATGCAAAGACAAACAGAGGCAGGAAATGGTTCATTAAGAGTTATTGAATCAACTGCCTCTTGGATAAAATAACATGGATTGCAATAATTAAAATGATAAAACATACTAGAAGCAAAATGGTGACAATGAAAGTAAAACATAGGAAAAGTCCCACCATACTATCACTATGCACAATATTTGCAATTCCTACCTAAGCTATATTAGAGCACAGCAGGATAAACCCTAATCCGCCCTTTAGGATTTCCCCCGGGAAGACATCATCCATCATACCTGAGTATGACAGTAGTGCAGGAGTCTGTTATCTTTAGACACCCCATCCCCATATACACCACGGAACTGGTAGTCTCTGCGAGCAGCTGTAACAAAGTCAGACAGCATGCAGTCGTGGTCATCAGGCTGGAACCTCACTCTAATATGCATGGGACAGGGAAATGTTTTTATAGTAAGACAACTGATGTTCGGAAAAAATATCCCCACTAAGAAAAATGTGTGTTTCTGTGAATGTTAAAGACGCAGTGTATTACTTGTGCCAACAATCCTATCTTGCTGCAGTCTTGAAGAAAGACTGTTGTGCTAAGAAATGTAATGCTTTCCTAGGCGAAAGGACACCAATGTAAAGAAAATAAACACCACCACAAATGTGGATAATTCTAAAAGAATAAAATGAAATAAAATAAAACAGTACTAGCAGCAGGCCCAGTCACTAAAATTACGTGCTCAGAGACATCACTAAAATAGCTCTAGAACAACTTCTACACTATGTAGCCCACCATAGTGGAAGAAACCTCACCATCACAATCTCTAATACAATATGTTGCCTGGGATATTGATGGCCTATTAAACAAGGTCAAATGAGGGGCGGTACTTAAGGCTTCTAAGGACTATGGGTACAACATATTGTTGATACAAGAAACACACCTAAAGGGATAAGTTTGTAAATGTTTCAATAAATATGGTTTCATTACCCTGTTGCATGCAGGATTTGATCAAGAACCCAGGAGAGTTGCAATCCTGGTGCTTAAACATCTTCCTATAACACTCACCCATACATGGAAATACCATGATGGTCAGTACACTATTATGTCAGCCACCCTCTATATCACTTTCTGTGTAGATGCCCTACCTTCACTGTCAAGGACATTTTCTTTTCGATCCTCATTCGGTGTGGATCTTAATGAAGCACCGATGGGCACGACAATCACTGTGGGGACTTTAATGGTTTAATAGACTTCACCAGAGATAGATCAGGGCCACACCTTGTCACAACACCTCAGAGGACTTCCCTTGCTGACTTCATGTATTACATGGGTCTTAGTGACATGGAGCACTTCTCTTCCTGATTCTATTGTAGATCTACTCATCATTAATGGGGTGCATATCCTTGCCAGAGGCCTCTCTGACCACGCTCTCCTCAAGCTACAATTCTATAGAAGGGCGCTATCCAGTGCCTGTAGATGGCATATGATCCATTGGTGATTCCCAAAACAAGAAGTCAGGGACACTTTAATGGAAGAAATGATACATACTTTGATATTAACAAAGGATCAGTGGAGTCACCTATGATACTCTGGGAGGCATTTCAGGCAGTCACACTGGATAAATGAAAAGCACCAAAACACATAAAGAACAGGAGCATCTCTGTATACTCACGGATCTAGACGAAGCAGTGTAGACAACAGAACATAAGAGCAGAACTGACCTCACAGAAACCAACCTACACCGTCTCATCCAGGCACAACTACAACACTGACAGAGTAGACCTGACACAGACCATAAGACATGGCTCCCAGCACAGATTTTACGACAAGGTAATAAAAATGGCAAGATGATACACTAGTTGGCCAGCAGGGAGAATGAGGTGAGACACATCCCACAAATACTGGGTGACCGAATTACACACACGCTTCCTCAGGAGATTGCCAAATCCTTTCCCCAATACTATACTGCTCTATACCAAGCACCTACATTGTGACCACTCCAGACTCTGTCAGACTACTTAGCCCATATCTCGAAGCCTACTCTCTCAGAGGAAGATGGGGCACAAATAGATGGCCTGTTAACCACTGAAGAACTAACTAAATCAATTCAACAATTTGTCTCAGCAAAATACCAGACCAAACCTGCTTTCCTATTCAAATTTATAAATGCCTCAGTACACCCTTGGCGCAACCACTCAGCAACATCTTTGAGTAGGCTGGAACCCAGGGTAGCTTTCCTCCAGAGATGTGTCCTACATAGTAACCAGGCCTGAACTGCAGAGACCCTGAGACAAATGTGAATCATACTGCTCAAACCCATTGATCTATTCTGAACCTGAAATCCTTGCCAAAATAGTTGCAACTTGCATGGTAGTTATTTATTTAATACACCGTGATCCTGTCCTACCTCGCCACTAGACATAACACCCGGCGAGCCTCCAATGCTATAGCAATGGGTAATATCCTTGGTAAACCTCTGGTGTTATTGTTGAATAAACAGCGTTTTATGAGACTACTTCTTTGACCTGCTAGGATAAATAGGTTTTGGACAGCATTTGAGTCTTAAACCCATTGGCTTTACTGCTGGCTTATGGTCCGGGGCTAGACAGTAGAGTGACTTTTTCCATTTGAATGGGGGGGTTAAACATGGCTTCCCATTCGCTCTGCTATTGTTTTCCTAAGCAATGGAACCCAATGCTCGAGTCCTCAGACACAATGAAGGGTGCTAGTAGACTGAGGACTTTAAAAACAAAGGACCTGAGTTAGATGTTGGTGGTAATGTTCCTGCCGTCGACCTTTCAACTATAAACCCACCTGCTGCCATGACGGCCCGCCTGCCCTCTTTAGAGCGCAGCATAGGCAAAAGATACCCGATATCCCACCGACACTGCCAAGAAACTTCACCCGCATTGACAGAGCGGCGGGACCACAGCCCCTTTTCCCGGCCAGCCAATCACGATGTGCATTCCCACAGACGTAATTGCGGTTGCTAAACCTCCACACCTGAGTTGGCAGATATTGAGCTATATAAGGATGAAACTCACCTTTTTAACACAGGCATTCCTGTTATCCTCCAAGTTGGAGCTTCACAGTTATACTGGACTCATGCATGGCTCAATAATTTATGTAAACACCACAATAATGCTGCACACTGCTGAAGTGTGTAATGTTGAGTTCAGAAAATGTATTAGAACAGACCTCGAGCTATAAGTAGCACCCACCAGTCTGGTAGGGACTGTCTTCATAGTAATGGACACCTGCACAAAAAGTCTCAACAATCACAAATAGATATGTGTCTGCACAGGTGTGTGCAATAATGTCCCAAAATATTGAAAGCATCAACTAAAACAGTATACCCAATCTGAAGCAAACAATCCCATGCTACTATAACAATTACACTACAACATGCTACAGGTGGGTGTACACAGAATGTAGTACCAATTACTGGTAAACTGCAAACATGGTAGAGATGTATGAAGGCCAGATATACCATTGCTGTATGTAATATATCACAAAAGTAAGATCCCATTTAACTGTAAAGTGCCAGATTCCTTGTGTAATGCACATATGCATAATATTGACACATCATGTCATAAAGAACACACATGCATTCTCCAGTCACAAAAACAGAAACATATATAATTTAGGTGTAATTGTCCAGTAACAACATGAATGCTTGCACCAAAATTAATATGTCCATCACAGATGAACAACACTAATGTATGTGTTGAAAAGAAATCTAAAATATACAACCTGTCTTTGTCATTTTCACAAATGTGAGTACGTGAATGGCACACATATTATCAGAAAGAACATCATCAGCAAACATTTAGTAACAATCACACAATAAGGCCAGGATAAATGTGTTTTCCAAATAAAAATTATTTATATAAATGAGATACCACTCTCATACATAAAATCAAGAAAATAACAAATAAACAAAGGCACTAGTCCATCAGTCCACTGCATGGGTACTTGCCCACAATTTGTCTCTTAATGTCACTGCCAAAATAAACCTCCTCTGTAAGGGGCATCTATGGGGCAGAGAGCAGGCACCTCAATGATCTTAACGGGTGGGAGGTCTTTGGGTTTAGGAGGGGTGGGTTTGGGATGAGTACGAAGATGTTTGTGTGAGGTGCGTGATTGGGAGGGAGTTGTGGTTGGGAGGTAGAGGGAGTGGCTGTGTCTGCTGTGTGTGTGAGTGTTGAAGATATGGGTGCTTGAGGGTCTGGTGTGTGTGCAGTATCTTTAGATTTGTGTCTCTTAATGATTGTCTGTCGGGTGGGTGAGTGTGGGCAATCGGCTACAGTATGTGTGGATCTGTGTGTAGTGGATGTGGTATGTGCTGATGTGGTGTATGTAGGTTTGCTGGTTCATGCGTGTATGGTGGTGAGTGTGCTGGCTGAAAGTGTGCTTGTGGTGGGTGTTGGTGTAGTGGTGAGTGTTGTGTCTTTTGGTGGTGGGGGTGGGTTTGAGTTGTGGTGGGTGCACTGACTTGGGGTGTGCTTGTGGTGTGTGTGGGTATTGGTGTAGTAGTGGGTGTTGTATCTGTGGGTGTACTGGCGGTGGGGTGTGTGTTTGTGTCGTAGCAGGTGTGATGCCTGTGGGTATGCTTGTCATGGTGGTGGTGTGCATGTGTGTATCTGTGCCTGTGTTTTTCACTTTGTCAGTGTTGGGATATGCTGCTTGTGGGTGTTGTTCTGGAAACATGCATATGTTTGCATGTCCTTAGGATAGCACTAGGTTGTTGTATTTGGGATGGGGAAGGGGTGGGAATTTGGGCATGAGTTTGAGGTAGGTGGGAGGCTGTGGCCATTGAGGAGGCCAGACCCTGGAATGACCACTGTAGGCCAGACAGGGCACCGTGAATTCCATCCAGGCATTTCGGAGTTGTGGCCAGCCAGGCCCTGGATGGCATTCAGAAGTTCAGTCTGGCCTACAGCGATTGTCTGTAAATGGTCTACAGTGTCTTGAATGAGCACAGCCTGGGACATCAGGGCAAGAGCAGAGTTGCCTGCAGCAAAGGTGACACTTTCCCTTTTAGAGGGGTGGCTATGACCAACTGGTAGGGGGGCAAGAAGGGAGGGTAGAGATTGGAATGGGGGAGGATGAAGATGCAGGTTTCACAGTCACTCCAGGGTTTGCCCCACAGGTACTGGTCTTCATTGGTGGCCTCTGAGGAAGATGTTGAATCACTCATGGCCTCCTGGCCAGTCCCCTCACCCTCTATGTAACTGGGTCCCTCGGTGTTGGTGGTGTCCACTCTTGATCCGCAGGGTCCAGCTTCATCCCCGCCAATGTGACTGCTGTCACACAGACTGTAGACGATTTATGGAATATCCCTCTTTATTCAATTCAGCCAAATTCATCTATCGTTTGCAGCAGAGTTCTGCAGATAACAGACCTTATGATACTTCATGGCCTTCGGCTTGGTAATGGCCATTTTCCATCTGACACCCCTGCAAAGCCAACTTTCTTTAGGGGATCATATATTAGTACCTTGGATTTTATTCTTTTTGACTTAAGGGTCTGGCACCACATATTAGATGTGAAAGTGGGTTATCCGCACACTAGTGACCACGCGCCTCTCCAAATTGTATATGATGGAATCCTTTTATCAGGAGCTGTGTCTCTCCCTGCTCCTGTATTTCCTGCGGTCTTGAAGCTGTCCAGCAACAGGCGTACGGTGAGATGGGATTCTTTTCAGAGGTCCAATAAGCTACGGGGCAAATTGTGTGCATTAGTTTCTAGACATCAGCTTTTTGACAATCACTTCTCATTAACCCCACTTGAAGTTATGTATCTCCATTCGGATCTCTTTGTTACTCTTAGGAAACTGTTTTCTAAACCTGCTAGTAGCAACTCCCCTTCTCATTCTAGCAGTAAGTGGTTTGATAAGAGATGCAGAGAGGCCAAAAGTATCCTGATTAAAGTGCTAAGAACTAAAGTTAGGGAAGGCATTATCAAGGCTAGGTGAAATTATGCCTCCATATGTAAGATATGTAAACTTGAGTATTTACTTGCCGAGGCTGCAAGGGTCCATGATTTTAAACGTTTTTGGATCTTGATTGCTCGCAGTGACCGAAACCAAGCACTTAAGCCAGAGTGCCATATTGCCCCTGAAACCTGGCTTTCTCATTTCAAGGAGCTGTATGGCTCTATATCTGATCGTGATCCCATTAGCTCTGTAGAGATGTCGTTATCCAGCAATATTTTTCCCTCCCTTCTCACTAAAAGAATCTGAGCTGGCAATCACTGCTCAAAAATCAGGGAAGGCTCCAGGGCCTGATGGGATCCCTTCAGACATGTATAAAGCAGATTTGAACAACTGGGTCCTGTACGTAAATAGGATCTCCAATGCCATCTTGACCAACAGGTCCTATCCTGACTCATGGAAGGAGGAAATTATTGTGCCGATATATAAGAAAGGGGAGAGAGGTTTACCAGGGAACTACAGACCAATCAGCCTCTTAGACAACTTACAAAAAATATTCTGTTATCAACTATTAAGCAGGCTGAAGAAATGGATAGAGAAGAATCAAGCATTACGTCATCTCCAGGCAGGGTTCAGAGACAAGGTTAGCACCATCGATCAGGTCTTCCGTTTCATCACCATAAAATGGAAAACTGTTGATGTGGATGCAGGCCATCTTTTTGTGGCATTTGTAGACCTGAAATCCGCTTTTGACCTTGTCCCACGCCATAAACTGTAGAAAGTTATGAGCAGTGTAGGGGTCCCCTGCTCTTTGCTTAATATAATCAGAGACCTCTATACTGGCAATCGAGCCAGAATTCGTTGGGGACCGGATGGTGAATTAACCCCAGAGTTTCCAACAGATCGTGGCGTGAGACAGGGTTGTGTACTTGCCCCTACCTTGTTTCTTCTATTCATTAACGCATGTATCCCCTATCTTTTGGAATGCCCTAGTGATGCCCCTAAATTGAGAGGGCAGAAGATTCCATGTCTCCTATTTGCTGATGACACCTTGTTAATATCCCAAACCCCCATAGGCCTCTCAAATTTGCTCGCAAGGTTCATGGATTTTTGTAAAGATCACGGTTTGGAAATCAATTCATTAAAAACTAAATATATGGTGTTTGGAGACAAAAAGCAAAAGATGAGGAGACTTGTTCGTTTAGAGGGTGTGGCATTGGAAAGAGTGGGTACCTTTGATTATTTATTTTTAAAATTAGAAGACTCACATAAATGGCATGCTCATAGCCAGAAATCAACATTGTGTCATTCCGACCCCGGCCGAGCGGGAAAGACCCAGCAACGATGAAGCCAGCTCCGAATGGAGCCGGCGGAGTTCCTGGGGTGCGACGGGTGCAGTGCAAAGCAGACACTGAAAATCATTATGGGGCCCTGTTAAGGGGCCCCTGCACTGCCCATGCCAGTGGCATGGGCAGTGCAGGGGCCCCCAGGGGCCCCACGACACCCGTTCCCGCCATCCTGTTCCTGGCGGTAACAACCACCAGGAACAGGGTGGCGGGAAGGGGGTCGGAATCCCCATGGCGGGGCTGCAAGCAGCGCTGCCACAGAGGATTCCCTGGGCCAGGGGAAAACCGGTGGGAAACCGCCGGTTCCCCTTTTCTGACAGCGGCTTTACCGCCGCGGTCAGAATGGCCCAGGAAGCACCGCCAGCCTGTTGGCGGTGCTTCCGCGGTCGCTGGACCGCCAGGGTCAGAATGACCCCCTGTGTCTGAAACAAAGGGCGGGCGGTATTACGAGATTTGCTGCTAGATCCCCCAGATTTGCTTTGACTCCTGCTCTTGAAATATACAAGTCTCAAGCCGGGAGGGGGGGGGGGGCTCTATATGGAGCTGAGTTGAGGGGCCATTGCAATCTGGAGAATTTGGAAAGGGTGGAAAACTGCAAGGATGTAGGCCATTTGGAGGTTCAGGGTGCGGCACACTCGCCTAGATCGCTGGGAGGACTCCCCAAATTGGCTCTCAGCAGACTTCTGTGTCGTGCGCCAAGGTCCTTGCAAATTTTACAACAGTGCAGGCTGCGCTGCTTTTGGACACCCTGGGGCCTCACCTTCTTTATGATGGACTTCCAAATCTCCTGCTTCTGAAGGGTTTTGACCTGTATGGATGACAGAAAAGGACAAGAAAATAAATTTGAGTGTTTCTGTTTTGCAATACTGCTGTGAGATTACATATTGGATATTCACACATACATTCACCAAACAGTAAATAGATTTTTTTCAAACAAAATATTACAGATAGCTCGGAAATACTGATTTGCAGTGATCTCATGAGCACCATCAATACATGCTATTTCTTCATGTTACCTAATAAGGCCTACATCATCTTGGCTAGAGCTATGCAACCTATCCTGTTGTGAGAGCCACCCTTGATTACTCACAGTCATTGTGAACTACTAAAGGCTGAACAATCCTTGCACATAATCCCACTTACAACTACATTGGCTTCCTGCCCAGAGAGGACCTGGCTTGTTGGTAAGTACAATATGACTTGAGGATCTTTTGCCTGAATACTAGTTTAGGAAGGGACAATTGCTTGATATGTGAGCAATCTGTTGATGTGTTGCTTCCATGTAGGAGACTCAGGGTATCCTAATCCATTGTGGTTATTGGCACTACTTAGAAATCAAACAATGCCAGGGGGAGTCTGCTTCAATGAGGCCCATTAGAGAACACAGAGGCAAGTGGAGCAGGCATCGGGGTCCTGGAGGCTAGGTTTAGGTGCCTGGACAAGAGCAGCAGAGCCTTCCTCTACTCAGCCAATAAGGTGTGCCAAATCACAGTTGCCTGCTGCAGTCTCCATAATATCGCCCTGTGGAAAAACATCCCTGTAATTGCAGAGGAGGGAGACTGTGATGAGCCCCCGGGTAAGGATGTTGAAATGCCCAATGAAGATGACAGTGGTAAATAATAAGGTGTTGACATACGTCAAGATGTGACTGACCACTTCTTCACCTGAGTGCAAGTTTACCTTTAAAAATTGTAACTTTCAATGTCAGGCCACATTGTGGCATAGGGAACATATCAGTCTTCTATGGTAATTTATTAGTAATAGTCAGTGCAGGAAAGTCCAAGGCAAAGATGTTAGTGGATCAGAGTTTCCCTACATTAAGTACTGCGGTCATTGACAGAGATTAACTGTGCTTGTGCTAAGTGTGTGTGCCCTCATGACTTGTCAACTGAGTTTGATTTAATATGTGGTAAAATTAATTTTACCTTGTTATTCTGTTTCAGGGTCCTTCGCCATGTCATCTTCATTTGGACAGTTCAAAGTTGTGCTATTTGTAGAGATATGTTGCTGTTTGAAAGCACAAAGTGAACATGTGTTAATTCTGGGAGAGACACCACCTTGGGATGGACACATCTTTTACAGAGACAACTTGCACTCTGATAGTCTGGAGTTTCAGAAGATTGTACCAGACCTGTTTTCTGTGTGATGCTGCTATCGAGACAAAATGTGCCACTTTACTTGCTCAAACCACACATGTGTCAATCCATAGCATACTGTTCTTTCTTCACATTGGCTAAATATTCAATTTGTGGAAATTGGAGGTAGCTGTTGATGTGTTTCCCCATAAGTGATAGAACATTTTGTTAGCATACCACAGAATGGTGAATGTGCCATTGCACCAGATACTACCACAGTGTCCTGTACTGGACATGTGGCCTCAAATGCTGTTATTGCCATGATATGGACAATTGGTGTTACTGATCTAGGTTTCCTATTGTGAGAGCAGGATGTATAGCTCCAACTGAGGTCATGTATCAGTGATAACTTGCCTATTTTATTTGATCCCATTGTGTTTTCCCTTTCCTCCATATAGTCAATGTCATGGAACATCGCTCATTTGCAATCTGGCCCATCACGTCTTGGGACTGTTGTACTGACCCCAAGATTTGGTCACTGGTGATCTGGCTGACAAAGACCCCAGTGGCCTCACTTAGCTGGCCCACACATTTCCTTCCATGACCCCTATCCTCACTAGCCTCTGCCCTTGAAGCAGTGTGCGTCACTTGACTAGGTCTTGGCATACCTTGAGACGGTGTTGTCTCAACAGCAGCCAAGACTGGGGGGAACAGGATTGATGTGGACCTCCTTGGTACACAGGGATTTGAGGTGTCCTCATCCTGATGTGTTGTTACAGCCGGGTGATAGGTGTGGGTGTGGGCTGAGTGCAGCTCATAGGAACTGTCTGGCCAGACAGACCAGATGGACCAGCTGGCTCATGGTCATCCTGTCTTGCAGCATTGGAGCCCTCACTGGAGGATTGCTCCTAGGCTGGAGTGGATGTGTGTTGGCTACACGACTGTGGTCCAATGGGGCGGGTGTTTGGACCTGTGAAGTTTGCAGAAAATATGTAATTAATATATAGTTTGTGCATTTTATGTGTCTTTCTCTACAAAAGGGCCAACATAAAAACTAGAAAGAGAGTGATAGACAGATTAGGCATTTGTGTGATTTTCATTATTTTACAAATGCAGTCTGATTTACACAGGTGACAACTCCAGTGCTGACCTTGTAGAGATGTCCTGAACTGTAAAAGTGTTATTTCAGATTTGTAGATTACATGTGACAGACATTCAACCCAAAACATGGGTGAGTAGATTGGACCATTCCAGGCCTACAATACATTAGATTCAAAGTGGTTCATATTACACATAAAAATGTAATTGGTCATCATATGGACAGTGCAAATTAACTTGTGTGTGGCTAATACTTCTATTCATCATGCCACACCACATTTTGGAAATCTTTGATTCAAAAGACAATTATGTAAGCATTTTCATCGCTTCAATGTAGCTATGAGCAGGTGTCAACATTGTTGAAGTAACAAGAAGTGACACTTTTAATCCATAGCCTAGCATGGTGACTGTCAAATGCACTCACTTTTGCAATGTGTGTACATATGGAAGTAAAGGACATTGGAGCAACATTACATTGCACTATTTTTTTTCAGATCCATAAAAAGAGCATCATGGTAGTTGCAGTCATTGCTTGACACCATAGACAATTCTTGCTTGAAAAGTCGTGGTAGTTGTAGTCATCTCTTGACACTGTAGATAATACTTGTTTGAAAAGTAAGTTGCACACATCACCTTCACTTGACACATTTGCAACATGTACACACATATGGGATGGGTATGATGTGACAAGGAGAAAATACCACATAGAAACACTATACTTGCCTGTGAAAATGGATGTAGTTTTGGACCTGTTTGTGGAAGAACAACAAAATACATTGATAGTAAGCAAGGGGCAGAGCAAATGCAAGGGATGATCCATGGGGAACTACACACAATCTTACCATATATATTCCACATTGTTAAAAGGAGAGCTACAACCATGCTGCTAGTAACTGGTATGACACACTGTGTTTTGTGGAGGTAATTTTGCTATATCTGTTTTGCTGAGGGTTTTGTAGCAGTCTAAACATCAAACTTAAGGGCAGGATTCCATTTGTGATTGTTGAGACATTGCTAGATGTAACTTACCAGACTCTACCAGATTCCTGTCAAGTCTTCAGGATGTATGATCTGATAGACCTTCTCTTCCCAGGGTAAGAGTTGTAATGGGGGTGCTGGAAAAACCACCACCAGTCCTCTGGGCCTCCAGGTGATGCTTGGAGGTGAGTGAACAAACTTTCTCCCACAGGTTGTCCCACCTCTTCTAATCTCCTCCTGTGTGCACTGATTGTTAGCTACCGCATTCACTCTGTCAACTAGTGTGGACCACATTTGCCTCTTCTGGGATATGGTGGTATTTTGGACTTGTGCGGATCTACTCGTATTATTTAATCCATCATTTTATACAACTCTCACTCTGAAAAACAGGGATTTCTTCTCCCTGCCAGAGTGAATTATTGAGAAAAACTGAATTAGTTCCCAAAAAAGGTGAGGGAGACTAAATATGATTTTAACAAAATAATACAGAGTAAGAGTAACACAGAAAAAAAACGGTCTCCTGTGTGGCAATTCCTGCATCCGAATGGTCTGCTTCAGTGTGATGGCAAAGTATCATGGTCTCAAATGACCATGATTGACAACAAGTGCGGGGTGCTAGTATCCAATCAAAGGCCACAGCTATAGTACTAATATCAACGGGTTCAGCAATGGACTCCTCCCAGAATGGGCCTGCTGCTGACACACCACCAGCACAGTTGTGTGATCTAAAGGCTCGGAGGGATGCCGCCATCAAGATGGCAACAGAGCGTCTGCTCGTCGGCATAGGAGTTTGCCATGTCAGCTGGGAGATGCAGCTGGTGCGACAGAGTACAGTCTGCAATGCATCTAAATATAGCTGGTGGAAGACCGCAGACTTGTTTTTTTTGGGCCTACCACTGATATGGCTTGGATGTCGACCGCCAACATATTAATCAGGCCCAAAGTCTAGCTTCATGAAGATGTTGTTCTCATATGTCTAAGCAGACTGACAAATTCAGGCCTGCTGTGATGCGGACACTGGCTGAGTTTGGCATTTACTCAGCTCTCAAGACCAACTTATATAAAACTAGATTGTTTGTCTTATGTCCTTAGAGCCACTATCACTCCTGAAAGGAACCCACAGGACTCAGGGTCAATACATAGCATCAAGTACTTGGGAGTTTACCTTGCACACTCTGAAGAAATGGCACTTCCTGGCAATATTTTACTTCTCCTAGCAAATATAAGAAAATATACAGAGCACAGGATGTCCTTACCTTTGAATCTACTAGGAAGGGTTGCCTTGATGAAAATGATTACTATTCACAAATTCCCATATGCACTACAGAATTACCCTATCCCCCTCCCACTTAGGTTCCTACCTACCATATACCATCAAGCATGTCTCCTGTCCATCCTATAGGGGGGTGGAATCAACCTCGAGTTTCTGTCAGCAACCTGTATAAATCTACCTCTGACTGAGGTCTTGTCAAGATAGATGCCAGTTCCAAAAGGAACCCACTTGATTATCTTTTTTGTAAACAAATTTTATAAGTGAGTTTGTATCTTTATTACAGTCAAAACAGTGAGTTCACCACCATCCATGGTTCTCCGTATAATTCACTATCTAATCGTTGTATATCACATTAGCCATTTAAACTCCCACCTTCAATATTTCCTCCCTCCACCCTTCATCCACTCCCTCCCATTCGTGAGTCAAGTTCAGTGATTTCATTTGGTGGTCATAGCATAATGTAGGTGCTCTCAATTTTAGTCATGTGAATTATAATACAGTGGTTGTCCATTTGGCTGGGAGGGGACTGTCTCAAAAGATTGGGGCAGTCAATCCCAAAGCAGCCGGCGTCTAAGGTGTGTGTCTAGGCTATTTTATATATCTCATAAGGTGTCTGTATTTACAGTCGGGCCGGAGACGACCCTAGGGAGTTTCCACCCAGGTCTTTCAAGCTGGCCACCAGAGCATCCCACACGCTAGCTATGTCTAGTGGTCTTGGGCCTCTTTTGGCGTCTCTAAGTAAGGAGTCCTCTTCATAGCTCACCCATTTTTCTAGTTTTCTTTGCCATTTTGTGATACCGGGCCCTCTCTTTCCTTTCTAGTTCATGGTAATTTCTCATTTGGCAGGACATAAGCCAGGTCCTGGAACCTGCTGGTCATTATACTGTTGGATGTATGGGGAAACCACCCCAGTAAACAGCCATACGTACAAGGGATCTCCCTGTCTATGACTTTAGTTACTGTATGTGTCAGTTCTTCCCAACATGTTCCTAATTGGGGGCAGGTACATAACATGTATTTGATTTCAACCCCCTCTGTTACACAGCGTGGGCAAGATGTTCCTGTTGTGTTGAAGTGCCGATTGATCTGTCCGGGGGTCAAATATGCCCTATGTAGGATAAAGAAGTTGATTAATTTAAATCTGGCATTCCTAAAGGATTTTGGGATTCTTTCTAATATAGACTCCCAAGCCTTAGGTGGTATTGGAGTGCCAAAATCTTGTTCCCATTTAAGTCTTAAGGGTAATTCATGTCATCATGTATTCTACTTTAGAAGCACATGACCTCTTTAAATGTGCCTGCATAATAGGGCTAGGTATTATCCAGTAGTTTGTGTTTTGGGTTCGTCGAGGCCCGACCTCCAGTGTTGCTGAGTAACCACCAAGATTGCTCCATGGAGCAAGAAGCGTCCTCTTGGTAGCTCAAAGACGTGTCCTCCTGGTAGCTCAAGTTCTACCCTAAAGTCTTCAAATGGTAGTAATACCCCTTCCCTAAAGAGGTCACCAATTGTTGTTGCCCCAGCTTCAGTCCAGGTGGTTAGTCCCTCCCAATTACCACCATGTGGCAAGGCTCGCAGGAATGTTAGCTGGAAGTCTGGGGAGTATGGGACATCTGTCTTTGTTTTATGCAGGTATCATGTCCAGAATAGGCTACAAACCCTCATTTCGGGAGTGCCCTCCTCTTGTGATCGTTCTACTCTTAGCAGTACCTCCATTAGTCATGTTAATGAGGGGCTGGAGGGTCTCACAGTTGAATGTTGTGTTTTCGTACTTGCTAACCATTGGGCAAACCTCTGAAGTTGTGTCGCCAGATAATAAGATTCAAACTTGGCACTGCTAGGCTACCATCTGTGTCTCTGTAGTTTAGATAGAGCTACAGGTCTCCGACCTGTACCCTAGAGAAACAAAATTATTAATGTGTCCAGTTCTTTAAATATTGATTTGGTTATCCATGTAGGAAGAACTGTGAAGAAGTAAAGCAGGCAGAGTAGAAGTATCATTTTAAGAAGAGCCACCCACCCTGCTAACAACAAGGGGAGCATCTGCCAGAAAGTAATGGCTGATTGAGTGGAGTGAATTGCTTGCCCCACGTTGTCATCCAGAATATCATGTTCATCATGGTACTGTCTGGTTACCAGATATGATAGGCAGCGTAGTTCCTAGACTAACGTACCCAGGTCACGTGGTAATGTACAATTGGGCTCTATAGGAAAGAGGTGGGATTATTGCCAGTTCACACTGAGGTCCGATAGGGCCCCAAAGTTTGTCAGCATGGTCCTAGCTCCTTTCAGGTCGCTTTGCATATTGTCCAGAAATATGATCAAGTCATCTGCATGTAGGGCGATTCGGTGGAATGTTGACCCTATGTGTATCCCTTCATAGTTGTGTCCTTCCCTAGATACACTAGCCAAAGGGTCCATGGCCAATGCAAACAGAAATGGGGATAAAGGGCATCCCTGTCTTGTTTCCATCTCCACTGCAACTTACTGATATCACTCGGCCTGTTCGTACCCGGGCCACAGGGGTAATATATAACAATTGTACCCATGATCTATAGTCTACGCCCAGCCCCATCCTAGTCATGACAGCATACAGAAATTCCAGTTCTATGCTGTCAAATGCCTTTTCGATACCCGCTGCAAGTATACCTGCCTTTGTTTTATCATAGTACAGCTAGGAAGCAGCGGATGTTAATGGCAGCAGTACAGCCCTGGATGAATCCCACTTGGTCAGGGTGGACAAGCCACGTCATCAGCAGGCGAAGCCTCGCGGTTAAGATTTTGCAGAGAATCTTGACATCCAAATTCAACATTGACAGGGGCCTAGAAGCTCCACAGTCAGTCGGCGATTTACCAGGTTTTAACAGCGGTATAACTAACACCTCCCTTGTCGTAGATGGCACAATTCCCCTCGCCCTTCAGGCTTTTTATAGGGAGGCCAATCTTGGAGCTAAGAGATTGGAGTATGCTATGTAAAACTCGACCAGGAACGCATTTGTCCCTGGTGTCTTACCCCTGGCTAGAACCTTGATGGGGCTCCTAATTTCCTATATTTTGATTTCACCCCCCAAAGTCTCTGCTTCTTCCCACATGAGTGTGGTGAGTGTTAGTGGGTCAAGAAATGCCCAGGTTGCCTCTCCATCATGGTGGGTGACACTTTTATATAACGGCACATAATATTGCATAAATTGACTATTAATTTCCTCCTGTCTCAGTCTGTATTTCTACTATGATGGAGCCCCTTTTGGATGGTGTCGCTAACCACGCTGGTAAAGTCCCAGCTTCATCTCTCTCTGCATGGGCCCGATACATATATCTATTATAATTGAAGCAGAAGAGTCTTTCTGTCTGGCTCGCTACTTCCTCTTTTCATTCCATCAGCCTATTCTGTAGTCCAGGATGGCCTGGCCTTCGCTTTTCTTCCACCCTCAGCTCATCTTCTGGAACCAGAACTTCTTTCAGCAGAGTTAGCCGTACCCCCAGTGACTCAGCTAGGCATCTACCCCGAAGCACCGCCTTAAATGCATCCCATTCTGTTAATTGGTTGCTAGCCCTTTCATTATTCTCAGAGAAAAAAAAGTTTATGTGCTGCCTCACAGCCTCCTGGTATTGTGGGTCCTCTAGTGATTCGGGCTTTGATTTCCAGGTAGGAATGCAAGCTTTAATACATTCCTATTTCCTATGTAATAATATAAGGTTATGGTCTATGATTGTGCAGGCTAGATATTCTGCGTCATGTATTTGGGCATGTACATCGTGGGTGCAGAAAAATGTGTCTAGGCGAACATGTAAATCATGTAAATGTAAGAAAAAGGAGTAGTCACACGTTTGTGGATGCTTGGGATCTATGTAATGTATTTGGGGTTTTGGTTTCCTGGAGCATTGTTGTATGTTCCCATCTGAAGAGAGTGTGTGCAGAACCTCCTGGTTTGAAGCCTAATGTGAGGTTGAGGGGAAGCCAGGCATCTTTAATGGATGGGAGCAAACATTTCTTGCCAGAGATGATCAGTTTCACTTTGATTTGAGGGATGCATATCACTAAAGAGTGGTCAAGAGTCTAGGTAGACAGTATTCTCCCTTTAATGGAAAGATTAAAGAGTCACTTGCTTCACTTGAATCCCTTACCTCTGTCTTTATAAAAAGGGTAGCAATTGTTAAGATGGTGGAATTGCATAGGGCCCTAAACACTTTACAGAACTACCCTTTACAATTCCTCCTTCATTCTTTAAACATATTACCTCCTTACTTTGGTCTTGCTTTTGGCAGAATAGGGTACCCAGGGTGTTGATTACAAAATACTGCAAATCAAGTTTTGAATGGGATCTGGGTATGGAAAACTTTGTCATATTATCAGGCTGTTCATCTAATTGTGGTCAGTGATTGGATGTATGACTCTAACTTAGACCTTGTCTATATAGCACAGGTGTGGGCATTGGGATATAATTCAGTGTTTTGGTATCTTTATGGGAGTATCCCACCAGTTGGCATTCCTCCAGCAACCAAAGTGGTTCTTAAGATCTGGGATATGCCCTTTGTCAACTGATAAGAAACTAGAAACTAACCAAAGAGACATTGCAATGGATGGGTGTTTAGTTTCTTCAGGTATCCAGTCTTTTCGGTTTGAGGGTTGAGATTGGCACTGAGAGTCTGTGCTTGGAGCAGTGATCACCAACAACACCATGGAATCCTTTATCTGCTGTGAAAAGGATATAATGTGTGTAAGAAATTAGAGTATTAGTTGATGGAGGTAACTACCAAACCCAAGTAATAATCAAAGTCCTTGTCAGGGTAAATCACTAAAGTCCCTAAATAAGCCTGAGGTCAACTCCTGTTTGCTATGCACAGAGCAGAAAAGCTTAGCTTTGAGGTGATGTGTAAGTATTTATGCAGTGGCAAAACAGTAATAACGCCACACCAGTATGGAAAAATACAAACAATTATAATAAGTAAAATGGCACCAAAATTAATGCTATCCTACAAGAGGAACCGTAGACATGATTTTTTAAATGTTAAATAAAAATAGATGCAAAAGTGTTAAACTACAACTGCAGTTAACTGGTTGCAGTAGACCGTGACCTAGGTGCGATTTTAGGCCATCTTCAATGGATCGTGGATCGGCTACAGAAAGCATGTTTGATCTGCTCAGAAGTTTTACCTACAGACTTCATTTTCTGAAAATGAAGTCTAAAATCTTCAGCAGGGAAATGCAGCAGGCTGTGGCCGAGAACGGCTCCACAAGATCAGGTAGCCATTGGATAAGGTCCCAGGGAAGCTGTTGACTTTTGGTAAGCAAGCTCCAAGATGGAGAAATTCACATTTTGTGCTCAAGGCAGGTTCCTCACTTGCTAGACACCTTTCGCAGCTTTGCTTAGTATAGATTTTTATGATTGTATTTAGTCACTTTTTTTGGAGTTGGGATTTCTCAAGCGGGGTAAGTCTGCAGGCTCTAGCTGAAGTGGGCCCCAGAGGCAAGATACCATTACTGCAGTTTCTTCTAACCGTAGTCCTTTTTCCCTGTGGGTACGGTGGCAATTAGTATGTGTATTTTCTGCATATATAGTCATGTTATGGTATTCAATTGATTTACTACTGAAGTGACTGGTGAACCTGATGCTGTGTAGGCTGGCATTAAGATAAGTGATGAAGTATTGTAATGAGTTGGGTGTTGTGTGCCTTTTTCAAGGAAAGGTTTTTGATATTTAATCTTGTGTATAAATTTGAACAGATCAATATGTACTTGAGTATAATCACATGCATTAAAAGGACAGAAGCCAACTCATTTGCAGACTCATTAGATGTCAGAGTTAGTTCATATGTTTAGGATACTGGCAGGGACAGCTCCTCCTCTAAGGCTTCGCCCCACTGGATTGCGGGGAAAGGAAAAATAAAATGATAATAACGCAATGTTATTATCATTTTATTTTTCCTTGGAGTAAGGGGTGGGGTGGGGCTGGAGGAAGGGACCGGAGAAGGGCTTTGCTGTACAAAGTGCACATGACACTTTGGCCAGCCGTGTTGGGCCAGCCAAACAGTCACTTTGCATGTTCTCTACCCAGCTGTTTTGCACAGCTGAGTAGAGAACATGCCCAGGCTCCCACTTCCAGTCTGAGCGGCAAAGCAGGCCACTCAGACCGATCACGACGCTGCTATTAGCAGTGTCGTGATTGGCTGGGAGCCTGTATGAGCCAGGAAGGAAGAGGACAAGGATGGAGGGGAGGCGAACACGTCTCTCCCGAAGGTAAGCTTTTAAAAAAAGAATTGAAAGCCAACCACTCCCCGTTCCGCCTCATCACCCCCGTGGAGTGGCAGCCGCCACTGGATACTGGCATTTGATCTATGTCAAAAATATGACTTGAGTTTTTAATTGGATCTTAACAGAAGGAGCCACTATGAAAAGTTCTGTTGTTTCTGTCCCTGTGTTATAGATCATGTTGTCATTTTTGGCTTGTCCTTTTCTTACTCCTTCAGGATGGTGTGTATGTGTTAAACTTGCTGTTGCTGACTGTGTTCCCTATTTTGAATCTGTGTCTTTCTTCTAAAAAAAGAAAGGGAAGAAATGCTACTCTGTGTATTTGTTCTTTCTTCTGTGGTGTCACTTGCAATATTTGAAAGACTTGAGTCACTAGTAGAAAAAGTGGTAAATGGACCTGATTGCACAGATGTCTTATATTTATCAATGACATTAAAATGTTCATAATTCTGAGCGTAAGTGAATATGCATTAGTTTGTAGTAGTTCTCATCACATTTTATTTTCTTCATTTTTTTACTTTTTATCTTTGATGTACTAGTGTTCAGACATTACGGCCCATATTTATACTTTTTGTGCATCAATGCAGTTTTGCATCAAAAATATTACCGCCGGCTAGCGCCATCTCTGTACAACGCGCGGGCGTCAAATTTATACTTTGACGCACGACGGCGCAAACCACAGGTGTGAGTCATTTTCTTTGATGCACACCACAGCGTCACGTCATAAAGAAAACTGATGTTAATGCAGCGGAAATGACTGTGAGCTGGTTTACAACACCGCAAACTGGATATGCAGTGTTTTTGATGCAATAGTGTAAAAATTCGCCGCAAACACAGCAAGTACTGCAGAGAGGAGCCAAAATGGATCCCAGATGCATGCACAGACCCCAGGAAGATGACAACAGACCAGGAACCAGCCAGGAGGACCCACACAAGACCCATGACAGGGAGAAGAAGAAAAGAAAGTGTCACTTCACTGCAGAGGAACAGGAAATTCTGGTTAAAGAGGTGATGGAACACCAGCACCAACTGTTTGTCACCTCAAAGTTGCCAATCAGTAGGAGAGAGGCAATATGGCCACAAATAGTTGACAAGATTAACAGTGTGGCAGAAGTGCGCAGAACAGTCATCGATTGCAAGAAACGCTGGCATGACTGCAAGCGCAGGACCAAGGAAAAGATGGCCAGGAACAGTAAGGCAGCACTGCAGACTGGAGGTGGGAGTCCAGCACCATAGGAGCCCCTAGACCACATGGAGGAGATGGTCGCAGCCGTTATCCCTGAGGAGATCATCACAGGGATTCAAGGACAGGACAGCGCAGACTACCAGGAGACAACGCACATGCAGGGTAAGTCACATGGGGAATTAAAATGCACTAATGTGAACTGCAAGCGGGGGGGAATACCTACTACACAATGCATGTAAGTCATCATATTGAGGGAGTGGCATGGGTAAAGGGGCACGGCACTGGGCCATGGCCCGTTCAGAGGAAACCTGGGGCACACCACTACACAACACCAACATCCTTCCCATGGGGGTATGCTGCCATGCCAACTATGTTGCAAAGGTAAAACCAGGCCAGGAGGGAAGGGCACAACGTCAAACTTGCATCCTGCAGCACGTCAGCCACTATACTCCCTACATTAACTAGGGCCCAATTAACAACCTCTAGCCATACCAACAACTGGAATGTACCATTGACAACAGTTGCCACTACCACCTCCGCTGTGTGTGCTGGTCAAGTAGCTAATGGCAGGAACGTCCCCATGGATCAAACACACCCAAATTAGAGGGTTTAGGAAGACAACGTCAACAATCCCCTGAAACAAGACAAATGTTCCAGTCCTGTCAAATGTGAATGTCCATAGTAGCCTCGAACATCAGCCAATGTCATCGACATTAGGAGGTACACAGCACTAATGGCATACCCATGCTGCATCTGTCAGGGTCCATCCTGTGCCTGGGTCACAATGCAACATCCCAAATGTCATACTGCTCAGACAACAGCATTGAGGGGGAGGACACATAACGGGTCACAGAAATGCACCTGCACAGTCCGAGAGGAAATAGGACACTGCTACGACTATCAGGGCAATCCAATGTACCACACATTCCCCAACATCAGCAGTACACATTACCAATGCTGACATCCATATTGTGCCATTACAATGCTATACATAGTATACGCTACATTGCTACTACATATAGGTGGATGTGAAAGATCAGAGACTGGAGCAGGTCCAGATTGTTAAGTGTGCTGCTAGTGCCTTCAGAACACCCACAGCCAGTAAAAAGCCTCACCATGAGAATGGAAGTAGACAGAGGGTTGAGTAGGACAAGAAGGTGGCAAATCACTATTTGGCCAGAACCAACACCTAGAGGAGATGATGCTGACAAGTCCACAAACTGACCACAATACATGTGACATGCAGGTGGGGCATAGGCCTGAAAGAATGGCCATCTGAAAAACAGGAGCAATGAACAGGAACCAAGATCACAATGTGTAAATCATCACAAGGCTGGCATGTCACATTACAAAGCCCACAACACTGACACACTAATTGTACCGTATTTCATTGCAGAGGACGATGGATCTCCTGCGGATATGCCTGTCCAGGACTACCCTGATGACATGGATGACGAGCTGACAAACATCAGCCAGCAGACCCTCCAAGAGATCCTTAAAACCCTCCAGACCCCACCTTCAGTCACCCACCACCCCAATTGTACGACCTGCTAGCTTCAATACAGCTGAGGACTCTGACGACATTGGCATCACCTTTGAGAGAACTGTAGTCAGAGTACAGTGGGAGCTGGCCAAGGAGGTGCGGGTCGGGATGCACACTATGGCAGCCAGCCTAGAGGGGGTGTGTTCGTGCATGATGTCAACTAAAGAACAGGCAGCAGCTTTGCAAGGGCGAACAACTATCTTGCAGGAAGTAGAAAAAAGGCGGAAGGAAATCAGCACAGCTGTAATGCAGTTGACCCAACACCTACAACAGCAATCCTGTCAACACATGCACAAATGCAACATTGAACCCCTCAGGGCCGACCTGGCTGCCTACCATCGTGATGTGGCTGCTATTCTTAAGAACCAGCAGATCCTCCTTGCAGCAGTACTGCCCTTAAGACCCCCACAGGTAGCAGCTACTGGGAAGTCTGACTCCACGTCTACACACACTGAGGTGTGTGTTGCCCCTTCACAACCACCACCACCAAGGGCAGAGGAGGCAACACACACATCAGAAGATGAAATGAAGACCAGGAACAGATCACCTTCACATGTAAGAGTACCCGGTAGCACTAGTCCCTGCCACATGGCCACCTATTACCAAGGTCCTGCGCTTTGTAGCATGCCAGTCTTGCAACAACTGTACTCAAGCACTGTTCTGCAAACCACGGTTTATCTTGTCAGCCTGCCCTGTGATTGTCTCTCACTAACTCATTGGCAAGTCTGTCCCTCTGCACTGTCTGACACTTCACCCCAGCATGTCCAATGACCTGTCCTTTTGCACTTGTGTAGGATCACAATGGAAGATGTCACTATAATGGACTCACAATCATGGACAATGTACGTATAGCACTACAGCACTTTTCAATAAATAGCACTTACACAACCACTTTGTCTCTGCGTAATGTGACACATCAACTGTGCAGTAGATCAGTGAATTTTGCCTCCTGTCAATTATCATAGATTGTTAATACAACTGTCCTGAAATAATGTGGACTGATAACTATGCACACTGGCTTGGATTCTACCATACTCTGCCCTTTCTGAGGGTTATTTCTGAGGAAAAGAGAAACTATACACCATAATGCTGTGTTGCACAGAATAACGCTTCCTCAAGGGATGTCAAAACCACAAAATAGTGCCTTCAAATTGTTGCTTCAATGCAAAACTAATGTATGTGACGTTTCCCACAAATTTAAGCTAACACACACCGTGCGAATGGAGGTGTATGAGTTTACATCCAAATAAGTAATCATGCGGAACAGTGTGACAAATGATCTATGTGAGTTATGTACACTATACTACAAGAGAGCTTACTACCACTCACCCTATAAGGATTTCCTTGGACATCAGACTGCAGTCAGACTTAACACAGTGTCCCTAATACTAAATCTGGAAGCACAGTATGTGACATTGAAAACATACATCATAAAAAAAAAACACACACTTTGGGATCCATAGTAACTGTGATTGGTGCTTGCAATGAATCTTAGCCAAGTAGCTTTGGGGTAGCTGCCAATGTTACAGCTCAGTTGGGATTTGTTTGAAGCATAGGACACAACATTTAATACAAAAGAGACACCGTGCACTCATGCCAAGGCCCTGATCTACAAGCATTTGACACATACTGTAAAGGGTTACCTAGATATCTATTAAACAGTAAAAACAGAAGTGAAAACTCGGGGAAAGACCTTACCTACCCTAATCTACTGTAACTACTCATTACCCACAACTGTCCCTGACTAACCTAAGCTAAACTTACTTATCACATTTAACGAAACGTTCTAAACATCAACCACCAACCCCCCTTCTGAGACGGGACACATGGAGGACAAAAGATACTAACCTAAACACACACTATCCTATACTAAACAAGTATATATATATATATATATGTCTTTTTTAAAGTTTTTTTTAATGTATATATATTTTTTTAAAACACAAGTATCCCAACATTGCCCAACACACATAAAAATAAACTGTATAAATATTCAGGAACCCCCACCCACTAACACTAACCAAACTAACAGCCTATACTAACCTAACACTAAGCCCCCTAAACCCACAAAGTATAAGAACCAGGAAAGGGGAGGGAAACATGTCCGTCAACATGTCTATAGGTTGGCCCTCCGGAGGGTCTTTTTGATAGACTGCCGCAGTCTGCTCATCTTTCTAAGGACACGCTCCAATTTCCGTTGCATTTGTGAAAAAGCAGTAGGGTCAATGGCTGCAGCAGGGGTGGTCTGGGTGCCAGCTGAGGAAGTATGGGCCCGTGTTGTGTCAATGGCTGTAGGCTGCCCTGCAGGTGGTGCTGGGCTTGGTCCAGGAGCAGTTGCTGTGGATGGTCCTGCAAAGGTCCCAGCTGCTCGTGGTGCCACCTGGGTGGTAGTGGTGCTGGTGGTGGTTGTGGTAGGCAAAGAAGGGCCGCCGTGTGCAAATGCCCTCCAGGCTCCGGAGGCTCGTTCATGGCGATATCTGCGGGCCATGTTGCGGTACCTAGACTCGACACCTAGTATGTGGCAGTATCTCATTGCCTGCTGTTGAAACTCCCTGACCCTGATGGGAGTCATATTTGCAGCTAAGACAAATAGAAAACCTAACATTAGGTACTGCATTGTGTGAAATGGCGCAAGAAGTAAATCCGACTATACATCTATTGTACTTGTAACAGCCCATATCATCATACAGATCATTGAATGTCCCTGAGGAAGTACATGGCAAGCCAGCCTACAAAGGTCCTATCACACATAGCACATCCAAACCTTACAAGATGGGTAACAACAGGCATAATTTTGGCATCATAGTTCTGCCAGTTGTCAGCTAAAAATCATGCTGCACATCCTTCACCACTGCCAGGGCTATAAATGTCATTGTACGGGATGGAAATCTAGGGCCACATGATCTGTGAGTTGTAAATGGACTTGCCAGTATAGCAAGTATGTGCTAATCATGGGTTTGTACACTAGGTTCAGACAAGTGATTCACTGATTTACATGTCTGTGTACCAAATTTGTATCATCAGTCCTAGGTACACTAATCACAACCCTATGCCTGTGTTTGAGGGTGGGGTGGACCATCAACTAATTATTTCAACAACAAGGACACCCAGGAAGCTAAGGAAAGCTGGACATGGGTTTGGCCCAGCACACACACCACAGGTAAGGAGGATCTCCAAATAGGAGACAGCTGACCCTTGACCAATCCCATCGAAAACTCATGTTTGGAAATGCAGACCTTTGTCCACATCACTTACTACCAGTAAGTCATGACTTACAACAAACAGAGAGATGCAAGAACACCTCTGGCCATGAGTTGCATGCACACCTAGGCCATTGCACTCAAGTGCCACATACTCGTAGCACTACATGTGGAGCTACGTGACGCTAGGAAGTTTAACATACAGTTCAATAAGTACATTAGTGAATAGGGAAGCAGAAGTCTGTGGGTAAGCATTTGGCATCCCTATTCTGGGAGATTTCGGGTCTGACTGGCTGACTAATTCACTAATATGGTCCAGTGCGACTTTTTCTGAATCAAGTTTTATCCACATGACTCATCCCTATTCACATTGCCGTGCCTACAGGACTGACCTAGAATACCAAAATATGACAATACGATAAGGACTGGCCAACTCAAAGATGGTGATAAAATTATATTCCACTCATGGAACAAAACAAATGATTGGCCAGCGCATCACGCTTTGCTATGTGTCCAACACCAAGGAGTCCATCACACATCACCAGCAAACACAACACATAACAGACATATCAACACTTACTGGAGTTGTCTGGGTCCTCGAATCGAGCCACCGAGCCAACAATGTAGAGTGCCGGTCCACCTGTAAGGCATGGAAGGGAGAAATGTGCTCAATGTCTGTGCACTGTACAACAATTCCAAAGACAAATACTATGTGTAAGATTACATCAGAAGGTAAAGCCTCTTAGACATGATGATACTGCATCCTACATACCATGCCAAACATGTACAGACCCAGGGACTCCAGTGAGTGATACACACATATCTGCACACATGCAGTGGCCCTACCTATCATGTAATGGCAACTATGCTCCTTCATTAGTGATCAGACAAAATCATGCAGTGTATTCGTCTCATCATGTGTATCCATGAGAGACAGCCAAAGCCACTTTCCGTGAGGACTGCATTACCAGTCAACCAGCCATTGTGACTATCACAAATTTATGACACACAGGTACAATGTTCATAGGCAATTAATATAAACAAGGCAACAAAAAGCTTAGAATGGCCGCATACTCCTATAGTTCGATAGTATAAAGCGGGTGCTCAATACACATAAACATATTGTTGCCAAAATATGTGTACTGGAAAGGAAACCCTAACCAGTAAAAAGGATTACCAAATAGACAAATATGTGAGGCACTCCTATTCAAATAGTATAGTCATCTATGTATAGTCACAAAAAAAGAGACCGAAGCAGTCATATATATGTGACGATCACACAACTGTATGCAATTTTAAGAAAAGTATAAATGACTATATAAGGGGATAAGATACATAAAAAACAGATTTAATACTTTTCATCTGATAATTCAAAATATATGACAATTGTAATACCAATAGACATATAAACTGCATATTGAAGACTAGACATCAATACATGTTGAACATACATAGATCAAAAACAAACATAAAGATAATATCCATGTCATACTCTTAGATACCTTGCTGTAATCCTTCTGGTTACAATGTAGTTCATAGTGAACCGATCAACGGAGCGCAAGTGTCATTTTGCCAGATCACTCATCTGGAAAGAATTTGTCCAAACAGAGCAGTATTTGAAAATATTCGTAATTAGTTAAATGCCAAATGGAACAGAAAATTACATCGCGTCCGAATTGGAGATTCACTATGAACTACATTGTAACCAGAAGGATTACAGCAAGGTATCTAAGAGTATGACATGGACATATACCCCTGCAAAGAGCCTTGAGGAAGTCCAGAATAGGACGAAACACGTGTCAGCTGGAGTGCTTGGATGGTTTTTTCTCTCTTCAAACAGAGTGAACTATATGGTTACAAATGGAACTACTGATTATTGAATCTTATGATTGGATTCTAACAGGATTCTTTTTGGATGGACTGACTATGGATACAATATTCATAGGGCCATGGACAATTGTTAGCCCTCCTTTTGTTACAGTTTCTTCATTTTATGTGGCACAGCTATGACGAGTTGCACCAACCATAGAGACATGAATCCATGTGCATACTTTTGGCCAGCCATCCCTAATTAAAATGTGGCACTACAAACTCCAAATACCAGTCTAAGATGTTAGCTGAGCGCAGCTAGAACTTGTTACCTATGTGTCCAAATCCAGATCAGACATGTATCCGAAATGAAGGAGGGGCACAATAATCCCTAAGATTTTCGGAATTTCCATGATCGCTTTCCTCACACACTCACCAAACACACATGAGACATATGTTTGCGCCACATTGCTATCATCAATTGACGTGAAGCCTGCACTAATTTTCAGCCTCCTGTTGTGTTTAGAAAGTCAGTCTAGCTGTTGCGTCAACAAATGACGGTAATGAATTGGAAAAATCTATACCTCACAGGCAACTGTGGCCTAGATCTATACATAATTGGGTCCTGATTTATGTTGCTGTTTGAAACAAAGGCGGCACTAACTTACATAATACAAATGTATTCAGTAAGTTTGCGGAGCTCTTGCTTCCAAACAGCTCGCAATTGTGGTCCTTAACAAAGTAGAAATATGACCCTGTCTGTTTCAGTAGCATTCCACACACTCAACAACATTGCCGACAGTTATTGTAAAAAACAGCTGATGTCACTACAGACCATTTAAACGTGCACATTAACATGATTTGTACTCACCAACAGGGCCACCAATCACAATCCCCAGGTGGTCCAGCAGATCTTGCTCCCTGGAGACAAGGTCAGCCCAGCGGTGCTTCAGCTGATGGTCGTTTCTGGGTGTGTTGTAAATCCTTTGCAGATGATGCAACACCTTTGCCCACCGGAGCCTCCGTGCCTCAGTGTGATACCCCTGTATCACACTCCCACCTGCCTCAATCATCAGGGGTAGGAAATGGCACACCAGCCAAATGAACCCACCCAGCTCCTCCTCTCCCATCCTGCCAAGACGAGGCCTACCCAACATATTTGTACAAAAAGAGAAACAGGGGGTAAAGGGGAACAATGGAGAATAGGGGGAAAGTAGGACAGGAAAAATTCAAATAAAAAACTAACACAGCCCAACTATACCCAAACTAACACTACCCACAACAGACTCCCAACCAAACAAAGACAATAGTTTACAACACAAATGACAACAAAAAGCACTCAGACAGGATATTACAACAAGTTTTTAATCACAAAAAGACAATAAAAAGACCACACAGGAGACAAATTCACTAAATGCACAAAGACAAATTGAGACACAGCCACACAGTCAGGAAATATCACAGACTGCAAAGTGAAAGTGAAAGTACACCCACTGTACCTATTCTGGATATCCTATTACATCACTTCCTGCCTAAAATGGCAGGCATTTTAATTGTCATGCATCAAAATATTTTGACGCATACAGTCTATGCGTCATTTTTATCGTCGCACAGGAGTAGATTTCAGCCCGCATCCATATGTTTCTAAATTGTTTCAAACTTAACCAATTTTCGGAGGTACAATGTGGAAGATACCACTCAGGGCCAATGGTTCTTTCAGGGCGTTATGTATTGTTTTTCGGCCATAAGCGTCATTTTTAGATGCATGTGCGTAATTTTTTGACACGTATTCAGCAAAATTTCAAGCATTAACTGGGTTTGGGTCATTTTACCATTTGAAAGGTATATCACAGTTGTGACAATACTGAGATAGGCTGATTGCACCCACTTTGGGCATGACGGTGTATGGGCACATGTGACACATCATACTACTGCGGATCATGATCCGCTACTTCATGTACAGGATTTTCACTCTTGACTGACGCAATAGATGGCCAAACGTGTGGCCTACGTATATGTATTAAACAAATTGGGCATGTTTGGCGTCAGGAGAGGATAGCAAGGTGACGCACATAAGTACAATACCTCAATGCCTAGGGCTCAATGTGTGTGCTTTGGCTACCAATATTGTTGTTGACCCACTGTGTGACCATCACAAGATGCATTATAGCAAATATGCTTGTATGCATGTGGAGTCAATGTGTCCAACCCTCAGATGCAAGTCAGTGTGGAAATGAGAGAGGACATGTGTTAGTCATACATGTAGCAACAACTGCTGTGTGCACTTTCTAGTTTTTTGGTAACATAAACACCACAAATGACAAAGCATGCCCCGGATAGATAGCATACAGTTGTTCATGTCAATAGTCCAAAACTTGGCCATCACATGTCCTGGAATTTTGGATACTGCTTCCTAGGCACTTGTTAATGAACCCACCATGAGTCAGGCACATGTACATACTAAGTGGGTACCGTGTTTGTGACACGGAAAGCCAAAGATAAACCACATTTGTAATGTCACACCACAGTTGAGGTCATATAACTGTGCCACAACTCTCCTGTGGCAGTGGAGGACCAGCAGACCAAGCAGCACGTGGCCACATATTTCCAGTGATCAATTGCACAGAGGTGTCTGGTTCATGTGTGTGGGCCAATGTTTGTCCTGTATATTTTAGGGGTCTATGTTGTCACAGTTACGTCCAGGTCTAGTCATGAGTCTGTGGCGGCTATTCCTGTATCTACTGAGTATCCTTCAGAGATCAATGGAAGTAAAGCCAATGAGGCTTTGAGAACCCACATGGGGATGGTCCCACCCTGTCACTGCAGACGTGTTATGAGACTGTCAACAGGGCAACCTTGGTGTGCTGAGTAAGATAACATCTCAGGAATCTTGTACCGACAGATGTCATCACAACATTTGTAAACAGGTTGGCCTCTAAAATTCCCACTGCATCTGGGAACATCATAGCCTCTGTGCTGATTATTCTCACAGCTATTCACCACGCATGGCCCATCAATATGTTGTGAGCAATGTGAATCAGCGTGTTAACTGTCAGGGTCCTAACATGTGTAGACTTTTCAGGCACAATATCTGACATTGCTGGTTCTGCTGGAGGCACCATACCCAATCCCTGCATACGGCCATGGTACACTGTCACAATTTCTCGCTCATGCATACATGAGACCCAGACAAGGGATAGGCCATGATTTGGGTATTTGGAGACAAGTTACCAACTATGGTACGATAAATAAGCAGATTATGCTATACAGTGTATTTGAGTATGCATTGAAGAACCACCTGACAAAATACCCCATGAGGTATGTGAGGGTTGGGAAAGCAACTATGATACATATGTAGCCACAAGGAACCTTTAGCATAAGGCACCGACAGGTGCCAGTCAGGCTAACAGGATGCAGGGTCAATCAAGATCCAGCAACTTCACAAGGTACATACTCAGTGGTCTGACTGACACTGGTCAGAGGAGGAACAAGACAGTTGACATGGAAAACTGTGTTTGTCCTGTGTTTTGGAAGGTGACACATTAACCCAAGGGCTGTGTTACACAGCTTATTTTTATGGCAATGCATAACAGTGTAATCGATAAAATTGCAGCTTCTATGCTGTTTCAAGCATCTGCAAGGGCAGTGCATGTTCAAATGGCTGGTCTGCATGGAGGTGCTCACAGGTGTGTGCTGCATCAGTCTTTCACATGTCCTGTAGGTGAGATTCTAGTTCAAATGGCCAACAGTACCTTTCAAATGGGAAGCAATTTACAGGTGATAACAGGGCTTAGAGACTACAAGCCAGTGCATTACTTAACCTGACATCCATGCAGACATATGTACAATGACTATGGCATACCATACTAAAGGGTGAAGCACACTGGATTTAAATTGTTAGTCTGTGTGTGTGTAGAGGAGGGAATATCTGGGTACACAGATTACCATTTCTGGGACCTCTTAAGATGGGTGGGGTGAGACCGGGAACATGGGTGTGTCAGGACATAGGACATGGGTTGGCATGTACATGGAATTTCATGTGCGCAATGCTTGTCTTGGGTGTGGCACTTGTGCTATCTAGGTTCTGCTTATATGGAATTCTAGTCACACATAGTCCTTGCAAAGATAGGTGATGTAACAGTTACTGCTGTCAAGGGTGTGGCCATACATTAATGTTACTAATGCAATAGCACATCCACTGCCTCATGTATGATGCTTTTTGTTCCATTATTGACTGAATGTGTCTTAGTTGTGTGCCATATGCTGCAAATAATCATGTTGCCAACATGTATGTGTGAGATAGGTGTGGTCCTCTGCTATTGCCCTTCAAATGTGAAATGTACAGGATATATGTCATTTTCAGTGTGTGTGAATGTGACTGTTGATTAATACACATCACAATTTCTTTGGTCATTTCTGTGTCCTGATCGGTATATCAGCAATGCTCCATGAGGCTTCACTCTTATTCTGATAGTTAGTGATAAAGGTGAGCAAAAATGATTACCCAGACCCTCATATGGTGATTATTATAGGTGTTTATTTACATATATTAATACAGTGGTGATGGTGAGCTGATTGAAAAGAAATTGTTGACAATATGTTGGTGCCTACGCAATCCTGCAGCTGTGTTTGGTTGGTCCCCCTCATGTTTATGGCCAGCATCCTCCTCTTCATCCTCTTCAGGCATTTGTGGCTCTGGTTCTAATAGGGGAATGTTCTTTCGAACACAAATGTTGTGCAGGATGGCACAGGTTAAAATGATCTTGCAGACCATTTCTGGTGAGTATAGGAGGCTGCCTCCAGTGATGTTGAGGCACCTGAATCTCGACTTCAGGATGCCAAAGGTCCTCTCGACTATGGTGCGTGTCCTCCTATGTGCCTCATTGTAGGCACGCTCTGCTGCAGTGCTTGGGTTGCCAAATGGGGTCATAATCCATGGCTGGATCCCATACCCCTGATCAGCTGAAAGAGAAAATGATTGAGATCATGTTGATGTTACTTGCCCCATTAATATCACCTTGCATGGCAGTAGTTCTCTTGTGTTGTCTGTGACTCATTTGTGTTTGTGTTATTGTGTCGATTCCTAGGCTTCTGGGATGTACTATCAGCATTGGGTTGTTTCCTTGGCTGAACAAGTGTTTGGCTGCTGACCGGTTGTCAGCAGTATATTTTGAGAGTTGCAGTACAGTGTGTACTCCCTTGCATTGTGACTTGTGATACAGATGTCCCTGTGTCTTCACTGGGGTTGCGATGATAGTTCCATACACAGAATCAAATCAACAGTGGTGGTAACACGTTTGCGTCTATGTACCCTGGACATCCCATACATTTTGACATATGCAATAGATTAATTTAACCATCAGTGAGACGCTTACATTTTGCAAGGTGACAATTAGCCAAACTTCTCCATACGTTGTGATCATTGACGTCTTAACATTTGACTGTTCACTAATTTCACATGTGTGACAAGTTCACTGCAGACCTATTTCTCTGCCCTTGGCAAGTTGACTCAGGTTGTAACTTCTACCTAGACTACTGCACATGGTCTAGTTCAGCTGGCTAACTTGGTTGTGAGGTTGTCGTTTTGAGTTTCAGAAGGTCAGTATGGCAGTACATCTGTTGTGTGTGTGTTAATTTGTCACAATGCGTATGTGTAGGAATGTGCACTTTCCATATTGTCCCATCAGGTGTGTTCTTCACCCAGTCCACTTGCCTCTTGGTAGTGGGCAATGTGAGAGCAGGAGTGATGTGAGATATTGGAATGGCCTCAATGATTGCATGTGACCTTGATTGTAGTCATCATCATGCTATGTGAGTCACGGTGTTTGACCTGCAGCAAATTACATTCCACACCCCTTACACAGTACGTATTGGCTGGAAGGGTGTTTGATTGGGTGTGATTGATGTGTTATTGGAATTTTATCTTCGCAGATGTAATGCCAGTTGGCACCATGTGTTTGTCATTGTGTTGTTTTACATTTTCCCCTTGTGTCTGTGGAGTGGCATCAGTTGTTATTTGGAACGGTCATTTGTCCCTAGGTGTGTCTCCCATTGGGTGAGGATATGAAACATGCCTAGCGGTGTCACAACCTCGGTGTGTTTCTGTCCACATGTCGCTGTCGTGGTGTATGTGTTGTGTGTCCTAGCAGACACACAACAAGTAGTCCATTTCCATATTGTCCATCCTGGAAGTGTTGATTGATGGTACAGTGACGGAAGATGAATGAATCATGAACACTCCCAGGATACTTTGCCACGATGTTGGTGATCAATCCCTGGTGATCCACAATGGCCTGCACATTGATGGAGTGTGTGTGCTTCCTGTTGCGGTATAGATGTTCAGTTGCAGCAGGTGGCACAAGGCGTACATGTGTGCAGTCAATGGCACCAAGGACGTGTGGAAATCCATTAATGAGGTAAAACCCCTGTTTGGTCTCCTGCTGCTTCTGCTGTGTGTTGGGGAAGCAGATGTGGCGGGGTTTGAATGTGATGATGGCATCCAGTACCTTGGGCAGGAAGGCGTAGAATGATGGCTGTGAGATCCCAGCAACCAGGGCACCAGTGGTTTGAAATGAGCCAATTGCCAAATTAATGTAGTACAGCTAGCAGCTTGGTTTCTGGTGGGATCGTGCGGGGTGTCTGCAAGCTGGGTGCCAACTGTGGCTCAATGTTGCGCAGCAGCTGCTGAATGGCTTGTCAGTTCAACCTGTACCTCTGGATGATGTCATGTTCCCTGAGGCCATGAAGGGTTGTCCTGGTGCGGAATATCCCCTCCTGCCTTCTGCCTTGACTTTGGGGTCCCTGCTGGTGTTGTGGATGCTGCTGTTGCTGGTCCTGTGCTCTGCGTCTGCTGCACGCTGGATGAAAAGCACCTCCATGTCTTCCTTTTGGAGCGCTACTGGTGCTTCTGTGTGTTTTGATTAAATACAGGTGTGTTTACCCTATTTTAACACCTGCCCTGACCCAGGCGTTAATTTTTGATGCAAACCGGGCTGTGCGCCATTTTCCGACTCCGCCTCCCGGCCATGCGGGATTTTTGCGCAGTAGCATAAATAAGGCGCACGCGTGTTTGTGTCATTTTTTGGATGGGAACGCCTACCTTGCATATCATTAACGCAAGGCGGTTTCCCGCATCCAGTAAATGATGCACACTGCGGGATTTTGACATCCGCGGGCTCGGGCGTCAAAGTTTAAATATGGTGCACGTTTTGCGACAAATGTGTGTCAAATTCTTTGACGCACATTCAGCGCAGACGGAGTATAAATATGCCCCTACATCTTTTAGAATCTGTTTTTTAAGTAGCTTCTGGCAAGTGATATCAAGATGTTCCACTTTCTCTGTTTCTCTGATTCTGCTTTCTGCTAACTTGCATTTTCACACTGGCATTGCAGATTTGTGATTCTACCATTTTAAGTTGCTTCTGCAGTATCATTCCCTCTGCTCCCCTCTTCCTTCTGTATTTGTGAGTGTTTATGCGGTTGTGTCTAGGTATTAAGGGGCATATTTATACTTTTTGATGCAAAACTGCACTGACGCAGTTTTGCATCAAAATGTTTTGCACCGGCTTGAGCCATTCCTGAGTGCCAGCTGGGCACATATTTATGGAATGGCGCAAGCCAGTGCAAAGGGTGGGCTAGTGTGAAAAAAATTACATTAGCCGGGTGGGGGTGGCGGTATGAGAGAAGGGGGTTTGCACCAAAAAATGGCATTAGGCTGGTTAGAGGCAAAAAAACGCGAAACCATCCATACCACATGACTCCTATCTTAGAAAAGACAGGAATCATGTCCACCACCCCAAGGGCCAGCACAGGGAACCAGTGTCCTCGGGGCATGGCCATTGGACCCTGTGCCATGCAGGGGGCCCCAAGTTGGGCCCTCGTTGGCACTTTAGTTAAAAAAAAGAAAATACTTACCCATACTTACCCTACTTACCTGGGATGGGGTCCCCCATCCTCTGGTGTCCCTCTGGTGTGGGTGGGGGTGTTCCTGGGACTTGAGGAGGGAACTTGGAGACCCATTCTATGGTGTTTAACCATGGAAATGGGTCCACAGGTCCCCTAATGCCTGGTCTGGCCCAGGTGTTAAATAATGGTGCAAAGCAGGCTTTGCACCATTGTTTAGCCCCTCCTCCCACCCGTGCATCATTTTAGCACAGGGGATAAATATGGAGCTACGGGGTTAGCACCATTTTTTAGATGGGAACGACTACCTGGCATCTCATTGACGCAAGGTAAGTTCACATATCTAAAGAATGGTGGATGCTACAATATTTTGATGTTAGACGTTTTTCGCCAAATTTGTGTTAAAAAAAATGGCGCAAATTGAGCGCAAATAGAGTATAAATATGCACCTAAAAGCTTTAACTTTAGCAGCCGGTAGAAGCTCAATTAATCAGTTCTTCAATGAGTACAATAAGAATAAATTCAGAAAGAGAGAGGGCTTTGGATCAGCCACAGGGGTGTGTGAAGTTTCATGTAATTTGTTTAAAAAGTCTTCGATTTTGAACATCACAAACTAAAAAAGTGCACATTTTACTGACATAATTTACATTTTGCAAATGCGTAGTCAGCACCCTTTAGCCACAAGTACCAGTATACCCACAAACATCAACTACTTTCCTTAAGTCTCTTATTTGATGGTTCTGTATCGTGGTAGCCGTACACCTTTGTCACGTTACTAAGTGGCTTTAGAGAAACAAACATCAGGTGTGTAGTTTAATCGATATTTGGGTGGAGGTGGGGGGGGAATGGAGTTTGAGATTTTCAAACCATCTCTGCAGTGTACGTTAATAAAAAAGTTCTCTAAGCAGGGTTGGGTGGTTGAATGACCAGTATTGGGAAGGTAGAGTTTTAGTTACTAAAGGTGTTAGATGAAAGAACTACAATTTTTTTTTAAATTAATCAACATTCTTGAAGCCCTACAAATCTAGCCATTTATTTTGTGTTGGAGGGAAGTACTTGCTAACAGTCAGTAGATAAGTAGTAAATTGAGCACATGCTATTCCAATCTGTCATCTGTAGAAAACGTTCACCTGCACTTTAAAGGTTCCATTTAGACAGCTCTCAGGGGTCGTGCCTGCTGAAGTGATCTCTGTAAAAACTTTCAGGTTATGAGTTTGAATGCCATTAGGACAACCTGGTGGGCAAATGCACCTGCTGCACAAAATAAATGTATGTGATATGTGTGTGTCAATGTGTGTGTGTGTGCACATCATGTGTGTGTAACCTGACCGTTGTGTTTATATGTATAGCATGTATCTAATTCCAAGGTGGAGTAGACTACTTTTCAAAGATTGTTTTTATTCCAGATGGAGCATGTCAAGCTCAAGATGCCATATGTAAAACAGCATATTCTGTGCTAAGAGGCCATAAACAAAAGAAAATATGATGTGGAGGTGAAGGATAGCAGCATCACAAAACGCAGTAGGAAATTTGTATTCTAAGTGTCACAATTCAACTCTACAACAATAGAAAATGGTGTCTTCTAATAGTTGATGAATGGATTTTTATGAAGAATAATGTTATGTAGATAAACACATATGCAGCTAGAGTAAAGTCAGGATTGCCATGCTAGAAAGGAAACCAGAAACTATGAACAGATGCATACAGTACAAGGGGTGATGTTGTATACTTTTCCCTTATTCATTTACTTCACATACCTCTTGCCCCAAAACACAGAAGAACACATTGAACAAAGCCCATTGATATTTACCCTGCTCTCTGCTTTTCCATTATGACAAATATGTTTTGACATTTTCTAAGAACCCCCAAGTACTTGAAGGAAGCTGGGTTTGGATACAGTACCACCTACCCCCACTTTTTGCCTGTTTTTTTATGCAACATTGACTCCATTGCACTGGGTTTCTGCAAATCAGGTCCCCAGTGCCAGTGTTCCTCCCCCAGAAAAAGGCACCTGGCCACTTGATTCCCTAGTGGCCAGACTCTCTACCACCTCTGTATGTCCCTAGTAAATGATACCCCAAGACACTGAAGAGGGTACCTAAGAGCTGCAGCACAGCTTCTGCCACTCTAAGGGACTGAGCACCAACCTCATGCAGACTGTCATTGCAGGTACATTGAAGGTGGGCCCAAAAGTGAAAACAAGACATGGCACATTCCCTAAACACTGCATGTAATATTACTAAGTCAACCCTACAGCTGGCCTTACAGCCCTAAGACAGTGTGCACTATATTCCTTTTGAGGTTTTATATATCACAAACTCGACCCGAAAGTACTGGAGCGCTGTACATGAGCACCAGTTACATTATACAAGGACACATTCACTTTTTGGTAGGCACAGGAAGTGATTTGTCAACAATCACAGGATGTTGAGCCGACGCCGAGACTCAAACCTTGTTCCCCAGCTCCAAAGTCAGCTACTCTGGCCATTAAGACACATCCTCTCGTACGTTACATGTGTGGACATGTATGCGAGAGCAGATATGCCCCTGCTATGTCTTAGTCAATTCTTAGACATACTAAGTGAACAGGGAAGCCATTTTAGGTACATGTGCTGGACACTGGACAATACGAGCTCCCCAGCTACATGATGGCTTCAATGAAAATATAGGGATGTTTGCTGTCAAACATCTCGTATTAATAAACCCTCACGAATGCCAGTGATGGCTTTATTAATACATACACCCAGAGGGCACCTTAGAGGTGCCCCTTGAAAACCTACCAACTACTGGTGTGCTGGCTGACTAGTTTTAATCAGTCTGCTACCAACAGACATACTTCTGACCCCTAAGGATGAGAGCCTTTGCTCTTTAGAGGTCAGGAACAAAGCCTACTCTGGCAGGGTTGTTGCACACCCCTCCTAAAACGATGACCTGCAAATCTTCATTCCAGGGCAGGAGGCTTCAAAGAAGCCTACCACCTTTGATGTGCAGATCTGACCTTCCATAGAAGGGAGATGCCAATCCCCCTGCCCAAGGGCCCATTTGGTACCTGGACAGATGGGGAAATTAGCTATGCAGGAGGCATGTTGCATTTGTAGGCTGGACACACCTCTAGGGTGACCAGCCTGAAATGAACAAAGCCCTGTTGTGTGTGGTGGAATTAGGAATTCTAGGAGAGGGTGATGCCCACTACCTAAAGGAAGTGGTCATCTGGGGGCACAGTGACCGCAAGTAGCCCATTGGCCACTCCCCTTCACATCCCCCTGAATTGAGTAATTAGGGGATACCCTGATACTGGGAAAACAGATCTTCCCTGGACAGAAAAGAAGGATTGGACAAGAAGCCTGCTGAACCTGAGAACCGAGGAGCACGACTGACTTGGCGTCTGCTAGCCTGCCTGCTGCGCCCGACCTTCGAGGAGCAACTAACCTGTCCTACCACTGCAGCCTCCAAGAAACAAGGAGAGCTGCCAGTGCCTCGCAAATCACCAAGAAGAACTCCCTCAGAGCAGAGGAGCTGCTTCCATGCATCTGCAAACAACCAAAGAAGAACTGTGAGGACCCGGGGCCACCAAAACCCGACGCTGGACATCACCACTGCACCTGAGCCACCCAGTCCAAGCTGAAATGGCCCGACAGTGTCAACATGGTACCCAGGCCTTCCAGAGACAACACCCACCTTGAGTTTGCCCACTGTGGGCTTCCAGAGAGCACTTGCAGCTTCTTTCAGCAGGGCCCCCTCAACTGTGGCTGCCTCAGGTGAAAGAGACCAGACAGTCCACTGCACCTGTGCACCCGATACCCTGGACCGAGCAGAAGAGGACCACTGGTTCCCCAACGTCCCCCAGATTTGTGAAACCCGAGTCCACTTGTTGGTTCGGCTGGACTGGTCCACCAGTCCATGCCTGCAGCCGGTTTCTGTGGGCCCCGGTAATGGAAACCCATTGTTCAAGATATCTCTGCACCTGGCCGCCCCAGACAGAGGAGAAGAGGACCACTGGTGTCCCTACGTTCACCCGCACTGAACTCTCATTCCACTCCCGCAGCATTTTTGTGACTTGACCAATCCCCATTGACTTACACAGGGAATCTGACACTGAACTGCTCCACTGCACCCGGCCACGATAGTGCCACCCGAGGAGACATGCTGGAGTGGCCAAGGACCCTGCCCTGTACTCACGTTAAGTTCAGAAGACTGGTTGCTATGAAGAACCTGTTTGCCATATATGTTCACTCTCCGATAAATTAACATTGCAGTACAGAAAAAAGCAGTCGACTTTTGTAAGATATCAAAATTCCTATTTCAAAAGTACTCACCTAATTCCTGTGAGCTTGGCTAAATTTATATAACAGTATGTGTTATTTTTTTTAATTAGTGTTAGATTTCTTTATTAAGTATTTGTCTCACTTACTGCCTATGAGTGTGCTTTACATGCTTAGGGCCTACCCTCTGATGTGCCTAACAGTTTGCCCACACTACCACAAGAGAGAGCATTTGGGATGTCATTTGTGCCTCTGTGATACCTTTGGGCTTTGCCTGGACTCTTTGCACAGTGTACCTCTTTTTGGTCCACTATATAAAGAGCCAGCTTCCTACAGTACCTAATAAAAAATAGTGAAAGCAACTTCTCCTAGGGAGGAAGCACTGTTTTATACTTTAAAAGGATGCTCTGGGTCAGGTTATGTGAGAACATTTAGGTCTCTTAGCTGAATAATTGCCTTTGCTTACCTCTGCCATGTAGTGTGAGGGACAAAGAGAGAAGGGCTGCTTTAAATTAGTGCATCCGATGCTCAGAGGGACAGGGCTCCTCCTGCTATGAGTCCAAGGGAAACCTAACACAGATGCTGTCAACCCCAATTGCGAGTCCCTGGACCCAACTTTCAACTGGACAGTGCATTTATTAGGGGGCTGTGACACCCAAAACACACTGAAGCTAAAGCACCTGACGAACACACCTGCTCGCAATGCTGCCTCTGCGATAGAAAGGATCCAGACACCTCTCTCCTTCAGGAGAATCCTCTATAGTGCCCTTGAAATTGATCTTTGTCCAGGACATACACAGACTGACATCAGAACAAGAGGGAGGCAAGAAATAAAAGACTGCATGATGTTCGAAGGATGCAAACTCAGGACACCGATTACAAGCGAGAAACGCATTAGCGTTAATCCACCGCAAAATACAAGAGGCAGACGCACAGCAGACCACATTTTGTCCTATTAAATCACTCAATTACATCACTCGTCCTTGTGTCTAATGGCTACAAATGAAAGTCAAATCCTCGGGGGAGTTTTGAAGACCATCTCTCTACGAGTGAGAAGTGCAGATAAGAGCTTAATCCCCACTGCTCAACATTATGTGTTTTACAGAAAGCACGGGAAACTTTACCATGTTTTCTATTCCTCTGTTGTGCGGCGTATGTCTCCAGAGTCCAATTCGAAATCCATCGTTTCTCCCTCTGAAACTGCCTGCAGCAGCAACGCAGTAAGAGCAGACGTGGGAAAATAAGATATTTGAAATGGAGGGGAGTTACTGTCTGAATGGATTACCACATTATAGGTCTACTGAAGGTCATTTGTCCCACGGCTCCTCCATCAATGGTCAACAGCCATCAAATGACTATATTTATCTGTCGTTGGTCAATCTGAATTTTATGGTGTTCTAAGAACTCTACAAAAGTTTCAGTTAGCACAACTAAAATACTATATAGTGTGGAACATATTGCCCTATCAGTTCCAAATTGCTCTCGTGTTTGTACTTGTGGGTGGGCGCTAAAGCAATGCAATGTAATTTAGCACTGCCACAGTGGGTCTGTAAAATTATTAGTAAACTGATGCTGTGTTTTGCATGGAAATGTGTGACACAATAAAGCAAACCTTTAGTAAACAAGGTCTACTAGACCTGAAAAAGAGGCCAGTGATTACATGGATATAAATTCTAAACTTCTGTTGTTGCTCTAACTCATGAAAGATGTCCTAAAGATAGCTGAGGTCATGACAGCAGAATGGAGTGGGGGGATTGCTCAGGGGTGGATCAATTGAGGGCTATAGGTACAAAATTGATATTCCAACTTTACTTTATAAGGTGAAAACCATTAAAGAGGTATGTAGAGGTTATTCCACCCTGGTCTGGGTCCTGACTGGTCTTTCGCTGCAATAACCGACCACACTTTTGTCCACCTGACCAGGCACTGCATAAACTGCAGCAACTAAGGAACAGAACGGGGACCTAGACCGGTCCAGTTACCCTGGGTAACAGTGGAAGAAAATGGCGAAGCCTTTAAAGGGATGGTTAAGGGCCCAGTACGTATTATGTAGGGATTAGTTTTTTCAGCAGCAAGATCTTGAAAGTGAGCAACAGCCAAGATCCGAGAATCACACACCCTGACCCCTTTGGGCCTGGAGGTATATTTCTTTAGGTTGTTTGCTGCAGGCGTCAAGGTAATCAGGTGTATCAGGGTCTACAATCCAAAGATGGAGGCTGAGACACACTGAAAGATTCCCAAGCTGCGTTCAGGTATGAGAACAAGGGATGAATGCAGGTTATCAAGATACTTACTGCTACTTGCACTGTCCTTCTGAGCAGGACAGTGGCCTGCGCCAAACAGCAGAGAGGACTGTAGGTGGCTCTTACTACTGAAGCACTTTGGGCTTCGGCATACCAAGTGTAAGAAATTGGATTATATGCTGAGGGTGGTGGAAGTCTACCATAAGGCAACAACCACAATACTTGTTAGGGTGAAAAACAGAAGTCACTAAATTAACATGTGCTTAACCCTCAGGTATCTTGGTAAACAGCAGTCAGGATTAACTTGAAGGCAATGTGTGACGTATTTATCAAACACACAAAGTACAAACTAATTTAGAAAAGTAGAGTACATTTAAAAAAATAAAATTATGCCAGAATGACAAAAATGCTATCAGTAGAACTGGAGATATTCAATTTCTAGCTGTAGGTTGCAAGTTCAGGTCAATCACAATGAAGGGTGGGTCAGACACAGGGACCTGGCTAGTCCTGCTGAAAGATTTACCATCTCAGAGTCTGGCGGAAAGAGTTCCTTTGGTGGTGGAGGAGGCCCCGAAGAGGAGAGAAAGCGTCACAGACTGTCACTGCTGTAGCACAAAGAGCAGGCTGGGTGACGTGGGATGTTGTTGCTGCAGCGCAAAGAGCCAGTCGAGCAAGACAGATAGTCGCTGTTGGAGCTTCATGTAAGCAGTCACCTTGGGCTGTCATTGCTGTAGCATAAAGTGCAGATCTCAAGTTGCAGGTTGTCCCTGTCGGTTGCTGTGGCACCAACCGCAGGTCTTCACAGGAGTTTCACATTGTCAGTCATTGCGGTGTCAGAGTCTTGTGGCAAAGAGGCCCATTTGTATTCGCAAAGAGCTCAGACTTTAGGATTTCACCTTTTCTTCTTGGAAGGAGCTCAGACTCATGCCGGCCAAGTGTCCAGGACCTGGCGGGCACCTCTTGAGGATCAGGAACTGAGTCTAGCAGAGGCCAGCAGGACTCAGGCAGGTTCAGTTACTGGTCTAGGGATGTCCAGTTGCAGCACAACAGTTACGCAGTTGCACAGAGGCCTCTGGAGCTTGTTATGTCCTTGTAGCCCAAACAGAAGGTCAGCCAATTGACCCTTAGAGTCACTTGGGTTAGCCTGGGATGAATCTAAGCAGGGGCACTCTTCCTTTTCAGAGAGCAAGGCAGTCCTCTGACTTCAGGGCAGTCCTACTTCTGTAATGTCCACAGGTCCAGGAGTGTTCTGATAAGTGGCTTGTGAGGTCCAATATTTATACCTTGTGCCGGCCTTTGTGTGGGCAGATCCCTGCCCTACCCACACATCTGGTTCTGGAATTCTCTTCTCCTTCCTCTATCAAGGCTTCAAACTGGGGGAGGGGGTGTGGCTGAGACACCAGCAAGATGGCCGCTCTCCGTTGAAGCTCCGCGTCGTCACAGAGATGTTTTCATTTCGTTTGGTGGCATTTGGGCACTATTGACAGAGATAATTAGAGGCACAGAGATGGGAATATGAGGGCAACAAGTATTTTATTGCTGGAATAACCTTGGAGCGTGTTTTGTAGTGTTTTTTGGATTTTGTGGCCCCTCCTCAGCTTTGGTGGCCACCATTTAGATTTTTTGAATGTATTTTTTTTTTTTTTTTTTTAAAGGAAAAAAGAATGTATAAACAACTGCATACTTTAATGTTGCTGGACGCAGGTACTCTATGAATCTCATTTTTTCTTCTTTAAAATTGGATTACTCTTATCCAGCCACTTTCTTCTGTAATTGGGATATTGTCAGCATCTACAGCCTCAGGAGCTATATGTGTCATTAATAATTTTGCCGGTCAAGAGATTTTCTGCATTGTGCGTTTTTCAGATTGCAGTGCTGCATCTAGGATAATTTTTATATTATCTATTAGTTTTGAGTGTATTCTCTGCATATTTATTTTTTATGGAGCCTCCCTCTTCTTCTCCAACAGTTGCAGCGGTTTCTGGAACCATGTCCTCGTCACAGAAGGACTATAATAATACCTCTAAATGCAAAAGAAGGATCCTTCCTCTCTGTCAAAATCTCCTTTGCCTCTGACCCTGGAAGACCTTATGGATGAAATAAAACACTTGAAGCCCTTTGTGATGGAAACTAATGCTACCCTTCAAAGGATTGAAGAAAAGTGGTCTAGTCTGGAATCCAGGGTCTCAGAGGCTGAGCAAAGGATTAGTAATATTCAGGATGAGGTTACTAAGATTGATGCCATGTCTAAAGAAATTTCGCTTCTGAAGCAACAAACTGAGGACTTGGAAAATCGTAACTGCCGTAACAATCTTAGAATTTATGGCATTCCTGAGGCGGCGGAAGGCAATAACATAATCATTTTCCTGAAAACGAATATTCCAAGAATAATTGGGCTCAAGGATGGTACTGCTCTTAATATACAACGCGCACTTCGTGTGGGGCCCAGATCTTCCGGTGCCTCATCAACTGATCGACTGAGAGGCATAGTTGTTCTTTTTTTGGAGTATACCGAGTTACTCATGGTTTTGGAAGCAGCCAAGCAAAGTGAACAGATGCTGTGGTCTGGTCATAGGATTTTCTTCTCACAGTTTGTGGCACGTGCTACGGCTGCTCATCGGAAAGAGTTTTTTTCACTGCGTCCGGGGTTGAGATCACTAAACGCTTGTTAAAGACTGGTTCATCCTTGCTTCTTTAAAGTAACATACAAAGATTGTACTTTTTCATTTGCCTCTCCTGCTGATCTGAAAAAGTTTATTAGCCAATGCAAGGGTGAAGAAATGGAATGTGGCAAATCTTGATTATTCATTGTTGGTTCTTAAGAAGTTTTTTGCTGATATATTGTCCTACATTACTGATCACTTTTATTTTTATTTAATTTTTATTTATTATTTCTATTCTTTTTACAGATACCTCATGCTTCATTTGTTTCCCTAAATCTGATATGTGTCCCTTTCCTGTGTTCCTGTGTTATGTTCCCGACCCATTGTCTTCATTTGTTCTCAGTTGTCGGTAAGTGTTTTGTATAAGTCACTATGTTCATATTTATGCCGTATTCTATATTTCTTCTGATAATAATGTCTTTGTGGCCTTCTATTTCCTCTCATGTGTAGTTCCGGTTGTGGACCATCTTAGCTTTTTTGTGCTTCCCCACTCTCCCAATTTATTGTCATTGTATAGTTTTTACTATGGATCAAGCCATTAGGCTGCTTGCCATCTACTCTGTTTTTATCACATTTTGCTCTCTTTTTCTTCTTTCTTTTCTCTTTTATTCCTTCCTTCGTTCTTATTCGAATGAGATTTGGTTGCTCATTCTACATACCTTTTGGTAATATAAGATCCAGTGGTTTTTAATTTACTGTTATATAAATTATTTTATATTGATAATGTAGCTACAGGTATATCTTTTTGTTGTTCTGGTGAATGGTTAAAGTCATGCGTATTGTTTCTTGGAATGTGAAAGGTTTACGCAATCCCATTAAGAAGCAGACAGTCCTTTCACATCTTTCCAAGTTGAATTGCAAGGTTGCCATGTTACAAGAAACCCATACCTCTGATAAGGATATAAATTCTTTGAGGCAGCAGTGGGTGGGTCATATTTTTTGTTTTCTGGCCCTACATAATAACAATGGGGTTCTTATTTTATTTCATAAATCACTTTCCATACAGATAGAGAGAGAGGAGAGAGATGATGAAGGGAGGTGGCTTCTTCTTCACCTCGCTATCAATAATGTCCCATACACCTTACTCAACATTTATGGCCCTACGGGTATTGATCTAAAATTTTGGGAAAATATTTCACGGGTTTTACGTTCCTGTCTGAATGATAATCTTATATTGGGCGGAGATTGTAATCAAGTTATGGACCCCTTTATGGACAGGTACTCCCTTTCCAGATAAATCCCTAATAAAATGCAAAAAAACATTCAAGAATGCCATTCATTCTAGATGCTTGAAAGATGCTTGGAGGATATACAATCCAGATAGTTTAGAATTTACCTTGTATTCTTCCATGCACAATTCAAAATCTAGAATTGATTATATTTTTTTGACACCTCACTTGTTTACTGGTCTAGTGCATGCTGAAATAGGCGCTATACTAATATCGGATCATGCACCTATGTCTATAGATATTGATATAGCAACTGAATCTTGTAGGTCAAGGAGATGGCGCTTTGAGAACTTTTTGCTGAAGGATCAGGCCTTTGTAGATAAATTTGAAGTATTTCTTAAGGAATAGTTTGATCTTAATCTGACGCCTTCTTTGCAATTCCATATTGTCTGGGACGCTTTCAAATCCTCGGCCAGACGCTTCATTATTGACTATGTAGCTACAAAGAAGAAGAAGTTTCTCACAGAGTTGGCTCTTCTTTTATCATCTATTAAAACTCTGGAGCATAAATACTTTACCTCAAGTGACAATGATACTCTTAAACTCCTTTTAGAAATGAATTCTAAATTTTATGGTGCGTGTAATAAAGCTGGAAAGATGCTTGCAAATTATCTTAAAGTTAAATCCCAAAAATCCAAGATTTCACATATTATAGATGACAAAGGGAATAATCATTTTAGAAATTAGGATATTTTGCAATGTTTTTCAGATTTTTATCAAAATCTCTATACGCCTGAATCATCCCTCTCTGAGGCAGCTCTTGAATCCTTTTTTAAATCTCTCCCATCTCGACCAAATCAAGACCTTTCTTGCCTAGATAAAGAAATATCTGTGCAGGATATTAAGACCGCTTTAGCAAAATTACCAAAAGATAAAGCTCCGGGCCCGGATGGCTTTACAGCTGAATTTTACCTTTGTTTTTCACACATTCTTCTTCCCCATTTGCATTCTCTTTATTATCAATTTATTCAGAATGATAGGACTCAAGATACGTTTCCTCAAGCAATGCTTTGCCTCATCCCTAAAAAAGTTAAGGACCTTTCTCTGTGTGCTAATTATTGGCCAATTTCTCTCATTAATTTAGACTGTAAAATATTTACCAAGATATTAGCTCTTTTGGTAAATCAGATTATACAGGATTTAATTGGTTTTGAACAAACTGGCTTTGTTAAAGGTAGATATATTACTGATAAATCCAGAGCCTTACTAAATATTTTACATCTTGCTTCTAGAAGTACTATTCCAATGGCTGCCATTACTTTGGATGCACAAAAAGCTTTCAATCATATTAATTGGCTTTTTATGATGCGAGCCCTGAAATGGCTAGGTTTTGGACCTGTATTTTTAAAATATATTAATATATTATATTCTTCCCTATCCACATCTATCTTTTTAAATGGAGTTCAATCTTCTTATTTTTCCCTTTATCGAGGCACTAGGCAAGTTTGTCCATTATCCCCCTTGCTATTCATTTTATCTTTGGAGCCTTTCTTATATTCCTTGAGGCAATCTAATTTGTTTACCGGGTTTGTGCATAAAGATTTGCAAATCAAATTTACTGCTTATGCTGATGATGCTATCTTGTATGTTTCTAATCCGCAGACATCGTTACCTGTATTTGTTGAGCTATTGAACTAATACTCTAGCCTCTCAGGCTATAAATTAAACTTAAATAAATCCGAAGTTCTTTCTTTAAATACATTTTGTTTAAAACATATATTTGCAGAAACAGATTTTAAATGTACCCCCACACATATAAAATGTCAAGGGATTAGGTACACCCCTTCAATTCCGGCTACTATTCAGCTTAATTTGGCAGATCTTGTTCAAAAAATTCATAGCATGTCAGATAAGTGATGTTTGTATTTATCCTGGTGGGGTAGTTTGGAATCCATCAAAATGATGATGCTCCCAGTGATCAATTTTTATCTGTCTATGTTACTGGTCAAAATACCTTTTACATTTTTTTAATTGCTTAATAGCATATTGATAAACTTTCTATGGAATGGACGCAAAGCACGCATAGCTCTCTTCTCACTGTGCAAACCTAAGGACATAGGTGGAGTTAATTTTCTGAATCTTTGTCAATATCATTCCTCCTTTATATTGAAACAAGTTTTACCTTATATCTATTGTCCTCAAGAAATTCCTCTATCGATTTGGTATGAATTGGAGGAGGCAATTATTTTTACCTTTCCCATTTCAATCAATATAATATTTTTCGTAGTCTCCTAGAGGGTTCTCATCTCCTTGTCTTAAGCACTCCATCTCAAATGTTTATCCACTCTTTACTAAACCACTATCATCCTTACATACATTCCTGGACTCCTCTATTTGGCATGATAGAAATATCCAGTTATCTAATCGTACTTTTTTCTGGAGGGAGTGGGTAATTAAAGGTATTTTACAAGTTAAACAATTGTTTGAGCATATGCTACCTCTCTCTTTTTCTGATATCCAAATTAAATTTAATTTATCAGCCACCCACATGCCAAACTATCAAAGCTTAATAACCCTTCTGGCACAACAACTACATTTCTTATTGCTCGATCCAACCCCCGCTCCAACTTTAGTTCCTATGCAGCTTTCTCCCTGCACCCCTATGAAGGCCTCTCACATATGTAAATACCTACATTATCACTTCCCAAGCGGTGTTAAAAATAAAATAGAGCTTACTTGGGAATCGGACCTCAATTGCTCTCTCTCTCTCTGTTCAAACATGGAATTGCATTTGGTCCAAATCCATTATACATCCTGTAATGCCAGCACTACACAGACCACTTATCATTTTTATCTTAGACATTTTTTTAACTCCTCTCTCTCTCTCTCTATAAGTATAACCCGTATATTCTGGATTTTTGTTGGACCTATTCTGATACACCAGGCACCTACCTATACTCTTTCTTCCAATGCCCAGTTATTTTTTCTTTTTGGGAAAAATTTGTAATAAAATTGCACAGATATGCAATGTTAATTTTCCTTTTGACATTGTCAATATCTTTCTGGGAAGTTCCTCTCCTATTTGGATTGGCGCCCGTAAAGTGGTCCGTTTTGTGGATTTGCTCATTGCTCTAGCATTACAAGTTATCACGTCAAACCGGAAGGATGCTACTAAGATCACTTTTAATGGATGGTGGAACTTGCTTTGTCATCATCAGAGATTAGACAGAGCATCTGCCATCTCTACAAAACAACTTCTTCAAAAAGACTCATTTTCGTCACCTCTTACGACTTCTTTATGTCTCCCACCATCTCAGTCTTGTAATAACACTTTCATATTCCAGCCACCATGAAATTATAGTTTCAATACATGTTTCAGATACTATTTAATGACTGTTCTTATTGTTTGACGTTTTATGATAATTACTGGTTCTGGTCATGTATTTTCATTTTTTCATCTATTCATTTCTCTCTTTTTCCTTTTCTTCTTTCTATATCTTTTTGTTTCTTACTTCTCTTTGTTGTATCTATCCTCTCTTTTCTTTTCTGAAACAAAAAAACCCATAAATTGCGAGTCTAGAAGTCTTTCATTCTTTTCTTTTAGCTCATAATTCAGTATTTATAGCCAGTACTGTATTATGCTTTATTCTTAAACTCTGTATATATTACATTTTCGTGTATTGCTTTTTGGAATAAGTCTAATCATTTTTTTTTCTGTAAGTTATTGTTCCTTTTGCTCATACTATCATATAATAAAGCATTCGTAATTTGAAAAAAAGGCTTCAAACTGGGGGGTGACAAACAGCAGGCTGGCCTGGTGTGAGATTCGTTTTTGTGTGTGTGAAAGGCAGAGGCAGCTGTGCCTGAAGTGTAAGTGGGGCTGGGTATAGCTCCTCCCCATTCAGCCTGCCAGGATGTCCAATCCTGTCCACACCTAAGCCCCCTTTGTGTCACTGTCTGGAAGAATTACACAAACCCCAACAACAGAGCCATTCACAGTCTTATGACCCAGGACACTGGCGGAAGGCACAAATGGTTGGGGCAAGAAATTGCCAAGTTTCTGAAAGCGAACGTTTCAGAATTGTAACTGAAAATCTGACTTTACCATTAAAGAGGATTTTAAATTACAAATCATTTGAATGTAAACAACACATCTTTATCTGCTCCCAATACAGCTATCAATTATTAAATGTAATAAGGTAACCCAGTATTAGTCAACAGGAGAGATAGGCCTTGTAACAGGGAAAAAACACTTTAGGAGTTTTTCATTGCCAGTACATGTAAAACTCAAGTACACATGTCCTACCTTTTAAATACAAAGCACATTGCCCTATGAGCCATTAGGTCCTACCTTGGGGGTGACCTATTAAGTACTAAATAAGAAGGTTTAGAACTGGTAAAAGGTTTATTTTGCCAGGTTGAAATGATAGGTAACAACTCCATTACAAGCTGCAGTGGCAAGCCTGAGACAAGTTTGAAAGACTACTTAAGTAGGTAGCACAATGAGTGCTGCACGCCCACTAGCAGCATTTAATTTGCAGGACCTGGGTACAGATAATACCATTTACAAGGGACTTACAAGTAAATGAAATGTGCCAATTAGTTATAGTACAATTGTACAATGTTCCATGGAGAGAACACAAGCGCATTACCACCAGTTAGCAGGGAAAATGTTCAGAGCACTAATGCCAATAAAAACGGGTTTGGCAACAGAAGCCAAAAATATAGGGTAGAGTCTGTAAAAAGGGCCATAAGTAAACCTATAAGGCTAGACTAAGAGGAAAAACCCAGATACAGACTCAGGGACAACTAAAAGGCTGTTGAAAGCTTACCCCAGGCAGCCACAGTAAATACAACCCTTCTGAAATAAACATGTGCTGATCAGTGACGCAGTCTAGATGAATATTGGCGCTACAGATGAAGGCTTTTATCATCAAACTCACTGATAGAAAGATGGATATAAGATATAGACTCTTTGTTATCAGTAGAATTACAGGCATCTTACCAGATATCCAGCTGTACTGGGCCCACCAGTTTTTGTACTGGTATTTTGCTTTTCATTCCCTTTGCCAGGCCCAAAGAGGTCTTTAGTTACTGAGGAAAATACTACTCTATATGTATCTTTTATTTAGCACTTTGTAACCCTAACAAGTTCAGAGAGTACTCTAATTTTCATTGGGTTCCTGGACACACTTCTGGTGTATGGGTGAAAGAGTCTTGTTAGTTGCTTTGCATATGAGATGTGCAATAAATGACGATTGGCACTGCTGCACTTGTAGATACTTAACATTGTTGTGTGTTGAGTATTATTAGATTTGATAGCAGTTGATAGCCTCTATATAGTTCACAGATTAGTATCTCACATTGGGCAGTGTGCCACTTATGAATCCAACAGGGATCCTCAATGTATTTTTAGGCCATCAGGTAAGATTGTGGGTTTATGCACAGTGACATGGGGAATCACCCAGTATAATTATGACCTATGTGACAAAGGAGTGGCCTATACAAACAAGTTACTTACCTTCTGTAACAATTTATCTGTTAGAGACATATTCTAGTTGCAGATTTCTTACCTTAAAATTTCCCCCAGGCGTCAAACTGGATCCAGAGATTTTTCTTCTAGCAGTACCCTTGCGCACTGTCAGGTGGCATCGGTCAACTTTGCATCTGTTGTTGGCTTCCTGGTCGCCCGGATTACATTACGGTCGTATATAGGCACCACACAGGCACGCTGATGTCAGTTTCTTTTCACAACTTTCCACCCCAGTAGCGTGGAGCCATGAAGAACACTGAGAATAGCGTGCCAGGAATAGGGCCCTGAAAATGGAATCCCTGTCCCTAGAAATCAGTTTGCAGTGCAGGGAGGTATGGGTGCATTGGTAAGGAATCTACAACTAGAATATGTCTCTACCAGATAAATCATTACCAAAGGTAAGTAACTTGTTCATCTGATAGAAACTTCTAGTTACATATTCCTTACCCTGGAATAGATATCCAAGCAATACCATCCTCAGCGGTGGGCTGCAAACCAAGATCATACTAGAAAGTCCTGCAGGACTGAACAACCAGAGTAGTCATCTCTGTGGGCCTGACTGTTCATGCAGTAATTTTTTTGTGAACGTGTACAGGGATGCCACGTTGCTGTCTGCCAGATGTCCAGGGCAGGAACTCTGCGTGCTAATGCTGTTGTGGCAGCAATTGCTCTGGTGGAATGAGCATACAACCCCTCAAGGGGTTTCTTCTTTGGAAAAGCATAGCACATTTTGATGCAGAGCACCATCCCTCGCGAGATGGTTCCCTTCTGCACTGCCCGCCCTTTCTTCATGCCCACATATCCTACAAAGAGTTGATCATTCATCGAGAAATCTTTGGTACGATTGAGGTAGAACGCCAACGCTCTTTTGGATCCAGATGGTGTAGTCTCTCCCCTTCGTGAGAGGTGCGTGAAAATTAGGCAAAGTGACGGATTCTCCTACATGAAAAGGCGTAACAACCTTAGGAAAGAAGGAGGCCCTGGTACGAGGCACCACTTTGTCAGGATGGATGGATAAAAATGGTGACTTTGAAAAAAGAACTTGAAGCTCATCACTCTGCAGGCAGAGGTGATGGCAATCAGGAAAGCAGTTTTTAGTGTGAGGCCCCGCAAGGGACAGTTATGGAGTGGCTCAAAGGGAGCACACATAAGGTAGGTAAGGACCAGGTTCAAATCCCACTGGGGCATTATGAAAGGGGTAGGTGGGGACAAATGGGTGAATCCCTTTAGGAACCTCCCAACAATAGGAGCCTGAAATAAAGTAGGGTGATCTGGCAATCTGAAAAAGGCTAAGATGGCAGATAAGTAGCCTATAAGGGTGCCCAAAGCAGAGGCCTGCTGGGCAAGAGAGAGGATGAACACTAGAACCTCAAACAGAGGTGCAGAAAGAGGATCAACAGACTTGTTGGTACACCATGTCACAAATTTGTGCTGTCAACAGGTGTATACCGTTTTGGTGGAGGGACGCCTGGCTGCCAAGATATCATTTCAGACTTCAAGTGGAAGGTCGAAAGCTGTCAATTGCTGCTGCTCAATCTCCATACAAAAAGGCGGAGACTGGAGAGGTTCGGGTAGGGAACCATCCTCTGCTGCTGTGACAGAAGATCCTCTCGAAGGGGCAGTCTAATCAGAGGACAGTGGTCATGCTCAGTAGTAGCTTGGGATGCCATGCTCTTCGTGCCCAGTTGGAGCCACAAGGATTACTTGGGACAGGTCGCTCTTGAACTTCTTCAGAACTCTGGGCAGAAGTGGTATTGGCAGGAAGGCGTACAGAAGGCCTGAGTTCTACTTGAGATGAAAAGCATCGCCGAGCAAGTGCCACCTTGGAAACTCCAATGTGCAAAAGAGCTGACAATGCACATTCTCTACACAGGCAAACTACTGCTGAAAGAGACCTTGCACCACCTCCGGATGGAGAGGCCATTCATGATCGACTATGCATCAACAGCTGAATTTGTCTGCTCTGGCATTCAGAGAGCCAGCCAGATGTTGAACCACCAGGGTTATGGCCTGGTTTTCCAGCCAAGAGTCCACGACCCCATTCTGCCCTGCTTGTTGCAGTACCACATGGCGGTGGTGTTGTCCGTGAACACCTGCACTACTTTCCCTTTGAGAGAGGGAAGGAATGTTTTTAATGCATGCCGAATTACCCGAAGCTCCAAAAGATTGATGTGGAGTCCAGACTCCCCCGGAGACCAGAGGCTGAAACATCAGTATAATAGCCTGAATATCTTGGAGTCGCTTTTTGGGAAGATAAGCCCGAAACTACACTGTGTCCAGAACACCTCAGATGAAGGTGGGCATCTGAGAGTAAGTCAGGTGTGACTTTGTCACGTTTATAGTGAACCCCAGCAAATGTAGAAGGTTCACCATAGTCTGAAGGTGGGAGACAACAGTCTGGGGCCTGCTCGCCTTCAACAGTCGGTCGTCGAGGTAGGGGAAGACTGAAACCCCTAACCTGTGCAGATGAGCTGCAACTACTTCCATCACTTTTGTGAACACCCGAGGTGTGCTGGTAAGGCCGAAGGGGAGCATGGTCAATTGAAAGTGCTTGTGACCTACCACAAATTGCAAATAGCATCTGTGGACAGGCAGTACAGGTATATGGAAGTAGGCATCTTGCAAGTCCAACGCTACCATTCAGTCTCCAAGGTCCAAGGCAGACAGGGTGAGCATTTTGACCATCTCTTTCCTGAGGAAGAGATTGAAGGCCTGGATGTAGGAAAGTACCCTCTTTCTGGCATAGTTACCCCCACTTTTTGCCTGTTGTCAGTGTGTTTGACTGAGTGCACTGGGATCCTGCTAACCAGTGCCCCAGTCACTGTGCTCTCTGTGGTTGCTTGGACCACACACACCCCACATTTGGCATACTGGTGCCCTCTTGTAAGTCCCTGGTATGTGGTACCCAGGTACCCATGGCATTGGGGCACCAGGGGTTCCTCATGGGCTGCAGGATGTAGTATGTATCTGCAAGTCTGCCTTTGCAACCTGCATGCACCCTTTTTCACTACAGGCCACTGCACCAGGTCACGGTAAGTCACCTCTATGGTAGACCCTCCTAGCCCAGAGGGCAGTGAGCAAGTAACTGTGTGTGAGGGCATGAGCAGAGGTACCTCCACGAACCCCAGCTCCATTTTCATAGACTTCATGAGTGCGGGGATACCATTTTACACATGGACTGGACATATGTCACTACCTAGGTCCAGCTACATAATGGTAACTCCTAATCTAGGCATGTTTGGTATCAAACATGTTGGAATCATACCCCAATACTGTTGCCAGTATTGGAAGTAATATTATATGCACTCTGGGGGCTCCTTAAAGGACCCCCGGCATTGCTCCTACCAGCCTTCTGGGGTTTTCCGGGCAGCACAAGCTTCTGCCACCCCTCAGAAAGGTATCTGCCCTCATACAGCTTGATCAGCTCAAGCCCAGGAAAGCAGAACAAACAATTTACTTTGAGAGACGGGGTTACACCCTCAACCTTTGGAAATAAGTGTTGCATGGCTTGGAAGGGGTAGCCTCCCCAAGCCACTGGTATGCTTTGAAGGGCACATTTGGTGCCATCCTTGCATAAACCAGCCTACACTGGTTGGCACACAACTGGACAATGGAAAGGGGAGTGGTAACTCCCCTGTCCATCACCACCCCAAGGGTGGTGCCCAGAGCTCCTTCAGAGGGTCTCTGAATTCTACCATCTTGAATCTAAGGTGGGCAGAGGTCTCACAGAGCATCTGAGTGGCCAGGTCAGGCAGGTGATGTCAGAGCCCTTTTAGGGCTATTAAGGTTCTCCCTCCTGGGAGGGGCCTCAGGTTTGGCTTGCAAGATTCCAGCAGGGCTCCTCTGCAACCTCTACTTTGACTTCTAGCAACTGGAACCACAACTGGACACTCCAGGAACCGACAATCTGCATCTACGATGAAGACTCTGCTTGCAACATTGTCTCCACGTCTCCTTCCAGGTTCTGCAACATTTCCCCCTGCTGTGCATCCTCTGAGGGTGGCAAGTCTTCAGTCTGCATGAGAAGGAAGAAGGAATCTCCCTTGGAGTGAAGGAGTCACTCCCCTGCATCTGCAGGCACCAACAGGAACGACGACCGCCTGTGTGGATCCTGCATCACAGGTGGTAATCTGGAGTAGTCCGATTGGTCCTCTCTGCCAGCTTTCCATTTGGTGGAGGTAAGCCCTTGCCTTCCCACGCAGGACAGTATCCCCATGCATTGCATCTCTTGCAGCTACCAAGGCTTGTTGGCATCTTCTCCAAGGGATCTTCAGGCTCTGAGTATGTCAACCTCAGGACAGTGCGCGCTCTACAGGTGACAAAAATGCGAAAACCCAGCCTTTATGCAAGAGCATAATTCATGCATTGTGTTTATATGCAGTATGTTAACCTTTTGCATTGCAGACTTTAAACTTGAAAAACACTATTAACGATGTTTGCAATAAATGTTCATTTGCAAGGTATTGCTGCAGACATACTGAGTGTGTTAGGGTCTGGTCCCTTTCTAGGACCTTCTAGAAGCTTTATCTGCAGCATGACTGGGTGTGGTTTGTGGGCTGGGCCAGACTCTATATAAGGGAGCCAGCCCAGCTCCACGTGCTCACTATTCAGAGGTCCCGGTGCAGAGCAGCAGCAACTTCCTGAGCTCCTGTTCCGGAGGCCTACCTTGATGTTCCAGGCCTGCCCGCATTATATTGGTGATCCTTGAGCAGGGTGGTAATGCGGAGGTCGGGCTGGGCCCCCGACCCCGTTCTCAAAGACTCTTGAGTTTTGGGCCTACTCGTGAAACTTTCAGAGTACACGATTCATTGCTCTAATGTAAACCTTGGCATTCAGATCGGCAACAGCCTGCACGATCATTTCATGGCATTTGCATATTCTTGATCGAATCGGAAGTGTGTGCGATTCATTTCCTGCATGTAAAACTTGGTGTTCAGATCAGCAACAGCTTGCGTGATCATTGTATGGCATTTGCATAATCTTGTTCGAATCGGCAGTGTGTGCGATTCATTTCCCGCATGTAAAACTTGGTGTTCAGATCGACAACAGCTTGAGCGATCATTTCATGGCATTTGCATATTCTTGTTCGAATCGGTAGTGTGCGCGATTCATTTCCCACATGTAAAACTTGGTGTTCAGATCAGCAACAGCTTGCGCGATCATTTCATGGCATTTGCATATTCTTGGTCGAATCGGCAGTGTGTGCGATTCATTTCCCGCATGTAAAACTTGGTGTTCAGATCGACAACAGCTTGCGTGATCATTTCATGGCATTTGCATATTCTTGATCGAATCGGCAGTGTGTGCGATTCATTTCCCGCATGTAAAACTTGGTGTTCAGATCAGCAACAGCTTGCGTGATCATTGTATGGCATTTGCATAATCTTGTTCGAATCGGCAGTGTGTGCGATTCATTTCCCGCATGTAAAACTTGGTGTTCAGATCGACAACAGCTTGCGCGATCATTTCATGGCATTTGCATATTCGTGTTCGAATCGGCAGTGTGCGCGATTCATTTCCCGCATGTAAAACTTGGTGTTCAGATCAGCAACAGCTTGCGCAATCATTTCATGGCATTTGCATATTCTTGGTCGAATCAGCGGTGTGCGTAATTCATTTCCTGCATGTAAAACTTGGTGTTCAGATCAGCAACAGCTTGTGCGATCATTTCATGGCATTTGCATATTCTTGTTAGAATCAACAGTGTGCGTGATTCATTTCCAACATGTAAAACTTAATGTTCAGATCGGCAACAGTGTGCGCGATCATTTCATGGCATTTGCAAATTCTTGTTAGAATCGACAGTGTGCGCGATTCATTTCCAGCATGTAAAACAAGATGTTCAGATCAGCAATAGTGTGCTCAGTCAATTAAAACTTTGATGTGTAGTGTTTGTTGAAGTGCACACATTTATCATGGGCTTTTGGATTTTCTGTGAAGATGCTAAATTCAAAATGTGACATTCTTTGTGCATATTAAGTCCCTAGTACTATTCCTATTGTTTTCCAGGGAATGTTTCAGATTGCCTTTTGTCCTCATGTAAAGATGCAATGTTTGTTCTGAAACATTATTCTAGAAGGTTCTTGTATTCCTAGATAGTATGTGATGTTTCATGAAAAGCTCATATGAAACATTGTATTAACCATTCTTGATTTTCTCCAGGTACCCAGAGTTCTTGAGGTCTAGTTATAGTCACTTCTTAGGTTATCCATGGTTACAGTATGAGAACGATTAGAACCATAGTCTAGTGAAAGTCATTGTGATTATATCTTGATATTGTGTTGTTTAACCTGTTGCTTCCTACAGATCTCCTTCCCAGCTGTTACCTACCTAATCCCCTTTTCCCCCACTTGGACTCTCTCAGGCTCTGTGATATTTCTATCAGAGTTTTGGAGCTGTCTAGTGGTGGACATGTTGAGAACGTGCGCAAGCCCCGAGGATCTGGTCTCCCTGACAGAGTAGCCCCAGCCCCCAGCTCTCTTTTCTGTGACGCACAGCTTTCTGCATGCTTCTCTTGTGGTGTGGGACCCTTCTCCAGTTGTGCTGCATGGGCTCCTCTGGGACTTCGGGTTCCTTTTCCGGTGGGTCTCCTGTGGGGCTGCCTTTTCTTCTGTGGACTCTCCGCCACACTGAGGGTCCCCCCGTGATGAGTCCTCCTGGACCTTGCTGGTCCCCGGCAGCTCCACTTTTGCTTCGTTGCGACTTCTGCCTTTGCCAAGGCTCGTTGGTGGCTTTTCCACACCACTGACTGACTGCTATCTTCCAGTTGGCATGGGACATCAACTGCATCCTCCAGGAACTCTTCACCGACTTCAGGACTGAATTGCTGACCATCTTCATTCTACCGTCGACCAAGACCTGCAACTACAGATTGCTGGGTAGTGGCTCCTGCCACCACCGGACACTCCTTCGACTTCTGGACTTGGTCCCCTTCTTTCACAGGTCTTCCTCTTCAGAAATCCACCCCTAGTTTCTTGCAGTCTTGTCTGGAAGTTCCATTATATTCTTTGTAGTCCTTTTGGGTAGTTTTGGAAAAATCCAGTAACTTACTCCTTTCTTCCTGTTCGCTGGGAGGCACTGTGGTACTTACCGTTGGGGTTTCCTAGTTCCCCCAGGTCCCCTCTACACATTCCACTTACCTAGGTGGGGGTCCTGCTCTCGCATTCCATTGTTTTAGTATATGGTTTGGGCTCCCTCTAGGGTCACTATTGCCTATTTGCTATTGCTCTTTTTCTATCACTTTCTATGCCTATTTCTAATTACTAATGTACATATTTGTTGTGTTTACTTATCTCCTATTTGAGTATTTCCTAGTGTTTTGGCACTGTGTTACTGTAATAAAGAGCCTTTATTTACATAACACTGAGTGTTTTATTTCATGTGTAAGTACTGTGTGACTACAGTGGTATTGCATGAACTTTGCATGTCTCTTAGATAAGCCTTGGCTGCTCATCCACAGCTACCTCTGGAGAGCTATGCTTCTAGACACTGCCTACACTACACTAATAGGGGATACCTGGTATAAGGTGTAAGTACCTTAGATACCCACCACACAACAGGCCAGCTTCTTACACTGGAGGTCTAGTGTAAGGAAATGCCTCCTTGGCATTGTTACCCCCTGACTTTTTGCCTTTGCTGATGCTAAGTTTTGATTGATAGTGTGCTGGGACCCTGCTAACCAGGCCTCAGCACCAGTGTTCTTTCCCTAAACTGTACCTTTGCTTCCACAATTGGCACAGCCCTGGCACTCAGATAAGTCCCTTGTAACTGGCACCCCTGGTATCAAGGGCCCTGATGCCATGGAAGGTCTCTAAGGGCTGCAGCATGTCTTATGCCACCCTGGGGACCCCTCACTCAGCACACATGCACACTGTCTCACAGCTTGTGTGTGCTGGTGGGGAGAAAATGAATAAGTCGACATGGCACTCCCCTCAGAGTGCCATGCCAACCTCACACTGCCTGTGGCATAGGTAAGTCACCCCTCAAGCAGGCAGTACAGCCCTAAGGCAGGGTGCACTATACCACAGGTAACGGCATATGTGCATGAGCCCTATGCCCCTACAGTGTCTGAGCAATACCATAGACATTGTAAGTGCAGGGTAGCCATAAGATAATATGGTCTGGGAGTTTGTCAAACACGAACTCCACAGTTCCATAAAGGCTACACTGAAATCTGGGAAGTTTGGTATCAAACTTCTCAGCACAATAAATGCACACTGATGCCAGTGTGCAATTTATTTAATATGCACCCAGAAGGCATCTTAGAGATGCCCCCTGAATACCAATCCGACTTCTAGTGTGGGGCTGACCAGTTTCTGCCAGCCTGCCACAACCAGACGAGTTGCTGGCCACATGGGGAGAGTGCCTTTGTCACTATGTGGCCAGGATAAAGCCTGCACTGGGTGGACGTGCTTCACACCTCCTCCTGCAGGAACTGTAACACCTGGCGGTGAGCCTCAAAGGCTCACCCCCTTTGTTACAGCACCCCAGGGCATCCCAGCTAGTGGAAATGCCACCCCTCCGGCCACTGCCCCCACCTTTGGTGCAAGGCTGGAGGAGATAATTAGAAAAACAAGGAGGAGTCACCCACCAGTCAGGACAGCCCCTAAGGTGCCCAGAGCTGAGGTGACCCCTGCCTTTAGAAATCCTCCATCTTAGTTTTGGAGGATTCTCCCAATAGGATTAGGGATGTGCCTGCCTCCCCACAGGGAGGAGGCACAATGAGGGTGTAGCCACCCTCCAGGACAGTAGCCATTGGATACTGCCCTCCCAGGCCTAAACACACCCCTAAATCTAGTATTTAGGGGCACCCCAGAACCCAGGAAATCAGATTCCTGCAACCTGAACTACAAAGAAGGACTGCTGACCTACAAGCCTGCAGAGACGACAGACGACGACAACTGCTTTGGCCCCAGTCCCACCGGCCTGTCTCCAGAGTCGAAAACCTGCAACCAGCGACGCATCCAACAGGGACCAGCAACCTCTGAAGCCTCAGAGGACTGCCCTGACACCCAGGACCAAGAAACTCCCATGAGCAGCGGCTCTGCTACAAAACAGCAACATATTTGCAACAATGAAGCAACTTTCAACTTCCTCGAGATCCAGAGAACCAACACCACATGGAAGACTCCCCAGCGACTGTGGCCCCCGTGAGTAGCCCGAGACGACCCCCCTGGACCCTGACAGTGACGTATGCAGAGAGAATCCAGAGGCTCCCCCTGACCGCGACTGCCTGTAACAAGGGACCCGACGCCTGGACCAAGCACTGCACCCGCAGCCCCAGGACCTGAAGGCACCGAACCTCAGTGCAGGAGTGACCCCCAGGCGACCCTTTGCCTAGCCCAGGTGGTGGCTGTCCCGAGAAGCACCCGCTGTGCCTGCCTGCACTCCTAGAGTGACCCCGGGACCCTCCATTGAAACCTATCTAAAACCCGACGCCTGCTTTGCACACTGCACCCGGCCGCCCCTGTGCCGCTGAGGGTGTGTTTTGTGTGCCTACTTGTGTTCCCCCCAGAGCTCTACAAAACCCCCCTGGTCTGCCCCCGAGGACACGGGTACTTACCTGCTGGCAGACTGGAACCGGAGCACCCCTGTTCTCCATAGGCGCCTATGTGTTTTGGGCACCTCTTTGACCTCTGCACCTGACCTCCCTAAGCTGCTGGTGTGGTAACTTTGCGGTTGCCCTGAACCCCCAATGGTGGGCTGCCTATGCCCAGGAACTGAGACTTGTAAGTGTCTTACTCACCTCACAATCTAACCATTACTTACCTCCCCAGGAACTAGTGATTTTTGCACTGTGTCCACTTTTAAAATAGCTTATTGCCATTTTTACAAAGACTGTATATGATATTGCTTTAATTCAAAGTTCCTATCTTACCTATGTAGAGTACCTTGCATGTTATGTATTTACTTCAAATCTTGAACTTGTGGTTCTTAAAATAAACTAAGAAAATATATTTTTCTATATAAAAACCTATTGGCCTGGAGTAAGTCTTTGGCCCTCATTCCGACCCTGGCGGTTTGAAACCGCCAGGGTGGAGGTCAGAGGAAGCACCGCCAACAGGCTGGCGGTGCTTCCTGGGCCATTCTGACCGCGGCGGTAAAGCCGCGGTCAGAAAAGGGGAACCAGCGGTTTCCCGCCGGTTTTCCCCTGGCCCAGGGAATCCTACATGGCGGCGCTACCATGGGGATTCCGACCCCCTTCCCGCCAGCCTGTTTCTGGCGGTTTACACCGCCAGAACCAGGCTGGCGGGAACGGGTGTCGTGGGGCCACTGGCATGGGCAGTGCAGGGGCCCCCTAACAGGGCCCCACAAAGATTTTCAGTGTCTGCTTTGCAGACACTGAAAATCGCGACAGGTGCCACTGCACCCGTCGCACCCCTGCAAATCCGCCGGCTCCATTCGGAGCCGGCTTCCTCTTTGCAGGGGCTTTCCCGCTGGGCCGGCGGGCGATCTTCTGGAGATCGCCCGCCGGCCCAGCGGGAAAGTTAGAATGACCGCCGCGGTCATTTGACCGCGGTGCGGTCTTTGGCCGGTTTCCGCCTGGCGGGCGCCGCCCGCCGGGGTCGGAATGACCCCCTTTGAGTGTGTGTTCCTCATCTATTGCCTGTGTGTATACAACAAATGCTCAACACTACCCTCTGATAAGCCTACTGCTGGACCACACTCCCACAAAATAGAGCATTAGAATTATCTACTTTTCCCACTATCTTACCTCTAAGGGGAACCCTTGGACTCTGTGCACACTCTCTCTTACTTTCAGATAGTATATACAGAGCCAACTTCCTACATCTAGGATAAGGCAGAGGCCCTTGTCCTTCTTGGGCACCAGAAAGCAGCAGAAATAACAACCACAACCTACTTCTGGTGCAGTGATCCTCTCTATGGCTCCCTTGGCCAAAGAGCAGCGGAGAAGTGCCAAATGATCCACCGGTATGCAGTCGTAAGACTGTGGCATGAGCAGACGTGTAGTCCCAAAGGGGAGGAAGTAGCCCCTTTAGACTATTTGCACAACATGCCTGCCTGTCGTGATGGATTCCAGTAGGGCAGGTGATGACAGATCCTGCCTCCAACTGGTCCAGGATTGTGGGACTGACTAGGAGGGTTTGGAGGCTGCAGCAGGGGTGAACTGGGAAGACCTCTGGCTCCCTCATCCACGAGCCCATGGGATTCCACATCCGCGACCATACAGAGGCATGCAGCATGCGTGGCTCGGTGGCTGGCAGGGATAGGACGCAGCCCCTTCCGTGAGCACAACATGGGTGAAAAGCGGATTGTGCTGGGTGACCGGCTGCTGTGAGGCCAAGGAACAGAGCCGTAGCCCGGGACTCCTTGAAATGCTCCAGCACCGAGCCCACTTTGTCTCTGAAGAAATGGTTACCATCAAAGGGCATGTCCATGAGAAAATGTTGGACATCGCTGAAAATCCAGATGTCCTCAACCAGGCATGGTGCCGTAAGTACCATTGACGCAACCGATGTCCCAGTGAGTCAGTCGTATCCAGCCCACAACGTATCGTCAACTTGGCCGCATCGCTCTCATCAACAATGGCTTGGAAGGTGATGGCCCAGGCCTTGTCCGTGACCTGCGGCAGCACCTGCACAACTTTATCCCATTAGGAATGGGTGTCGCAGCCCAAGAGGCATGCGGTGTTCACAGACACCAATGCCAGACTGAAGAAAGAAAACATCTTCTTCCCAAGCTGATCCACTCTTTTTGATTCCTGATCCAGAGGTGTGAATAGGAATGTGCCAGATAAGAAGCCTGGATGATAAGGCTCTCAGGTGTAGGGGTTGGGACAGTAATTTAGGGTTGTTCAGCGCAGGCCGATGGCAGTGGGCAATTGTCTTATTCACATGACCCCCTGTTCTGGGTCTGGACCAAGTACCCAGTAGGACATCTGTGAGGGCTTCATTGAAAGGTAAAAGGGGTTCCAAGGTGGGAGCCTCAGGCTGGAGCACCTCAGTCAGGAGGTTGGTCCTGATCACCACAGAAGGAAGCTCAAGGCCGAGGACCTCAGTCGCGCTACTGACCACCACGGCATATGACGCTCCATCCTCCATAGCCATGGTAGGGGGATAAAGCATGCCAGCATCAGGAGAAATATCCAGACCACTAGCCTCATCCAATTCCTGTGCCCAGTCCAATTCAGGATTCGCTAGCTGGTATTCTAGAAGGTGCAGCGACACCTCCAAACCTTCCCCGTACCCATAGTAAAGAGGGTCAGGATCCAACCAGGGATGAGTAGACCCCATCGAAGACAGATCTGGGGTCAAGCAATGCCATTCCGGCTCCGGGTCATCGGGGATAAGGATTGGGTCAACGTTGATTGTGGTCCCAACCAACGTCAGGAGCGTCAACGTCTTTACTGGCACTGGGGAAGGGTGCGTTGGCATGATCGACGTCGGCATAGATACAATAATGGGTCCGGAGGGGCCCTCAGTGGCCAGGGCTGAAGCCACCAGCACAGAACCCAAGGGACCCTCTTCTGACCCCACAGGGGGGTCAGTATGTCTAAAGATGAGGCACATGGCATTGTAAAACTCTCTCAGCTGGGCAGGGGTGGCTCCGGCTCCTGGAAACTCATGAAGGCACAGAGCCGATCGAGAAGTAGGCTCTGTGGACACAGGCCTAGAGTGTCAACGCTTCCTGCGTCGTATCGGCTGAGCGATGGGGAGAAGTCAAAGAACAGGTGGCCTTCTCCGACTTCTTTTTCTTGTGACCCGAGTGTCCTGAGGACTTTAAGTGGGAAGATGAAGAGTGGTGGTAATTCCATGAGCGGTCTCATGACCTTCCTCTCGAACGAAACCGGGAGCGATGTAGAGTCGAGTGCTGGGCCACCATGAGATTTAGGGACTGCTACCTCAAAGCCTTCGGGTTCATAGCCCGCCACTCGGAGCATGACTCCTGTTCGTGGTCGTACTCCAGGCACAACAAACATGTGAGGTTCAGATCTGTCACCGACATCATTCAGTGACAGGAGTCACACGGCTTAAAACTGGTCTTCCGATACATCTTTGATGCACCAAAGGAGTCCAAAATATCAACAAAACGGTAGAAGTTAGTAAAAAAATGACTAAGGGTAGCTCTCTCTGGATCTGCACGTCGGCTGGCTCGGAACGAAAAGATCTGACATCAGTGCACTTAGAGTTGCACCTATATATGCAACTGCAACGTCTTCACGTTAACCATGATGCTAAAGATGAACGCAGAGTGGACCGACACCACCTGATAGCGCTCAAGGGTACTGCTTGAAGAAAAATCTCTGAATCCAGTCTAGCACCTGGTGGGAAATTCCAGGGTAATGAATCTACAATTAGAAGTCTCTATCAGATTGATAGTTCTTTGAGTGTGTTTTCTGGAATGATTTATGCCATGTATTTAGACTAGGAATCATATATCATATTATGCAAATTGGGGGACGGACAATTTTTTATTGTTTGTCTGAATTATAAGTGGGTGCTTATTTTCTATTGAATGAAAATTTGATAAGAAGCTATGCCATTTTTGATCTAAGGTCCCTGCTTTGTATGTAAAGTTGGAACCCGGATTGTAGAAAAATCAGTCCAATACTATGGATAGTGCTGTGGGCAATGTACAGAGCCTAGAAGCAGATTTCTTTAGCAATAGGAAGTCAGTGTTGGGATTGAGGGCAAGGATGATGTGATCATGATGGTTAAGGCTGGTGTCATTCTGACTGTTTAACAAGGTGCTTTGCGAGCACATGAGTAGCATGTCAGTATAGTATAGGTGTGACCGCACCACGGCAGTTGATGTCTATATTCTACATGAGTAGCCCAAGTTTGGGAAAAGCCATCATAATATTTTCATAGTGCTAAATGTACCTGTGGTCACATTGTTCATTTGCGTTTCAAGTGATAGTTTAAAATCCATAAGCATACCAAAGTTCTTTACTTATATTGATGTGTTGGGGGGAAGATCCAATCTCCTTTTTAATATTCCTAAAGTTAAAATCTCGTTTTTGAGGAATTTCACATCAAATGGTTTTGTAACAGTCAGTTTAATTCCAACAGACGTCCACACTTTCAAAGGTTTGACATGTGTTGGACCTGACATCCATGGGGTTGTTTTCTCCAACCTTTTGCACTCAATTCTCCTGTTTTTGCTGACTTTGTTTTTGCTGGCCTTGGTACATGTCTCAGGCCTGCGATTGCAGCCTGTGTGTGAAATTTTAAACTGCAATTTTGACTTGGTAAAGTGACCCTTTTGCCAGGCCTAAACCTTCCTTTTTAATAATATATGTCACCCCTAGGGTAAGCCCTACAGAATCCAAAAGACAGATTGCAGTGTATTTAAAAAGCTGGACATATTCTTTTAACTTTTACATTACCTGGTAGTGAAAAAGCTTTAAAGACATTTTTCATTACTGCAAGGCCTACCTCTGCCATAGGATAACATTGGGTTAACTTAGATCATTTAATAAGTGCTAACTTTCAATTGGGAGCAAGTGGAGAAGTGGTGTTTGGTCTCTAACAAAGTGTAATTAAAAACATATTTAATGGCAAAGCTGAATTTAAAGTACCATTTCTGAGAATGTCACTTTTAGCATAGTTGGCATTGTCTTGTCCCAAACATTTGGTGCCTGCAGCCTTTATCCTGGGTCATATGACTAGTTGTAGCTGGTAACAAAAGAGGAATGGGTGTTGGCAGGATGGGCCATCTCTGACAGGAGGAGGGGGAGGAGCTCTAATTTACCACCCTTTGCATATCATAAATGGTTTACCTCAGCACACTCACAAAGGGTTTCAGATGGGTTTTTTGTGCCAGGGCAGGGAAGCTGGAAATTCCAGACACCTCTGTAGAACTGCTCTAGAAACTTCTCCCACTTCAAAGTGGGCACCAAGTATAGATAGTGGCCCCCATAATCAACTCTTTAAAAGACTTCTAGACTTGTGGACTCTGCCAGACTAAAGTATTGCCCACCTGTGAAGTCATCCTGACTGACCTGCTTGCTGACCAAAAACCACTTTGCTGTCCAAGGCCTGCTGTTGCTGTACAAGGACACTTTTGCTGCTATAAGATGCCCTGGTGAATCCCACTTGACTGTGTGGACCCAGGACTCCAAGGAATACCAAGGGCCAGTCAACTGATCTCCTGTTCAAACCACAGGGACATAGCAGGCTTCTTCGACCTCAACGGATCGCCACACATCTCGATGCAGCTTGGTGCAACCCACGATCAACTTTGGCCTAGTGCGATGCAGCTCGTCTACAACACCGATGCATCTCAGCACAAGTCCTTGCAGGCCCCGGTAGGTTTTCAACAGAAGCCCAGCACAACGCATCTTGCACCCCTGCACCGACGCAATGCAGTGCAAGTCTCCACATGCCCCACTGGCTTCCTCGACAAAGGCGCACGACCCTGCATCACATGCCTTAATTTTTTTTTTAAATCTCTTTATTATTTCAACAGTAACACACAGGGTGAAACACTCCTGCATCGACTGTTTAGGTACACGGGAACTGGTACATTCCATATATCATATAAACAGAGATTCAATTTAAAACAACAACAGTAAACTATGCCACTTGTTGAGAATTACGCTGCCACTCTACAGAATGGAGGAGGTGCCAGGCATAGAGCTTAAGGAAGAGGAGGGGCATAGGGTGTCCAAACACACTAAAAGGGTGCAGCATGTTTGTGGAGCGGCGTCGAGCAACAGTAATATGAACTGAAGAGTGGGATGGGCCAAGACTCCATGGAAAGGACGATGAGTGTGTCAAGGACTCCCACATGCAACCCCTCCACTAGCACCGCATCAAGCATGAAGGCCACAATAACCCCATCAACCAACAACAAAGAGCATACAATCCTAGAGGAGCACAATTTTATCAAATGCATCAATGTCTGCAATAATTCTAAGGCAGACGTGTGTCGTCCCTGGCCTCCATGCTAACAATGAAGGCATCCCAAATGTCCGACCCACCCTGAACTAGACCTCTTTGCTGTAAATTGCGCAGTGTCTGGGCCTCTGCATGGGACTGCTGTAACAAGACGACAACCAACTGACGTGATTGGGGGTGTGGTGCCTTCCAGTGGGTGGCTGTCATGCCATTAATTGTGTTTGACCAATGACTTTGTGTTTCACCACTGCACATATTAGTTGTTCAATGTTCATCAGTAGCACATTACATGTTGTATTCAGTTTAGCTGCCTATTGGCTTTAACATGGCATTAGACATTACATTCTGTATTCAGTTTAGCTACCTATTGGCTTTAATGTGGCATTAGACATTGCATTTGGTATTTAGGTTAGCTGCCTATTGGCTTTAACGAGGCATTAGACATTACATTTTGTAATCAGTTTAGCTGGCTATTGGCTTTATCGTGGAGTTCGACATTGCAGTTGAAACATTGCAGATGAGCTGTGTTTTTCCACATGGTAGACCAAGCTGTGTTTTTCGTATTGTGTTCACACCGAACCCTAGCGTGATAAGAGAGCGTATATTTTGTGTTTTCCTCTCTATTCAGCCCTGGGAACAAGCGAGATTTGGAGACTTGGCCACTCTCCAACTCTTGTTCTTTTCCCACTCTGAGCCAGCATGTTTTGACTAAGGGGCCTGTTAGCAGACTTTTTACGGTGTCCCTCGGCAGCAGCAAGGGGGAATTTTCCAGGACTTCAGTCAGGAGCGGACGTCAGCTGCCTGACCTCCCGTTTGGGTGGAAAATCTCTTTCTTGCAGTTGAACAGGAGTCATCAACTTGCAGGCATGAGATAGATGACGAGCAGTGATAGGCCCTACAGTGATGAATTTTGACTTTTATTCTTTGCTTTGAAGTTACGCTATAATATAATCACATGTGTTTGCTGTGTACATTGCAATTGAGAAGTACTTTGATATATTTTGCTTTAATTGCTGCGACTACTTTTAAACGTGTGCTTCCAACCTACTAATCTCGTCTCTCAGGAACCTCGTGGTGAAGTAATTATAATAAATGTCTTCTTGAAACTAAGAAGTGCATTCCAGAGAACTTTTGTCAGCTCGGTCATAAGATAAGGAAAGCAAAACAGTGGCTATTTGTTGTTTGAATACAATGAATGCTAAATCAATGAACCTATGTAGTTGCTTGTCCTTGCTGACACACTGTCGCTGACCTAGCAGACAGGACTCAGGTGTTGCCTGCAGGGCGTGGGCAGTGATGTCAGATACCGCATCAGTAATGTGCTGCCAAGCCACGGAAAACGGAGGACAACTCCACACCATATGATAGAAGTCCACCAGAGGGTCCGTGCAGCGGGGGCACACCGGGACCGACGCAGGGAACATACGTTTTTTACGGGAAGGAGACAGGTAAGGGTGGTGTAGATAATTAAATTGGGTGTAGCCGAGTCTAGCATTCTGAGAGACATTCCTAACAGAGGAGAGTGCAGACGACTACGCCACCGAGGACAGAGGCACAGGTAACATCTCGCCCCAACAGGATTTAACATGGTCCAAGCCCTGGAGCGCACCCGGCAGCAATACGGAATAGAACCCTGATATCGCTCTTCTTGTGCCATCCATTAAAAGGACCAGTGTAAGGATCTGTGACGTCGAAGTCTCAACATCGCCCATGCAAAAATGAAGTAGGTGTTGAATAGTGCAATATGCTAAAAAAAGTTACCAGCCGGTATCCTTGCGCTCACCAACAGTTTGTCGAAAGTCAGTAATGTACTGTCTGAATAAAATTGGGAACACCCAAGCCACCCTTGATCAACGGATATTGTATCACGGACAAGGCCGCATGGTGTCTGTCTTTACCCCACACAAAATCTGTTACCATGCCCTATAGTGTCTTAAAGAATGTGCGTGGCAAGACAATGGGGAGCGCTGCAAAGTAATAAAGTAGGCGAGGCAGGATGAGCATCTTAGCGATGGGAACTCTTCCTATGGGAGACAAGGGGAGTCCCCCCCAGAAGGGCGGAGAGCCCCATATGGAGCGAAGAACTTTGCCCAAATTGCCCTCTCTAAGGTCCTTCAAAGAGTGATATGTCTGTATGCCCAGGTATTTAAAGGTGGTATGGCACCATGGCAGGTGATACTCCGGTAGTGCCGACTGGAGACCCGGGGGGGGACAGGAGACAGGGGGAAATGCAAGATTTAGACCTATTTATGCACAGGCCAGAGATGTCGGCATAAGAGTCCAGGGACTCCAAGACTCGACTCACGGATGTCGTGTGGTCGCGCAAATAGATCAGAGCATCATCTTTGTACAAGGAGATTATGTTATGAGTGTAAATTCTGGTATACCCCATTGCTGTCCATGTGTTCTGAAGTGGGCGGCCAAGGGCTCCATAGCTATGGCAACCAACAGGGGAGACAGCAGGCATCCCCGTCTTGTGCCCCTGGAGATGGGGAATGGGTTAGAGACAATCTGTCCTGTCTTGACGCGGGCCGATGGCCTAGAGTATAATGTTCTAATCCATGTTATGAATCCGTTACCAAAGCCCATCGCAGAAAGCGATTGAAAAAGGAAGTCCCAGCTCAATGTGTCAAACGCCTTTTCTATGTCTACGACAAGGCGACTCCATTATGGTTTGGCACGGATGTGGTATTATGCAGTATGCTGACCAATCTCCTAATGTTCAGGAAAGTATTCCTACCAAGTATGAAGCCTGATTGATCCTTGTGTATCAAATGAGGAATATCCAGGAGGAGCCTATTTGCTAATATTTTCCCAAGCGCTTTACAATCTGTGTTTAACTGTGAAAGAGGGCGGTATGAGCGTACATCTAGGGGGTCGCGGACAGGCTTTGGGAGTACCACTATAAGGGCCTCGCGCATCGAGGTCGGCAACTGCCTACAGGTCTGCGCTTCATTAAACACCTGGAGCATGGGTTGTAGGAGATGGGGTTACAGAGATGCAAAGTACTCAACTGGAAGACAACCTGGGCCAGGGGCCTTGTTCCGGGACATTTGGGATAACGCGAGGTGCATCTCTTCCAGGCTGATAGGGCCTTCCAGTGTGGCCACCTGTTCCGGGAGCTCAAGAGAGCTCAAGAAGCCAGCCACTCGTCCCGGCAAGGGGGGTGGAGGGGTGCATATAATTCATGGTAATAGGCAAAAAAAGCTTAGTTAATCGACTCTTGGGTATTTACTATCTCTCCAGTGTCCAATTAGATCATCCCTATGGGCGAGGATTGAGGATTATCGGGTATTTACCAAGCCAATAAACGTCCAGCTCTGTCCCCCTCTGCTTATTGACTTGTAATATAATGCAGATAATCGTGTTTACTCAGCCTATTGTCGGCTTCCCTGTGGCTTGCGCGCAAGGGTGCAAGCACGCCCGCTGATTCCTCGCCTCTAGCCGCTGCAATCTCTACCATGCACAGTTTAGATTGCAGCTCCGATAGCTCCCTGACCAGCACACGATGGAAGCAGCCATGCAGTGGCCCCGTATCACTACTTTGTGAGCATCCCACTCTGTTGCCCTATCAGTGTTGAGTTCTGATTTTGTGAAAAGTAAGTGGTTAGGCATTGAGCGAGTTCTGCGCAGAAAGGGGGATCCGCCAAGGCCTCTGGCTGTAAGCGCCACGTAGGTATCCGAGCTCTCGGGCGGCCCCAGTCCAGAACTACCAGGAGGGGACAGTGATCTGACTCGGTACAGGCCAGATAATTGGAGGTGCGAATCCTAGGTAACATGGAGGGCGGGTGAAAATCAGGTCTATCCTGGTGTGTAGGTCATGCACCAGGGAGTAGAATGAATATTCACGGTACGCCGGGTGCCGCAAGTGCCAAACATCACACAAGCCATTCTTCACTCTCCATGCTTCAAACTCATGCAAGATCTGCCTGCTCAAGGCAGAAGGCAGTGGGGGAAAGGTACGATCCAAATGGACATCCAGAACACAATTGAAATCTCCTCCCCAGATACTCTCCACAGAAGGTACACTAAATAATCCAGCCGGCATTCCATGAAGAAAGCTTTTTTGGATGGAATTGGGTGTGTAAAGCGCCACAAGAGCCAAGGCTGCGCCGTCTAGGGAGCCCTCTATCACCACTTGCCGACCATCTGGGTCTATCCGTGTGTGGAAAATCTTGTATGGCACTCCCAGTGCAAACCAAACTGCTACGCCCCGAGCAAAAGATGAGGAGGTAGTACCCACCAATTGACCTCTCCAGCTGATGCGCATTTCCTCTGTTTCAGAACAAACACTGCCTTTTTTAATATGAGGACTAAAGGCTGTCTGAAAACCATCCCTGGAAATCAATTGGAATTGTACTTGGAACTTAATATGCACAAAGAACGTCACATTTACAATTTGTCATCTTCACAAAATAAATATGTGACATTAAATAACATTCCACTTCAAAGTTTTTTTGTATGGTCATGAAATGATTGCACACACTGTTACCGGTCTGGGAATCAAGTTTTACATGAGGGAAATGAATTGAGCACTCTGTCATTTCCAACAGGAATATGTAAATGTCTTGAAATGATCGCGCAAGCCTTTGCCGATCTGAACACCAAGTTTAACATGTGGAAAATGAATAGCGCACACTGTCAATTCCAACAGGAATATGTAAATGCCATGAAATGATCGCACAAACCTTTGCCGATCCGAACAACAAGGTTGTCATGCAGGAAATGAATCGCGCACACAGCCGATTCCAACAAGAATATGTAAATGCCATAAAATGACCACACAAACTTTTGCCGATCCGAACACCAAGGTTGTCATGCAGGAAATGAATCGTGCACACAGCCGATTCTAACAAGAGTATGCAAATGCCATGAAACAATCGTGCAAACCTTTGCCGATCCAAACACCAAGATTGTCATGCAGGAAATGAATCGCGCACACAGCCGATTCTAACAAGAGTATGCAAATGCCATGAAACGATCGCGCAAACTTTTGCCGATCCAAACACCAAGATTAACATCAGAGCAATGTTTTGCGTACTTTGAAAGTTTCAAGAAGAGGCCCAAAAATTCAAGAGTCTTTTTAGAGCAGGGTCGGGGCCCAGCCCGACCACCATCTTACCACCCTGCTCTAGGATCACCAAGATAATGTCAAGCAGGCCTGGAACGTCAAGGTAGGCCTCCGGAACAGGAGCTCAGGAAACTGCTGCTGCTCTGCACTGGGACCCCTGAATAGTGAGCACGTGGAGCTGGGCTGGCTCCCTTATATAGAGTCTGGCCCAGCCCACAGACCACACCTAGTCATGCTGCAGAGAAAACTTCTAGAAGGTCCTAGAAAGGGACCACACCATAACGCACTCAATAAGTCTGCAGCAATACCTTGCAATTGAACAGTTATTGCAAACATCATTAATAGTGTTTTTCAAGGTTAAAGTCTGCAATGCAAAAGGTTAACAAACTGCATATAAACACAATGCATGTATTATGCTCTTGCATAAAGGCTGGGTTTTTTCATTTTCGTCGTCTGTGGAGTTCGCACTGTCCGTGATGTTGACAAACCCATTATTGAATCGCAAAATGGCTTTGTGATTCGGTATTAGGAAGGCACGTGTTAAGAGCGTCCCTTCCTAATAATGACTTGCAGGGGGATGTAAGAATATTTTGCGTCCGAAATGCGGTTGCAGACATTAAAAGGAAGCTTCCATTGGTTTCAATGGGTCTCCGGGTTCTTTGCGGGATAGGCGTAAAAAATGTTTACGCTAATCCTGCAAAGTTCCTGACCAGCATAAAAAATGATAACGTTAGTACACCTGCCTATCGCCATGGAGCGCCATATTTTGAATATGGCGCACACATGGCGGTGTTGGGGGGGCACTATGGGGCGCAAGCACTCAGTAGATTAAAAGAAACATGCAGTGAAAGTGAAAGATCCAACGTCCAATTTTGAGTAGTCTTTGATCATGGTAGTAGCTAGTTAGATTTTGTACACATCAGTAACTACACCGCTCCACCTACTGATAGTTTGATATCTCTACAGTGTTGGGAATGCATGGGGTATGTCTTCCGGTAGAATGGCCAACGCATGGCTTCCCATCCAGGTTCATTTGATAAAGAGCAGATCTGACCTGTAGTCATTTAATAGGTCGAACAATGTATGATACAATTTTTTTAAGGATCTGGAGTTTGTCGGTATTCATGGCAAGTGTGTGTGGACTAACTGAAAGGTTGTATGCTTCATTTTGGCTTTGTTCAATAAGATTGTTTCTCTTGAAGACGGGGTTACAGGACCTGGTGGTGTAAGGTGTTGGGTATCCAGAGTTCATTTAACTCATGTGGTGACTGGGATGGCTCTTGGATGTGATGCAAATGAGCATGTTTTTTTAAACTATTTTTAAGAAAGTTTTTCATAAAATGGTACATGATATACAACAGCACATCCATCAACAGTGCTACATGGGATTTAACATGCAATCATACACGGTTGTAATAATACAGTACAGAGTCAGCGTGTCTAACACTCACAAATGAGCATGACTGACTGTTCTGGTAGACTTTCTAATAGGTGATGTGAAGGTTTCTTGCTGTTTTGCTCTTTTGGTTGTCCTGGTTGCTGTGGATCCTTTGGTGGTGCCCGAGAAGGGACTTCAGTTGTTTTCTACTAATTCTTGTCTGAGGTTGGGCAAGGAGTAGCAGTATGGGCAATGTTTTCAATGTCACACAATGTACTAGGTGATCCATAGCACATTGGTTGCATCGGTGCATGTTCTAGATAGTACTGAGTCCAGTTTGTTATGATAATCTAAGAGAGGGAGTTGGCCATTGATAGAATTAGGGTGAGGAAAAGTGGAGAAGTGTGAATTTTAGTTGCTAGTAGGAGGGGCATGACAGAGAGCAATTAGTGATGTTTGTGGGTAAATAGGGGTGAGGGAAGGTGTGGCATTTATAGTAGGATAGTTTGAGGCTATTAGAGGTTCACATGTTGAAAGCACATTAGTGTTATTAACCATGGGCCTCAGTTGTGGCATATGTTATGGCAGGAAGTATGTATTAGAAGTGGAGGAGAGTGCTTATTAGTGAGGGATCTGCTGCAGACATAAAAACTAATAGATGCCATGGATCAACAGACTTCGAATCTAGAGTGTGCTAATTGGGTGTAGAGGAGGAATAGGGTAGGTAATGCAGTAAAGTGATAATATTAAGCAAACTAAAAGGAGGGTGCATCTGCATTAATGGACAGACACATAGCCGTGGCAGAAGGAAGAATTATTTTTGAATGATTGTAAAACATTGCTCTTTATCTGCTCTAACAATCACATAATCCACAGTAGGAGGTCTGTGGGTTCCACCCACAAGCAGTGATGTAGCTACCCTATTGAAGGACCACAGTACTTTCAATAGTGGGGTCTATAGGATCCACCCACATGCAGAGATGTCAATAGCCTAGGAAATGACCATAGAACCTAGAGTAGTGGGTGTAAGTGGTCCATCCAGCAGCTGATATGTCTCTACCTTGGACCAGAGAATCCACAGTAGTGGTTCCACAAGCTCCATATTGAGGTGGAAAATGTGTTATCAAATGAAAATTCACAAAATTCACAGTAGACAGTACAAATCACCTTCTGTGATATTTTTCCCAGCAGTGCTGCTCAGGTTTTAAAAAGTGAGCATTCAGCAGGAATTTTACTTTGTACACCCTTGCATTGTGCTCCTTTCTCGGTTCAAGGCACAGTTGGTCAAGCCAGGGGATTAAAACAAGTTATTTGGAGTATGTAGACAATGATGATATGGTTTATTTCATTGCTATGTCAGAGGAGAATGGTAAAAAGAAGGGGAGAATCACCATTGCACCACAGATTTGGCAGATAAGTGATTGCAACCTGATCACACCATTCTACATGAGATGTGAAGAAACAATGTTTTGACATGTCTGTGATTTCCTGCAAAGGTGAATCCTGCATTGAGTTGGCAAGACACAAACACTGGATAGTGTTCGGTCAATAATTTGTCCTTGTATAATAAATCGTGCAGATATCATACACACTAGATAATCCTAGGCCAATAATTTGTCCCTATGTAATAAAAAGCACAGATATCATAGGGCCTTCAACAAAAAGAACTATTCCCCTTGTCAGAAAAAAGGGAGGGATCACATGGGAATAAATTTGTCACCTGGGGCCACACTGGGAACTCAAAGCAGCCCTACCAAATTTTGGTTAGACTAGCCCCTGTATGGTGCATAGCGAGCGAGTGCAGCAAGCGAGACTGACCACTACAAGGAGGATTTGGGCGATTCTACCTTAAAGAAAATTTGGGAAAAAATTGCACAAATGGCGCATTCTACAACACGTTTTATGTTATGTATTCAATTGTATTAGCTATTAAAGGATAGTAAGTGATTACCACACAGTACACCAGGATAGAACAATCTTTGTGGAGATGTTACACAAGTCAAAGGAGACTATAAATTGTAATACTGGTAGTCATGTTTTAAGAGTGTGTGGTCTGGAGAAGCACAAATTCAGGATTCTGAATGTAACACAGTTGTTAGGGTTGGCTTAACTAATAAAAATGTATTTCTATTCAAACAAACCCTTTGTAGCAGAATTAGGATAATGAATGTCTGGAAAAACATAACTTTCTAATCTGTACCATGCAGTTTGCGAGCAACTTTTTGATGGCAGTTCATAGCTCACTGTGCTACATTACTGTTGTAACTTATGAAGGGCAAAGTAACAGAAGGACCTCTCCGATAAAAGCAGAAACCCCCTTAGCCATGCATATAAAAACTGTTCTGTAATCTGCATAGTACATGCTCTCTGCAGCATGTATATTAAACCCCACCTCTACCTTATACGAGTCAAAACTGCCACTAGACAATACTCCAATCTCTGGACAAAAGGTACATTAATCACCAGAGTTGTTATCTTTACACTTTTATTATTGCCTGAAAACTGCTAGAAACACATGGAACTCTGCAGTGGGTACTTTTAAAATTGCTGCATTTCTACAAAAACATGTTCCTAATAATAAAGCAGCTCCCCGCTTCCAACCTTACGGGAAAAAGCCAATACGGCCAGTCCGACCTTGTTTGTCACTGAACAGCAGCATTTCATCAACATAGGCTACCAGCCATTTCAGAAACATTGCTAAGTGAACAGCTTCCATGTTAAAGTCCTACTGGACATCTAGCTGCGGGAAGCGACCTTGCAGAAGACATTTTCTTGTTTTTCTCAGGAACCAAAAATGTTAGTTGTAAGCCTTCCCTACCTCAACAGCAGGGATCTAAACTCATTGCCATTAACCTCATGTGCATCCCTATTCATAACATAAAAACCAATAAACTATCTCTTCTCCTTAATGTGGTTCAACACACACTTGGCCACTTAGCTGATAGTACGAATCTTCTAACAGAACGTGATTTCAATATACTCTTCTTTATTTAGACATGGTTCAGATCAACATCACTCTGTCTTCGATAAACTCATCCCAAATGACTGCAACATCTACCAACATCTACCAACTCTCTCGTTATGATCCACCAGCCCCCCATTTGCTTCACTTTCCTCCCATTCCCCAGTCTACCTAGCTTCACACTCCTCTCTGCATGCTTATCTCCTATACACAACACAAGACATTTATCCTCATTGTACCTCCACTATGCAAAGTGTTGTCATCAGTGATGTCATACAACATGTATGAAATGACATCACTGATGACATCTCAAATTACATCATCAAGAGAGAGTGGAAGTTTTTTGTATTGTTTACATAGTGGGGGTAAGTGCCATATTACTTGACTACCTAATTTTGTACAGCATGGGTCCACCTATTGAGTGTGTTTACAAAACACATCTCCTAATGCACCATAAGTGTGAAGAGATATTGAAGATTTTATACATCTTCGTATTCAAGAGTATCTATGTGCAGCTGACAATGACTTTTGTTAATTATGTTCCACCCATGTTTTTGGTACTTCAGTAAAAGTTTTCAAATGGAGCAAGATTCTACATAGTAGACACTAAAGGGCCATATTTACAAGAAATAACGCATTGCTGAGTTGCATCAGCGCTGCAACAAAATAACTTGTACTTCGGTATGACAGAATCCTACACCATGGGTGAGTTGTATTTACAATACAGCGCACCATGGTGTAAGGACCCTGCCTGCATTAAAAAAAAAAACGCATCTGTGTGTGCCATGTCGTAAAGAAATCTGACTCTTGGTGCAAAAGTGACGCAGGGCTCACTTGTAGCACGTAAAGCTAGTAAAAAATCGTCTCTATGTCACTTTTGAGTGCAGAATGTGTCTGGCTTTGTGTGGCCTTCTAGGTATGGGTATGCAGCCTGCTTGTCAGAGTCACCAGATCCTTGGGGTCTGTGCACGTTCCCAACACGTCCACCACTGAACAGCTCCAAGACTGATAGATAAATCACAGAGACTGAGACAGTCCAAGAGGGGAAGAGGGGATTAGGAAGGGAACAGCTGGGAAGGAGACCTGTAGTAAGAAAAAGGTTAGAACACACAATATGAAAATTATATTTCCTGAAATCAATACTAGACTATGATTCTAAGCCTAGTCACTCTGAAAACATGAACAATCTAAGAGTTAAGTTTAAAATGACTAAGTTTCAAGATGGCCGGATACCTGTTAGAGGAATCAAGATGAATTAAATGAAAACTTTCTTATTCAAGTACTTTCCTTTACATGAGAATCAGAAAAAACATTCTGACTAAATTTTAAACCAGTAATATAAATCCTGTTTTGAGAATGTATGCTAGGACCATACGATATTGCATCTAGAAACTCTGGCCTTCTGTGTACTCTTAAAATGTTTCAACACAAATTGCGTGTATTGCAGATATATATATATATATATAGTAAACACCATAAAAGGATTGTGCACCATGAATAACACAATATGGATTCAGGAAACAAATCACATAACTTGTCAACTCGAATATTACATAATTAATATCTTAGAATAGTAGCATACAATAAACAACATGAATTAAACTTGAGGAGAGGATTGTGCGTCTTGCCAATTTGAGTGTTACCATGTAAAATACCAAGAAATGGTAGCACGCAATGAATATCAAAGTCAAATCATGATTAATCGAATCACGCGTCTTGCCGATTCGTAAAACACGATGTAAATGTCAAGGAATAACAGCTCACAATAAATAACAAGATCAAAGTACAATGAAACGAATCGCGCTTCTTTTGCCGATTCTTAAGCCACCATGTAAAATGTCAAGAAATGGTAGCGCGCAGTGAACAACAAAGTTAAATGCTCATGAAACGAGTTGTGCGTCTTGCCAATTCGTAAAACATCATGTAAATGTCAAGAAATAGTAGCGCGCAATGGACAACAATGTTTAAACACCATGAAACGAATCGCGCGTCTTGCCGATTCTTAAGCCACCATGTAAATGTCAAGAAATGGTAGCGCGCAATGAATAACAAAGTCAAACCTTCATGAAATAAATCGCGCTTCTTGCCTATTTGTAAACTACCATATAAATGTCAAGAAATGGTAGCGCGCAAGTAATCTGTTACTCATTTAAGAATTTAAACCAAGAATATGAAAATTCTAAATAACGGTGTCGGGACAGTCCAACCACCGTCTTACCGCCTGGAACAATGATCACCAATGAAGGATTAGGGCAGAAGACTGGAAGATCCAAATAGGCAGCCGGGACAGGAGCTCAGGAAGAAGCTGCTGCTCTGCACCGGGACCTCTGAATAGTGAGCACTGGGAGTTGGGCTGGCTCTCTTTTATAGAGTCTTGGCCCAGTCCAGAACCACGCCCAGGCATGTTGCAGGGAAAGTCTCTGGAAGGCCCTGGAAAGGGGCCACACCCTAACACACTCTGAAAACCTGTAGCAATACATTGCAAAGTAACAGTTTTTGTAAGCATATTAAAAATAAGTTTTCAGGATTGAACTCTGCAGTGCAAAAGGTTAACCCACAACATATCAGCACAATGCATAAATTACTTTCTTTTGAGAGTGCTGGGTTTTTGCATTTTTGTCGCCAATAGAGCGCGTATTACTCTGGTGTTGACACTGCTCCACTGGTGTGTCACAAAAAGAGATGTACAGGTTGCAGAAGCTGTATGAAAATATGCTTCGTGGACTAGAACAACACATCATGCATGGACATCTGAAACCCTACACAACCTGACGGTAACAATGCAGGCCACTTGGCACCATGAGGCCTATCTCATAGGCTCTCATTATCCTAATGAGACCACTAGATTTCGAGCGGCAGAATCGCCTGTGGTGTGGGAGATTGAGTCTGACTCACTACAGGTGGCACCTGTCACCCTAATCTGGGTTTTGCGGCTAACTAGCAGTGCCTCATCTCTACCCAAGGGCAGGGATGATTAGGCAGCCGAGCGCATGACATAACTGGTTTCTCAGGGAAGCCGTGGTCACTCAGGTCTTATCCATTTCTCTCAGTTACATTAGTCTCATACATACAATGACAAACAGAGGCAGTATATGTTTCAGTAATGTTTTTAATGAAGCGACTGCATCTTAAATAGCAAAGCGTGGGCTGCAATAACCAGGACGATACAGCATGACAAGATTAAAATTGTGACAAGAAGAGTAAAACATAAAAATAATTCTACCATATTGTCACTAGAGTCAAAAGATTAATTCCTACCTAGGCTACAATAGTGCACAGCGTGTTAAGCTCTAATTCTGCCCTTCAGGTTCACCTGGGAAGACATCATCCCCCATACCTGAGCAAAGGCCTGAAGTCTGCATTCACAGCTGTAGCGAAGCATTCAGCAATCAGCATACAGTTGTGGTTCTCTGGCTGGAATCTTCCTCTAAAGTGTAAGGGACAGGGAAGTGTTTTTATAATAAAACATCTGATGTTCTGAGAAAATGTCCCTACGTAAGGATGTGTATTTTCTATGAATGTCAGAGACTAAACTTATACCACGGTCACCGGCAACCTATCTTGCTGCAGCCTTGGAAGAAGCACAGAGTGAGCAAGAATGTCTTGTTTGAGAACAGAGTACTGGCCTAGGTGAAAACAATTAGGTAGAAATAAATAAAACAAGACCGTAAAAGTGGCTATTGTAACAATAATAAAATGAAGGCGAATAAAATATATCTAGGTTAAAGTGCACAGCGGCAGGCCTAGTGTGTTAAAATAAAGTGATTGAAGCTATAACTAAAATGGCTACACAACACCCTTGCCATTGTTAGTTGAAGGTGGTTCAAAGCCTAATTAAATCTAAAATGCCACTAAAAGCTCAACCTAAGATATACTTGTAAAAGAAAAATGTCACAAATGACAGGTTAAAAGGACACATGAGCATATAAAAGGATAATTTAAAACTGTTAACATGTGGCATCAACGGGACCGAATTTCAAGATTCAGAGTTATTTTTGGAACTTCCAATCGATTCCGGGACAATGGAGGACACAAAATCTTCCACTTCGGCAGGTGTTAAAGTTGGAAAGGCATCGCGGAGAAGGACCAAGGAGCAGTTGTGTTCCATAGCCAGAGCTTCAGCCAAGGTGGCCTTCCGTGGTGTGCCCAGTGATGAGTTAAGAGCCACATCCTCCAGGAAGGGCAACTCATAAGTCGCTTCCCGTAGCAAACTCACCCTCAACGTGCATGTCTGGTAAGAAGCCCTCAACGAGAATATCAGCAGATCAGCGTCCAATGAAAGCAAGCGATGCGTAGAAAGACAAACTTCCAGTGCATGTTCGAAAGAGCACCAGAGGCACCGAAACACGGGCGGCACACAATGTAAAACCGGTCTGAATGACAAGGACCAGTCACACTCCCATTGCTCCTGGAGTGTTGCTCCAAAATACTGCATCATGCATTCACGACACAGCTGGACTGACGGGAGCGCTTTCATTCCTCCTTGTTGCGGTGGGACAGCCATTGCGCATAAAAAAAGCAACAGAAAAACGGCAATTATTACAGACAAAGTTATTGGAAATCCCTCAAAAATTCTGGAGAAAATTGAGTGGATAGCAGATGGTATCAAACCTAATATGGAGGAGAAGGTGTGAACGAAACCAGAACCAACAGCCTTAAAGAAATTTGCGATTCCAGTAGTACTGGATGCATTAAATATCCGTCCCACGAGTTCACCAAAGTGTCTCGGAAAGTTAGTACTTAAAAGGGTCTGTATCTCTGCTGACGACCTTGCCACCTGAAGTGCATAGGTCTTGCTGCAGATGTAAGAGCCACATGTTTTTGAAACAATAAAGCCTTGAGTCTGCTCAACTTGTCAAAATTGACATTAGAAGTAGCAATGTGAGGCCAAATGTCCGCTACCTCTTTTATTCTAGTGGGAGGAAAAAGTACGTTCCCGCAGCATGTAACAATCTTAGAAACCGAAACAACATAAACTATTCCAGCTCACATCCCACAACAGTCTTCACCATTGAAGAGGACATAGCTGCCGTTTGAAAGCACCTGGAATGTAGGTCTAATCAAGGGGACTGGGACTTCTTTCAGATAACAAGCCAAGTTCGCTGCAGACCCGTTACATGCCCCGTGCAAGGACAGCTGTTTACAAACCATTGAATGGCTGACAGAAGTCTCGCATTCACTACCGCTAAAAAAGACTTCTTTCATGCCACTGAGACATTTGTAAGAGAAGGGTAGCTCCCACACCTCTTGGATGTAACTATCTCCCAGCCTTTCATATCTGCCTACCGGAATGTGTTTTAAACAGGAGGTGAATTGAAGTGTAGAAATAGGCAGATTTAAGACTCTTTGTATTAACCACTCAGCAGATGGTATTTCAGCCACAGTAAAAGGCAGCATTTCTAATTTTTCGATGTTTAACATGACATAAGTCGCTTCTTTCTTAGCCATTAATTGTTGTTGTCGTGTTAAATTAAAAGAAGAAAATATTTCCCTTGCGCTAACATGTTGCCAGGGAACGTGACCTGCCTTCAGTGTTTGAAGTGTCCAACCCAACTGCATAATGGACCTTAGCTGGCTCTGTCCATGATGTAAGGAAGACATGTCTGTTTGTATAATGTCTATAGCAGAAGAGACGATGTTATTTAAGTTGTATATCCGGTCAGACAGGGTATTAATCCCATTATCTACAACAGCTAATGCCTTTTTCAGATTTTCTTGTTTATTTGCCTTAACCGGGCAGCAGCTTCTTGTTGTGAAAGCTTCCAGATTTCATTATATATTTCATAGAAGAAGTGTTTTCTGCATTGTTTTCTGGGGCCTAACAGGAAGTCCTGTAAGTCAGTGTTATTAGACAGAAGACTGAGGTGTTCTCTAACTGCGTCTAGTGAGGAAGTCTTTGACCATTGCTGGCATAGTTTCGCTACACTGTATGTTGTTACTATAACCGTATGTTTGGACGATATATAGCGAGGGTCCGGCCTACTAGTTCTAAAACCCCCGAGGAGTTGATAAAACATTTGTGAAACCCATTGGTATTTATTGGCCACAATAACCACCTGCCAGGACGTGTCAGTGAAACATTAAGTGTGCCATTCTGGACCCATTCATCGAGCTGATCTTCAGTTGCATTTATATATTTTTGTCATTTTTAACATTTTGCAGGGACAGGTATACTGGGCGTGTTCAATTCCTTAATCTTTGCTAAGCCTAAAAAACTCATTTGTTGTACAGTTTCATTTAAAAATATCATTTGAACAGGTATCAGGCATGCTCTAAATAAAGCATTTGCCAATGTCTAGTTCCCCACACACTTTTTAAGTCAATCGATTTCAGCCAATATTCATAGCCTTCTATAGTCAACCGGTAAACAAAAGAATCCGAATATATAAATTTCGTATTTGTCAGCAGTATGCATATGTTTTCTGTAGGTGGCAATTTAAAATAATACAACTCAGCATTTTTAACATCGTGCCCAGAAAAATATGTAATCTTTTCAGAATAAGTTTTAGAACTCCCTTGTGGTGGAGTCGGACAATGTTCCCATTGTGTATAATTAAAAACAGTCTTTGGGCTGCTTGCCCTGTGGATGAAATGGTGCCCATAATAATTATAGCAAAACACACCACCATAATTCTCTTTAGATTGATAAACATCTTCGTTTTCAAATACAGTATAATACTGCAATTCAGTAATCATAGAATCAACTGTCTTCACATCCCAATCATCAGAAACAGCCCTGGGTATTATTATATCATTCATTGAAAGCTGAAACACATATAGTATTTGAATGACCTCCGTAGGGACGGATATATCAAATGTTACTTTATCCCAAACAATCCCATCAGGAATTGGTATAGCGGAAATGTTCACAAAAGACAAGTCTCTGCAGACCTAGTGAGAAGAAAAATGTGGTTTTAGGACCTCATCCACCAGTTCAACTGTTGATTTTCCAGAAAGAAAATGACCATATATCAACAAAAAGAAAGTGATGACAAACCCAATCCAAAGCAAGAAGTCTAGTACAGTCAAGGAAAGCCACAGATAGTTCCATGGAAGAATTAAGCAAGTTACTTTAAGCCAATTTATCAGCTTACGTGTTTTTGACAGTTCAGGTGTCGAAGAGGCGAATGAGTCCGAGACGTCATCATTGATGTTGGCAAAATATCCAGAAGCAGTTGGTGTTTCCCGTGGTGGCACAGGATAGATAGCACCATCCGTCTGTGTCAAAGTTGTGTCAAATCGATCAGTTATTTCTGTATTATTTGATGTCAGTGGAACTAATGCAAGATCATTTTCCACCTTCCTCGAGCTCGGAGAGGTGTCAGTGTTGCTGCTTACAACTTGTAGAGGAACTTCTTGACCTCTACAAGTCAAGTCTCAGTAGTGAGAGGGATTCTGGAACTACTGGCTGTTCCTTTTGGTCGGCTGTGCAGGATCGGCCACATGGTGTAATTTGACATTGTCGATGGAGACAAAACGATTTTCTTTGGCACCTGCCAACAGTGTTAGAATAACAGTTCTGGTACCGTGTATTCCTGAGACTGGGACTGGTGCATGATAAGAAGGAACAAATTCCCTTTCACAGCAACCTTTTCACGTACTAGATCCCCAACTCTAGGAATCCAACCGGTAGGCGTTACAGGTACATCCTTAATTCCTATGGAGGCAGCACTGGCAGAAGTGTTGTCATCACTAAACTGTTGTAATTCTTGTAAGACAGTGACACATTCATTTATGTCAAAAGGTGTTTCTGCTGCCTCCACGCCAGGACCATCAAGATCTGGAACATACATTTGAGTTCTGAACAGGCACTCATATGAAGTACGACCCCACAGGGACCTTCTCGGCAGATTATTAAGTGCTCTCTGGACTCCATACAGGTGGTTAAGCCAACTACCACCCGTACCAGAGACTCTAGCTGTTAAGGATTGCTTTAAATCATGGTTTAATCGCTCCATGACACTATTTCCTTAGGGATGAAATGGAGACAAGTACTGGAGTTGGACCCCAACAAAGCCATGGCGTCCCTGAGTGCCCTTGAGGTGAAAGCAGGGCCCTCGTCCGAGTGGAAAGCCGCAACTGCATATGTACCGATAAAGACTCGCAAATCTTTAATAACAGTCCGAGCGTCAGCCGAGCGTTGTGGCCACACCCACAGAAATCTGGAGCAGGAGTCAACAGTGACTAGGATGTATTTGTATGCACTGTCCGGTGTTAGGGGACCGCAGTGGTCCAAGTACACACATTGTAAAGGTTTGTTAGAAATTTGGAGGGGTGTCTGCGTTGGGCGCTTAGCGGTGGAAACTTTAACTTGTTGGCAGATTTCACAACAAAGGACATACTGTTTGGCCTCTTTATACAGGCCTGGCCACCAATATCGGGCTTATAACAATGATATTGTAGCCTCCACACCACCATGGGCAGAAGCTACCCCTTCATGCACTGCTTTAATAAACTCTGGTCTTAAATTTGTTTTGGGAATATCTCGCACCCCTACGCCTGTTATCAATCAATCAATCCAAAAAATGTATAGAGTGCGCTACTCACCTGTGAGGGTCTCAAGGCACTGAGAGGGGGTGGAGGGGGATAAAAAAGGTGGGGGCAAGGAGGGTCACTGTTTGAACAGCCATGTCTTGAGGCTCTTTCTGAAGAGCAGGAGGTCTTTGGTTTTGCGAAGGTTGGTGGGGAGGGAGTTCCAGGTTTTGGGGGCGAGGTAGGAGAATGACCTGTCTCCTGTGGTGGTGTGTTGGATGCGGGGGACTGTGGCTAGGGCGAGGTCGGATGATCGGAGGTTGCGTGTGGGAGTGTGGAAGTTCACTCTTTCGTTGAGGTAGGTTAGGCCGGTGTTGTGGAGGGATTTGTGTGCGTGGATGAGGATTTTGAATGTGATTCTCTTGTCTATGGGGAGCCAGTGAAGGGATTTGAGGTGTGGTGAGATTTGTTTGTGGCAGGGGAGGCCGAGGACGAGGCGTGCGGCTGTGTTCTGGATTCACTGGAGTTTGAGTTTGAGCGTGGTGCCGGCGTAGAGGGCGTTACCGTAGTCTAGCCTGCTGCTGATGAGTGCATGGGTGACTGTCTTCCTGGTCTCTGGGGGAATCCATTTGAAGGATTTTTTTAGAGTGCGGAGTGTGTGGAAGCAGGAGAAGGTTAGGGCATTGATTTGCTGTGTCACTGAGAGGGAGGGGTCTAGGATGATGCCGAGGTTGCGACCGTGGTTTGCGGGGCCTAGGGCAGTGGGCCACCAGGAGTCGTCCCATGTGGTTTTGTTGGGGCCGAAGATGATGATCTTGGTTTTGTTGGAGTTAAGTTTGAGGTGGTTAGTAGTCATCCAGTTGGCGGTGTAGAGGAGGGCAGCGTGTAGGTTGGTTTTGGCGGTGGTGGGGTTGCGGGTGAGGGAGAGGATGAGTTGGGTGTCATCTGCGTAGGAGAGGATAGTGATTCTGTGTGCTCGGATGTTGTTGGCTAGGGGGGTCATGTAGATGTTGAAAAGTGTGGGGCTGAGGGAGGACCCTTGGGGGACTCCGCAGATGATCTTGGAAGTGGTGGAGTGGAAAGGTGGAAGGCGGACTCTCTGGGTCCGGTCGGTGAGGAAGGAGGTGAGCCAGTCTAAGGCTTTGTGGCGAATTCCTATGTTGTGGAGGCGTGTGCGGAGTGTGTGGTGGCAGACTGTGTCAAAGGCTGCGGAGAGGCCTAGGAGGATGAATGCGACGGTCTCGCCTTTGTCGACTTTGGTCCTGATGTCGTCAGTCCATGCGATGAGGGAAGTTTCCATGCTGTGGTTCTTGCGGAACCCGGATTGTGAGGGGTCAAGAGTGTTGTTTCCTGCGAGGAAGTGGGATAGGCAGGCGTTGACTAGTTTCTCGGCAACCTCGGCGGGGAAAGGGAGGAGGGAGATGGGGCGATAGTTGGAGAGGATCTCCGGGTCGGCTTTGTTTTTTTTTTAGGAGATCGGTGATTTCCGCGTGCTTCCAGGGGTCTGGGTAGGTGGCGGAGTTGAAGGAGGAATTGATTATGTCACGGAGTATGGGGCGATAGTTGGGCTGGCTTTGTTGTATATGCGATGTGGACAGGGGTCGGAGAGGGATCCGGAGTGGATGGAGTTCATGTTTTTTTCGGTTTCTTTGAGTGTGGTGGGGGTCCAGGAGGTGAGTGCGGTGGGGGGAGTCATGAGTGGGGGTTGGCTTCGGTGAGTGAGGGGTGTGTGCGGCGGGTGTGTGTGGTATGAAGCTGTTGTGGATGTCCAGGATTTTGTGGTGGAAGTGGTTGGAGAGGGCGTCACACAGGGGCTGTGTGTGTGAGGGGTCTATGTTGCTGGCTTTTGGGTTTGGCAAGTTCATTAATGATGGTGAAGAGTTCTGTGCTGTTTTGAGAGTTGTTGTCAAGGCGTGTCTTGTAGTGATCTCTTTTGGCGGTGCGTATCAGTTGGTGATGGGTGCGAATGGTGGTTTTGAGGGTGGAAAAGTTGATTGTGGAGGGTTCTAGTCGCCATATTTTCTCCGCTTGGCGGCATTTGCGCTTGGAGTCTTGGAGTTCAGGGGTGAACCATGGGGCATTCTTGATGTTGCGGGTGGCGATGTGTTTTCTGAGGGGGGCTAGTGTGTCTGCGCAGGTGGTGATCCATTTGGAGAGGTTGTGTGCTCCTGTGTTGGGGTCGTTGGCGTGGGGGGGTTGTGAGCTAGTTGGGAGTTTAGTTGTTCTGTGGGGATCTTGTCCCACATCCAGTAGGGTGTGGTGTGTTGATGGTGGTCTGTGTGGGGTTTGGTGAAGGAGAAGTGGACGCAGTGGTGGTCAGTCCAGAGGAGTTCGGTGGTGTGGGTATAGTCTATGCGTTGGCTTGATGTGAAAATTGCATCAAGCGTGTGTCCTGCTGAGTGGGTGGGTGTGGTGACCAGTTGTTTGAGTCCGAGGTTGGTGAGGTTGTCTATGAGGGCGGTAGAGTTGTGGTCTTGCAGGTTTTCCAAGTGAAAGTTGAAATCACCGAGGAGGATGTAGTCTGTGGAGGTGAGGGCTTGCGAGCTGATGGTGTCAGCAATGGTGTCGCAGAAGGCGGGGTGTGGTCCTGGTGGTCTGTAGATTAAAGTACCTCTGAGGGTGGAGTTGTTGTTAATGTGGATCAGGAAGTGCATGTGTTCTGTGTTGCCGATAGTGTCTTGGGAGCTGGTGGTGACTTTGATGGTGTCCCTGTGTAGGATGGAGATGCCACCTCCTGGCCTGTTGAGGCGGTCTTTGCGTTGGAGTTTGTATCCCTTGGGGGTGGCGATGGCTATGTCGGGTTCGGAGGAGGTGTTGGTCCAGGTTTCCGTGAGGAAGGCGATGTCAGGTGAGTGTGATGTGATGAGGTCCCAGAGTTCTATGGCAAGGGAGCGGGTGTTGAGGAGCAGGCAGTTGAGGTGGTTGTGGTGGGCAGTATTGGTGTGGTGCATGAGGGTGTTGTTGCGGGGTGTGTTCTGGTTGTGGGCTGGTGTGCGGCTGTTGGTTGGTGGGGGTGGGGGAGAGCAGGTGAGTATTGCGTTGGGGGTATTGTGTTTGTTGAAATGGGGGTCGCTTAGGTTGGTGTGTGGTGTGAGGGATGTGGAGCAGGAGAAATTACAGGTGTGGCAGGTGAAGGGGCCATGAGTGTGTGTGGGGCTGGAACTTCACTTCAGCATTTAGGCAGCCTCCCATTCGGTAGGAATATTTAGCAGGAAATGCTTTTGGATAGGACGTACCATCAGCAGTAGCTTTCACAGCAGCCCATATGTCTTCGTCCGGTTTCGCACTTAAGCGGGTTACTGCAGCAACAGTGGTCGTAGAAACTGCTGACTTTGCGGCTTCATCAGCCAGTGTATTTCAAGCCACGTGTATTCCAACGCGCTGGTGTCCAAGTGTATGTATATCATGGACATTTGGTAGCGTTTCCTTCAGATCTGCTACTTTCTCCCACAGAAGTCTGTGTTTAATTGTGTTGCCTTTAGAATCTCTGAACCCATTCCATCGCCAGTAATGCAGGTACTCATTGAAGGAATGGACACAATAGTACGAGTCACAAACAATCAGCGTGTGCTGTGCAGGATCTGTATGTTCCAGTGCCATCCCCAGAGCTTTCAGCTCTGCTAGGTGTGCTGTGCAATCCCCTAGGGTTTGCGTAAATGTATGTTGGGGACAGAATTTATTATCCTCCATGTAGCCACTTACAACTGCGCAAGCAGCGGAGTATTGATGTTTTGTGCCAATTGCAGGTTGTGCCGCGCCATCGGTGTACATGACTCTATGATATTGTTCAATAGGCAGTGTGTTTGCTAGAACTGGGTATTCTAGTTCGTATTGCGAAAATTCTTGAGTTTGTAGCTTTGGGTCAAACATGTAGTCTACATCAGTGGCTGTCAAAGACATGGCCCATTGTATCCAACATGGATGTAATTCTTTGGCTTTAGGAACGCTGGCTTTTGTGGCAGCTTCTAGGGCTAGGATGGGAGAAACCACAATAATGCGTTTGCCCTGGGCTAGAGGTCTTTCTTTAATGACAGCCATCTGAACAGCAGTGAGAATTTTCTCAGTGGGAGCAAAGCGTTGTTCTGCTGCCGAGTACAAATGTGATTTGTATGCAATTGGGACGGTCTCGCCCTCATTAAAGGTTACATAGGTGAAACCAAAGGCACCAGCAATTACTCTGATGACCAAGTGCGTTTTGTAGTCTTGTGTGTAGATGTTGTGCTGCAAGCATGTCTGTTTGCAGGTCTCTGAGAATGCGTGTGTGTTTGACTGTCCAAAACTTACTTGAAAAGTCAGGACGTATTAAGTCATATAAAGATTTTATGCGTGACATATAATCTGGAATGTAAATTCTGACAAAAATTTAAGAAATCCAATAGAGATTGGAGTTTTTTAATCGTATTTGGAGGTTGTAATTGTCCTAATTTTTCTAAGAATTGTGGCGCCAGGCTCTTTCCTTCACTTAATAGTTCATATCCCAGAAATAGGACGTTGGGGAAGAATATTTTGGTTTTTTTTAAAGTTGAATTTGTAGCCAAATTCAGCAAACCCCACAATAATGAGAGCTACCCATCTTAAATGTTGTGGTAATTTATCATCCATAAAATAGATATTGTCTACGTAGGACAATGCTTCAGGGTCAATGTCGTGCAAAATTGCAGTCACATGAGCTGTGAACAGTCCTGGGCTGTTCTTGTACCCCTGGGGTAAATGACAAAAAAAATTCTGAGAGCCTAGTGCACTGAAACTTGTTAAGGCTCTACTCTCAGGTGCCATATTCTGCCACAAGAAACCATTGGAAATATCCAGTATTGTTTTGTATTTTTTGCACACTATGTTGTTCATCAGTGCTGTGCTATGTGAGTTTTGTATAGCATATGTGCATGTATGACTGTTTAAGTGTCTGTAGTCTAAGCCTATTCTGTATGAATGGTCTGGTTTAGCTACTGGGAATAAAGGATTATTGATTGGAGAGACACAGGGTTAAATTACGCCCTGGAACTCTAGTTGTATGAGAATTTTTCTCACAGATGCTTTTGCATCATGTTTTATTGGATACTGAGGTTGAGGATGGGGTTGATTTTGAATAGGAATTACATGATAGGGGGACTCTTTATCCCATCCTACATGGTTGCGATATAACGCAGGTGCCTGCGCCAATGCCCAATCGATGGCGTAGGATTCAGCGAGTTCTTCTGGAACAAGGTGCATCATGTCATATTGCAACTGCTGCCACCTTTGTCTTTTTAAATTGGGGTTTCTGTTAGGGAGGTTTCACTTGCTTTTTAACAGAAACCTCTGATGAGCATTGCGATTCCTGTCTCGGTTTCACGTACTCTGTTTTTCGCTCTGATTGTCCACCTCTCTCATTGCGTTTTTCCAATGAGTCCTGAAAGGAACGAGATTGGAGTGTATCAGTATATTAATATCTATCAGGCATTTTTATATTAGCTCTGTTTCGGAGAATATATCTATTCTGTGGGGTCTCCGTTCGCGGAGATTCTCCCCTTTCTTTTTTAGGAGTTTGTTGGTTTTTATCCCAGCGTTTTTTGTTACTCTCAGGAGCTTGCTTTGAAAAATCTTTATTAGATTTGCCCTAAAATTGTGGTTTAGTTGGTTTGGCACCTAGACTATATCGACCAAAACTAGAATAGGTCTCTGCGATAATCTTTGGCAACTCACATTCTTGACCCTGTTGAGGAACATCCCGGAGCCTCATGAGCATTGCCAGTGCAACTGCTTTCCCTTTAAGGTTACTCAAAATAATTGAGGATACTGTGGCGAAATTGCCCATTAGTTGCATCCCCAAATCTAGGGCCGGTTCAGCCTCGTATTCATCTTGAATCTGTTTCAACACTTCTGGTAAGTTGCCAAGTGTTGGTGTGCCGTGTGTGATAGTATAGAGTGCGGCGAATACCGTGCCACATGTATTACAGTTATCTACTGTGGGGACCATCCCAAATGGCAAGCACATCGTTAGAATTCTTTGTTTATCCTGAGGTCCCGTATGGGGAAATACCGCTTCCAGTGCGTTTATTTTTTGAGCTAACCAAAACGGAGTTTCCTCTAGTTTGGCGGGTACTTTACCCATGATCAAATGGACAGTTGCAGGGTTAATGCCTGGCGTCACTGCATGTAGTTGCACTGGAGCAGCACGTGCTGGGTTTCTATTCAATGTTTGCATTCCAAACTGCACTAATCGTCTATATATTGCTGTCAGTTCAGTAAATAAGCGACAAACCTCAGCTACTGCTAAATCTGCTACTGCAGGGTGAGGTGTTTAAGTGGCCAATAAAGGCCAGGTAGGACCATCATTACTTAGAGGACCTAACCTAACTGGTAAAATCGTGTGGGGTAACACGCCATCAAGCCAATTATTATGTTCTTGATAAGATAAAGGTATTTCTAAATATGCATATGTTCTGTATTGTCCAGGTACGTTTGCAAGAGTATTGTGATGAAATGTGTTTGTATTCCAATCGGCTGCTGGAAATATGACCCAAGAATAAAAAAATTCTGTTCTATTAGCTGGATGGGCATCCACCACAAATGCAACTAGACCCCCCCTGGGTTGTTAGGCCATTTGCCAGTAAATGTGCAGTCAGGGGTTGTCTCATATTGACTGCAATTGCTACCTGTTGCCGATTCGCCATACTAGATGATAAATTTGTTTAGAGAAGGCATGCCAAATAGGGATTTTCCTTTTAGAGTTCAAGCCAGAACAACCTCCAGCTTCAGATAGGGTGCCCTTACTTAGCTGAGGAGGAAATCCTCAATAACACGGACGTCTCCGTATATAGAGTACTGAGGTGTCTTTGTATATAATGAGACAGAGATACTCAGGAGGACCCGAAAATTTGAGCCTGACCAAACATTGGCGGCGCCATGTCACGTAGGCTCTCATTATCCTAATGAGACTACTGGATTTCGAGCAACAGAATCACCTGCAGTGTGGGAGATTGAGTCTGACCCACTACAGGTGACACCTGTCACTCTAATCCGAGTTTTGCTTCGGCTAACTAGAAGTGCCTCAGCTCTACCCAAGGGCAGGGATGATTGGGCAGCCAAGCGCATGACATAACTGGTTTCTCAGGGAAGTTGCTGTGGTTTCTCAGGTCCTATCCGTTTCTCTCAGTTACATTAGTCTCATACATACAATGACAAACGGAGGCAGTATATGTGTCAGTAATGTTTTTAATGAAGCAACTGCATCTTAAATAGCAAAGCGTGGGCTGCAATAACCAGGACAATACAGCATGACAAGATTAAAATTGTGACAAGAAGAGTAAAACATAAAAATAATTCTACCATATTGTCACTAGAGTCAATAGACTAATTCCTACCTAGGCTACAATATAGCACAGAGTGTTAAGCTCTAATTCTGCCCTTCGGGTCCCCCTGGGAAGACATCATCCCCCATACCTGAGCAAAGGCCTGAAGTCTGCATAGGCAGCTGTAGCGAATCATTTAACAATCAACATACAGTTGTGGTTCTCTGGCTGGAATCGCCCTCTAATGTGTAAGGGACAGGAAAGTGTTTTTATAATAAAGCAGCTGATGTTCTGAGAAAATGTCCCTACGTAAGGATGTGTATTTTCTATGAATGTCAGAGACTAAACTTATACCACGTTCACTGGCAACCTATCTTGCTGCAGCCTGGGAAGAAGCACAGAGTGAGCAAGAATGTCTTGTTTGAGAACAGAGTGCTGGCCTAGGCAAAAACAATTAGAACGAAATAAAACAAGACCATAAAAGTGGCTATTGTAACAATAATAAAATGAAGGTGGATAAAATATATCTAGGTTAAAGTGCACAGCGGCAGGCCTAGTGTGTTAAAATATTGTGTATGAAGCTATAACTAAAATGGCTGCACAACAGGCCAATGTGTTTACATGGGCCCATAAACACAAATATGCACTGTAAAGGAAACCAAGGGCATGTGCTTGTCAGAGGAGAAACAGCTCACCTGAGGGGGGTTAGGTGTGGGGTATGGAACAGGCCAGGAGCCACATGTATATTAATTGGAATGATAATACATAGCACACAGCTATGATGACGTGAATGGTGAGACCACACAGGTGTCAGTTGCCATGGTAGGGACACCAGAACTCATTCCATGTACTGGGTCAAAGTTAATCAGTAAATCATGTGTTTTGAAACCAAAGTTGAAGTGTGGCTCTGGTGGTTGTCCAGTGCATTTTAAATGCTGGCTGAGTAGGCTGAACTGACACTGTCTCTGAATGGGTAGACACTGCATAGCAAGGAGGTCAGAATGGATATGTGTCTTGCAAGACAGCCAGACCAAGACACATGCACTGCTGTGTCTGATAGCGTCACACTTGTTTTGTAGCTGGGAAGGGATGACAGGAAAGAGCCCATTGGGTACAACATCCTAAATGTGATGTGATCCTGGTTGAAGATGTAACATGTAGCAGCAGGAAGTCTGAAGGGAAATTGCCTCATATTGCTACATATGTCTCAGTAGGAGGGTGTGAAATAGGGATCTGTCAAGGTACAGGGAGAACTAGTCTTCCACCACAAAGGACAGGAGACTGATGCAGATGTGCCCGGTCATGTTGCAAACTTGGGTAGATGCATATCAACAACCATATGGGGTACAGCTTGAACCATAGTCCTCAATAACAGCCAGACAGGTTAGGACATTGGGTATGATCACACATGTTGTTGGTGTCGTAGACACATGACAGTCAAACTGTGATCTGGGTTACATAACTGTGTGGCAGTAAGTTGAGTCACAAAATGAGGAGTGGCAGAGGAGGCATGTACAAGTAAACGGGTCACAGGATGTGTCATTCAATGCAGAAACCCAACTCTGACAATTAATAACTGGTGTGAGTGTCAGTGCTATCAACCTACCTAGTGTGACAGTGCCCATACCCTCAGATTTGGTGAAGCCAAATGTGTATCCAATTAAATCAAAGGAGGAGACAGAAATAGGAAATACATGGTAAGTACATGCCCACACACATTCCCAGCAGTGTAGCAAGGTTGTTTGGTGTGTAGAGTTGTGCAGGATAAGTGTTACAAAATCAACCCTTGACCACATTAATGCACAATGTGCATGGAAAACAGCACAACCAGGCAGAGTGCCATAGTGGACAGTGTGAAACCCAGATAGCAGGATCATCACAGATTTATGGCTAAACACACGTCAGCAGCACAGGAGCAGTGGGCTTAATACTGGGTACAAGGAATGCAGGCACCATGGGGATTAGGTGCAATGTGAAAAGTAATGCTGTCAACCGGTTAAAACAGATTCACTATATGCATCATGAAAAACAATGCAAATCACCTTGGCAGATGTGGACCTGACCTCTTATCACATGTCCATGAGTGGTAGGCCCAGTGACCTGTGTAACTGTGTAGCAATATGTGCCAGGGCTAAAAAAAGTCTGTATTAAGAATGCAGAGATACTGCCATCTGAAAGGCAACTACAGTGCAACTTGCTCCATGTAAGTGGCACCAATGTTGTATTGAAATTAAAATATTTGCAAGTCTGATAGTCAATCAGACTAGTCCTGTCAGCATGTAACATAGGTCACCATTCACGTCTCTTTCATTGCAGAGGATGTACTGTAGTGGATCTTATTTAGTTTTACTTAGCTTAGCCTTCTGGCTTGCAGGCTTGTGCCCCTGTCACTTAGTGACGTTTAACCTACACAGCTTGCTCTGTTTTAGCACATTTATTTAACTAATTCTTCCAAGATGGCTGCCATGTTTATAGTTAGAAAGATGTTTTAGTTTCACGCTATCAGGGCCATTCTCTAAAGGCGTCACTATCAGCGTCAAAGATAAATGAGATACGTAGGTTGTCACATTATGTACTTTCCCACCTTTGTGTGCCAGTAACATAATGTACCTTTTCAGGGAATCGTTTATATAATTGCCGCCCCAAGCATGCCTTCTTATCTATTGTTCGGGACCATACCTGCGTCAGGAGTCCTACCAGATGCCATCAACAGTATCCATGCTACACGTCACCTTGCTGCTCATCCAGTCTTGGTGTCCCCACGGAGTCTGATCTAGAGACATAATTTCAAGGTAAAGAGGATTAGGGGCTCTTCTCATGGACATGGTACTGACAGATTAGGTTTAACACACCTAGCTCTCTTTGGGTTAGAGATCAGGTTCATCATGCTAGGGTATTAGGGACTATTCCACATCTATTTCACATTACATGTTATTGCAAGATGGTGGGGGTATTTATGGCTCTTGTTCTTACCATTCTGTTCCTTGCATTGTTCATAATCCTAATCATGGCGGCCCATGCATTTTATCATAGATTGCAGTCTTGTTAATAAAACCTATTGAAACTTTACGCCATCTCCTTCATTGCCTGTGTATGTGACTGAGACATGTTGCTCATGTGAGAAAGGGTTAATCTCTGTTTCACCACGACCTCCCTTAGATGTCGCACTCTTGAGTCCATGGGTAAAGGCTGCCATAAATCACCTTTTACTGTTTGGGTTTTTGGTGAGGTACTGCTTGTGAGCCGGGAGGGTTAGGACGACAGTTGCGACTTGTTGTAGGATTGGCCTAGCCACCTACAAACATAAATACTGTCATCCTTAAACTCCGGCAAATCCTGACCTCCTTTGACACACCATTTCCATTTGCGGGAATGGCTGACAGCATTGTAAGGTCTCCAGAGCATCCGCCCATCAACCAACACACACCACCTGCCAGCTCACACCCATCCCTGGACTCCGACGACCACCCAAGTAGAACTCCAACATCGTGTGGTAGGACTCCAGTGGGAGATGCTAGATGTGGTGCGGGTGGGTATGGAGACCATGGCAGACACCCTTGAGGCAGTCTGTAGGTGCCTCAGTCCCAACAGAGATACCTCAGCTTCTATACGAGGCACCTATCCTCCGCTCTCTGGACTCCAATAGTCCCTGGCTGACAATGTTGGTGTCATGAGGCAGAGGCATGAACAACTGCCCTGACAAAGTGGCACTAGTGAGGTTGCCAAAAAGCTCGGAGCAATCTGCAACATCCTGGGATCCCTGGAGAAGAAACAGGACACATTCATGACCACAATGGGTGCACATGACGCAACCTGGGAGCTGTGCTGACAAACCAACAGGCCCTTCTCAGTGCAGTGCTGCCTCACGTATTGGCACAGAGAAATGCTGCTGCAGACTGGGGATCCACAGCTTCAGCCCCTGACGTATGTGAGCCTCTGTCTTCTCCAGCACCTACAACACCCCCCTCATGGGAAGCACAACACACATCAGAGGAAGAAGAGGTGGGCTTCACCTCTTTCCAATGTAAAACTGCCCAGTAGCACTCTGTGTCAAATTGCCAGTTTTAACTTTGCTCGTTGCTGATGACCATGCCAGTGTATTTCCAAACTGGTACTGTCCTCAATTTGCTGTACCACCTGTTGATCTAACCTATTTGTGGACTGTCCATGTGGCATGTCTTCCCTAGTATCAATTTGTTAATTCTTTTCTTCACTGAAACACTCCTCTCCTCCACATGTCCCATGCCATGTATCACCCATGGACTCTGTCTGGACATTCAATGTCTCAAACAAACTTTTGGGGTTCTTGTCCTAATAACTGCACCTGTGATCCTGCAAATTGTTGAACATGTAAATAAATGTACTGAGTTCAACCTGTGTTGTATGTCTGTTGGAGTCTGGACTGAGTAGAACATGGTGGATTGTGTGAGGCAAAGACAGCAACTACTCCGCAAAGAGGCATGTGTGTAATGGAGCCATGGACAAAGCTACACAGGCAGAGGGAGATATATCTGGTGAACCCTATGTATATGTAGACTACCAAACAGTTACTCAAGGTCGCAAGCATGAAGTACAACAAGTAGCATGCAGTCAATGTCAATGGTGAATTAAGTCACATCACTTGTGGAGTCTATTCATGGATACTAGCCAGCAAACAACACTGCTGTGACTAGCAAATGATGTAAGGGTGAGTGTATAAGGGGCTAGCATCAGTATGTGACCATGAAACTCCTTGATTACTGAGAATAGTTTGACATCACCATCCCTCCAAAGCCTGTTGCATCACTTACACACACAGAGCAACAGAATGTGAATACCTGTTTTAGCCTGTCTGTCCATTTAGATCAGGAGTGCCACTTACAGTTCACAACTATGTTTGTAGATCCATTATATGACTTCATGCCCAACCTGACAGAGTCCCCTCCATAGGTCTTTCACCTAGTCACAAACACTGCTAGCAAAGCCAAATGCATATACTTGAACAACCTAGGCAGATATGCTAACTCCCATACAGTAAATCATGAGAAAGACTTGTACGTAGAAAATAATGAAATTTAATGCAATTATAAATCGTATTCTACCTAAAACTACTTAACTTAGACTACCTCAACTATCTAACTTAAACTACACCTAAACTAAACTATGCTACATAAACTACACTATCTTTTCCTAAAAACATTTAAAACTACCTTATCGTAACTTAGCTTACTCTACACCAGTGGTTCTCAAACTTTTTAATGCCGTGGCCCCCTAGGGGGGAAAATAAAATAATCGGGCCCCCTCATCAGTATTTTTCACAATTATTCTTTATGTTTGAAATGTTTAAATATGTCTAGGCTTATTTAAACATTGCAGGTTAGTTATGTAACCTTTAAAAAAAATGCAATAAACGTTTTTCTGTTTAAAAAAGCAGTGTTATCTTCACAATGCTTCTATTGGCCAGAGCCTGGCGCCCCCCTGGGATCACTTGAGGCCCCCATAGGGGTGCCCGCCCCCCAGTTTGAAGACCCCTGCTCTACACATACAATACAACATGTTAAAAATCAACCCCCACCACTCGTAATGCACATCTTCATACAAAAACAAAATAAACTACACCTATACACAAACTACCTAAGCAAAGATATGTTTTTTGTATTTTTCTGATTTGCTTTAAAAAAACACATATCCTAAACATCCACCCCACCCACTAAATAACCTACACACCCCTAGACCCAATTAAATAACCCACCCCACCTAAAATATCAAAGCTACTATGCCAAATATATGCCTACACTACCTATCACTATACAATGCTAATAAAATGGTAGAATAAAACCAAAACCTAAAACATGGAGAAGGGCAGAATGGGTCCCTGTGGCCTACAATTGCTCAGTAATCCTGTCCACAGCCTGCTGCAGAGTTTGCAATAAGTGTATTGCAGTGTCCACCTTGTGTCCAAGGGCTGCCACTCGCAGCTTTAGGTCTGACATCTTTCATCATCACTAGTTTGAATGTTGAACCATGTCCTGTTGTTTGTGACTGGTCACTGCTGGTCCAGTGGGCTGACTGGTAGATGTGCTCGGCATGGGTTTTGAGGCACCACCCTGGTCTGCCGCATGATCATGACTTTGGCCTGGCTGGGCAGGTGTGACCTGACTGGGCCCTGGGGTGTGATGTGCCACATTCCGGCTGCACTCTCCTTCACATTTTGCACGGCCATTCTTCTATACGCCTCTCCCACGAGGCGGCGTGCTTGTATTGTTCAGCACAAATGAGGTGGGCCTTTTTCTGCTCTGGAGTCATGTTGTCTGTTGGAGTGGAATGAAACTATCACACAAATCGTAGTTAAGAACTATGTCAATCATCATAATGCTTCATTTAGTATCAAATATCACATGTGGCATCACTAAAACCCAAAACTCATCTGTAAGGATAAAGTAACTATCCTTGTACAAATACATTTTCTTCTCCAAATTTAATAAGGCAAAAGTACAATACAAAGGTGTTGCAACTGTTGCCCACTGCAATTGTACCGTCTGCCCAAATCTAGGTATAATCATGTCAATACAGAGTATGCTTAGGAACAATGCTGTTGTGTACACATGGTATGGTACACAGGTCCCTATTAACTGATCATTTAAGTTCCTTCTGCAGCCTACAATGGGCTTGATTCCCTGGCCATAAACCGAGGTAAGATGAGCACTGTCTAGCATGTACATGTATTGTGTCTCAACAGACATGCCTCTAGTCAAACACACTTTAGCATTTCTGGTAAGAAGGCAGTGCAAAGGTATGACTATGTATTCAATAGTGAAATTGGGACATTAGACAGCATGAGTGAGGCCTTCAACTGCATTACCATGTGTGGAATGCTGACATCTGGGTCAGCTACACTTATTCTGTCTTCACTAAGGTGTGAGTCCTCACATCCTGTCTGGACTACTCATACAACATGTACATAGAATGCAATGTGCACAACTACAGTAGCAATGTGCATCAGGCATGCATTGGTAAGGTTACATTACAAGACATGTTCACCTATATACCCATGCCCATACACTTTAACAGCCTATGGCATTTTGGTCATGGCTCCTCTGTCACCCAATCTATCATGTGGCCCTGAATATCTTGGCAATACATTCACCCTGACATTAGTCGGGAGCTAATGTACATGCCACTTTGACACATTTTGTTTATGATGTACGATGCCTAGAAAAATTATTCCATTGGAATTGGGATGCCAGTTGAACATGTCATTGCAAACATTATCTAACATCACACACAATCCTTGCACAATACAGTAATCTTCAGGTGACAATCACTGTTAGCATCTGGATCATTGAAGCTTTCCACCTCACCTTTAGTGTAGGGTTCCGGTACACCTACAAGGCATAACCTGGTACATTGCACTGTGAATGCAGAACTTATACACTGTGGACATGAGAAGCACAGTACATTGAATTAGCAATAGTCTATGTAAGTATGCACATGGAGCATGAAGCATATGGCACAGTTGACACGTCTTAATGACACACATAGGTAACCCTTGTTGAAATCTACATAGATATGATGGGCCTAATCATGAATCTGGTGCACAGATTGTGGTACACAAATACACCTGCACTTGTGAAATGCCGCAAAGGTGCTTGCCTTTCATGGGTCTGTGAACATAATAATTTGACATACCACACTCTGCAAGGTATTGCATTACCCATGACTGTCACATATTTTTACATGTCCATGACAATGCTCTACACATCAGACAGTAGCCACGCCTGTTCCTTGCCTCAGTGAACTCAGGCCCATATTTATACTTTTTTTGCACTGCAGTTGCATAATTTTTTTATGCAAAAGTGGCGCAAACTTACAAAATACAATTTTATTTTGTAAGTTTGCAGCTCTTTTGCGTCACAAAATGACACAAATAAAGTGAAAAAAAAAGTATAAATATGAGCCTCAGTGCCTGTCAATGCTGCACAGCAAATAGACATTGTCCATCCATGCCCTGTACAGGCACAATGAGGAATTGGTAACATCTGCACACCAGCGTGTATGAGAAATTAGAAAAAGCCATGATTCGCCAGATCCTGGACTCCCTCGAAGACAACAGCTTGCTCAACCTTTCCCAAACCAGCTTCCGGCCCAACCATAGTACTGAGACCACCCTGGTTGCAGCAACCGACGATATTAGACATCGCCTCGACCCCTGGGGAACAGCAGCCATACCCGCCTCGACCTATCTTCGGCCTTTAACACTGTCTCCCACCACGCCCTTATTACCAGACTCCACAGCATTGGCATCCAAAACAAAGCATTCCACCGGATCGCTTCCTTATTCCCTGGCTGAACGCAGAAGATCCTCCTTCCCTTCTTCGTCTCCGCACCTAAAGACATCATCTGTGGCATTCCACAGGCTCCTCCTTCAGCCCCACCCTTTTCAACACCTACATGACTCTACTGGCTGACATCGCATGCACCCACACATGAACATCATCTCCTATGCCGATGACACTCAGCTCATCCTATCCCTCACTGACACCACCACCACACAAAGGAACTTCCAAAACACCATGACTGAAATCTCAATCAGGATGAGGACCAACTGCCTCAAGTTAAATTCAGACAAGACAGAAATCCACATCTTCGGGAACAAGCCCTCTCCTTGGGAAGACACACTGTGGCCTGCCGCCCTAGGCCCCCGCTGACACCTATCAACCACACATGCAATCTCTGCATTATTCTGGACACCCAATTCACCATGAAACAACAGATCAACCTGTCTCTTGTTCCTGCTTCCACATCCTCCGCACGCTCTGCAGGATCTTCCGATGGATCCCCATCATAGCCAGGAAGACAATCATCCAGACCCTCATCTCCAGACGCCTTTCTATGCTGGAACCAGGAAGCAGCTCCTGAACTACCTCCAGACCATGCAGAACGCGGCAGCGAGACTCATCCTCGACCTCCCCAGAACAACCAGCATCTCTCCCTACCTCAGGGCCCTCCACTGGCTTCCTGTTCAGCAAAAGTGCACGCCTACAAAGCCCTCCATATCATTGGACCTGCCTATAATCAACAAATGCATCGCATTCCACCGCCCCATTGAGAAGCTTCCCTCTGCCAACCATGCTATGGCCTACGTCCTCTGCATCTATTGCAAACGCTTCAGTGGCCGCTTCTTCTCCCACCTTGCTGCCAAGTCCTGGAATAACCTCCCCTTTCACCTAGGCACCTCCCCTTCACTGAAAAACTTCAGAAGACAGCTCAAGACATGGTTGTTGACCTCCATCACCAGCCGGCCAAGGCCCGCAGACTCCCCTCAGCACCTGGAGACCTCCCGGGGTGACAAGTTCACGCTCTAAAAATCTCCGTGATTGATTGATTTAAATGTTCAGTTGTGCCCCAGACAGCTTGTCAGACATTTGGAGATAATTACGCATGGGTGGGTTCATGTGTTACATACATTGGGCCTAATTTACAAGAGGCCTGCATCGCTGGAGCATAATTTTTAATTAATGCTCCAGTGTCTCAGCCCTCTCAATCATATTTATGAGGCAATGCAATGCCACCCTGCGTAATTATAGAGTAAGGCAAGGCAGCACAAAGCACTGTGTGGCCTTAGTCTACATCAAGAAGGCCTTTCATGTGCATTGCGTTTGCTTTCCCAAAGTAAAACCCATGGTACTTGACAGTACCAGATTCACAAGAATCTGTAATCCTAGGAAGGTGTTGTAACTGTGTGCCTCCCCAGGGGAGGTGTAATAAGGAGAACCATCTTTACTTCTCATTGTGTTTTTCAGATTTCTGCAGCACACATAGAAAAAGGAAAATGCCTCAGTTGTGTTTTTGTGCAGGAAGGTGCCTCTTCCTGCTTAAAAGCAATTGTGCCAACATAGCAAATACCCTTGCACCATGGTCCAAGGGTGCCTGCTTTTGAGAGAGGCAACAATGTATGCGCCTGCACAGGCAGAAAGTACAAGAAAGCCACATATGTCAGTAATACAGGCCAGTCCTGCCCTTTCCTTTTGACAAAGAGCAGCATAGCAAGAAACCTTGTTGAACTGCCTTGTGCCAAAAAATAGGAAGTGTGGCCCACAGAGATTGCCACACACATTTGTATGTTAGTAATGACCTGGAATGCCCAAGGACAACACCACCAGCACAGTGCTAGTGGTGCAAGAAGCACCTCTGGGGCTAGCATGCACTACCTGGTCTGTGTGGCTAATGCCAGCCCAGTATTAAAATGCCTCTATTGCATGCTTCTTCCTTCATACAGAGGCATGGCATTTTGAATGTAAAACATACGTGACCTGCAGAGTCATTGGTTAAAAGTCATATATTAGCTAAAGAAAACCACCTATGAACTCAAAAGCATTTATGTACTTACCAACAGCTCCACCAACTTCCACTCCAAGATGATCAATGAGGTCAGCCTCCCGGCTGACCACATCAGCTTAGCGATGCTAGAGTTGGTGAACGTGCATCCCACCTTCAATATTCATAATATCTGATGTTGCACCTTCTCCCACCACATCATACTGTACACACTCTCCAGCAACCACAAGAAACAACCTCCAGCAAGTACAACAACAAAAAAGTGCGATTAACTTCACACTTCCTGATTTACATAATTTCCTGGGTGGATGTGCATTGTTTTCACCAAATGTGTTGCCGTTTTTTTTTACGCTTCCATGGAAAAATAGGCATGACAATGCACAATGCTGTATTTTTTATGCATCCGCTTGGATGAGTGAAATCCGACTGATGCGACGGGTTCAAAAACTCATGCATTACACTAATGGATCTTTTTTAAATTACCCAATGGGTTAAATGTGTGTTTTACATTGTAGTGTGCTGTGCAATGCATGTTAAAAATTTCAGGGATCACTGTATTGCCTGTGAATATTTGAGGTGACATTCTTTATGTATTTGAATGTGTAGCATGTGTATGTTGACAGTGCACATATCTGTGATTACTGAGGACAAATTTTGCATAGGGCGCATTTCCTCTGTTTGCACAATGGTACACCTTACAGGAGGTGCGGCATGTGCAAACTGAGAAACTACGCCCCATTATATTCAACAAACTTGCCCCAGGGCAGGTGCAAACTTGCACTGCCCTCGGGGTTCTGATTCAAGAGGAAAACGGAACAGCTTTTGCAAATCTGTTCCGTGTTGCACAGTGCAGGCGGCCACCTGTCTGCAATTTTATGGATCCCCTTGCAGGCCAGTGCAGTGAGTGACTCCACACACTTGCAAGGGGATGTCTGGGTTGGGCCATAGGATCCCCTTTCCCCCTCCAGAAGTCTGCCATCAGGAGGGCCCTCTCAGTGTGTGTCCTAAAATCATCTTTGTCTCTGCACCCATGTCTTTAATATAGCGCAGATGAAGAGGCAAAGGGATGAATCATTTCTGGTCATTGATATCTACTTGTTTTGTTTTAAATAAGCCCAATTTCTAAATGGAACAGTTCGAGCAAGTGGAGAAGCCAGTGGTTGATTTTAAAAATGTTTTTTGTTCTTGGAAAAATTAGGGACAAAGTTTCTCTCTAAGGCTGGGCGCCCTTTTGAAACACATTTGCAGAAATTATTGAATGTTATGGGAAATAGATGGATTGCTAGTAAGGAGGGGCCAGTGTTTATATAATAACTTACGCACATGTTGATGACCATTGCTGAAGTTGGTAATGAATTGGGTAGGTGTTTGTGTTCCAACTATTTTGTTTTTATTTAGAATTTCATTCAGTCAGTTTTAGGAAAGTGTTCTTTTGCTTGATTCATTCTCCATCGGCTGTACCCTCTTCTGGATAAATGTTCAGTTATTTCCATTGCTATAGCTCATTATCTTCAATTGTGCTGCAATTCCTTCTAGCCCATCTTGATTCTCCTAATAGAATTTTATCTATTGTTTTGTATGGGTGACAGCTGGATGTATGGAGAATGGAATTTGCAGCAGTTTCCTTGCGGTGGATTTGAGTATGCAGTTGTGGTCGACATAGAAAGTAAGATCCAAGAACTCAAGTGATTCTTTTTGAATGTGGAAGGTCACCTCAATTCCACAACTGCTGCGCATTAGGATCCCACGTTATTAAGCTTGAGTTCCACAGCGTTCTTTCCAGTTCTTTGTAAAAGATACTTTTATTAATGCACACTGGGACCCTTAATTGAGACCAATGTTGTCCTAACTACATTGATGTTAACACTTTTAGCTATTCAATCTTATAGTATTCTTGTAAAAATCCACATGACTTTATGCACAAAATGTATTTTGTCTTTTGGATATATGATATGATATGTGGGACCACTAGACTTGTAGTTGATTTTTACAGTCTAGACTAATAGTTACACAGATGAAATTGCTTGTCCTTGATATCTGTTCCTCCTAAAAACTACCTATATACGTTCGCTCAACTGGGTGGATTCTAATGCACACATTTTCATATATCTTTGCCAGTACAGATTTAATGTTCACCGGCTACCTGCATAATTCAAATCAAATCAAATCAAATCAAATCAAATCATTAACATTTATAAAGCGCGCTACTCACCCGTGCGGGTCTCAAGGCGCTAGGGGAAAAAGGGGGCGGTTATCGCTGTTCGAACAGCCAGGTCTTTAGGAGTCTCCGGAAAGCGGAGTGGTCCTGGGTGGTCCTGAGGCTGATGGGGAGGGAGTTCCAGGTCTTGGCCGCCAGGAAGGAGAAAGATCTCCCACCCGCCGTGGAGCGGCGGATGTGAGGGACAGCAGCGAGTGCGAGGCCAGAGGAGCGGAGGAGGCGGGTGGGGACGTAGAAGCTGAGGCGTCTGTTGAGGTATTCCGGTCCCTTGTCGTAGAGGGCTTTGTGTGCGTGGGTGAGAAGTCGGAAGGTGATCCTTTTGCTGACAGGGAGCCAATGCAGGTGTCTCAGGTGTGCGGAGATGTGGCTGCTGCGGGGTATGTCGAGGATGAGGCAGGCCGAGGCGTTTTGAATGCGTTGCAGGCGATTTTGGAGTTTGGCTGTGGTCCCGGCGTAGAGGGTGTTGCCGTAGTCCAGGCGGCTCATGACGAGGGCGTGGGTCACGGTTTTTCTGGTGTCGGCGGGGATCCAGCGGAAGATCTCGCGGAGCATGCAGAGGGTGAGGAAGCAGGCGGAGGACACGGCATTGACTTGCTTGGTCATGGTGAGAAGAGGGTCCAAGATGAAGCCGAGGTTGCGGGCGTGGTCTGTTGGGGTCGGTGCGGTGCCGAGGGCCGTGGGCCACCAGGAGTCGTCCCAGGCGGACGGGGTGTTGCCGAGGATGAGGACTTCCGTTTTTTCAGAGTTCAGCTTTAGGCGGCTGAGCCTCATCCAATCTGCGACGTCCTTCATACCCTCTTGTAGGTTGGTCTTGGCGCTGGCGGGGTCCTTGGTGAGGGAGAGTATAAGTTGGGTGTCGTCGGCGTAGGAGGTGATGATGATGTCGTGCTTGCGTACGATGTTGGCGAGGGGGCTCATGTAGACATTGAAGAGTGTCGGGCTGAGTGATGAGCCTTGGGGTACGCCGCAGATGATCTCGGTGGGTTCTGAGCGAAACGGAGGGAGGTAAACTCTTTGGGAACGGTTTGAGAGGAAGGAGGCGATCCAGTCCAGGGCCTGGCCTTGGATCCCGGTGGAGCGGAGGCGGGTGATTAGGATGCGGTGACAGACGGTGTCAAAGGCAGCCGAGAGGTCGAGCAGAATGAGGGCGACTGTTTCACCGTTGTCCATCAGGGTTCTGATGTCGTCAGTGACTGAGATGAGGGCGGTTTCAGTGCTGTGGTTGGTTCGGAATCCGGTTTGTGAGGGGTCGAGCAGGTTGTTGTCTTCCAGGAAGGTGGTCAGCTGTTTGTTGACGGTCTTCTCTATTACTTTGGCTGGGAAAGGCAGAAGAGAGATATGGCGGAAGTTTTTTAGGTCGCTCGGGCCAGCCGTAGGTTTCTTTAGTAGGGCGTTGACTTCGGCGTGTTTCCAGCATTCGGGGAAGGTAGCAGAAGAAAAAGAAGAGTTGATGACGGTCTGGAGGTGCGGGGCGATGATGTCGTCGGCTTTGTTAAAGATGAAGTGCGGGCAGGGGTCCGAAGGGGCGCCGGAGTGGATAGAGTTCATGATGGATTTGGTTTCTTCTGTGTTGATGTGGGACCAGTTGTTGAGGGTGATGGCCGTGGATGCCGGTTCGGTGGTGTATGGTTGGGTCTGGTGTCCGAAGCTGTCGTGGAGGTCGCTAATCTTGCGATGGAAGAAAGTGGCGAGGGATTCGCACAGATCCTGTGAGGGCGTGACGGCGTTGGCGTTGGCGCTGGGGTTGGAGAACTCCTTGACGATGCTGAAGAGTTCTCTGCTGTTGTGTCTGTTTTTGTCCAGTCTGTCGGTGAAAAAGTTCCTTTTGGCAGTGCGGATCAGGTGGTGGTGTTCGCGGGTAGCGTTCTTGAGGGCGGTCATGTTGTCAGCGGTGCGGTCCTTGCGCCAGGCTTTCTCAAGGGCGCGACAAGTTTTCTTTGATTCTTTGAGGGTGTCAGAGAACCAGAGAGGTTTTCTGGTGTTGGTCTGTCGATGCGTGCGTTTGAGGGGAGCAAGGATGTCTACGCAGTTGGAGATCCAGTTTGTGAGGTTGAGGGCTGCGTCGTTGGGGTCGGTGGTGAGGGTGGGTTGGTTGGCGGCGAGTGCGGAGAAGAGTTGCTCTTCGGGGATCTTGTTCCACTGTCGACGAGGGATGGGTTGGGTGCGGAGGTGGCAGGTCTCGCGTCGGAATGTGAAGTGGACGCAGCTGTGGTCGGTCCAGTGTAGGGCGGAGGCGTGGCTGAAGAAGACGTGTTTGCTGGCGGAGAAGATGGGGTCAAGCGTGTGTCCGGCGATGTGGGTGGCGGTGTTCACCAGTTGTTTGAGGCCGAGGTTGGCGAGGTTGTCGAGCAGGGTGGTGGTGTTGGGGTCGTTGTTTTGTTCCAGATGGAAGTTGAGGTCACCTAGGAGGATGTAGTCCGGCGAGGCGAGGGCGTGCGGGGAGATGAAGTCGGCGATGGCGTCGCTGAAAGGGGCGCGTGGGCCGGGAGGACGGTAGACGAGGGATCCTCTGAGGGTGGTCCTCGGATCGGTGCGAATCTGAAAATGCAGGTGTTCAGGAAAGCGCGAGGGAGGGGGGGACAGGTAGAGTGAGAAGAGCTGGGGGAGGGGGGTTTAAGGGTGGAGGGGGGTGAGTGTTAGGAGGTTTAGGAGATAAGGGAGAAAGATAGGAGTAGGGTTGAGAAGATAGGGGAGGGGGGTTGTAGAGGTGGGTGAGGGTGAGAGGTAGAGTGAGAGGATAGGAAGATAGGTAATAGAAGGGGTGAGGGAGGGGGGAGAGATAGAGAAATAGATAGAGAAAATAGATAGGGAAATCAATAGATAGGGAAATAGATAGAGAGATAGGAAGATAGGAGGAGGTGGAGAGTGAGGGAGTTAGATAGTGGGATAGAGAGATAGGTAGATAGGAGGAGTGAGGGAGGTAGATAGTGAACGGGTTAGATAGGAGAGATAGAGAGGGGGATGCGAGTGGGGGAGGGGGATGAGGCAGGAGGGCAGGCGTGGGGAGAAGAGGACGGAGGAGGCAGAAGAGCCGAAGACAAGAAGAACAGAAGACAAGAAGAACAGAAGAACAGAAGAACAGAAGAACAGAAGACCGGAAGGAGAGAAGAAAGGAAGATCAGAAGACCGGAAGGAGAGAAGAAAGGAAGACCGGAAGAACACAGAAGAACATAGAAGAACACAGAAGAACACAGAAGAACACAGAAGAACACAGAAGAAGATACAGAAAAACGAAGAACAGAGGGCAGAAGACCACAGAAGAAGATGAGGAAGAAGAGAAGAAGAGTGAAGACGGGGGAAAGAAGAGTACAGAAGAAGATTACAGACGAGGAGCGAGGAGGAAGAACAGAAGAACAGAGAAGAAGAAAAGAAGAAAAGAAGCAGGAGAAGGAGAGAGGGTGAGTAGCGCGGGGCAGAGCGAGGGGCTGGGAGGGGGGGGTACTTACTGTGAGGTGGGTCTCAGGAACTCAGGAACTCAGGAACCTGGAGGAGCTGCAGCGGCAGGGGGAGCGACCTACCCTTGGGTCAAGGGTCGCTACCACTGTCGCGCAGCGGCCACCATATGAGGTAGGAGGGGGGGAGGGGTCAGGTGGGGGCGAATGGGAGCTGGGGGGCGGGGGCGTGCAGGAGGTCGCGGCGGGAAAGCGCGAGGGAGGGGGGGACTGGTAGAGTGAGAAGAGCTGGGGGAGGGGGGTTTAAGGGTGGAGGGGGGTGAGTGTTAGGAGGTTTAGGAGATAAGGGAGAAAGATAGGAGTAGGGTTGAGAAGATAGGGGAGGGGGGGTTGTAGAGGTGGGTGAGGGTGAGAGGAAGAGTGAGAGGATAGGAAGATAGGTAATAGAGGGGGTGAGGGAGGGGGGAGAGATAGAGAAATAGATAGAGAAAATAGATAGGGAAATCGATAGATAGGGAAATAGATAGAGAGATAGGAAGATAGGAAGAGGTGGAGAGTGAGGGAGTTAGATAGTGGGATAGAGAGATAGAGAGATAGGTAGATAGGAGGAGTGAGGGAGGTAGATAGTGAACGGGTTAGATAGGAGAGATAGAGAGGGGGATGCAAGTGGGGGAGGGGGATGAGGCAGGAGCAGGAGGGCAGGCGCGGGGAGAAGAGGACGGAGGAGGCAGAAGAGCCGAAAACAAGAAGAACAGAAGACAAGAAGAACAGAAGAACAGAAGACCGGAAGGAGAGAAGAAAGGAAGATCAGAAGACCGGAAGGAGAGAAGAAAGGAAGACTGGAAGAACACAGAAGAACATAGAAGAACACAGAAGAACACAGAAGAACACAGAAGAACACAGAAGAAGATACAGAAAAACGAAGAACAGAGGGCAGAAGACCACAGAAGAAGATGAGGAAGAAGAGAAGAAGAGTGAAGACGGGTGAAAGAAGAGTACAGAAGAAGATTACAGACGAGGAGCGAGGAGGAAGAACAGAAGAACAGAGAAGAAGAAAAGAAGAAAAGAAGCAGGAGCAGGAGAGAGGGTGAGTAGCGCAGGGCAGAGCGAGGGGCTGGGAGGGGTGGGGTACTTACTGTGAGGTGGGTCTCAGGAACTCAGGAACCTGGAGGAGCTGCAGCGGCAGGGGGAGCGACCTACCCTTGGGTCAAGGGTCGCTACCACTGTCGCGCAGTGGCTGCCATATGAGGTAGGAGGGGGGGGGAGGGGTCAGGTGGGGGCGAATGGGAGCTTGGGGCGGGGGCGTGCAGGAGGTCGCGGCGGGAAAGCGCGAGGGAGGGGGGGACAGGTAGAGTGAGAAGAGCTGGGGAAGGGGGGTTTAAGGGTGGAGGGGGGTGAGTGTTAGGAGGTTTAGGAGATAAGGGAGAAAGATAGGAGTAGGGTTGAGAAGATAGGGGAGGGGGGGTTGTAGAGGTGGGTGAGGGTGAGAGGTAGAGTGAGAGGATAGGAAGATAGGTAATAGAGGGGGTGAGGGAGGGGGGGAGAGATAGAGAAATAGATAGAGAAAATAGATAGGGAAATCGATAGATAGGGAAATAGATAGAGAGATAGGAAGATAGGAGGAGGTGGAGAGTGAGGGAGTTAGATAGTGGGATAGAGAGATAGAGAGATAGGTAGATAGGAGGAGTGAGGGAGGTAGATAGTGAACGGGTTAGATAGGAGAGATAGAGAGGGGGATGCGAGTGGGGGAGGGGGATGAGGCAGGAGCAGGAGGGCAGGCGCGGGGAGAAGAGGACGGAGGAGGCAGAAGAGCCGAAGACAAGAAGAACAGAAGACAAGAAGAACAGAAGAACAGAAGAACAGAAGACCGGAAGGAGAGAAGAAAGGAAGATCAGAAGACCGGAAGGAGAGAAGAAAGGAAGACCGGAAGAACACAGAAGAACATAGAAGAACACAGAAGAACACAGAAGAACACAGAAGAAGATACAGAAAAATTAAGAACAGAGGGCAGAAGACCACAGAAGAAGATGAGGAAGAAGAGAAGAAGAGTGAAGACGGGGGAAAGAAGAGTACAGAAGAAGATTACAGACGAAGAGCGAGGAGGAAGAACAGAAGAACAGAGAAGAAGAAAAGAAGAAAAGAAGCAGGAGCAGGAGAGAGGGTGATTAGCGCGGGGCAGAGCGAGGGGCTGGGAGGGGGGGGGGTACTTACTGTGAGGTGGGTCTCAGGAACTCAGGAACCTGGAGGAGCTGCAGCGGCAGGGGGAGCGACCTACCCTTGGGTCAAGGGTCGCTACTACTGTCGCGCAGCGGCCGCCATATGAGGTAGGAGGGGGGGAGGGGTCAGGTGGGGGCGAATGGGAGCTGGGGGGCAGGGCGTGCAGGAGGTCACGGCGGGAAAGCGCGAGGGAGGGGGGGACAGGTAGAGTGAGAAGAGCTGGGGAGGGGGGTTTAAGGGTGGAGGGGGGTGAGTGTTAGGAGGTTTAGGAGATGAGGGAGAAAGATAGGAGTAGGGTTGAGAAGATAGGGGAGGGGGGGTTGTAGAGGTGGGTGAGGGTGAGAGGTAGAGTGAGAGGATAGGAAGATAGGTAATAGAGGGGGTGAGGGGGGGGGAGAGATAGAGAAATAGATATAGAAAATAGATAGGGAAATAGATAGAGAGATAGGAAGATAGGAGAAGGTGGAGAGTGAGGGAGTTAGTGGGATAGAGAGATAGAGAGATAGGTAGATAGGAGGAGTGAGGGAGGTAGATAGTGAACGGGTTAGATAGGAGAGATAGCGAGGGCGATGCGAGTGGGGGAGGGGGATGAGGCAGGAGCAGGAGGGCAGGCGCGGGGAGAAGAGGACGGAGGAGGCAGAAGAGCCGAAGACAAGAAGAACAGAAGACAAGAAGAACAGAAGAACGGAAGGAGAGAAGAAAGGAAGATCAGAAGACCGGAAGGAGAGAAGAAAGGAAGACCGGAAGAACACAGAAGAACATAGAAGAACACAGAAGAACACAGAAGAAGATACAGAAAAACAAAGAACAGAGGGCAGAAGACCACAGAAGAAGATGAGGAAGAAGAGAAGAAGAGTGAAGACGGGTGAAAGAAGAGTACAGAAGAAGATTACAGACGAGGAGCGAGGAGGAAGAACAGAAGAACAGAGAAGAAGAAAAGAAGAAAAGAAGCAGGAGCAGGAGAGAGGGTGAGTAGCGCAGGGCAGAGCGAGGGGCTGGGAGGGGTGGGGTACTTACTGTGAGGTGGGTCTCAGGAACTCAGGAACCTGGAGGAGCTGCAGCGGCAGGGGGAGCGACCTACCCTTGGGTCAAGGTCATAATTTGTATAACCAAAATGGACACATATTCCTGATTGTATTAGTAGATATTATATGATGATGGAGGAGTTTGCATGAGGCTGAGGGCCCTTTGTGCTACCTGTTCACGGCCCAAATCTCATTGCAATCTCGGGTGACTCCTGTATAAGTCCCTATTTACTTGAAATCAGATCTCTCTAACTTTAACCTTCAACCAATTGCCTGCATCTCTGTTTCACTACACTTGAGTATTTTTAATATTTTGGGATTCTTACTTTTCTTCCTCATACCACCTTACAACCAGCACAGGGTGAAGGTCTTTCCTTTTACTAAACGCACCATTGAAAATGGTCTTGTCTGAATTATCACCTTTCACTCAGGGTGAAAACTCCCTGGTGAACTAGGTAATCTTCCACTTTGGGTGATAGCTATACCTGTAGAGTTTAAGTTAACTTTTAACCTATTTCCTATGTTTTTGCAGCCTTGAGAAAGCCCCAGGTACACAAACCATTTAGGGGCAAAACACGTGTTGGCTGTCGTTTTTGACGCGTCTGTAATAAAAAAAAAACAGTTGGATTCACAGATATGACTTTGCGTATTGATTGACAAAATGGCTTGTGAAGATTGGACTCTTACACTTGAACCAGGATGGGCTCACCATTTTTTTTCTGCTACAAGGAACTTACCTGAGGAAAAGTGGTCCACACCTAATTTGGTGACCCACAGCTTTATGAAAACGGGCATTTGCTAAATAGAAGAGTGTTGGATCATTGGAGCAACTTATCTGACATTATATGAATGTGAAAGTATCCTATGAGCTGTACTTTATGCATGAGGGTCTACCTTGCTGCAGTATGAACTCTTGGAGGCCAGATAGAGTAGGTTTGTGTGGCACAAAATAGAGTGTACATAGTATGGCAGGTCTGTCTATACAATGACTAATGTAATTTTTCTGGCACACATGACCTGGCAGGGCCAAATATTTGATACTCTCTCTATTTCACAGGTACATGACATGTCTCATGACCATGGGACACCCATACAGAAATGGATGCCCTTCCTTCAAACCAGTATTGTGACACAGCATTTTACATGATGTTACATTGCTGAGGACCTTTCCTCCATTGCCAAACACACACAGGGCCTCATTTGCAGGTTGATGCTACAGGGGGGCACAGGGAGTCACTTAGTTGCACTTCCCTGCGTCAAAAGAAAAGGGCAAGAATGTGCCATAGTAATGAAATACGTCTCATTGGTGTTCTTTCTTGATGCCCAAGATCCTAAATTGTTGACTAGTGCCAACACATGCACCCTTGCACCATAGTGCAGGTGTTTCTGTGTTGTGGCCTCAATTGAGGTTCTGTCGTCTTTGTTAAATAAAAAGGAACATAAAGTAATTTCTCCTTGTTACGCCTCCCCTGGGGAGTCACATTTTGACACTGCAGGGAAATGCCTCCCTTGGCATGGTTACTCCCTAACTTTTTGCCTTTTGTTGACGCTAGTAATGATTGAAAGTGTGCTGGGATCCTGCTAAACAGGCCCCAGCACCAGTGTTCTTTCCCTTAATTGTACCTTTGTTTCACAATTGGCACAGCCCTGGCACACAGATAAGTCCCTTGTAACTGGTACCCCTGGTACCAAGGGCCTTGTGGCCAGGGAAGGTATCTGAGGGCTGCAGCATGTATTATGCCACCCTGGGGACCCCTCACTCAGCACATGCACATTGCCTCACAGCTTGTGTGTGCTGGTGGGGAGAAAATGACTAAGTCGACATGGCACTCCCCTCACAGTGCCATGCCCACTGCCTGTGGCATAGGTAAGTCACAACTCTAGCAGGCATTACAACCCTGAGGCAGGGTGCACTATACTACAGGTGAGGGCATAGTCGCATGAGCACTATGCCCCTACAGTGTCTAAGCCAAATCTTAGACATTGTATGTGCAGGGTAGCCATAAAGAGTATATGGTCTGGGAGTTTGTCAAACACGAACTCCACAGTTCCATAATGGCTACACTGAAATCTGGGAAGTTTAGAATCAAACTTCTCAGCACAATAAATCAACACTGATGCCACTGATATTGAAAAATGCACACAGAGGGCATCTTAGAGATGCCCCCTGTATACCAGTCCAAACACCAGTATTAGGCTGACCAGTTCCTGCCAGCCTGCCACAACCAGATGGGTTTCTGGCCACATGGGGTGAGTGCCTTTGTCACTCTGTGGTCAGGAACAAAACCTGCACTGGGTGGAGGTGTTTCTCAGCTCCCTCTGCAGGAACTGTAACATCTGGCGGTGAGCCTCCACAAAAGCTAGTGGAGATGCCTGCCCTTTTGGACACAGCCCCCACTTTTGGCAGCAAGTCCGGAGGAGTTAATGAGAAAAACAAGGAGAAGTCACCCACCAGTCAGGACAGCCCCTGAGGTGTCTTGAGCGGAGGTGACCCCTGCCTTGAGAAATCCTCCATCTTGGTTTTGGAGGATTCCCCCAATAGGATTAGGGATGTGCCCCCCTACCCACAGGGAGGAGGCACAAGGATGGTGTAGCCACCCTCCAGGACAGTAGCCACTGGCTACTGCCCCCAGACCTAAACACACCCCTAAATTTAGTATTTAGGGGTGACTCTGAACGCAGGAAATCAGATTCCTGCAACCTGAAGAAAGAAGGACTGCTGAACTGAAAGCCCTGCAGAGATGACGGAGACAACAACTGACTTGGTCCCAGCCCTACCGGCCTGTATTCAGACTCAAAGGACCTGCACAGCGACGTATCCAGCCAGACCAGCGACCTCTGAGGACTCAGAGGACTGGCCTGCACCTAAAGGACCAAGAATCTTCAGAAGACAGCGGCTCTGTCCGGCAAAGAAACCAACTTTAAAGAGACTCTAACTTCCCGCCAGAAGCGTGAGTCTTCTCACTCTGCACCCGATGCCCCCGGCTCGAGTTCAGGACAACCAACACTGCAGAGAGGACTCCCAGGCGACTACGTGGACACCCCGAGTCGACCTCCCTGTATCCCCACAGTGACTCCTGCAGAGAGGATCTAGAGGCTCCCCCTCGCCACGACTGCCCGGTAACAAAGGAACCTGACGCCTGGACCAAGCACTGCACCCACAGCCCCCAGGACCGAGAGGAACCACCTACCGGTGCAGGAGTGACCAGCAGGTGGCCCTCATCCTAGCCCAGCCAGAGGCTGGCCCGAGAAGCCTCCCTGTGCCCTGCCTGCATCGCCAGAGTGACCCCCGGGTCCCTCCATTGTTTTCTTCTATGGCAAACTCGACACCTACTTTGCACACTGCACCTGGCTGCCTCTGTGCCGCTGAGAGTGTGTTTTGTGTGCTTGTGCGTGTCCCCCCCAGTGCTCTACAAACCCCACCGGTCCGGTCCCCGAGGACACAGGTACTTACCTGCTAGCAGACTGGAACCGGAGCACCACTGTTCTCCATAGGCACCTATGTGTTTTGGGCCCTCCTTTGACCTCTGCACCTGACCAGCCCTGTGTTTCTGGTGCAGTGCAGTGACTTTGGGGTTGCTTTGAACCCCCAACGGTGGGCTGCCTATGCCCAGGAGACTGAACTTGTAAGTGCTTTAATTACCTGAAATACTAACCAATACTTGCCTCTCCAGGTACTGTTGATTTTTGCAGTGTCCACTTTTAAAACAGTGTATTGCCATTGTAACCAAAACTGTGTGTACTACTGTTTTAAATCAAAGTTCTATACTTACCTGTGTGAAGTACCCTACAATTTATGTACTTACCTGAAATTTGAATCTTGTGGTTTTAAAATAAATTAAGAAAATAATATTTTTCTATATAAAAACCTATTGGCCTGGAATTAAGTATTTGAGTTTGTGTTCTCATTTATTGCCTGTGTGTGTACAACAAATGCTTAACGCTACCCTCTGATAAGCCTACTGCTCGACCACACTACCACAAAACAGAGAATTAGTATTATCTAATTTTGCCGCTATCAACCTCTAAGGGGAACCCTTGGACTCTGTGCACACTCTATCTCATTTTGAGATAGTATATACAGAGCCAACTTCCTACAGACACATTTCCAGATTTACCAATCCTTGGTCAAAACTTGTTAGTTTTGTGTGGGAAATCGAACGCAAGGCCCATGGAACATATCCTTGATGGAGAGTAAAGCAATCCTGCACTTTGCACTGCCTTGCCTTACTGCATATCTATGAGGCAATGCAAGGGCACACAGGGTGACTTTGCGTTGCCTCAAAAAGATGATTGAGAGACCTGCTCCACCAGAGCGTCATGGAAATAGACAATCCAGCAGCACAGGCCTCTTATACATGAGGCCCACATAGCATAGCAGGTCTCAAGATGAGTGACTTGGAGAGTTGTACTGCACAGGTGGAAGTATGAGGAAAACATCTGCTATGTATGCACTGTCTCATTCACCCAACACAAATATGGCTTTTTTCCCAAAATATTTTCCCGTTATGAGGTTGGTAATGTGCTTAAGATATACTTACCAACCAGTAGGCCATTCCCATATCTCCCATTCTGGAAGAGCTCATTTATGATGGAATGTCTGAAGATGTGTGGATCATGAGCACTCCCCAGGTACTTTGCCACCACACTGGTGAACATCTCCAGATGGTCCTCTATTGCTATTTGCATATCGATTGAATAAGTGTGCTTCAGATTGCGGTACAGATGGGATCTAGCAGCAGGAGGCACCAGTGCAATCCACTGCCCCTAACATGTAGAAATTGAGCAATGAGCAATTATGTAGAAGACCTGCTTGTTTTCAAGTTGTTTCTGCTGTGTGTGTGTGTTGGAGAACATGGGGTACTGGGGTGTCAGGCTTATGATGTCATTGAGGATGGAGGTTAGGGATGTGGAAAAGAATGGCCGAGATATTCCTGCCACTCTGGCTGTGGTACTCGTAGAAAAGAAGAGGTTTACCCAATAACCCTACCTGACCTGCGTAAAAACACAAGAAACAAAACAGATTGGTCAAAAGGCTGGGAATAATTATCCTATTTCAGACACAAAAGAGTGATTAATACTCTCTTTGCGAATAATTTCTTTACAAAATGTATTTGAACATTTATGATGTAGGACGGAGAAAGAACAAACTCACAAATCACTCATAAATAACTAGATGTCCCAATTAATCAAAACATAACACAAAAACTGCAAATCACAAGACATCAACAGTTCGACAATACATAATATATTGGCTGTGGTAGTTTGGAATAAACCAGATGCCAGCATGTGGAGTACTGCCATTAGCTTGGGCTGCAGAAGTATGTAGTCTGCAGTCTTGATGCAATCTGGTAAGGGAATTGGACAACAGACTCCTCCCTGAGGTCAGTGAGGGTATTCCTGTGTCGGTATGTCCACTCACTTCTCCTGTGCTGCCTTCACAGTGATGGTGGTCATCGTCTTCTTCCTACTCTGAGCTGCAGTATGAGTAGCTTCATGGTGCAATTGAGCTTGCCAAAGTGAATTGGGTATGTTCTGCTTATGTACCAGTAGCAATGTGTCATTTTTATGCCTGGGTTGTAATGTGCAGGAATGTTTACACATTTTGGACTCTGCGCGTCATTTGCCAATGATGCCTCAGTTTCCCAAAAGCCTGCAGATATGGATGCGTCAGTTCTGTGTTGGATTTTAAGGGTGAAAGCCTAACTTGCATATGATTAGTGTTACCTGACACAGCTAGTTGTAGTGCAGTTAAAAAATAATGCAAGACAGGGAAAAGTGACATATTTTGCCTAGTTCGTCACTTTTTAAATATGAAGCATTGAATGTGATGCCGCTACGTTAAAAAAAAAAAAATGAGGCAGCGATGGACCAAGCTCCTTGTAAATATACTGTTGTATTGCAGTTTTAATTAAATAAGCAATATATATATTTGTTCTATATAAATAGGTTTATCCTAAAAGGAGTTTAATATTTACACCGATAGTAGTAGTATGTTCCACCTCCCCTTCCCCTTAGAATGGAAGAGTCCGACAGTTATTGGCTGGAGTTGACAGTAGAACGTTGAGGAGCTAGAAAAGCAGTTGTGTAGAGAACTGTTGCGGAGGCAGTAGAGATGAAAGAATAAAGACTTAAGGAAAGAAATGTATATGAATTGTCTTTATATCATATACCCTCCAATTTCTAACAATAATTATTTAGTACAGTTAGAGAAATATGGCCCATATTTAAGATGGCCTAGCGCTATTCCAACGCCAGATTAGCATCATTTTATTTATGCTAATATGGCATTAGAAGGCCAAAAACACAACACCATATATACAAAGTTGCACAATGCATACACTGAGCCACTTTGCAACCCTTTGCGCTACATTATGCCTGCGCCAGGCATAATGTATGCAATGGGGGCGTTCCCCCATTAGGAGGGCTGTAAAAATGGTGCAAAGAAATCTAACAGAGTTCTTTGCTGAATTTTTTCTGGGATTTTTAACATCTGCAGGCGTAAAAAGGAGGCTACCATTGATTTCAATGGGCCTCTGGGTGCTTTGCCAGATTAGCGTTAACATTTTTTAAATTAATCCTGCAAAGCGTTGAACTAGCTTAAAAACTTCTGACGCTAGTTCCCTAACTGCCGCTATGGTGCGCCGTATATTAAATACGTCGCACACATGGTGTGGCGTTGGGGGGGGCGCTAAGGGGTGCAAGAAAAGTGGCGCTGCACCAGGTGCAGCCCCACTATTCATAAATCTGTCCCTATACATTTTTGAAGGATAATGTTGGGATCTTCATAGAGAGGGGATTTTGAGATTGAGTTGAGCAGTAAAGTGTAATTCTAAGAACAAGTGCTGGAGGAACCATATACTTGTTCCTAGTCCATAAACTCCATGTGCTTCATTTGAGATGGTGATGCCCAGCAAGCGTTCTTTGCTGCAACCTGATATAATGGAGTCAATAGCTGGGGAGTTGTCTGTCGGAAATGCCATGATTATGTAATTCCTCTTTGGAAGAGGACCTAGATTGATACTGAACCCCCATGTCCTTTTTGCATAAGCCCTTTTGAGTTTTTAACATATGCAGCCCATAGGTTATTGGCCAGGGAGAGGGCATACACTCATCAAAACAATTGTGAGTAGCTGAACATTTGCTATTTACTGACCAGCTTAATAAAGCCCTTAACAAGTATAATGCAGCATACATCAGAAAGCAGCACATTTACCCACACTATCTCTCTCCTCTCCTTCACTGTCCCCAACTTCAGAAGGAGGAAGCATCCCACCAAGTCACTAGCCCAAGGGGTGCAGCTCAGCAGCCCCAACCAAGTAAAATTACAGAAATAAGTACATGGGAAGACCCCTTGATCTCCTCTCTATCAAAAAGTCCTAAGGCCCTCCAATGGGGATGAAGTGCAGACAGTGACAGCCCACACAGCACAATATATACAGGCTTCCATTTTGTCCTCAAGCAAGGTGAGTACCATTCATGTTACTAATCAGATTTTCCATTTCTAAAATAGACCAGAGTTTGTGATGCAACTGTCAATGAAGGGCAATATGCGCTTTTCAAGTTAAAAGTGATGAGCAACTTAGTGGCTCCTAAGCATTGTAATAACATGTACAAGTCTTGTTTCCACAGTGCCTGGAAGTCATTTGGTTTTAAACCCAGCAACACCACTTCTGGTGTAAAGGGTAGAGGAAATCCCAATATGCATTATAAGCATTGGAGTCACCCTTTTCACAAATGTCCAAATTTTAAGGAAGGCCCACCTGATTTGCAGGGCCTCTACAGCTTCTAGAGAAGGTGGTGTGGTACATGTGATGAAGTCACAACTGTGTATAGTGCCACCCAACCCAGATTTTGTAAGGGATATCCCTTCCCACGACCGAATCAGAAGATAAATGAATGTCCCTTCCCAGAAATTCTGATTGCTTAAGTGTGGTTTGTTTCCCCAGGACTCATTTCCAATGTTTGTTACATGTCCATTCAGACAACAGATACTAAGTCAAGACCAGCTTGTAAAGGCTAGCGATCCTACCTCTGGTACCCACAAGCTTGAGGAATCATTTTTCAACAGGGACGTTCCTCTAGTGGCCACAGAGTGAATCAATCATGATCTAATGCCACATCTGGGAATAGCGGAAACATTTTCAGTCTGAAAGATCAAAGTCTACTTTACACTGCAAGAAGGACTTGGGGGTTGTATTATCAAACATCCAACCTCCAGACCAGGAGTGAAGGCAGCACTATATTTAATGGGCGTGTATGAGGATGGGTGAGTTACCATCCTACTCAGTGCAATATAGTTATCCCAGGCTTTTAAGGTGGCACCCACTAGAGTAATGAGTTAGGCATTGACAGGTCTATGTTATTTGACCAACTAGATGAAGTCCCAAAGAGGTCGGCTGGTTATAGCATGGTACATTTTGCACCAATGTCTCAGATTCCAACAAAAAACATTCCATTACAATTCTCAGTTGGGCAGCAGCATAGTAGTGGGGGACATAGAATGCCACCATTACCCCTGCTACCCTTGGTTGTCGGTAAGTAGCCTTTGAAGGATCGTATTTGCTCTGTTCCTCCATAGAATTTTTTTTTTTTTTTTTTTTTTTAAATATGCCAGCAGGCCAGAACGGAAGTTCCTGGAACATACACAATAAACACAGCAAAATGGGCATTTATATTGCATTAATTCTGCCAGTTCAGGAAAAAAATGAGGTTCCCCCCGGAGATTAAGGGGGTCATTAAGACCCCAGCGGACGACATTTATATGGAGAAAAGTACTGCCAACAGGCTGGCGGTATTTTTCTCCATATTAAGCCAAACCGCCAATGTACCACACCGACAGCCACAGCGGTAACGACCGCCGGGCTGGAAACTTCAGTCTCCAGCCCGGCAGCCGTCACTTGCCCATCTGCAGAATTATGACCCCGCCTACCGCCATGGTTTTTGTGGCAACCTTACCGCCACAAAAACCATGGCAGGAGGCACTATCAGTGACAGGGAATCCCTTCCCTGTCACTGACAGAGGTCTTCCCCGCCTCCTCCCCCTCCCCAGATTCTTCCACCACTCCTACCCAGAACCCCCACTACATACACGCACCTTCATGCACACACACACTCATACCCTCATTCATCCACGCATGCATACATCCATGCACACACACACATCCACACACTGACATACATACATACACGCACTCACACATCCATACATGCACAGACATATAACATGTATCACACACCAGCATACACGCACACAGACATATATATATATATACATATACATATATATATATATATACATATACATACACATACATACACACACACACACACACACACACACACACACACACACACACACACACATACACACATACACACACACACATACACACACACACATACACACATACACACCCTGTCAGAGCACCCGACTTACCTGATATCAGGGGGTCCTCCGGCAGGAGACGGGACTGGGAGGACCCGGCTGTGGTCAAAATCCAGTTGGCGGCTGATAGCCATTGCAATGGCCTTTTGGCAGCAGTCACCGCGGCGGTAGGTGGTTTTTACTGCCAGGGGTGTACTGAGCCCCTAAATCCTTTTTAGGGTTGAGCCTGCTAGCGCATGCGTCTTGCTTGCAAGACTCAGTTTTGTACAGTAAAGGTCTTGGAGCACCCCCTGTTGCTTACCATTTGTTAGTTTGCATGGCACTATTCTTTACAGCCTCATAACTTGTTACTGCAGTCCAAGCATCATTTCCGTTTCTCTATGTGGAGCAGAGACCAAGCATGGCTTGATTCAACTTAATAATGGCCCGTCTGCTGCTCCAGACGTGATTGAGGTACCATTTTGTTCTTTTTAACTTCCAGTGCCCTGCAAACAGAAGGCTTGTGACTGGCAAAAACGAGTCCAGCAGAACACAAGAATTGCAAAATGTTATTTTTTAAAGCCAACTTACTTTTATTTTGCCAAGTCATCTTTTATCACTTTGTTCTTTTTTTTTTTTTTTCTCGTGGGTGCTGTTCTCAAAGGATGACAATTATCTTGTTCTAAATATTGCAAATCAACATTGTAACTTGATTAGATGTCCTTTCTGAAATGATGCTTTAAAACAATCTTTTAGTCCACCCCAATCCACCTCACTCCAATCCACCCCACCTCACACCAACCCATCCCACTCCAATCCAAACTACTCACCCCAATCTAATCATACCCAACCCCAATCTAATCTGCTGCAATCCAGTTTACCCCACTCCAATCCAAAACAATCTGCACCACTCCAAATCAATCTGCTCCTCTCTAATCCAAAACAATCTTCCCCACTCCAGTCTGCCCCCCTGCAATCCAAAACAATACATCCCACTCTAATCCATAGCAATATGCCCCACTCTCATCTACCCCACACCAATCCACCCCACTCCAATCCACTCACCCCCAATCTAATCAAACCCACCCCACTCCAGTCCTCCCAATGCACCCCAATCTAATTTGCCCCAAACCAGTTCGCCCCACTCTAATCCAAATCAATCTGCCCCTCTCCAATCCAAAACAATCTTCCCCACTCCAATACAAAACAATATGCCCGACTCCCCTCTACCCCACTCCAATCCAAAAAATCTGCCTAACTCCAATCCAAAACAATCTTCCCAACTCCAGTCCACAACAATCTGCCCAACTCCAATCCAAACCAGTAAGCCTCCTCCAAATCACCTCACTTCTCCAATCCTCCCAACTGCAATCAAAAACAATCTGCCCCACTCCAATCCCAAAACAATCTGCCCCATTTCAATACAAAACAATATGCCTGACTCCCATCTACCCCACTCCAATCTGCCCCACTCCAATCCAAAACAGTTTGCTCCCTCCAATTCGCCTTACTTCTCCAATCTTCCCAACTGCAATCGAAAACAATCTGCCCCACTCCAATACCAAAACAATCTGCTTCACTCAAATCTGCCCCATTCCAATCCAAAACTATTTGGCCCACTCAAATTCACCCCACTTCAATCTAAAACAATCTGCCCAACTCCAATCCACACCACTCCAATCCAATATGATCCATTCCAATCCAGTCCACCTCACCCAATACAGTCAGCCCCACACCAACCAGATCCACCCCACTCCAGTCCACCCTAATGCAATCTGCCCTACTCAAATCCAAAACAATCTGCCCCATTTTAATCCAAAACAACCTGCCCCACTCCAAACCCAAACAACCCACTCTAATCTAAAACAATCTGACCCACTCCAAACCACCTCACCCCAATCCAATCCACCCCACTCCATCCCACTTAACCGATCCCAATATAATACAGTCCACCCCACACCAATCCAATCCACCATACCCCAATCCAGCCCAGTCCAATCTACCCCACTCCAATCCAATCCACTCCACCCCATTGCAATCCACTCCAGCCCAATCCACCCCAATAACGTCCAATCCACTGCACTCCAATCCGATCCACCCCATTCCAGTTTGATCTACCCCATCCAGTCTGATCCACTGCACTCCAACCATCCCATGCCACTCCAATCCATCCCACCACACTCCAATCGAACCGAATCCACCCACTTCAATCAAGTCCACTGGTACCCAATCCACCTCACTGCAATCCACCCACTCCACCCCAATCCATCCACTCCCATACAATCCACCCCATTCCAGTCCACATGAATCCATCCTAGTCCAGTCCAATCCACCCCACTGCAAGGCACCTTAATCTAACCCATGCCAATCCAGTCCACCCCTAACCAATTCAATCCACTCCAATCCAATCCACCCCACTCAGGCCAGGCCAAACCAATCCAATCCACCCCACTCTAATCCACCATGCTCCAATCCACCCCATTCCAACCACACACACACCACTCCACCACAATCCAATCTATCCCACTGCAGCCCCCCCACACCCCAATCAAATCCACCACACCCATTTCAATCCACCCCACTACAACCCACCCCATTCACTTCAGTCCACCCACTCTATCCCAAGCAAATCCACCCACCCCACCCCAGTTCAGTCCACTCTACTCCAATCCAATCCATCCCGCACCCCATTCCAATCCAATCTAATCTACCCCACTCCAATCAATTCCACCCCACCCCAATCCAATGCAATCCACCACACTCCTATCAGTCCAATCCAAACCACCAACCTCAATCCAATCTAATCCACCCCACTCAAAATAATCCAATCCACCACACCTCATTTCCATCCACCCCACACCAATCCTCCCCATTCCACTCAATCCACCCCGCTCTACTCCAATCCACTCCAACCCCCTCCAATCTTTGACACACTGACAATGAACTCTACTCAAATCTACGACACTCTACTCCCCCTACTCCACACCACTAACTTTTAGCCATGCTAAAAAGCAGCAACACAGGCTTGCAACATGGCAAAACACATTGCTAAAGCCCAAACCTCTTGTACAGGTGAGACCTATTGGCTTTCCTGATGCTTGTTATATTTTCTATTAATTACTCCCCCCCTCCCCTTTATGGCAAACAGCTCTATGTGAGGTTTAGACATTCTAACTCGACATCATATAATTGAATTTTTAGCCTGCGTAAAGGGAAATGAAGCTTTTAGCTTTGCCATTAGGTAGTGAGATTCAGCACCTCAGAATTATCATTTTTTAATGTATATACAGAAAAGGTCCAATCAGGATGACACTGCTGTGTGCAACCTCCACCAAACCCTACAAGACTGCAATAGGACGGCCTACTGCACTACATTAGGGGCATAAACCATGACCAAATTTACTGGGTGCCTCCATCTTTGTCAGTGTTAAGGGAGGTGGTAAAGAGTATGCGCAGTCTTGTATAGTTCACTACTCCCTCTGTTTAGTTAGTGCTGAGAAGTGGTATGCAGTAGGATATGCCTTGTGTCTTAACATCCCCTGGTCACTCTGCAAATGATGTGTTTCTTGAAAATAGTATATATCCAGGCTCATACCTCTAATGTGCTTCCAAAGAGCTCCTTGTTTTTTTGAGCATGAGGGTGAATATATTTATCATTCAGCCCTTAGGAAACAAAGGCCAATGTAGTGGGTGCAGAGTGATGAGATTAGAAATCGTAGGCGTTGGCAAACCCCAAAACAAAACCAACAGCAAAACAAAGCAAGAATAACAAACAAGAGGAAGAGAGGAGGTGCCCCTCGATCATGGTATTTGGAGACAAAGAAGACCATCATGGAGCACATTCTTCTGATGAAAGTGCCGAACTCAGCATCCAGGACCTCTTTGCTATGGCCCTGGAGTCTCAGATTCTCTCTTCTAGAGTGGTTCTCCAAATCTTCTAGTTTTTCGAGAGGTCCCTTTAATTGCATTCATGGTTATCACAAGAAAGTCCAATCTGTATTCCAACTCTAATAATCTTTGGGCCACTGAGTCAACATCTGTACAAAATTGCTGTAGTTTTTCCCCTCTGAGGCTCCCCAGAAAGTACGACTTCATCAAGGACATGGCACCTTGGTCACCACTAGGGAGAGCCATATTGGAGTCACAGTGTCACATGCCAGGCAATGGGGTTGATCAAAGTGGTTGTTTATTTTCGGGGGGCATATGATGGCCGCCCTTGTCTTTTCAGAGTTCCTACAGTAGCAGTCCTATGAGAGAGTGTTCCGGCCCCACAGCCAGGTGTCGATGGGAGCAGCAGCCCAGCAGGCCAGGGGCTGATTAGATCACCCACAATAGGGAAACGGGGCAGGCCCGAGCTCAAGCCCCAACCCCTCTAATGGCCTAGGATCCATGTGCTTCAGGTGTCAGGACAGAGCCACCCACAGCATTATGTAGTCCTCACTGCAATGCCCCTGCTCCAGCAGTGTGCTTCCCATCATAAGTGGGGCTCTCCTTGCCCAGTGACCCTCCTGATGTGCAGTATCTGCATCAGTCATCTCGCCATGGCCTTCCCTCAAATCGTGTTTGGCGGAACACTACAATCATGTGGGTCGCAGGCCAGTGTACTGCATCCCCGGCACCTACCCCCTCACTCGCAAGATCAGGCCAGTGGCAGTTGGTCATCTTCTGTTTCAGACTATGCTCTGGGCGCCCCAGGGAGCGTGTCTTTCCAACATCATTCCCACGGCCTCCAACAGCCCACCTTGAGTTGTTCTCCTCCAGGGGAGGCTTCGGTGTGTGGCACCATACTCAGGCCAAAACGGGGCCAAAGGCCTGTGCCAAGTCAGAACAGCACGAATGGGCACACCATGCCCTACAGCTCCACTTAGACCCAGCTGAAAGTAGGGCCAGCCTAAAGAAAGGCTATAGAAAGGCCAGGCGGGAGCAGCAGCTAAGCACATCCAGCTGCTTTATCCTCTTGGCGACCCACTTACCCCTTGTAAACCACCTAATGTCCTTTTCACACAGTAGTGGAGAATACCTTTTATTTCTAGGAAGTCAAAAACACTTTGTACCTTTAACAAATTTAACTCTATAAACCTCAGATTATCTGGTAACATACTTAATTTAAGACCTAGAGCAGGGGGAGCCACAACAAGCATGGAACTTGGAGCATATGCACAGTGTGTGTACCTTTCTCCCAAACATGTACAGTGAAATTAGCTACACACAATTGTGTAGGCTAAGTTTAGTTTTCCAGGAAAAGAACCAACATTGGACAAAAATGTGATTGTTACAATTGGAGCCGGAGAAAATAATCTAACTTCTATGTAAGTTATTTTCCACTTCATGTAAAAAAGTTACTTACCTTCAATAATGCACTTTCTGCTGAATACTCTGTCTAACACAGATTCCTCACCTTGAAAGACTGGATCAACAAAGAATTTCAGCATAGCTCTGGTGCGCTGGTAGGTGGCATCCTGCAGCTCCAAGTTGACTACGTTCCACCCTGGAAGTAATGTACTGGAGTCATACACACAAGCAGTTTCTTTCTAAATATTGTCTGTGCCCTCAATTAATCACACCAGTGTGTAGATCTCTGGTACTGAGACTTTTTTTAGATGGAAAAAGAGTAATTCCAAATTACAGGGAAATGGGAGGAAGGTGAGGAATATGCACTTTACACAGAGGATTATGGAAGTTGAGTTTTGATGGATACTTCTAACAGCAGGATCCCCATCTTGTGAAAGGATACCAAAACAGTAGCTCCCAAAAAGGTGGGTCTGTATAATGGCTCATACCAAAACGTCCAGCAGGACCAAACAGCCAAAATGACCTTCCCATTTAACCTGAGTGTCAAAGCTTTAGTGCTTGGTGAACATGTACACGGATATCCATGTTCCAGCCTAACAGATTTCCAGGATACCTATGCCAGTGGGGTGTTAGCAGCCTATGCCCTAGTGGAACGGGCCTTTTATCCCTTCAGAGACTGCTTTTTCGCCATCATGTAGCAGGCCTTAATTCAGCATTAGTCATCTGCAAAAGGAATGCCTTTGCACTACTTTTCCTTCCTTTGTTCCCGGGAACCTGAAAAAGAACAGATTATCCACTCAATGATCTTTGGCACAATCTATGAAGAAGCTGAACGCTCTCTTGGGTTCCAAGTGATGCAGTCCATCCTCCTCTTTAGAGGGATGAGGTGCGGCAAAGATCATCAGAAGAATTATCACCCAACATGGAAAGCTGCTACAACCTTAGGCAGAAAGGTTGCCTTGGTCCTTACTACAGCTTGTCCAGAAGGAAAGTGGTGTGAGGTGGCTGAACAGACAAAGGTAGACGCTCACTCATGTGACAAGCTGGTGCTACCTGTGAGAAAGTGCCACTGTTGGCATGGTTACCCCCCCTACACTTTTTGCCTGATGTTGATGCCAACTTTAATTGAAAAGTGTGCTGGGATCCTGCTAACCAGGCCCTGCATCAGTGTTCTTTCCCAAAAACTGTACCTTTGTTTCTGCAATTGGCACACAGTTAAATCCCTTGTAAAAGGTACCCTTAGTACCAAGAGCCCTGTGGCCAGGGAAGGTCCCCAAGGGCTGCACCATGTATTATGCCACCCTGGGGGACTCCTTGCACAGGACATGTACACTGCCTTTGCAGCTTGTGTGTGCTGGTGGGGCGAAAAAAAGAAAAGTCCACATGACACCCTTCTCTGGGTGGCATGTCCATGAACCACTGCCTGTGGCATAGGTAAGTCACCCCTCTAGCAGGTCCTACAGCCCTAAGGCAGGGTGCACTATTCCGCAGGTGAGGGCATAGCTGCATGAGCAATATTGCCCCTACAAAGTTTAAGTCCATTCTTAGACATTTTAAGTGCAGTATACCCATATGGAGTATATGGTCTAGGAGTTTGTCATTACGAACTCCACAGCTCCATAACGGCTTCACTGAATACTGGGAAGTTTGGCATATCACTTCTCAGCACAATAAAACAACACTATTGCCAGTGTGGGATTCATTTAAAAATGCACCCAGAGGTCATCTTAGAGAAACCCTCTGTATGTTAGCCAAGCTGCTAGTGCAGGACTGACTGTTGTGTGCCAGCCTGCCACTTTGAGACAAGTTTCTGACCACATCAGGTGAGAGCCTTTGTGCACTCTGTGGTCAGAAACAAAACCTGTCCTGGGTGGAGGTGCTTCACACCTTCCCCCTGCAGAAACTGTAACACCTGGCGGTGAGACTCAAAGGCTCAAGCCTTGCATTACAGTGCCCCAGGGCACTCCAGCTAGTGGAGTTGCCCACCCCCCGGACAAAGCCCCACTTTTGGTGGCAAGTCTGGTGGGAAAATTAGGGAAAACAGGGAGGAGTGACCACCCCAGCTAAGACCCCCCCTAAGGTGTCCAGAGCTGAGGTGACCCCCTCCCTGCAGAATCCTCCATCTTAGTTCGGAGGACAGGGTCGAATAGGGGAAGGTTTGTTCCCTCCAGCCCTTCTGCCCCCCTCCCAACAGGGAGTGGACACACGAATGGAGTAGCCACCCTCAGTGACAGTAGCCATTGGCTACTGCCCTCTGACCCCTGAAACACCCCTAAAACTAGGATTTAAGGGCCTCCCTGAACCCAGCTCACCAGATTCCTGGCAACCTGACAAGAAAGCAGAAGGACTGCTTAGCTGAACTCCCAGCAGAGAAGAGGGAAGACGACAACTGACTTGGCCCCACTGGCCTGTCTCCTGCTTCAAAGAACCTGCACAAGAACAGCGACTCATCCCGCAGGACCAGCGACCTCTGCCAAGCTCCAGAGGACTGCCCTGCACCCAAAAGGACCAAGAAATCCAGTGGACAGCGTCCCTGTCCAAGAAGAAACAACACCCAAGGACTCTAGCACCACTCAAAATGCGTGAGTCCTGACCACTCTGCACCAGATGCCCATGGGCCGTGTCCAGGTGGGCCAACCAACTAGAGAAGATTCCCAGGGGATTGCGAGCAAGAGCCCACCCTGAGTTAACCTCTCCACCCTTCCACGACGCCACCTGCAGAGGGAATCTAAAAGATCCCCCGACTGTGAAAGCATCAGACGAAGACATCCAACGCCTAAAAGACCACTGCACCTGCAGCCCCCAGGCCTTGGAGAACTAGACCTCCAGTGCAGCTAGGTTCAGAAGGTGGCCCTCCTCCCTGTCCAGCCTGTGGTTTGCCTGAGTTGACCCCCTAGACCTCACCTGCAGCATATGAGTGAACCCTGGTGTCCCCTCATAGAGAATCATTAGAGACCTGATGCCTTTTTTTGCACCCTGCACCCGGCCACACCAGTGCCGCTAAGAGTATGTTTGGCGCCTAAGTGTGCCACCCCCCAGGTCCCTCCCCACCGAAGTTGCGGTTACTTACCTGCAGGCAAGCCTGATTCCGAGTGCCCCCAGTCTCCAAAGGAACCCATGTAAATTTTGCCTCATCCTTGACCTCTGCACCCAGCTGGCCCCTTGTTGTTGGTGGTGGGTGTTTGGGGTTAATTTGAACCCCAACCTGTGGACTTCCTAATCCCAGGAGATTGGAACAGTAAGTCAAGTACCTACCTGTAAATCATACTAACTCACTGACCCCCGCCCTCCCCACCCCCCGGAACTGTTTCTGAAAATTATACTGTTAACTTTTAAAACAGATAATTGCCATAAATTCAAAAACTGTATAACTTATCGATTTCAAACAAAGTACTATTGATATATGTGTGAAATACAAATCTTTTGAAGTACTTGCCTGCAACTTAAATCTTGTGGTACTAGAAATAAATTAAGAAAATATATTTTTGCTATATAAAAAATATTGGTCTGGAGTGAAGTCATTAAGTGCATGCTTCTTCTATTGTCTGTGCGTGTACAACAAATGCTTTGCACTACCCTCCGATAAGCCTAACTGCTCGACCACACTACCACAAAAGACAGCATTAGTATTATCTATTTTAGCTTATATTAAGCCCCTGGGGAACCCCTGGACTGTGTACACACCATATCTCAGTTTGATGTAGTACATACAGAGCCAGCTTCCTACATTGGTGGATCAGCTGCGGGGCCTACGACTTTGCATTTGCTGGACTACTCAGCCAATACCTGATCACATGACTCAATTCCAAAATTGCCTTTAGAAACACATTATTTTAAATTTCTAAAGTACTGCTAGGGCCTTGGATAGGTCCCCATATCATTTCTTTTTAGATTTAAAAGTTATTTTAAGTTAGGGGTTAGTTACTAGAAGTAGTTTAGTTTCTTAAAAAGTAATCCCAACTTTTGTAACATAATGAGCAGCTCAGAGGAAATGGTTGTGGAATTCAACCTCATCCCTTACCCCCATCTAGGGATGGCAGAGTTAAGGTCCCTTTAAGCTGAAAAAGATTTGAACAGGTTCCAACCCTATAAAGGTCAAGCTCCAGGAGCTCTTGGCAGAGTATACAAGAGACTACCCTGCTTAGGAGGAAGACCTCCACTCGGACAGGGAAGATGTTAGAGAAGAGGAGGATGACTTCCCACCCTACTCACCTAACAAGGGAGATCAGGGTCCTAAGACCCTCATCTCCAAGGATAGTATTCACAGGATCTGGATCTTCCACAGGAAAGTCCTGCTCCTCTGGGAACATTGAGGCCTGCCTCAATGAAGAGGACCTCCTTTTAGCAAGGATGGACAAAATATTAGTTTTGGAGCAACAACTCCTAGCTATAGAAAGGGAGAGAATAGAAACGGGCTTAGCACCCATTAATGGTGGCAGCAATATAAATAGGGTCAGAGAGAATACTGATAACCTAAGAATCCCCAAAGGGATTGTCTCAAAATATGAAGGTGATGATATCATAAAGTGGTTCACAGCTTTTGAGAGGGATTGTGCAACCAGAAAGTTAAACAGATTTCACTGGGGAACTGTTTACTGGTGTGAGGGATAGACTCCTCACACTTACTGGTGTAGTTGCTGACTCCTATGACCACATGAAGGCTACCCTGATTGAGGGCTTTGGATTCGCCACTGAAGTATTGAATTAGGTTGTGGGGGGCTCACAAAACCTCGAGCCAGTCCTGGGTTGATTTTGTAGACTACTCAGTGAAAACACTAGATGGTTGGATAACTGGCAGTGGAGTGCTTGACTATGATGGGCTTTATAACCTGTTTATGAAGGAACACCTGCTAAGTAACTGCTTCAATGACAAGTTGCATTAACATCGGGTAGACCTAGGTCCAATTTCTCCCCAAGAATTCAGAAAGAAGGCAGACCATTGGGTCAAGAAAAGGGTGACCAAGACTTCCACAGGGGGTGACCAAACGAAAGGGATCACAAAGCCTCCCCAAGGGAAGGATGGTTAAACACCTAAGGACAAAAACACAAGTGCCCCAAAAACCTGCACAGGAGGGTGGGCCTCGATCCTCTTCACAGTCCACAAGTGGCCACAAGGGAAAGAACTTTGATCCCAAGAAGGCCAGGTGTCACACCTGTAAACAGCATGGACACCAAACTGGAGATATGGCCTGTCCCAAACCTCATCCCCCTAGCACTACTCCAGTTAGTACAGGAATATCCAGCCTCTAGGTGGGATCAACAGTGTGCCCAGAGTAAATCAGGATTCACACTGAAGCTACTCTAGTCTCAGAGGGTGGGGTAGATATAGCCATACTGGCTGCCTGGCCGCCTAACATGCAAAAATACAGACAGCAGCTCTTAATTAATGTGACAACGGTAGAAGCCCCGAGGTATATTGGTGACAGTGCCATCATGGTGACAGACAAACTGGTATCCCCATGACAGCATGTGGCTGGACAAACCTATCCAGTTACCAATGCTCACAATGTGACTAAAGTCCATCCCATGGCTATGGTGACTTTGAAATGGGGAGGGTAGTGGTCTCTTCTGCATTCCCAGTGAAATGCTTGCTAGGGTATGATCTGGAGTCCTCAGCTTGAGCTGAGATAGAGCTCAAAACCCATGCAGCCATGCTGGGAATCCCTGAACTATTGTGTGTGAAAACTAGAGCACAAAGCAGAGTACAGGGTGAAAAAGATGTGCTGGACTGTGTGCTTGGCCTCCGCTCTAGGATGGCTGAGTACAAGGAAAAGACATCCAAAAACCTTGAAGCCAGCCAACAACTCCATAGGTTGTGGTATGACCAAAAGGCTGCTATGGTTGAGTTCCAACCAGGGCAGAAAGTCTGGGGTCTGGAGCCTGTGGTTCCCAGGGCACTTCAGGACAACTGGAGTGGCCCTTACCCAGTACTAGAAAAGAAGAGTCAGGTCACCTACGTGGTGGACCTGGGCACTAGCAGGACACCCAAGAGGGTGATCCATGTTAATCACCTAAACCTCTACAATGATAGGGCAGACATAACCATGCTGATGGTTACTGGTGAGTATCAGGAAGCAGAGAGTGAACCTCTCCCTGACCTCCTCTTAACTGACCCCAAGGGTGATTCAGTAGATGGAACTGTCTATTCACACACCCTCTCTGCCCAACAGCAAGTTGACTACAGGCAAGTCCTACAGCAGTATGCGGAGCTCTTCTCTTTGACCCCTGGTCAGATATACCTGTGTACCCATGATGTGGACACTGGAGACAGTTTACCTGTCAAAACCAACATTTATACACAGTCTGACCAAGTCAAAGAGAGCATCACAGTGGAAGTCTACAAGATGCTGGAGGTAGGGGTAATTGAGCACTTTGATAGTCCCTGGGCTAGCCCTGTGGTCTTAGGGCCAGATGTATCAAACAGTTTTACCCATTTTGTGTCTATGGGAAAATGTGTTCATACATATGGCCCTTAGTCCCCAAACCTCATACCAAAGACGGCAAGAGAGAAATTAGGACTATAGAGGTCTGAACTCTGTCAGTAAGACGGATGCACATCCTATACCCAGAGCAGATGAACTGATTGACAAGTTAAGCACAGCTTAACTCTTAAGTACCATTGACTTAAATGCAGGGTACTGGCAAATTAGGATGGCACCTGGAGCAAAAGAAAAGACAACATTCTCTACACCTGATGGGCATTCTCAGTTTACTGTTATGCCCTTTGGCTTAAAGAATGAGCCTGAACACCTTCCTAAGGTTGGTGAATCAAGTCCTTGCTGGCTTGGAGTCCTTCAGTGCTGCATATCTAGATGATATTGTCTTTAGCTCCACCTGGCAGGATAACCTGGGGAAGGTTTTACAGGCCTTGCAATTAGCAGGCCTCACTATTAAAGCATCAAGTGCCAAATAGGGCAGGGCACAGTTGTATATCTGGGCTACCTGGTAGGTGGAGGCCAAGTGCAACCCTTGCAGCCCAAGATCCAGACAATTCTGGACTGCGAAGCTCCAAAAACCCAGACTCAAGTCAGGGCATTCCTTGGCTTGACTGGTTACTACAGGACGTTTGTGAAGGGGGTATGGATCCAATGTGACTCCCCTCACAGAACTGACCTCCAAAAAGATGCCCAAAAAGGTCAACAGGACTCTTGACTGTCAAAAGGCCTTTGACACCCTTAAGGAGACAATGTGCTCAGCACCAGTTCTCAAAGCTCCAGATTATTATAGGCAGTTCAATGTGCAGACAAATGCCTCTGAACAAGGGATAGAAGTCCTGTCCCAAACCAATGATGATGGCCTTGACTAGCCTATTGCTTTCATTAGTAGGAGGTTACTCCCCAGGGAGCAGTGTTGGAGTGCCATTGAGAGGGAGGCCTTTGCTGTGGTTTGGTCCCTAAAAAATCTGAGCATACTTATTTGGTACTCTTTAGTGTTCAAACTGACCACAGAACTCTCAGATGGCTAATGCAATTGAAAGGTGAGAACCCTAAAATTTTAAGATGGTCTATATCCCTACAGGCAATGGACTTGTCAGTGAACACAGACCTGGGACTGCCCATGCCAATGCAGATGGCCTTTCCATGTTCTTCCACTTAGATAATGAAGACTCTCTTGGGAAAGGTTAGTCTCCTCCTCTTTGTTTTTTTTTTTGGGGGGGGAGGGGGTGTGTGCAGGAAAGTGCCACTGTTGGCAAGGTTACCCCCCCCCCCCCAGTTTTTGCCAGATGATGATGATGCCAACTTTGATTAAAAGTGTGCTGTGATCCTGCTAATCAGGCCCCAGCCCCAGTGTTCCTTCCCAAAATCTGTACCTGATTCTGCAATTGGCACATCCATGGCACACAGTTAAGTACCTTGTAAAAGGTACCCATGGTACCAAGGGCCAGGGAAGGTCTCCAAGGGCTGCAGCATGTATTATGCCACCCCGGGGAACCACTCACTCAGCACATGTACACTGCTTTTGCAGCTTGGGTGTGCTGGTGGGGAGAAAATGACCCCCTCAGAGTGCCATGCCCACAGCCCTCTGTCTGTGGCGTAGGTAAGTCACCCCTCAAGGAGGCCTTACAGCCCTATGGCAGGGTACGCTATACCACAGGTGAGGGCATAGCTGCATGAGCAAAACGCCCCTACAGTGTCTAAGTGTATTCTTAGACATTGTAAGTGCAGTGTAGCCATATTAAGTATATGGTCTAAGAGTTTGTCATTACGAACTCCACAGCTCCATAATAGCTTCACTGAATACTGGGAAGTTTCTTATCACACTTCTCAGCACAATAAACCCACACTGATGGCCCCTGGGTGTTAGCAAAACTGCTAGTGCAGGACTGACTGGTCTGTGCCAACCTGACAGTCAAGTTTCTGACCTCATGGGCTGAGAGCCTTTGTGCTCTCTGTGATCAGAAACCAAGCCTGTCCTGGGTGGAGGTGCTTCACACCTACCCCCTTCAGGAACTGTAAGACCTGGCGGTGAGCCTCAAAGTCTCAAGCCTCGGGTAACAGTCCTCTAGGGCACTCCAGCTAGTGGAGATGCCCACCCCCCAGACAAAGCCCCACTTTTGGTGGCAAGTCCAGTGGGAAAATTAAGGAAAATAGGGAGGAGTGACCACCCCAGTTAGGACCACCCCTAAGGTGTCCAGAGATGAGGTGAGCCCCTCCCTGCAGAATCCTCCATCTTGGTTTGGAGGGCAGGGACCAATAAGGTTAGGTTTGCCCCCCCCGAAGGGTGTGGACAAAAGAAGGGTGTAGCCCCCTTCAAGGACAGTAGCCATTGTCTACTGCCCTCTGACACACCCCTAAATCTAGGATTTAAGGGCCTCCCTGAACCCAGCTCACCAGATTCCTGGTGACCGGACAAGAAGGACTGCTTAGCTGAACCCCCAGCACAGAAGAATGAAGATAACTGACTTGGCCCCAGCCCCACCGGCCGGTCTCCTACTTCAAAAAACGTGCATAAGAACAGCGACGCATCAAGCGGGACCAGCAACCTCTGCCAAGCTCCAGAGGACTGCCCTGTACCCAAAAGAACTCCTGTGGACAGCAGCCTTGCCCAAGAAGAAACACACTGCTCCCAACACCCATGGCTCGTGTCCAAGTGGCCCAACCAACTAGAGAGGATCCCCAGGCGATTGTGAGCAAGTGCCCAACCTGGGTTGACCTCTCCACGACGTCGCCTGCAGAGGGAATCCCGAGGACCCCCTGACCGCAAAAGCTCCGAAGATATCCAACCCCTAAAAGACCACTGCACCTGCAGCCCCCAGGCCTTGGAGAACCAGACCTCCAGTGCAGCTACGTTCAAGCAGGCGTGCCTCCTCCCTTTCCAGCCTGTGGTTTACCAGAGTCGACCCCCTGGACCTCGCCTGCAGCATCGGAGTGACCCCGGGATCCCCTCATAGAGAATCGCCTTGTTTGCACCCTACATTCAGCCGCCCCAGTGCTGCTGAGGGTGTATGTTTGGTGCCTACGTGTGCCCTCCTCCCCCACCCCCCCCAGTGCTTCTCTAAACCTCCCAGGTCTGCCCTCCAAAGTTGCGGGTACTTACGTGCAGGCAGGCCTGATTACGAGTGCCTCCAGTCTCAATAGGAGCCCATGTTAATTTTGCCTCAAGTTTGACCTCTGCACCCAGCTGGCCCCGTGATGCTGGTGGTGGGTGTTTGGGGTTAACTTGATCCCAACCTGAGGACTTTCTAACCCCGGAGACTGGAACTGTAAGTCAAGTACTTACCTGTAAATCATACTAACTTTTCTTCCCCCAGGAAGTGTTTCTGAAAACTGCAGTGACAACTTTTAAAATAGATAATTGCCAATGTTTCAAAAACTGTATAACATCGATTTCAAAGTAGTATTGATATATGTGTGAAATATGAATCTATTGAAGTACTTACCTGCAACTTGAATCTTCTGGTTCTAGAAATAAATTAAGAAAATATAGTTTTGCTATATAAAAACCATTGGTCTGGAGTTCAGTCATTGAGTGTGTGCTGCTTCTATTGCCTGTGTGAGTACAACAAATGCTTTGTACTACCCTGTGATAAGCCTAACACCTCGACCACACTACCACAAAAGAGAGCATTAGTATTATCTACTTTAGCCTTTGTTAAACCTCTGGGGAACCCCTGGACTCTGTGCACACTATATCTCATTTTGTTAGTACACACAGAGCCAGCTCCCTACACTATTGTAACAAGAAAGACAATTTCAGGTACAGCAAGTGATGGAGACAACTGTGCATTGGCTCAAAAGGGGTGCACCTCAGAAAAGTAAGTACCAAGTAAAGGTCCCACTGTGGCAAAAGCTTTCAGGAAAAACAAGTGGATAAAACTTTTAAGGAAATGCATCACAACAGGTGATTTGAAGAGGAACGAATGGTCCTGGAAAAACAAGACAGCACACAGGGCTGCCAAATAACCTTTAATAGTACCCTTGGCAAGTCCTTGCTGGGTGAAAGACAAAACAAAAAGTAGCACATTCAACAGTTTGGCCTTGAATGAGTCTGTACGATGGTACCACACTAAGCCGCAAACTTGTCCCAAGATTCAGCATAAACAGATTTTGTGGAAGGACGCCTGGCTGCCAGCATAACATTCATTAAGGAGGAAGATGAAAAACAGTCAACTGTGGCTGAGGTGTAGCTTCAGCATGTCTTTAACCACTTACCAATATCCAAACTATAAGTCAAAGGTAATCTTACATTGTCACCTAAGAGCTTGTTTGATCTTTCAGCAAGTCTGTTTCCTTGAGAGGGATACAGACTTGTTGCTTTCTGTGTGTTACCAGGTTTGGTGAGAAACCTTTATAAACCAAAAAATTGCACACACGGTTCCAAAGAACGTTTTTTTTTCTTTACACCTACAGGTTCTGCATATCAAGGAAAACCAAAAGGTTCAAAGCACGAGCCCTCACTCACCTTCCGGTGACATGCTTCATCATAGGGCTGTGCTCCTCGTCAGGCCGGCGCTGCAATGCCTGACGGGCCCCACACGGGGGCTCTTTGCCGGAGATCTTTTCGAGAAAAATGCACACCGGTCGAAAGTAGGGATCGAGGATTGGTATAGAAAGGGTTAAAAATGTCTAGAGGTAAAAAACATCCATATCTTTAATTAGATGTTAATACCTCTGGCAAGATTAAAAAATAATACATAGGGATATAGTAAAATAATGTCTACACTCCCCATAAAAAAGAAGAATTTCTAATTACAGTCACTAACTCTCACACTGGGGAGTAGTAAGAATGAAAAAAAGGTAAACACAGGATCCCCTGCGTTACTCTACATCATAGGTCAACATGTTTCTCGCTGATTTCTAGTCAATAAATGATCTTATGCGATTCGTCAGGACCTCAAAGACGTACCTAATCCTTTAAACACTTGGGAATCCCATACTAGGGAGAGCAGAGCCCTCCAAATACTAAATGTAGGGCCTCATCGGGGAAAACATTGAGTTGAGAAAAATCTTCTGTGGTTTTTCTCTAGTTCTGAGAATGCCAGACGACCTACGCTCGTTGTAGTTCCCCAGATTTTGTGGAAGGACACCTGGCTGCCAGCATAACATCCATTAAGGAGGAAGATGAAAAACAGTCAACTGTGGCTGAGGTGTGGCTTCAGCATGTCTTTAACCATTTACCAATATCCAAACTATAAGTCAAAGGTAATCTTACATTGTCACCTAAGAGCTTGTTTGATCTTTCAGCAAGTCTGTTTCCTTGAGAGGGATACAGACTTGTTGCTTTCTGTGTGTTACCAGGTTTGGTGAGAAACCTACCATCGCAAGTGAAATAAAGGGCACCCAGTTATCTGTAATCAAAACCCTTTGCAGACCTTAACAGGCAAAAACCTGATTACCTCAATAGTATTTGGTTGTTTGTGCAATCAACCATAGCATTGCTACTTTCTTTCCATGGTTTTCAAAAGGATCCAGAAAATATAAAGCTGGTTTGTCCCAAACCACCCGTGGTAACTCCACTGGCACCTCTGGAGGAGATATGGTTACCAAATACTTAACACCCTTCTGACTGTTCGTAACTTCTAACTTTCAACTCTACATCCGTACCTATTCTGGGCCACCAATATGTGTCTTGTAATCTCCTTTTGTCAGTATCATACCTCAATTACCTGTATTCCCAAGATTGAGATGTTTGTTCGCGAGTGAGAACTGAGGAACACTATTTCCAACTCTGAAAAATATTCTATACTGTTTGACCTGCCATCCTTAGGGTGGTCTTACCCCAGACTTTTTGCCTTTCCCTCCTGATTTGTTGCTGTATCTTTTTGTTGACCCAAGGACTCAGCACTTCACCACTGCTAATTAGTGCCAAAGTAACATTGGTATACTCACAACTGGTCTATTTAATTTACCTGTAAATCCCTTGTAGAGTGGCAAGTCAAATCCCCAGGGCCTGTTAATTAGATGCTACTAGTGGGCCTGGAGTACTGATTGTGCCACCGACCTAAGTAGCCCTGTAAAACTGTCTCAGGCCTGCCACTGCAGAGCCTGAGACAGCTTGGCACTTAAAACCCCTTGACAAGTCTTACACTCCACTTTTCCTTACATCTAAGTCACACCTAGAATAGGACATAGGGAGCTATGGGGCAGGGTGCAATGTAAGTAGAAAGGCAGGACATGCATTTCACTGTTCCTGTGTCCTGGTAATGAAAAACCCCTCCTGTGCCTTTTCATCATTGTGAGACCTAACCCTCTCAAAGACCAGCATTAGGAATTGCTCATAAAAACCTCAAGTTGTTATTCCTGATCTGAGAGGAGTGGCTGGGTGCTGGACCAGGCCCTTTTTGCAGGGTCATCCCGTCTGTTTGTCTCCTTCCTCCTATTTGTTCTGACCAGCTATTGTTGGCTTTAGGACTCTGGGCACTTTACCACTGCTAAGCAGTGCTAAAGTGCATATGCTCTCTGTGTAAATTGTATTGTTGATTGGTTTATCCATGATTGGCATATTTGATTTACTAGTAAGTCCCTCGTAAAGTGCACTAGAGGAGCCCTGGGCCTGTAAATCAAATGCTGCTAGTGGGCCTGCAGCACTGGTTTTGCTATCCACATTAGTAGTCCTGTAAACATGGCTCAGACCCGCCACTGCAGTGTCTTTGTGTGCAGTCTTGTACTGCCAATTCGACCTTGCCAGGCCCTAATCTTCCCTTTTTATACATGTAAGGCACCCCTAAGGTAGGCCCATGGGCAGGGTGCAATGTATGTTAAAGGTGGGACACGTACTGATGTGTTTTACATGTCCCAACAGAGAAATACTGCCAAATTCGGTTTTCACTGTCAAGGCCTGTCTCTCATAGGTTAACATGGGGGCTGCCTTTAAATATTCTTAAAGTGCAGATTCCCCTTGACAGCAGATACAAAGTTGGAGTTTGGTGTCCCTGAACTCACAATTTAAAAATACATCTTTTGGTAAAGTTGGTTTTTAGATTGTCAGTCTGAAAATACCACTTTTAGAAATTGAGCATTTTCTTGCTTAAACCATTCTGCGTCTCAGTTTGGCTGTTTGTGAATCACTTCTAGACAGTGAGACAAATGGAGCTGGGGAGTAGCCTAAATATTTTGATTAGTCATCTGAACTAGAGTGGAGGAAGTAGTGGTCACTTACACTTGAATGGGCTGTGCCTGCCCTCTCACAATGCAGTCTCCAACCCCCAGGTGTGTGTCTGGGGCATGGCCTGGGCAAGGCAGGATCTAGTGAACAACAGAGACTTTCCATTGAAGTTTGCCTACTTCAAAGGCAGAAAGGGTTATAAATAGTGGACCCAACACCACAGACTTTAGATTTATTGAAGATCACTTCTGGAACCAAGAGGACCCTCTGCCAAAGAGAAGAGCTGAAAAGCTGAGGAGGAGTGCTGTCCCTGCCTGTGACTGTGCTTTGATGGGCTATCCAGCAGTTGGTGCTTCTGCCTGTGAAACTGGACAAAGACTGGACTTTGTGGTATATTCCTGCTTGTGAAGAATCTCCAAGGGCTTGATCTAAGCTTGCCGACATCCTTTGCCAGCACCTGGACACTCTGCTGAGACTCCTGCCCTGCCAAGAGGTACCCTATCCAGTCCCTGGGCTCTTTAAAGGTGAAGTTGGCAGAACAAGAACAGAAAGTCCACGCACAGAATGCCGTGCAGGGAAATTTTCGACACACCATCTGCAACGTGGCTGATAAACAATGCGCCACCCGCTTCGGCCGGATAAACGTCAACCAACACCTGCTTGCGGCAGCCGATAACTGTGCAAACCCCACACAGCATCATTTTCTAACACCGTACGACTGGATTTTCCACGCATCGTCCCTGTGCGTCAAAGTCAACCCAACTCTGCATGGATCCGAGGTGCCCAATCCAGAAATCGACGCATCGCTCTCTTGCGAGGGAGAAAAACACCACATCGCTGACCCGACCAGAGAAGAAACAACGCATGGCCTCCCTTGCGAGGAAGGAATCAACACAACTCTGCCTTTTCCGAAACACACTCGCCCGTGCGGCTTTATTTTTTACGCTTATCAGGTACTTTGTGCAAAATCATTTACATTGTTTTCTATGGAGTAAGACTCTTATTATTTTGAAAATTCATATCTTGACTTGTGCATGTTTGATTTTTGTCATTTTGGTCTTGTTTGATTTAGATAAATATTGCCTATTGTTCTGAACTGGTGTGGTGTCCTTTTTGTAGTGTTTACACTGTATTACTGTGTGTGTTGGTACAAATACTTTACACATTGCTTCTGAGTTAAGCCTGCCTGCTCGTGCCAAGCTACCAAAGGGGTGAACGGGGGTTAACTGATTATTATTCTCCTTTACCCTGACTAGAGTGAGGGTCCTTACTTGGACAGGGGGTAACCCGACTGTCAACTAAAGAACCCTTTTCTAACACTGGATCATGTTTACTACCATTAGAATGGTAGTAATAAATCTTTACTGGTAAGGTTGGATTTAATACTACTAGTCTAGAAATGTCACTTTTAGAAAGTGGACATTTCTCTGCACTCACTGCTCTGTGGGCCTACAGCCTCCCTTCAATACAGTCCGTCTTGGGTGCGGTGACAGTTCCACTTGTGCATTCCCTTCAGACACCTACAACACAGGACACTCAGACATATCTGCATACTAATGGGTCTTCCCGGGGATGAGGTGGGGAGGATCTCACTTTCAAAGGGTATGGGCTGGGATGCATGCAAGAGGGCTGATTACCCCCCCCCCCCACTGACTGCTGGAGCCGCGACTGACTTGAAATGGGGACCTGCACACTTCACAAGGTTTCTTTGTGGTTATCCCTCACATCAAAGGCATTTTTTGTGTAAATAGTGGGGCCCTTGACCCACTAGCCAGTACACATCTGGGCCACACAAGATCGCTCTGGAGCAAAGGCTGCTGTTTGCCAAGATCGCCACTCCGCCAGACCTGACTGTTCCCTGGAACTGCGGTCTCTGACCTGCTGCACTGCCCTGCTACCTGCTGATCTGTGCCCTGCACCCTAAAGAGGTTTCCCCAAGGCAACACAAGAGTGACTCCAGGGCTTGCTTGGTGCGCCCTGTCTTTCTCAAGGACTGGGGTCTGCGAGGTCTACACCAGCCCTGACTGATAGTCACCCAGAGCTGCCACTTCCGGATTGGCGTGCCCACCTCAATTCTAAATCACCATTCCACCTCAAAGCTAGAGCACCAAGCCTGCCGCCCAAAGACACCAGAAATCTTGAGACGAGCACCGCAGCTGCAACCAAAGCGGCTGCCGTGCCTTGAGCCTGCACCACCACATAGGAAGGCAGTGCCCAGAGGATGTGCTCATGCCCCAACTAGATCCCAGGGTGCACTTGGGCCACCCTTGTGCTGGAGGAAGGCAGCACCAGTCGGAAGGTGTAGTCATTGGGCTCTTGCCCCAACTGGACTGCAGGGGCGCACTTGGGCCGCCCTCATCGGAGAAGCGCTCCCCCCCACTTTTTGCCTCACTCTCCAGTCATCTGCCATTCACCAGGGACTATGCTCTGATCCTAGGAACTCCTCAACTGGTCCCTGCTGCCTCCCCTCTCACCTACAGCAGCTTCCCTGTCCACAGGGAGAGGCACCAGACCGAACCAGTGACACCATCCCTGGCCACCCCCGCCTGTTTAGATAGTGTTCAGAAAGATTACAGTAGTTATCGGAGGCAAGGAGCACTCACATTTCCTGTACTTTCGTGCCTCACCCCCTCCCACCTCATCCCCACAGAAAGGAATTGAACTGTGGCACTTCCAGATTGCACGGGATGCCCAATACCCCACCTTTGTGCCAGAGTAAAGCCTCACCGTGGTGCCCATCCTGGAAAACAGCTATTTAAACTCTTACAACTTTGCATTAGTTAAGGTACTGCCAAAGTGAATCAACTTGCATATTCTTAACTGGAATAGCATTGTTTTTGCATATACCTAATAAGATAAAGATGTGAATTATTTTTCCTATACACCGGTGTGAAATGCTTTTTTTTTGTGGTACGTACAGTGGGGGGCAACTGCACAAATACTTTACACGATGCCTTCTAAGTTTAGCCTGCCTGCTCTGCACCAAGCTACAAGAGGGTTTCCGAATTGTCCTTACTAGAGTGGAGGGATTCGGCTTGGCTGGGGTACATACCCAGCCAACCACAGACCTCATTTCTAACATCTCAAAAGATAATATAGGAGAAATGGTAGCAAAAATCTGTAAATCACTAGCAACATTTTTCTTCTTAGGTGACCCTTTCAAGACATAATGATGAAATTTTTGGAACCTTTTCAGCAACTGCTTCTTTCCACTCTTCCTCCACAACACGTCTGTTAACTGAAATCAGAGGCAATTATGCATTCTTCAATATTAACTAAACATCCATCTTAAATAGGAAATCCGGATTAAATAAATCAGCCCTTTTATTAGTGTAATACATTAACACTGAAATTGTACCCTAAGAATTTTGTCATGAGTCTTGTCAAGCTGGCTATGAGCTTTTAAGAATGTGTACCATGCATTATTAATAGGTACACTAAAGGTTTGTGATTAGTCTTAAAAAAGAAATTCTGTCCCACAAAAAAGTCCTACATTTACTGTCCACATGTGTTGATATTTCCTTCTCAATAATAGAGAATGATTTTTCAGAGTCTTAATATATGCGAGGAAAAGGTATTCACTTTCTTGAGCACTTTGTGTAACTGCACCACCTAAGCCTTTATCATTATCATCGACAGTGACAGGTTAATCTAAAATGTAAGCTTCCAAAAGAAGAGTAGGTACTAGATCTCCTTTAATTTGTGAAAATACCTACTCTTGTGGTTTACTTAATGGAAACTCCACTACTTATTTTTTTGTTCGTAAAATAACTGGGTTTGACACTAGTGGCAAAGTTAGGAAGGAAATTTGCATATAACTTGCATAATCCTATAAATGAAATGACCTGCTCCTTGTTGTTGGTTTGAAGGGTATCCTCTATGGCTTTAATCAAACCAGGCTCAGTACTTATTCCATCGGCACTGGCATATGTTCCATATACTCCAATGGATTCTACCTGAATAAACATTTATCATGTCTTAGTCTTAAACGATTGACTTTCTTTCTAATACTGTGCGCCTAATGTCAGATTGTGTTTCTTCTCATATCTCACCACAACCAGAACATCATCTTAAAAAGTTATCATGTCTTGGAAGTCACCATGCGCTATATTAATGACTCTGATAGAAAGAGGCTGACATCAAACCAAATGGCATTCTTTTCTACTGACAAAAAAAGTTGTAAGATACCATGAGAAAGGAGAGAGTGCAATTTGATAGGCTGAACACAGATCTAATCAACTCAAGAACTAAAGATGGAAGCACCATTTAGCTTGACCATAATTTCCTCAATTTTTGATAGAGGAAGAGCATCAATTCAGTTGTTGCTATTAAGGTCCTAAGGTCAACGCAAACCCTCAACTCTTTCTTTTTGGCCACTACAATGGGTGAAAACCATAAAGAACTATCTACAAGTTCCATTATTCCTTGCTTTTGTAACTCAAATATAGACTGGATAACTCTTTTGCATGCAGTGAAGAACACTCCTTAACTTGTGTTTAAAAGGAATTGCTTCCTTCAATTTGATTTCCAATTCAAAGTTCTTCAGCAGAACTAACATATCACTGAACAGCTCATGGTAACTTCACACTAAATACATATACATCAACAGACATTTGAGATACTATTTCCTTGCACTCTATGGAGCATACTGCAAGTGTCTAGTCTACACAGTATGCAGGATCTTTTTTTGTGCATGGATTGATAAAACTCATTAAAACTAATAACCTGTGCAGACTTTTCTGGTAGAAGGACACCATCAAGTAAGTGCTGATGCAGCCAACCCAAAATATATTTTTTCTTTAATTGTGGCACACTTGTCCAGATAGTGAACTGACGTAAAATTAAATGGATAGCGTTAGAAAACCAATAAGGTCAATTTTAGATCTGTGGAACAACTCTGTTTTTATATCCAGCTGAGATAGAATTTCGTAGTTTCAAAATTTTGTTCAGTTTCATTGACGGGAAATTTCCTTTTCATACATACTAAATCGCCCCCACAATTCCACACAAATCAAAATTTTTTGAAACTGGACAGAATTTGAAAGAAATCACATGACATGTAGAACCACAACAATAACATCCTTGAGGCTTGTTTGCATATAGAGCCAAATACACTGGGATGTTTACTTCCCAGAGAACCTTTGCTGAGTGCCAGATCATACTTAGCTTGGTAAACAGACTCCTCTGTTTTCTTCTTAATTCTCATCTCTTCTTGAGACGATTCTATGGTATTGACAGTCTTGAAAGAGTCAGCAAGAGTTAGTTTTATGAAAGACAGTAGTTTCTCTTGTATTATCTTGCTATGACATCCAACAACTTACTGATCTCCGATTGATTAATGAAGTTCTCAAACTCACATATTGCAACCAGGAGTACAAGAGCTTTAACATACATTTTAAATATTTCATCACAACGCTGTTCCCTAGAGAAGAATTTACATTTTTGCACAATACTACTCTTTTGTGTGCCGAAATGCATTCGCCAAGCTCTTCTCTTCTACAGGTGTGCAGATCTAATATGCATTGGCCTTCTCTCCCAAAACAATGTTCTAAAATATTTTTTCTATCAACTCTGTATTGTTGTGCCTCAATAGTACTCAAGTAAACATTGAAATATCTATACTAGTCCTTCCATTTAACAGGTGGATACCTTACACATCCAGAAAAACTATGGAGGAGGACTTACAGACTGCATGAGTCACAGAAACAGGAGCTATGGTTGTTAAGTGCAATTGATATACTTACATTTAATACAATCTTAGGGTGTAACAGGTTGCAGTGGAAAGACCAATGTAAAAACTGCACAGACAAAATATCCAATAAAATGAAATGCAGAAATAAAACACTCTAAAGCATGTAAGTGATAAAGTGATGTTTTAACAGTGAGAAAATACATAACCAACAGATAATATTCCCATGATAAAGAGGCATGAAAGTCACTGTGATTAAATTTCTGTGAAGAGATTTTAGGCGATAACTTTAATTGTGCTCATCACGGAGTACCATTCCAGAGCTCCAGACGCAGGCTCATCTTGATCAGTGTCACAGACGCTTTACGTATTATATGCTGCATTCATGGCTTTACTTGGTTTTAAACAAACCTTGCTTGCACCATGTGAAACTCGGGGATCTCCATCACATCTTAAGTAATTGACTGTGTGCAATGGGATAATCACAGAAGAGCAGTGAGGAAAACATTATCTTGACGTAATCAGGTCTAATAATAATTAAATATAAGTTGTGAGCATCACAGATTAGCAAAATGGCAGTAGGAATGTAAGAAAGTACCTGAAAAGTGAAAGTGTGAGTGAGTGTGTGTGTGTGTGAGAGAGAGAGAGAGAGAGAGAGAAAGAGAGAGAGAGAAAGAGAGAGAAAGAGAGAGAGAGAGAGAGAGAGAGAGAGAGAGAGAGAGAGAGAGAGAGAGAGTGCGCCAAGATGACATGCTTAATTATCAGCACTGTTGCGCTGAAAACAGAGTATTAAGGTCGGTTTAGTTTCAATTGTCCTTGTTGCAAAACTGTTGTTTTGTAGAAAACGGAGGTCAGTTTTATATTCAGTTACCCTTGTCTTAAGGAGAGCTATGCTTACCAGGAGGATCAGGGAGCCAAAATGCTCTAAAGCAAGGATCCACTCCCTGTAGTCTGGTGGTAATTGCCAATATGAAGACATAAGAGACAGCAGGTAAAAGGAACTGAGGTTCACACCTGAATGATGCAGACCACTGACTAAAGGAGCAAAACAAGACTGGGAATTCACATCTTGTTGATCTGTTTCCTCCATAGGACACTGCTGTGTCACGTCAGTGAGCGGGCTCGTGGGAGGGTGACCGATCTCGTGTGCTTGGGATGACAAACGCAGGGTTGCTTTTGTGGAACCACATGATACAACAGTTAGCCTGAAAACACACAGACTCCAGTCACATTTTATGGGAGCATTGCAGTTTTTTTGAGCTTTTTGCCTTAAACATATAAAATTCTGTATCTCCAGTTCAAATTTGTTTGAGAAAGATATTGTGTTGTGCTCTTAACTTTAATGATGTTTGCTACTGGTGGAAGTTAGCACATATTTCTCTGGGGAATTGTATTCTGCTTGTGTCATAGTTCCCAGGGTTTGCACAGATACTTATTGAACTCTGTTGTGACTTAACCAGATTGTGTTTACCAAGTTGGTAAGGCTTCTCATCTCACATTTTAATAACAATGTTTTTGTGACCAGGATGAAAAACAGGAAGGCGACACATGGAGGAGCTCAAATATGCAAAGAACACCTGCGAAATAACGGCTCTAAAGTTTTTAAAGGGGTCTTTATGTTCTTTTAGAGCCTACAAATATAATTTCCTACCAGTTATAAAGGAGAGAGAGGACAAGAGAATAAGCATATTGCAAAACATACTGTAATCATCCCGATGAAAGGATGCATAAACTATTCGCTGTGGAAGACCCTAAAACATAAGATTTTGTTTCTGAATGCAGTTTTCAGTCTTTACCAGGCCAGCACATGCTCCAACTGCGCTGAGCTTGTGAATGAATCAGACAACTGAGTATGTACACATTAAAACATAATGAATTTGTGGTCCTAGGAAACGACAAATGAAATTATTCATTCTTTATATGCTTTATTTCCGGTGAAACCATTTTTACTACTGCTGTGATCACAGAACATCTTCACATTTGATGCAAATATGAAAGATCAGTTACAAAGTCACTTAGTGGCATGTTGTTTGACAAACACGTTTCAGTTATAGTATGGATAAGAAGCATAACTTTTAAAGCTCGAACTGCACCGCAGTTGCAAGAACTTGAACACATATTGTGCCACAGAAAATTATAACAGAAACTGAACTAATAAAAAGCCTTAAATGCTTGACAGATTTTAGCAACACAACCTATGGCAGAAAACCAGTGCAGAATTTAGTTCACTTTCACTTTTAAAAGTTCAGCTTTGGGAACCTAAACTTTGTTTAGAAATTGTTGTGATATCGTCTTTCTAAGCTGTTATATACTACATATATATATAGAGCATTTTATATACATATATATTTATACATATATATGAATGCATAAAGTTGCTGCAATTTAGCTTTTAATCAGGATACACATTATATTACATTTTGAATCAGTAAACCACAACTTCGATTCATCGTGTTCCTGCAGCACTGTGAATTGAAGGAGGACTCTCGTGATCAGAGAGGAAGGAGGTGGCAGCAGCAGCTTCCGGAACCACAGGTGTGAGCACATGTCGGCACACGGGGCATGTTCCAGACTTCAACAAATAAAAACAAACAGCAGTAAATACAAGTCAAAAGAATTAATATCCATAAATGCATTTCACAAAACAACTTTTAACAGTTTTAAAGTAAGAGCTTTACTACACTTAAAATTAGTTTGTAATACCCCTGAAGATTCCTAGACCCCGAATAAAAGAATGACGGATTACTCTTTTCACTGTTAGGTCTTATGTTGGCTACTGTGTAAGAGGGCCATTCCTCCCATTGGAAACTCGAACCATAGGAATTACAGATACATTGAAAAGCAACAATGGTCTGATAGTCTGCATGAAAGGAGAAGCTGAACATGTAAACTGTTCGTTTAAGGAGCAGCTGCTTCGTGTTTCCCAGAATGCATTTTACTGCCAGTTGCTAGACAGGCTCAGTTCTAATTGCGAAGCATATGTAAATATAGCAAGAACTACAGATGTTCTTGGCTTTTAAAAGGGAGACATGAATGACAAGTATGTAATTAATATTTTCTTCTGTACCATAGGCTCTTCACTGATGGTTATAGATGGACATTAGACAAGAAACATCATTTGTTAAAAACAATTAATATTTAACTGATAAGAAAAACCTTTAACCAAAAAGATTCCTGAGGGCAGCCTAGCCAGGTACTATGTCCGCTCTAGGGATTGAATTTAGTTGGAGACTAGACAGTGATACTTAGCAAAAGGATGACAAAACTTCCATGTTTCTATTCACATATGTCGAACATTGGGATATTTTGCAAAAAATCAGTGGTTGTTACTCTAGTAGAATGTGCTGTAGGTTCACCAGGCAGAGGCTTATTCAATGGCTTATCAAATAATGAAATACAATGAACTATCCCATCTGTCGATGAGTTCTTAGACATAGTAACGCTGCATGCAGATGGCAGATCGTGGGTTCTCAATGTCTGAGTTGTCTAGATAGATCTTTAGGGCTTTTCTCAACTCTGAGGAATGTAGGGATCGCTGCAAAGAGACTGATTTATATGAAAATCGAATTACCTCAGTAAGAAAGAGGTGTCCTCATTACAGCTATTAGAAGTGAAGCCTTATACAGTCTTTCATTCTGAGAAAGCTTCAGGCATGCTTTCTCTGGGGGTCACTGTAACAGCTACTACAAAAGCAATCTTCCGTGAGAGATGCGGCTTTGACGCTTACATATACAGCCTCAAAAAGAGGAACCGTTAATTAAGGTAAAACCAGAGTCCTCCCTTGGAGGAGGCTACCACTGAGAAGCGCAATCTTTCTTTAACCCTTCTAAAAATTCTATACAAAACAAAACTCTTTACTTTCATTTATGTAAAAAAAAAGGCTTCAGGAAGGTCTCTTCCAGTAATCTTTAGTTGCTGAAAAATACATTTTGATAGAAAAGTAGTAGGTTTGATTGTTCAAGATGAAGATAGACGATGATTATGCCTTTCTAGCAGGAGAATGTTACGATTATGTAGAGGACACTAAGTAGAACGTTTTCCACTTAAGGGCATGATAAAATCTTCTAAAGGGTCGTTTTTTTACTCCTTTAAATATCCATAGTTGCTTGAGCTAGACTTAAATGTTTGAATTTGGCTGCAAGCCTAAAGAGAATTGTCAAAGATTTCACATTCGGATTGTACAGTTGGTATTCTGTCCTGGATAACAAATTTGGTTTGCATGGATGGGTGAAGAAAATTTGCAAACCACAATTGTATTGGGCAGTTACACACAAATAGAACCATTTTGTGGTATCACAGCTTCATTGCAACTGTAGGAGTGAAGGAGGCTGCATAGAGGAAATTCCCAGACCAATGTCTCAAAAGACCATTGTCCATTAAATCATATTTTCACATTTTAATGCTAAGGTTTAGGCTTATAGAGATGCTGCAAAACAAGTCTGTTAGGTTATGTTAAAAATGTTATGTGAAGCACTCACATGAACATAATCTATTGGCGCTAAGGATCAGGACTAGAGTAAAAAGGGACGAATAATATTGTCTTTCGAAAGAGGACAGTTTTAAGCTCTTTCCCAAAGGTGAAGTGTGATGCAATCCAATGGAGACAGACGATGAGTGTTCAACGTGGAGTGTGCCAATACAGGAAATGAGCATATCAGCTCTCGATTTTCAGTACAGATTTTACATGAACAGAGTTGGAAGAACACACGGCACTGTGGAGTAAGTATTTTTGAGATGAAGAGTGCAGTGGAACTGGCACATGCATGTCGTACTATGCAATAGTTTTAAATGAAATATTAGATTTGATAGGAGACTAAAGCAGCTTGTGAAGAAGGGGTGAGGCAGAAGCAAAGCAACTGGCACCAAGTCCAAAGCGAGCTGTCCAATTTTGGACCAACTGAAAACAAGAAAGCAACAAGGATTTATGCCCAGTTAAATTCTGCAGCAGAAATTAATGCATGAAACAAAGAGGTATGCACCAATGCAACAGTGACTGTCAAAAGAGAGGAAAAACATGATCAATCAGAGTTGGCGTAGATAAGTAAAAGGGCAGACAACCACTGAGACTTGGGAATCAATCAGGAAAGTGAAAACAAGTTTAATTCCAAGACTTTTGACCAGAGAGAAAAGTAGAGGTGACACGGCAAAGCAGGATGGTGTTGAGAACCAATTTGTGGTTTTCTGTTGAGAAAATCTGTTCAGGTGTTTTGAAGGCCCAGAAACTTAACTGTTTTTATGGAAGAATCATTTGAAGATTAATTTAGCGATTGAGCTTCCAGAGCTAGTCTTGCATTGATTACCACCCTGTCTGTTCAGATAGTGTATCGTGATCGGTTGGCCAATCTGGATTAGGATTGCACTGCTTTGAATAGTAACAGCTGTCCCAGTATGGGAATTTTATTTTGAATGATTTCTTCTTCTCTTCAAGACCCAAAAGAAAACTGACCCTTAATTGGCATGGTTCATTATCTTCAGCTGAGCATCAGATTTGAGTGTTTTTAGGTGCAGGCATGAAACCCTTTATATGGAGATGCTGTGACAGAACACTGTAGAATCAATTAAAATGCTCATGACTTTGGTAGATAGTAACGTACAAGTTACTTACCTTTGGTAATGAAATATCTGGTAGAGACATATTCTAGTTGCAGATTCCTTACCTTAGAATTTTCCCCCAGGCGTCAGACTGGATCCAGAGATTTTTCTTCGAGCAATACCCTTGTGCGTCGGTAGGTGGCATCGGTCAACTCCGCAGGTGTTGCGGTCACCATGATGACATCTGGAGTAGTACATAGACGCCGCCCTCGCGCAGTGACGTCAGTTTCTTTTAACGACTGTCCACGCCAGAGCGCAGAGCCGCTAACACTGAGATTGGTGCGCCAGAGCTAAGGACCTGAAAAAGGGAATTCCTGTCCCTAGAAATCAGTTTGCAAGCGGGGAAAATGGGTGGGCGGTAAGGAATCGGCAACTAGAATATGCCTCTACCAGATATTTCGTTACCGAAGGTAAGTAACTTGTACATCTGATAGAGACTTCTAGTTGCAGATTCCTTACCTTTAGAATAGATACCCAAGCAATGCCATCCTCGGTGGTGGGCTGCGAACCAAGATCATACTAGAAAGTCCTGCAGGACCGAATGACCAAAGTAGCCGTCTCGACGGACCTGACTATCCAGGCAGTAATGCTTAGCAAACGTGTGCAGGGATGCCCACGTAGCTGCCTGACAGATATCCAGGACAGGAACTCCGCGTGCTAACGCAGTGGATGCTGCAGTTGCTCTGGTAGAGTGAGCCCGCAAGCCTTCAGGAGGTTGCTTTTTAGCCAAAGCGTAGCACATTTTGATGCAAAGAAGCACCCATCGAGAGATGGTACGCTTTTGCAGCGCCTTCCCTTTCTTCGCACACACATAGCCAACAAGAAGTTGATCGTCCACCCGGAAATCTTTAGTACGATTGAAGTAGAACGCCAACGCTCTTTTTGGGTACAGACGGTGGAGTCTCTCCTCCTCATGGGAAGGATGTGGGGGTGTGTAGAAGGTAGGCAAAATGATGGACTGGCCTACATGAAATGGTGTAACCACATTAGGAAGGAAGGAAGCTCTAGTGCGTAACACCTCTTTGTCAGGGTGTACAGACATGTATGGAGGCTTTGAAGAAAGGGCCGGAAGCTCACTCACCCTGTGAGCAGAGGTGATAGTGATGAAAAAAAGACAGTTTTAAATGTGAGAAGCCGCAAGGGACAATTATGCATTGGCTCAAAGGGGGTACACATTAAGTAAGTAAGTACAAGATTAAGATCCCACGGAGGAGGAAATAAGTGGATGAGCCCTTTTAAGAACCTATTCACAATAGGAGATTTAAAGAGTGAGGGCTGATCAGGAAGCCTAAGAAAGGTGGAAATGGCAGACAAATACCCTTTAAGGGTGTCCATAACAGAGCCCTGCTGGGCTATAGAAAGAATGAACAGAAGAACCTCTGAAAGAGGGGCAGAAAGGGGGTCAACAGATTTGTTGGTACACCATGCCACAAACTTATTCCAACGACAGACATATACAGTTTTAGTCAATGGACGCCTGGCTGCCAAGATAACATTGCAGACTTCAGGTGGAAGGGCAAATGCCGTCAACTGTTGCCGCTCAATCTCCACGCATGAAGGCGGAGGTTGGACAGGTTCGGGTGGAGAACCGTCCCCTGCTGCTGCGACAGAAGATCCGCCCGAAGAGGCAGTCTGAGTGGAGGATTAATGGACATGCTCAATAGCTCTGGATACCACACTCTTCGAGCCCAATCCGAAGCCACTAAGATAACTTGGGCCCAGTTTTACTTGATTTTCTTGAGAACTCTGGGCAGAAGAGAGATAGACGGGAAGGCGTAAAGGAGGCCGGAGCTCCACTCAAGACGAAAAGCGTCTCCGAGCGAGTGCTGCCTTGGAGACACCAACGCGCAAAATAGCTGACATTGCCTGTTCTCTGCGGAGGCGAACAGATCTAACCAAGGCTCTCCCCACTTGAGAAAGAGACCTTGAACCACTTGCGGATGTAGACGCCATTCGTGATCGACTGTGCATCGGCGGCTGAGTTAGTCTGCTCTGGCGTTGAGAGAGCCCGCCAGATGTTGAACCATCAGGGTAATGCCCTTATGTTCCAGCCATGTCCAGAGGCGTAGCGTTCCTGACACGGGGTCCAGGACCCTACCCCGCCTTGTTTGTTGGAGTACCACATGGCGGTAGTGTTGTCCGTGAACACCTGCACCACTTTCCCTTTGAGAGAGGGAAGGAATGCTTTCAACGCAAGCCTGATCGTCCAGAGCTCCAGCATATTTATGTGGAGTCCTGACTCCGCCGGACACCAGAGGCCTCTGATCTCCGCCTCCCCCATGTGGCCGCCCCACCCCAGTAGTGAAGCATCTGTCACTATAGAGATATCTGGTTGGGGAAGGGAGAGGGATCTGCCGTTGACCCAATCGGGATTCAAAAGCCACCACTGCAGGTCTTTCACAGTCCCCTCCGAGATGTGGACCATGTCGGAGAGATTTCCCTGATGCTGCGCCCACTGGAACTTCAAGTCCCACTGCAGAGCCCGCATATGCCACCTGGCATGTGTTACTAGCAGGATGCAGGAGGCCATGAGGCCAGCAGCCTCAAAGTCAGTCTCACCGAAACCCAAGACCAAGGCTGAAAGATTGGAATCATAGCCTGAATGTCTTGGACTCGCTTTTCGGGAGGATAAGCCAGAGGCTGAACTGTGTCCAGAACAGCCCTGATGAAAGGGAGCTTCTGAGAGGGAGTCAGGTGTGACTTCGGCATGTTTATAGTGAACCCCAGCTGGTGCAGGAGGTTCGCTGTAGTCTGAAGGTGGGAGACAACTGTCGGGGGCGAAGGCGCCTTCAACAGCCAGTCGTCTAGGTAGGGGAAGACTGATAACCCTAACCTGCGCAGATGAGCTGCAACCACCACCATTACTTTTGTGTGGAAAGGGAGCACTGTAAACTGAAAGTGCGTGTGACCTACCACGAATCGTAGGTAACGTCTGTGGGCAGGCAGGCGTGGGGATGTGGAAATAAGCGTCCTGCACGTCCAACGCTACCATCCAGTCTCCTGGGTCCAAGGCAGACAGAACCTGAGCCATGGTGAGCATTTTGAATTTCTCATTCTTGAGGAAGTAGTTCAGGTCCCGAAGATCTAGGACAGGACGTAAGCCCTTGTCATTCTTTGGTATCAGAAAGTAGTGGGAATAACAACCACAAGCTACTTCTGGCATAGGGACCCTTTCTATAGCTCCCTTGGCCAAGAGAGCTGCGACTTCCTGGCGGAGAAGCACCAAATGATCCTCTGGAAGATGTTGGAAGGATGGTGGCATGTGTGGTGGTGCAGATTCGAAAGGGAGGGAGTAGCCCTCCCAAATGAACTGCAAAACCCACCCGTCTGTGGTGATATGTTCCCAGTGGGGCAGGTGATGGCGGATTCTGCCACCAACTGGGCGGGAGTGAGGGGACGGAGTAGGAGGGTTTGGAGGCTGCAGCGGGAGGCAGAGAAGGACTGGACAGACCTCTGGTTCCCTGTCGCACGGCCACGTGGGATTCTGTGTCCACGGCCACGCATAGGCTGTCCAGCGTGAATGGCACAGTAGCTGGGTAGAGGACGCGACAGGGCGCCCCTTCTGTGTCCACGAAAGGGACGAAAAGCGGACTGTGGTGGGCGTGTGGCGCAGGAAAGACCTTGAATCTATCCAAGGCCAAGTCCGCTTTGTCTCCGAAGAGACAAGTGCCATCAAAGGGCATGTCCATGAGTGACTGTTGGACATCTCCTGAGAAGCCAGAAGTACGTAACCAGGCGTGGCGCCGTAAGGCAACTGTCGTCGCAACCGATCTGCCCAGAGAGTCAGTTGTATCCAGCCCACAACGGATAGTGAACTTTGCCACGTCTCTCCCATCTTTCACTGCTTGGGAGACGATAGCACGGGTCTCCTCAGGTATCTGCGACAGGACTTGCGCAACTGTATCCCACAGTGAGTGGGAATGACGGCCCAAAAGACACGCGGTGTTCACAGACCGCAGTGCGAGGCTGGAGGAAGAAAACAACTTCTTACCAAACCAACCAAACAACATTTATAAAGCGCTCTAATCACCCGTGAGGGTCTCAAGGTGCTAGGGGGAGGGGGTTACTGCTGCTCGAAGAGCCAGGTCTTGAGCTGCCTCCGGAATGCAAGGTGTCCTGAGGTTGGTGGGGAGGGAATTCCATGTCTTGGCCGCCAGATAGGAGAAGGATTTCCCACCTGCCGTGGTGCGGTGGATGCGAGGGACGGCGGCGAGTGCGAGGTTGGCGGAGCGAAGTTGACGGGTGGGCCTGTAGAAACTGAGGCGACGGTTGAGGTATTCGGGTCCCTTGTTGTGGAGGGCTTTGCGTGGGTGAGGAGCCGGAAGGTGATCCTTTTGTTGACGGGAAGCCAGTGCAGGTGTCTCAGGTGGGCGGAGATGTGGCTGTTGCGGGGTATGTGGAGGACGAGGCGGGCGGAGGCGTTTTGTATTCGCTGCAGACGTTTCTGGAGTTTAGAGGTGGTTCCTGCGTATAGGGTGTTTCCGTAGTCCAGGCGGCTTGTGACAAGGGCGTGGGTCACAGTCTTCCTGGTGTCGGCGGGGATCCAGCGGAAGATCTTTCGGAGCATGCGGAGGGTGAGGAAGCAGGAAGATGATACGGCGTTGACTTGTTTGGTCATGGTGAGAAGCGGGTCCAGGATGAATCAGAGGTTGCGTGCGTGGTCTGAGGGGGTTGGTGCGGTGCCTAGGGCCGTGGGCCACCAAGAGTCGTCCCAGGCGGACGGAGTGTTTCCGAGGATGAGGACTTCCGTTTTTTCTGAGTTCAGTTTCAGACGACTGAGTTTCATCCATTCTGCGACGTCTTTCATTCCATCTTGTAGGTTGGTCTTGGCGCCAGTGGGGTCCTTGGTGAGGGAAAGTATTAGCTGAGTGTCGTCGGCGTAGGAGGTGATGTTGATGTTGTGTTTGCGTACGATGTCGGCGAGGGGGCTCATGTAGACATTGAAGAGAGTCGGGCTGAGCGAGGAGCCTTGTGGGACGCCGCAGATGATCTCGGTGGGGTCTGAGCGGAACGGAGGGAGGTAGACTCTTTGGGAGAGGTTAGAGAGGTAAGAGGAGATCCAGTCCAGGGCCAGTCCTTGGATACCGGTGGAGCGCAGGTGGGATTGTTAGGGTTCGGTGGCAGACGGTGTCGAAGGCAGCCGACAGGTCGAGGAGGATGAGGGCGACTGTTTCTCCGTTGTCCATCAGAGTTCTGATGTCGTCTGTGACTGAGATGAGGGCGGTTTCTGTGCTGTGATTGGCTCGGAATCCGGACTGAGAGGGGTCGAGTAGGTTGTTGTCATCAAGGAAGTTGGTAAGTTGCTTGTTGACGGTCTTCTCTATGACTTTGGCAGGGAAGGGGAGGAGCGAGATGGGGCGGAAGTTCTTCAGGTCGCTGGGGTCCGCCGTAGGTTTCTTCAGTAGGGCGTTGACTTCTGCGTGTTTCCAGCTCTCGGGGAAGGTGGCAGAAGCAAACGAGCTGTTGATGATGGTCTGGAGATGCGGGGCAATGATGTCGTCGGCTTTGTTGAAGATGAAGTGTGGGCAGGGGCCCGAGGGGGCACCGGAGTGGATGGAGTTCATGGTAGCTTTGGTCTCCTCCTTGATGTGATGCTGATGTGAGTCCAGGCGTTGAGGGTGATGGCTGGGGTTGTAGTTTCTGTGGTGGTTGGCTGGGTCTGGTGTCCGAAGCTGTCGTGTAGGTCGGTGATCTTACGAAGGAAGAAGGTGGCAAGGGAGTTGCAGAGGTCTTGTGAGGGCGTGATGGCGTTGGAGTTGGCGTTAGGATTGGAGAGCTCTTTGACAATGTTGAAGAGTTCTTTGCTGTTGTGAGTGTTCTTGTCCAGTCTGTCTGTGAAGGAAGTTCTTTTGGTGGCGCGGATCAGTTGGTGGTGTTCGCGGGTGGCGTTTTTGAGGGCAGGCATGTTTTCTGCGGTGTGGTCCTTGCGCCAGGCTTTCTCGAGGGTACGGCAGTTTTTTTTTTTTCCTTGAGGGTGTCTGTGAACCATTGAGGTTTCCTGGTGCTGGTCTGTCTTGGGAGGCGTCTGAGGGGTGCGAGGTTGTCCGCGCAGTTAGTGATCCAATGCGTGAGGCTGAGGGCTGCGTCATTGGGGTCGGTGGAGAAGGTGGGTTGGTTGTCGCTGAGAGTGGAGAGAAGCTGTTCCGTGGGGATTTTGTTCCAATGTCTGCGTGGGATGGGTTGTGTGCGGAGGTGGAGAGTCTCGCGTCTGAAGGTGAAGTGGACACATCTGTGGTCGGTCCAGTGTATTACGGAGGAGTGGCTGAAGGATACGTGGTTGCTAGTGGAGAAGATGGGGTCGAGCGTGTGTCCGGCGATGTGGGTGGGGGTGTTCACCAGTTGCTTGAGACCGAGGTTGTCGAGCAGGGCGGTGGGGTTGGGGTCGTTGTTCTGTTCCAGGTGGAAGTTGAGGTCACCGAGGAGGATGTAGTCCGGCGAGGCAAGGGCGTGCGGGGAGATGAAGTCAGCGATAGATTCGCTGAAGAGGGCGCGTGGTCCAGGGGGTCTGTAGATGAGAGTTCCTCTGAGGGTGGCCCTGGGGTCGGTGTGGATCTGGAAGTGCAAGTGTTCGGCGGCGAGGGGGTGTCTTCGGTGGAGGTGGGGACGTTGATGGAGTCCTTGAAGACGATGGCGATTCCTTCACCGACTTGGTTGGTGCAGTCTCTCCTGGTGATGCGGGCGGGGTGGAGTCGCGGTGGAAGGTGAGTTTGCAGGTGAGGCATGCAAAGGGTCCATGGGTGCATTTAGGGTTGGCTTGGAAGCAGGTTCTGGAGCGCCCCGGGTTGAGAGCGTGGAGGGAGTTGGGGTCGTAGCGGTGCTGTGGGGTTTGGGAGTGCTGGGGGCCAAGGGTCGTGGCGCTGGGCGCGGTCCAGGCGCGGATGGGCGCAGACGGGCTTGCCTTCGGAGCTCCAGCTGTCGCCATAAGAGGGAGCAGGGGTCAGCTGGGAGCGGGAGGCGGGGCGATGAATGGGAGCAGGGGGGGGCGGGGCCAAGCAGGAGGTGGCGGCGGGAAAGCGGAGGGTGGGGGGGGTCAGGTAGAGGGGAAGGGAGAAAAGATAGGGAAGGGGGATTACAGAGGAGGAGAGGAGTCAGGAAGAACAGAAGAGGAGGAGAGAGAAGAGAGAAGAAGAGGAGAGAAGAGTCAAGCAGAAGAGGAGAGAAGAGTCAAGCAGAAGAGGAGAGACCAGAGAAGCAGAGGAGGGAAGCGTCCAGAAGATGAGGAGAAGGCCACAGAGGAAGAAAAGGAACACGCAGAGAAGAGTACAGAAGAAGAAAAGAACACGCAGGACAGGGTGCAGAGGAGAAAAGAAGAACACAGATGAAGAGCAAAGCAGGAAGAGAACACGGTGAGGAAGAGGAGAAAAGAAGAAGAACACAGATGAAGAGCAAAGCAGGAAGAGAACGCGGTGAGGAAGAGGAGAAAAGAAGAACACAGATGAAGAGCAAAGCAGGAAGAGAACGCGGTGAGGAATAGGAGAAAAAAGAACACAGATGAAGAAAGAACACGCAGCCTTTTGGATTCCTTATCCGGGGGTGAGGATGGGAACGCACCAGAAGAAGAGGAAGCCTGGATTACAAGACTCTCAGGCACAGTATGCTGGGACAGGAACTTTGGGTCGTTTGGCGCAGGCCGATGGCGGCGAGCGATAGTCCTGTTCACAGGAGCCCCTGTGTTAGGTTTGGACCATGTACCCAAAAGGACATCAGTGAGGGCCTCATTGAATGGGAGAAGGGGTTTCAAAGTAGAAGCCCCAGGCTGAAGCACCTCCGTCAGGAGATTAGACCTGACTTTCACAGTAGGTAGCTCAAGGCCAAGGACCTCAGCCACCCTATTAACCACAATACTATAAGTAGCTCCCTCCGCTGTAGCCACAGTAGGAGGAGACAGCATGCCAGCATCAGGAGAAGTATCCAGACCACTGGCTTCGCCCAAGTCCTGTGCCCAGTCTACAGTAGGGTCATCCTGGTATTCATAAGGGTCCAGGGACCCCTCCAACCCATCCCTGTATTCGTACCCATAGGAAAATGGGTCTGAATCTGACCTCGGACAAATAGGGCTCACCGAAGCCGATGGTGGCATCGGCAGACGCCGCTCCGACTCCGAGTCGTCGGGGATAAGAATTGGGTCGACGTCGATAGTGGGCACTACAGACGCCGGGAGCATCGATAATCGACCCAGCGCTGGGGAAGGTCTCAATGGTGCGATCCACGCACGGATCCAGAGGCGACCTCGGTGGCCGAAGCCGTCGGCGCGGAACCCGAAGGCCCCTCAGCCGAAACCCTTGGGCCCGAAGGCACCATATTTGGGTCGGCCCGCCCAAAAATGAGGCGCCTGGCCTGGTAAAACTCTAAGTTGGGCGGGGGTCGCTCCGGCTCCGGGAAACTCAGGGAAGCACGGAGTCGACCCAGACGCAGGTTCTGAGGACAGAGGCCTAGTTTGTGGCCGCTTGTCCCGCGTCGCGTTGGCCGAGCGATGGGGTGAAGTCGGAGAGCGATGGGACTTCTTTGACTTCTTCTTCTTACCTTGACCCGAGGACTTCGAAGAAGCGTGGTAAAGACTCTGCAACCAATCTCGAGACCTTCCTCTCGAGCGAGACCGGGACCTACGTGGAGTCGAGTGCCGGGACGCCATTAGCTTTAGGGACCGCTCCCTCAAAGCTCTTCGGTGCATGGCCCGACACTCGGAGCACGACTTTGGGTTGTGGTCGCACTTGAGGCACCACAGACAAACGCGATAAGGATCCGTCACCGACATCGTCCGATGGCAGTCCTCACAAGGCTTGAACCCAGTCTTCAGGGACATCTCGACGCACCAAAGTCGTCCCAAATCCTTGACAGAACGGTCGAATTTGGCCAAAAAAATAGCCTAGGGTAGCTCTCTACGGATCAGCACGTGGCGCGGAAAGAAAAGAACTGATATCGAGGCGCGAGGGCGGCATCTATGTACTACTCCCGACGTCATCATGGCGACCACAACGCCTGCGGAGTCGACCGACGCATCTACCGACACGCAAGGGTATTGCTCGAAGAAAAATCTCTGGATCCAGTCTGACGCCTGAGGGTAAATTCTAATGTAAGGAATCTGTAACTAGAAGTCTCTATCAGATAAACTTGATAGTACATCTTCCAAGAAATCCTGCTTGAGTTCTTTTGGGAGGTCAGGTGCAAAACTCAGCAGTGATTTCCACAATGTCTTATAGCTCCCTAAAAAGGTTGTTGACCTAGCCATCTGAAAATGTGCACCTACAGAAGCAAACACATAATTTTTTGTAACAGCAGAGGCAATCAAACATTCTGGCTTTGGATCCTACCGTAAGTACGCCTGATCTTGCTATGGTGGTCACAACCTACTTGAAACCGAGCCTCTGAGTTGCAAATTCTTGTAGTAGCAGGAGAGCACAATTTGCCTTCACCAACGCTGCAACGCCTGACACAGAGGCAACAAAGGCCTGGGTGTAGATTGTGGTTGCACTGCCTAAATAATGACTGACAACAAAATCAGCAGGACTTCTATTGGGTTGTTTAATGAGTCTGTATTAGTATCTGTATATACACTGAAAACCTTGTATTCCGGTTCAGGGAGGACCTGGCTTGGCAGTCCAGGGTGGATTGTTCCAACTGGAGTGGGGTCAAGACTGACTTGCACATGGCTGGGTCCAAACTGACAAGTCATGGTGGGCAAACAACGATTGACTGGGATTCTCCTGAGCAATTGCCAGTGGCAAAGAATAATTTAAGCATTCCATCCATCACCTTGATGCTGTTGCAGTTGACGCCCTAAATGCGACCGATATGCCGAGATGTGGGTCCCATGTTCATTGTGCCACTGGAATCAAGCTATAACCGGATGAACAGCCCACAATAAGGGTGAAACTGGTCCAAGGTTGCTTGTATTCCGGTTCAGGGAGGAACTGGCTTGGCAGTTCGGGTGGACTGTTCCCAGTGGAGCGGGGTCAAGTCTGATTTGCATATGGCTGGGTCCAAACTGAGGTGGCATGGTAGATGAAAAACGATAGATTGGGATACGGACCGAGCGACTGCCAGTGGCTGAAATGAATTCAAGCATTCCATCTATCACCTTGTTGTTGTTGCAGTGTATGTAACTAAGTGGCAGTGGAATAGTGTCTGAACCAGGTGCACTCAGCAGAGGCTGTAACCCAATCAAGATCTGGACGTGGCCTCATTGGAAATGACGCCTGCTTGGAGTCAGACACCACAATGGGTTGCAGGTCTTCAGCCAGCACCTCAAGCACCAGTGCTTAAGTTGATGCTCAACAAACCAAAGTCTATTTTTGCAGCGGCCCCCACCTTGGCCAGAACCCAAAGCAGGTTCCAGCGGCCAATCGGTAATCCCACCGGGGGCAACCCAACTGAAAGTCCCTGAAGATCCTTGGTTTCCAAAAGTGTGCCAGAGGTAGCCAAAAGCGTGCCAATCATGAGCAGCGTGGTCTCTTAAAGGGCCACAACCTGTTGAGACGTTAAAAATGCAGCCGGAATCTCATGGCATATAAGGGCCAGAGATGGAATCGGTCCGTCAGTCAAATAGGAGCAAGACCTGGATACGCACTGATGTCCCTGTACCTTCTCTGGAAAAAGAGTATGGTATGGAAACTCGCTTGGACTTATGATTCATTTTTTACTTCCCCCAAGACTTTAACCACAAGGAAGATCTGTCTGAGGAATGGCTCCTTGCCTTTGTCCTGTAGGGGGACCGGTGCAGAGCCTTCTGGTGTTTAACCTTAGAGTTCATCTGGGTGCAGTTATTTTAACCTTGGAATTGTGTGAAGAACCTAAGCACCAGAGGTACACACCTCATGGGTATTTGTCACAGACATCTGTTTTCAACAGTACCTAAAAGGTTTGAATCCTGTTTTGTTTTTGAGGGGAGGTCATCCCTTGCACAATTAAGAGATAAAACCTTTCACAGAGTGAGGAGGGAGTGGCGCTCAGTATCCAAGACTGTAGGCACAGAAAGAAAACTAAAGTAAGCATGCATCAAGGTGTTTCACAACGACTGTCTCCATCTGACATCTGACATTTGATTCACCCGTGCAGATCACACAGTAGATTATTCAGAAACAAGCACCCCCCATCCCTCAACTGTCGTCCTGGTGTTCAGAAAGCTATGGGCACACATTTCATATAATAACACTCATCCTACACAATACGCAGCACACAAGCAGCCTGCACATACCTTCAACAACTGTCCTCAGCAAGCATCCCAGGCCCTCTAGACTCCTCCTCTGCCCCTTTACCATTTTGCTCTTCCGATATCACCCAAAACGTTTCACCCACCTTCTGACCTGCTCATGCAAGCGCAGGACAGCACTGCAACCTGAACAAGCCATTAGCAAACTAGTAGTTTCTAAGGGTGTTTGAACAAAATATTGAGTTGTAAATATCAGGAGAAAAAAAAAGTCAGAAAAAATATTGTGACAAAAATAGTGATGCAAAAGTATTATTGCCAAGAAAATCTTTTTAGTTAATAGCATTTTTAATACTTCAATAAGAGGTAGAAAATGTTTATTTTAATGGGTTTTGGTTCATAAATTAATTTTATGATTTCCTATAACTTGTGCAATTGCAATTTTTTTTTTAATACTATAGTTTATCATTTTAAGTGATTTACAATTTTTGATGTTATTGTTAATAGTAATTTACAGTGTTGTCGCGAGTTGTGGGGTTTTAGGTGGATAGGGTGGACATGAATTAAGCAAACAATTTTTTATTAATTATGTGATTGGTATTATTTATGTAAATAATGTAACACAGATTTATTTTGTTATATTTTAGGTGTGGGTTGCTCGGTTTGGAGGGGATATGGTGGAAACGTTAAGTAATTAATTTTATTAACCTTATCAGTTAAGCACATTGTGCTATAGTTTATTTGAGTTACATTTTAGTTGTGGGAAGCTGGCTTTGCAGGGGTCTATGGTGGGAAGTTAATGAAGTAATTAACAGTTATTAAATGTTTATTTAATAAATTTTAAAATGTAATTTATCGATTAATAATGTTTTTGTTACATTTTGGGTGTGGACTGCTAAGTTTGGAGGAGTTCAGGGTTGTAAGTTAATTAATAACTGGATGACAATTATTAATTGATAATTTTTGTATAGTAATTATGTAAATTGTTTTTTTAAATAAATATATTGATTTTTTTATTAGAAGAATATTATTTTTTTGCTCATATACGTGGTGTGTTTGAAGTGAAGTGTTTTTCGTACTCTTACTCAGACTGCAAATGAATGTCTTTGCAGATCAACACTTTCCCTACTGTTGGCTGTTTGGAATGGGAATAGTAAATGCCATCTCTCCGAAATCCAACGTGTTCCCTACTGTTGCACAGACTGGAGTCAGAATACTAAATGTTACCCCTCCAAACTCAAACTCTTTTCCTACTATTGGGCTGTTTGGAGTGGGAATAGCAAATTTAACCCCTCGAAAGTCAAACTATTACTCTACTGTTGTGTAGACTGGAGTGAGAATAGTAAATTTCACCTTTCTAAAATCCAACGCTTTTCCTACTGTTGTTGAGACTGGATTGGGAGTAGTATATTTCACCCCTCCAAAGTCCAATGCTTTTCCTACAGTTGCACTGACTGGAGTAAGAATAGAAAAAGGAACTCCCCTGAAGTCAAACTTGTTCCCTATTATGGTGGTGGGTGGAGCAGAAATAGTATGTGTAACCCCTATGTAGTCAAACACGTTCCCTACTGCTCATAAATTAGTGAGATTAGTATGTTTAACATAGACTCCAATACTTTTCATAATATTGGTTGAATAGATTTTATAGCATTATTTATTTTTTAGATTTTATATTTGTTTTAATGTGTAAATTTATCTAAATGTTTCGTTTTTTGTAAATGTGCTTTTTGGATTTTTTAACTTTAAATATTTGATTTATTGTTTACATTAATTGTTATATTCTTATTCAATTGTTTTTATTTTGCAGGGTTTTGTTGTGTATGTATGATAACTGTATATATATTATAGTAATAAAAATCTATTTTACATTACATATTTTAATTAATATTTTAAATGTACAACTACGAATATATAAGCACGTTTTCATATGAATACATCTAAATTACTAAACAATAATATAATGTAAAAGTCTGTTTTATTATTTATATTTGATACATTCATATTAATAGAATATAAATATAATATAAAATAAATGGTTTAAGTTACATTATATATACACAAACATATATACGTGTGTTTATATGAAATTGTCCATTTATAACGGTATTCAATGTTAGTGGAATAGATCTAATTTGCATTATATTACATTTATATATTAAAATATTCACAATTTACTACTTCCAACTATTACATCGATATTTGTGTATTTTTGTCAGTATAAGTGTCAATGATATTTTTTCTAATATATTTGTACTTACTATTATAATTATAGGAGCCCGATCCTATGGCAAACTATATTTTTGACAATATTTTTCAATATAGTTTACCTCAATATTGTGTTAGTGATCAGTTCTAGGCCATACAATAAAAAGGTTGTCAATCACCTTCACCTTCTGCACTCAGGGTTGAAATTTCTGAATTGAGTATCGAAGAAATACCAACAAAGGGTTAGATAGGCTGGGAGGAATCTGAATACTATTTTCATAGATACAGGCATTGTGGAAGTTTTTTTTTTAATATAATTACGGACAGCCTAGGAGTGTTTTGTAGCATTAAAGATTCTCAACTGCACCATATAATTCTACGGTATAATTACATTAGTTTATGAAAAGAACTAAGATCATGGAAGTAATACTCTAAATAACTTTGCTCTTGTCTCAGATAAAAATTATCGATCGGAGCCACAGTTTACTGTGCAACAGGACTCCAGCTCCATAGCACTGATTAAGTCCAACAAGACCAAGAGCAGGTCAGGTCTGTGTGGTCACAGGCAGAGAGAACATAGCCTGGCAGTTTGGGGTGAACTCTTCTTTACTTTCAGGTCAGAGCAAATCGTGATTTCCATATTGTTGGTCTTTCTTAGAAGAGGCACAACAAACCAAGCAACACTCCCCTTTCCTGCTTATGATAGTAAGATTCTGCACCAGTTATTAACAGTGGCTGTTGCTAATTTGGGCACGACATCTGCATCTTACTTTATTTTTCTACTATGGTAGGTTATTGATCTTTTCCATCTTGGGTATTTGAACCTCAGGGAAAAACACTTGCAAAACCACAGATAAGTTGAGATGAAAACAAGAACTATTTAACTGAGGCAGAAAGCAGCACATCGAGATGAAAGAACGGCCCAAAACTTGTAATTTTTAACACCTTCCAGACAGAAAACATGGGTAGCAGTAAACACGTGTCAGCAACTTTAATGGGCTCTCGTCAATGCTATTAATGTTTAAACTAAGTTCCAACATTATGTAAGGACAAGACGTGTGTCCCATAGTCACAGAAACCTGACTTCTGTTCTTGCATGTAATCATTATTATGTACACAGAAACAGTCTAGGAGATAAGTGTTGGGGAAACCGAAATTAGGCACAATTTAATTTGATGCTACGTTTCACTTTCCACTCTTTCATAAAAGGTTAATTACCAAGTTAATTTAAGAACATGCGTCATTCACTTGTTGCTTCTCACTCAGAAGTATCACTGTAGATGCTGCCAGTTTGACTTAAGCTTTGCTGATCTTAAGTTGAAAATCTGAACTTTTCATAGACGTGCAATGAACCAAGTGAAACCCTCATGTTTCTTTGCTAATTCTACTCCAATTATACATTGCATACCTTTAACGTTTATACCATAACTTAGAAACGGAGGAGCTTCTAAGTTTTATAATGTGTTTTAAATACAACGTACAGATTCTATGCAAACATTAAAAGGCAGGTGACCTGAGCAAATTTATGAACAAACATCTAATGACGTTCGGGACAATCTTTGACTAATGCGTACCAATGATTTACAGTTCACTTGTATACAGCAAAAGCATATTAGCATATACTACTAGTACTCTGTGAAACCTCTTAAAGTAGAATTGAACCATTCTAATATTTCTTGGACAAATGGCACACCCAGAGGTGCCTATGAATAAACTGTCACCGATTGTTGTAAGGTAGTAGATCTTTAGGAAGATGTTACAGTAAAGATATACTTGGTGGCTAGCTACTCTGTCAGTATGGACATATAAAGTATCATCTCTAATTCTTTCCAAGTATGACTTGACAGGAAGTTATTAGCTTGGGTTTGTTAACCCTTGTTGATTGGAAGCAGATCGTTTAGGAAGAATTGAAAAGACAAGACGTTCCAAGTAGTGCGCCTGTTTTGAGAGCATACCTTTTCAAAAACAAAACAATTTTTGTTTTTCCCCGTTGGAAGGAATACTCAGACCTATAAGATGACTGACAGATTTCCTGCAGCACTGATGAAATTTGCGGAATTTCAAATCTAGGATTTTACTTGATCAATATTAATCTTTTCACGTGATCAACTATTACTATTAAGCTATAGTGGTATCACTGGTTTATATATTTTTTTTTTTTTTACTTCAGTACAGCAACAGATTATGATTTTCATGTTTGCAATTTCTTCCGTTTACTGATGTTTGTGCACTTTTAATGTCCTTTTTCTGTTTACCTTTTAAATAGTGTTATGACGTTTGCTAAATAAAGTATTTAACTAGAAATGGGGCAGCTGAAAATACACTTGCACGAAAGCTTGAAACTTTCAGAATTAGCTCTTATTTCCGATGCCAAGATCCCCCCAAGCCCATAGGGAAACTGAACCAAAACGCACCTTCTGCAACCAAACTGTGACACAGGGCTTATGAAAGAAATGCCGACAGGGAAGCTCCGTTAGTACTTCTTCCTTAATATATTCACTGCAACAGATGGCACAGCACTGCTCTTGACCTACAGCTAACAAAAGAATAAGACAATATAAATCTTTGCAGTATTTCAGGAACAACTTGGGTTATGGTTTATAGTACACAATACAGAGTGCTTATCAAGACTGCGCGAATTCTAACATGAAATGAATATTTCTCATAATGTAGTACAGTTAATAAGGTATTAATGTCTGAGGTACGATGCAATAAAAAAGAACCGAAATTAACAACGTAAGAGTTGACGTTTCATGGAAAAAGTATTTTCTTAAAAAATGTTTTCACTGATTTTGAAAATAGTTTTGGCAGCATCAAATATGCATAGGACTATAAAAGCCAGCCTGCATACCTCATAGGAGAAAAACACTAAGTGCTAAAGCTTGACGGCCTCTCCTCTATCCAAAAAACAAAAGCACCTCTGACAATGCTCCCTCATTCCCCCACGGAATTTGTTATTCCTCTGTGCGACATTAATAATTCTTTAGATCGAAATGCTACTTATCTGTAATCCTTGTTCCACTATGTCACTGATTTTCTCTTGGGATTCATAAACAGTAGAATATCACCATGTACCATCCAAGATCCCCCGAATAGCGCTTTCTATATTTTCCTTGGTTTTAAGATTTTAGAAAAGCAAATCCAGTTACCCAAATTAACATCACAATACATTTCACTAAAAACACCGGGGTATAAAACTCTTTTTAACCTCCACCCCTCGCTAAATTAAAGGTAAAGTCTACCCTCTAGCAGGTTGAAGACAGAAGTTGCACCTTCAAGAAAAAACAGAACCGGACAGAATTTCCTGCTTTTCCCTCACGCAGAGACAGTTTGTTTTGAAGGAAATACAGTAGAAGGAACACAGCAGTTATCGCTTGTTCATCAAATCGCTTGGAAAATGGGGAGGCAGGAGGGTTGTTTATGGATTATAAGAGAATAGTCACGTCACAGAGCTAGAATTGAAGGTAAATAAATTTTCATTTTGCAATGTGATTATCTCCTATATCCATAAAGAGTAGAACAGAGTAGCAAGGACAATGAAATGCGTTTGGCGCTTTGCAAATATCTGGAATTGTAACATCCTGAATCAGGACAGCTCTAGATGCTTTGTCAAGTGTAGAATGAGTCTTACGCTTAACGAGCATCTTGTGAGCCAGCAATAAAACAGGAAATTATCCATCTAGCTCTGTTTTGTTCAGAAGAAGCCAGTCCCATGTGGACTGCTCTATATTTTACAAATAGCTATTAAGCATGTTTAATGGCCTTGATCTTATCCAGATAGTCATTTACAGCTCTCTTTAAGATATCAACGATCTAGAAGGGAAGTTGGAAGCAGGACTGTTTGATTAGAAATTTCAAAATTCTATTGGCAGAAAGTAAAGATTATAGCCTTATAGCCCCCCGCAGCAGGCTATACTATAGCCTTAGAACCCGCCGTAGTGGGCTCTACCGGCAATTAAAGGCCCGCTCCCGAGTTAAATGCCCGAGCCGAAGGCGAGGGCATTTAACAAGGGAAAGGGCCTTTAATAGCTGGTAGAGCCCGCTACGGCGGGTTCTAAGGCTATTAGAACATTCTGCCACTCAGGGCAGAATGTTCTCTTAAAAAAAACAAATTGCTCACGGAGCCCGAGGGGATTAGAATCCCCTCGGGGCTCCGTGAGGCTTTGTTCACAGCTGTTGCTGTGAACAAAGCCCATTGGAATGTTGGCGCTGCGGGCTTTTACCGGCCAGTAAAAGCCCGCAGCACTCCATTGTTTTCAATGGAGCCCCCAGCATTCCAATGTTCTAATAGCCATTAGAAGGCCGCTCCAGTGTTACTGAGCTGAAGGCATTGGACAAGGGAGTGGGACATTAACCCCTTAGCTGCTGGGCCTTCCCTCCACCCCTCAGTGCTGAGCACTTTTTGGGCTATTTGGGGTAGTTTGTGCTTAGGCTTTCATAACTTTTTGTCCTCGTAAGTTATCCACACCAAATTTGCATTCTTTTTTCCAACATCCTAGGGATTCCAAAGGTACCCAGAGTTTGTGTGTTTCCCCTGGAGGAGACAAGAAATTAGCCAAAATACAGCTAATATTTTGTTTTTTTTCAAAAAAATTGGAAAAAAGGGCTGCAGAAGAAAGCATTTGTTTTCCCCCCTGAAAATAGCATCAACAAAGGGTTTGCTGTGCTAAAATCACAATCTTCTCAGCTTTCAGGAGCAGGAGGACTTGAATCAAAAATCACATTTTTCAACACAATTTTGGCATTTTACCTGGACATACCCCACTTTTACTATTTTTTGTGCTTTTAGCCTCCTTCTAGTTAGTGACAGAAATGGGTGTGAAACTAATGCTGGATCCCGGACAGCTAAACATTCTGAAAAGTAGACAAAAAACTCTGAATTCAGCAAGGGGTCATTTGTGTGGATCCTACAAGGTTTTCCTACAGAAAAGAACAGCTGAAATAAAAAAATATTGAAAGTGAGGTGAAAAAAACAGCAATTTTTCTCCACGTTTTACTCTAACGTTTTCCTGCGATGTCATATTTTCAAAAGTAACATATTGTTACGTCTGCTCGACTCTTCGGGTTGCAGGGATATATAGGGCTTGTAGGTTCATCTAGAACCCTAGATACCCAGAGCCAGTAAAGGAGCTGCACCTTGCAATGGGTTTTCATTGTATACCGGGTGTATAGCAATTAATTTGGTGAAATATAAAGAGTGAAAAATAGGTATGAAGGAAACCTTTGTATTTTCAATATGGGCACAAGATAAGGTGTTGAGAAGCAGTGGTTATTTGCACATCTCTGAATTCCGGAGTGCCCATGCTAGCATGTGAATTACAGGCCATTTCTCAAATAGACATCTTTTTTTTACAAACCATCTTACATTTGGAATGAGAAAATGAAGAGAAAGGCCAGGGGCAATAATACTTAGGGGGTCATTCCGACTCCCGCCGGCGGCGGTAACTGCACGCCCGGCGGGAGCCGCCGAATGACCGCACCGCGGTTAAATGACCGCGGCGGCCATTCTGGCTTTCCCGCTGGGCTGGCGGGCGACCGCCAGAAGGCCGCCCGCCGGCCCAGCAGGAAAGCGCCTTCAACGAGGAAGCCGGCTCCGAATGGAGTCGGCGGAGTTGAAGGCGTGCGACGGGTGCAGTGGCACCCGTCTTGATTTTCAGTGTCTGCTTGGCAGACACTGACAATCAATGTGGGGCCCTGTTAGGGGGCCCCTGCAGTGCCCATGCCAATGGCATGGGCACTGCAGGGGCCCCCAGGGGCCCCATGACACCCGTTACCGCCATCCTGTTCCCGGCGGTGAAAACCGCCAGGAACAGGATGGCGGTAAGGGGGTCGGAATCCCCATGGCGGCGCTGCAAGCAGCGCCGCCGTGGAGGATTCCCTGGGGCAGCGGGAAACCGGCGGGACACCGCCGGTTTCCCGTTTCTGACCGCGGCTGTACCGCTGCGGTCAGAATGCCCATGGAAGCACCGCCAGCCTGTTGGCAGTGCTTCCGCGGTCGTTGGCCCTGGCGGTCGGTGACCGCCAGGGTCAGAATAACCCCCTTATTCTGCTATTCTGTGTTCTCCTAGGTCTCCGGTTAAAAATGGTACCTCACTTGCGTTGGTAGGCCTAATGCCCGCGACAGGAAACGCAACATGGACACATCACATTTTTACACTGAAATTTAACGTGTTTTTTGGAAAGTGCCTAGCTATGGATGTTGGTCTCTAGCTCAGGGAAACCTACCAAACTTGTGCCTTTTTGAAAACTAGACATCTAGGGGAATCCAGGATGGGGGTGAGGGGGAACTTGTGGGGCTCTCACCAGGTTCTGTTACCCAGAATCCTTTGCAAACCTCAATTTGGCACAAAAAAAAAAACACTTATCACTCAGATTTCGGTGCTGCAAAGTTCTGGAATCTGAGAGGAGCCACAAACTTCATTCCACCCAGCATTCCCCTCAAGTCTCCAGATTAAAATGGTACCTCACTTGTGTGGGTAGGCCTAGTGCGAGCGACAGGACTAGATCACTCAATGGTTAATGCTGGTCCTTACATGAGGGCAACTGTTGACCCTGGGATGATCCATTCCTGACGCAGGTACTAGGTACATGCACTCAAGTGGGGTAGCGTTTTTATCAGGACAGGTGAGAAACCACTGGGTGGTAGGAATTTTGTGGATCCAAGCATATTCCTGTAGTTTGTGTGACAAATGCAAGAAAAAATTTAGTTTTTATTCAACATTTCACCTTTGCAGGGTATTCTGGGTAAGAAAACTTTGGGGAATCCACACAAGTCACGCCTCTGTGGACTCTACGGATGTCTAGTTTCCAGAAATGTCTGGGTTTGGTAAGTTTCCCTATATGGCCGCCGAGCCCAGGACCAAAAACGCAGGTGCCTGCCATACAAAACCAGGTTGTTTTGTGATAGATAATTTTGATGTCTCCACAATACAATTTGGGCGGTGGAATTTGGGGCTGAACTTAATTGGGGAGCTCCCAAGAGATGTACAAGCTCTCTGGGTTGGGCTAACCCCCTATTGTCCCGCTGCACAGACTGTGCTTGTGAAGGGACAGCAGGACTTTCCTCATCACCTCCCTCATAATCAATGGAAGAGGAGTTATCGAATGGGATTCCAACTGAAAAATCACTCCCAGAGTCTGCGCCATTGTCCTATCCGTCGGATGCTGTCTTAGTATCTGCTGTCTCAGTCTCTGATCCTATGTCAGAGCTGTCTTCTATAACCAGAGTGAGGGGTTGAGCCGCAGTCATCCAACGAGATGCTATTTCTGCTACTGGCTAAACTGTCGCTCTAAAACACTAGCCTACGTAGACAGTCACAAAATTGCTGGTGGGTGTGTGTGTGTGTGATTCGTGCAACAGTAAAGGTCACCTTACCGTTGCTTCTTCCCTCAATCAGTACGTTCTTTCAAGACACACACAAAGACACACTATTAATTCACCTTGTCACATACCAATCGTCACAGTCTTTAGAGCCTCTATTGCCCAGTCCAACAATCATTATTGGTGCTCCCGCTCCTTTGAACACCTCCTCGGATTCTCTCACTACCACCCTGCAAAAGTGACTTTATTCTCTCCATAGCCCCCCCCCCCCGCACATACATTTAATTTTTATTATAGCGCAGGTAATGGCTGACTTTACTAATCTACTGAGCTATTTACATAAAAAACAGATTTGATCTTTGCAGTAGGCATATAAAACTTCTGTGCTACTTTATGGCATCAAAACTGCCACTAGACAAAAGTCAGATCCTTTTGCAGCAGAAACATAGTAACAAGACTTACTTGACTTTTTTATTGCTGCCTAAATGCTACAGTTGAAACGCGTCAGTTGAAGTATGTGAATTGCTCTGAAGACGCAAGCTGCAACTGCAAGAGAACTACAGATCACTTTTATATGTGGGTGTGGTTTTCCTGGGGGCCGATCGCAGCCCCCAGAGAAACCACACATGCGTTGACAAAAGTGATCGATATCTACATAGATATGTATATAATTATTTTAATAGCTGTATGGTTTTCTTGGGTACCATAGTGGCCCACAGGGAAAACATACATCTATTTTTTACAAAATATGGCCCCCCAAAGGTGGTATCCCTGCTTACGACCCCTGTCTATTTAAAAAAAAAAAAAAAAAAAAGCTATATTATATATTTTATTTTTTTATTTTTAAACCCCTGCAGGCGTGATCGGGTGCGATCGCGGCCCCCAGGGGCAAACATACCTTTCATTAAAAAAAAATATCCCCGCGGGGAGGGGAGCCCGTCTGCCGAGGGGGCAGACACCACACACCTGAAATCCCTTGTGTCTAGTGGGGTTTCCTGGCCCTCAATCACAGCTGCGCTGAGATCGAGGGCCAGGAAACCCGTTCAGGCAGGCCTCGTTTGAAAGGAGATAACCTCCCCTTTCAAACGATGCCTTCCTGAACGTCAGGAAGGCCCGTTTTGGCCTGTTTTCCTAACCGGAGCAGGAAGCAGCCTCATGGCCGCTTCCTGCTCTGATCAGGAAACCAGATAGTGACGTCAGCGCGCCTCACTGGCATCACGAAGGGGCGGTAGAGGGGAGGGGGGGAGAGACCGTTTTTTTATTTTTTATTTAAAATGCATCAAAGGATTTTTTATCCTCCTCCCTGGTGTCGACCACTGGGTCGCGACCCGTGCCAGGGAGGTAGTGCGGGCGTCAGCCAGTGGCCGACGCCCGGACTAAATCAGTTAATGATGGTATAGCCCTGCTACGGAGGGCTATAAGGCTATTAGAACAATCTGCCACTAAAGGGCAGAATGTTTTAATAATAAAAAAATAAAAAAATATAAAAAAGGGCCTGACGGAGCTCTAGGGGATTGAAATCTCCTTGGGCTCTGTGAGGCCGTTGTTCACAGCAACAGCCATGAACAAAAACATTGGCATGTTGGAACTCCGGGCTTTTACCTGCCAGAAGCCTAGAGCACTTCATTGTTTTCAATGAAGCTTCCAACATTCCGATTTTCTAACAGTTCTTAAGGACACTTTGGTGCAGTAAAACCCAGATACAGTTTCCCTCAACACAGTGTGAAGCTTGCTCACTCTTATGGTCGATGAAACAGCCAAAATAACTTTACAAGAAATGTGTTCTAGGTGTGCCTGGTGCATACGTTTGAAGTGGGTTCAATTCATCTTTCCTCAGACCCTTAGGAATAATCCTTAATAATGGACATGGTCAAGAAGGATGTCTGAGAAGGACTTTTCATGTAAGCAGTGATTAACCCATGTGAAGGACACATTTTACTAATTAAGGAGGATAAGATAAATACCCCCTCTTCTTGAAAAGTTCTTAAGTCTACCTGCCTCTGAAGGGATCATGCTTGGAACCTCTTCCACTTGAAAGCATATGAGCAGTGAGTGGAGGCTCTTTTTACCAGATGAACTGCCCTTAACTCAAACGTTTTGATATGAATAGTATTTCCATTGGTGACCTGCCCTGACCAGATAGATCTTCCATGTGGGATTACTAGTCTTCCAATGACAAAGCTACAACTGAGACAGGAGTGGGATGCTTCTGGAATGGGATTCTCAACATAATGTTCACTTTCTTGCACCACCACTGAGAGACTGAGGGCCTATGCTTCAGTATTATTGTCTCTTCCCAGTCTCCTGTCTTCTGAATCCGCTGGTCCTCAAAATATTCTTGTAGTGGGCTCTTATGCAGTCTGGCCTTGAAAATTACAAAAATGCATGCAGTTGTGCTGCCATGGAGGGATGCTGCTTATTTGACTGATGGGGCAGTCATTTTCAGGGAAACAAACTTCAGCTAAAAAGAAGACAGGTTTCCTCTCAAGGAGACACTTCATATTGCATTGTGTTCACTGTAGTTCACAATAATTGTATCCTCTCCACTGAGTGTACAATCACTTTTTTTATAATGGCTTATTTGTTTTAACACAAATAAAAACAACACAAACAGTGGTGACAGCGAGTCCAATTGTACCCAGTACATATAATTGAGAGCCCCCAGAAGCCCCCCCTTGTAATCGTCTCACATGGAGTATAGCAGGAGGCAGAGGGTATAGCCAAGCGATGGCAAGGGGAACGGAGTGAGGCCCTTAGTTATGATGTGTGTTGACTAATAGTACAGGAGGACCGGTGATTGGATGTGTGTGTGTAAATGGCTTAGACTCTACGGGAGAATAAGCAGAACTGGGAGAAGTAGGTGACCAAGGGTGGGAGGGCAGGAGGAGCAGGGAGAGGGATTTGGTTCCCTTGTAGCAAGTGGTCCATGGGCTCAACTTGGCCGGTGCTGGTCAGGGCTGCTCGCTGGCTGTGAGGACACAGAAAAGGCAAGGGTAGGGAGGGTGTCAGTCACTTTGGACAACATGTGTTCCCAGGCATGGGAACTCTTTCTGCAACATAGACCTCTTGCCTTCTCTTCTCCTGGCGGACGGCCACAGTCTCTGGCCCCACCCACTGAATAAGGGTGGATTCCAAGGCTGCAACAGTGTGGGATACCAGAAAATTTGACTTCATTGTGATGGATCGTTTCGCCAGGAGAGGGACCATGTCTAAAAAGAATGTTGTCACCTTACAAGTTTTACAGTGGGGGATGATGCCTTCCCAGGCACCGATTCCTCCTATGTCTGTGAATCCCACTCCACATACGGCCACCCCCCTAAAAGAAATGAAGGACCTTAGTGTACAATCTATTTAAGAAAGTTTATTTGTAGTCACATATCACAGAGAGACAGGTCTATCTCCATCTCTTGTTTAAGTTCAAATGCATTATTGGCTATTACAAACCAATTTTCTAGGTACAGTGAGGCAAATGCTTCCTTCTTCCACTGCTGTTTCCACTGCCACGCGTTTTAAAAATGCTCTTGGAGCTGACATTAGACTGAAAGGGAGGAAGTTATATTAATTATCAATATGTAGGTCTCAAAAGTAGAGAAACTTACAAGGAAATAATATTAATTATCAGTATGTATGTCTCAAAAGTAGAGAAACGTACAGTGTGTCCTACAGATGGAAAGATTCAAAACCCACTCATCCCTGATCCTGATCAGGCAAGAATGCCACACACACACACCCAGGAGTGTGGAATTCGGAACTGTACGACCTGTCAAGGGCTTCTCTCCCTAAAGCACCTTAAATGACTGTCTTCTTTCTGCTATGCTTTTTGATTTTGCAGAACAGACTGAGGCAGTATTGGCAGACTAGGATCTACAGGAGGCAATGCTGATGGTCCACACTGACCCCTTCTCTTCAAAGTAACTGTGAGTAATCCTCACCAATGACCCTGGCAGGTGCTCTTGCACAGAGGGTTGTGGTTCCGGGAAAGGAGGAGCACCAAGGATGCACGTCCATCCAGTTTATCACCGGAGACTGGCATTTGACCAAGGAAGGGCCACAAGACATTGAGGGGAAAACTAAAAAAAACCTAGACATTGAGTGCCTCAATGACATAACTCTCTATGACAAGCACCTGACTGACAACTAGAAAAGCATTGATGCAAGGAGTGGCCCTAGGATTCCAAAGTGGAGTAGGACCTAGTCACAAAAGAGGCTAAAGAAGTGGAAATTCTCACCCATCCACAAGGCTGAATATCCAACGTCAACTTGAGCAAACTGCTTCCCAGGCCATTAACTGCCTATGTTGCATCTCCAGATGGATTTTGCAAGTTGTAATGAAGTAGGAATTTAGAAGGCAGGCGACACAAACAATGCATTCGTTCTTAGAGGTGATAAGGGGTGACTGTGAAAAAGAGCTGCATGGTGCTCAATGGAAAAGGTGATAAAAGAAAACATCAAGGAAACAGAAAAGGCTGTCTAATGATGTTAAAAAGCTCTACAGATAATGTTTCAGCCAAAAACAGCCTGAGAAAGGCAATAGTGTTCGGGGGTTCCTATTCTGTCAGCCAGAACACAAAGTGCCTCCCTGACACTAAACTACATGAATGGAAGATTGGCCGCCTCAGGAATTCCTTGAAGGCGCAGTGTTAAATTAGCAGAAGGTTTGTGCAATCTATTAGATGATACATTTTTCCTTTAGTTTGTGGTTTTTCAAAAAGTGTCTAGTACAGTGCCGTTGTCAGTCAAATGTACCTTATGGTAACTTGACTAAATTCATTTGCTTCTTCTTGTAACCACAAGAATGTAGAAAATATTGCTGCCTCTATAAAAGTTTTCTTTGATTTAAAAAGAAAAAAAGTGTTCCAGGTATCAGCATTTGCTTGGAGATGGTATACTAAATCAGAGAAAATCCAACGACAGAGGAAAAAAAGTAATATTTGAAAACAATTTTAAAGCCCTTCCTGTTTCACTAAATTGAATGGCAAGAGAGAATGGCAGATGGAGAGAGAAATGTAATTGGTTAGGCTCTTGCAAAACATTATAGACAAAAAAAACTATGTTTGAAATAGAGGTAAACAGCAAACTCACATGACAACAGTCAAAAGAATCACCAATGTTGGAATGGAGAGAGTTTTTTCACATTCAAAGTGCCTTGTCAAAATACTGTCCATAAAATATAAGTGAACAGTCTGAAGATAGATGGTAGAGCACGGCTTCCAACCTGCATTAGTTTCTTCCAATCATGTAAAACAATGTTTCTGAGAAGTTATCACCTGTCAGCTAGCTTTAACTGTCAGTAGGTGACACAGTTCGGCTAAGCCAGGAGGCTGCGATCACATTTTTAAGTAAGCCCCATCAACAAAGGCTCCGAGTTTCAAATTTGTAGGACTGAGTCGACATAATACCACACAAGATACAGAGATAACTGCATGCCTAACACCAAACACTTTGCATGCCTAATCTTCAGTAGTATACATATTCGATTTTAAAATCGGGTTTGTGGTAGTGTAGTAGTCGGAAGAGTCAGTCCAGGAGACCGGCTAAAGACATATGAATCGGAATATTAATCAAGGCCTTAGCCACTGTGAAAGAGGAAGGCTGTCAGTAGATTCAAATACTGTGCACCTCGAATCCAATAGCCGTAAGGTTGGAGGTAATGAACGGTTCCAGCTGCACAACTGAATTATATGCCACTACTAATTTCTCAACAGAGAAGTAAGATGTCAAGGCTGGTTGCGGCTGAGGATGTGAATTAGTGGGGATGGGAGGGTTATACAGAATGAATGGCATCAATTTCGGATTTGATAAAATAAACATAGAGTGAACAGCCATATAGCTTCTAATGGTTTTGACAGATTTTAATTTTGTTTTGAAAGAAGGACGTGGAAAAAACAAAACACATCAAAGGATCAGCAGTGCATATTAAAGGTGGAGATGATACCATCAAGGGGGTGGTGTAGAAGGAAATAGGGAGAAGTCCCTGAAATTATCCGTAAAGCACACCAACTGCAGGGGATTTGGCGGTGAAAGCAAGCACCCCTAGGAGAAAGAGACGAGCCTTTAGTCGCACAGAAAAAACAAATTTCATACTCTGTACATGCAACATTGTGATGCAAGATTCATAAGCATTACTGGGTGTAACGGTATACTGAATATTGCGAAATGTACAACTCAATCAAAAGCCATTTAGTTCCGTTAAATATAGTTGGCAAGGCCAGACTAAGTATGTTACAGGAGAGTTAAAAGGTGAGCCAAGCACTCCAGAAGTTTGGAAAGGTCTCCACTATTTAGCTAGGAACCTCAATTATTTTGGGCTGCACGTCGAGAAACCTGCATCCAGTTCTTATCACATGTTGTAGAATTCGCATCTGAAGTTAAGCAAATGGAACCACATGGATACAAGAACGCCATTATTCTCTAGAGCCTGTGAAACTATCAGAATGAAGTCACAGGATGACTGAAAAACCGTTCTAACTACTAGACCTATAGAGGAGTCTTTGAAAGCTCTTAGAACGCGAGGCTACTACAATGAGAACAGAATAGACTTTAAAGGTTGATTTAAAAAAAAAACAGATCAAAGAGAATTCCAGATTAGACTACTGTCAAACAGTATCTTCCTTCTACCAAGGATTCATGCTGCATGATAATAAACAACACATCATGCATCTGGCAGGATTATTTGCTTGATTCTTTTGAGCATTCAATGGCTGCTGCAGAAGAGAAAAACACAAGATTTAAAATCAACCTTACGCTTTTTGTTGGACATTTATTTATTAGCAGTTGTTATGGATAGCTAAAAAGACCGTGAATGAAAACACGGTGGTCACCACTGCAGTAACTTCTATCAGTACTTGCTAGTACATAGGGGGTCAGTTAGCCTCAGCATTGGAAGACTGTGGTGGAGAGGTTGTAAACCATCTAAAAGTGGTGACCCAGTCTGCAAGCAAGGATGTCTACTGTGCACATGAAAGATCTAGGTTCCATCATAGGCCAGTATGAAGAAAATAAGATCATGTCTATTTTGCTCTGCCTGAATTGGCACATAAGCGTCGGAAATACAATGGTCAGAGGAAAAAAAAAAGGCTTTATAAGGCTAAAATACTGCTTGGGGATAGAGGCCCTGGGAACGGTGAGGCGTAGTGGAGGCATGCTGATTTTTTTGTTTTTAAGCAGCACACAGGATTGCACGAATATTGTCCACCTTTGTTCATGAAATTCTACAAGATGCTCTGTTATGAATATGTTTTGCCTGCTAGAAGCCAGTGGCAAAGAGAGGTTTCCTGGAGATTAACCTAGATTCTCACCGCCCTGCTTGTTTAGATAATGTATTGTGGGGGCTACTGGGAGGTGAACTGAATAAAGTTCGACTGCCAGAAGCATGGATTTCATGGTGAGGTGGCCCGTCTTCAGCACCAGCATAGTTATATGATAGCATTGATTGTTGGGACACCATTTGTCCTGTGATGTGCGGTCATCAATATGAGAACCCTAACAATACAATGATACATTTATGGTTGTTTATGGTGTGATTATTGGAAGGGAACGCCTTTCGGCAGGTTTCCAATTTGAGATAACCGTGACAGGAATTGCACTGCGGTCGATATTCAAATCTTTTTATTGTAGTCCTCAAACAACCAACGCCGCTAATCCATCCTCTAGATTAAAAAAAAATAATAATAAATAATGTATGCTACTAGGAAAAAATGTCGTCAAGCCTAGCAGAAGAGAGCTCTGTCTGACCCACTGGGTAAAACAATTTAGTAACTAAACACTTGTGCTGTACAGAAAACAGTCTGTGCTGAAAAGGAGGTACTTCTATTCTTTGATTCCAGCACCACTCAAGTTTTTAAACCTACTGTGTGAGAAAGAAAATGATTGGTCTGCAGTAACACGCAAATAAAATTCCGTAGGCTATTAGCAATTCTGTATCCTGAAGAAACCTTTAGGAAGAAAAGGCTTAAGGCGACAATCAGAGAGGTAGTGAAAGACAATATCATGTTGCAACCAAGCAAGCCACAAGTGTCATTCAATTTGAAACTGCTCATGGGTTGGTCCCTAGGGAAGCACTCTATATATTATCATCAATTCTAAATCTTAAACATCATCTGTGTTTTGTAAAGATCAGGCAGTTAAATGTGTTTTTGTGGAACTATTGACACATCCAATATCCTTGTAAATGAGGGATTGTTTGGTGAGGCATCTTCTTTTGGCCAAGTTGTTCGTGGATTTCAGGTCTATGGAGAAATCTTGTTTTGGGTCATTCACCTCAAACACATAATAGAGGGAGTTTTGGCAATTGACCCTTTGGTATTTCTAAACAGAAAACCATGTTTTCAATAGAATTTTCACCTCCTTAACCACCTAATGTAGACAAGCGAGGATCAACCACAGTGGCATTATCTTAGGGGGCGATCCCAAAAGTATGATGTACCCATTCTGTATAATTATCTAGCATCAATCTTTCACTTGTTAACTGATGCCATACTAGAGAGAAAGTTGGGTACACTCTCTCACACTAGCATAATTTAAGGTTAGATAAGAATGCCAGTTATTTAAAAGGGGCTAGTTTATGGTTTCCTCCATCGCTGCCTGGTGTCTGCTTTGGTAGGGCTGCTGTTAGTACTATTGCCGCTCTTGTAGCTGCATCTTGCTGCAAGGGATAAGAAGGTGCAGTTTTGACTGGTTGCTGGTTGACTTAATAGCAAGGAGACTCAACTAATGGTCACAAGTTTCCTGTGACAAACATCAACAGTGCCTCTGCCTGCGACGTGTGATGTTACACCCTCCTTCATAATTTCTTGAAAACTAGCTTCTCCCTTTGGCAAGAGGCCCTTGAATTAATCCATGCAGTCCAACAATACCCAATAGATCACTGAATATAGAAGGTCCCAAAAGGGTAGTTGATATTATGATTGGTTTCCTTCATAAAGTGTTCATCCTTATACTTTTTTTCTGGAAGAATGAAGGCGTTGGATGCCAGCGCAAAGTACCTTTTCTTGGCTTGTGAATCTATCACAAATTAATGAGATAAAATTTCCTTCAAAAATTTACAAACCAATTCAGCAGCTCTGCATTTGCTTTCAAGTGTCTTTTCACAGGGTCAAGATGAAAAAGTGTGAAAAGTATCCAAGACAGTGAGACATAGGATTGGTTGAAGTTGTGTGGCTTAATGTTGGTCACTATCTGGAACAGCAATGACGAGGAGTTTTTAAAGTTGTAGATTCATGCGGTGGATCCAATTTGTTCTTTCTGCACTGGAATCTGAAGGAATCACTCCGCAGCTTGTAGATTTCACCTATTTGGGCTATGATGCAAACTTCCTTCCACAAGTCCTTTAAAATGTGTGTTTCCTTCCTTCCTATCAAGATTAATTGCTTACTTCATGCATTTCATGCTCTGAGCACTTTCTCATGAGTGTTCTGTGTGATTTGTACAAGAGAAATACATCTTAAAACAGTTCAACATATAAACAATCAATTAGTTTACCTCCTGTCAAAGAAAGTAACTGGACTTAATGGTAAAACAAAATTAGTAATGATTGTTAGTCCTCTATTAACATGACCGATTGCAATCTATAGTTTTGTGTTGTGGTGTGAATAATGGGGAAGTTTTATTATACCTGATGCATGTTCTGTATCAGTCTATTACTATTCACTGTGGTTCTTGCAGGGCCTATAGGAAAGCCATACATATGTGTCTCTCATTTAGTCCTCTACGTGCCTATGTATAGGAGCTGAAGAGGACGCTTTTGTACAAACATTACCAGCTTTTGCACATTATCTACCCTCTTAGTTTAGTTGCTTGTCCAGTATGTGGATACATTAGCACCTCCGATTGCATCATACTGTCACACTGATTGCATTTCCTTTACATGAGCGTCTATTTATGTTTTACCCACAAATTACTGTCGCGAATCCTTCTTATCCAGGTTTGATAATGCCAATTTCTTTTAGGTTATTGTCTCTTTTTTGACAGAATTTGTCATGAAAGAATTTTTCTTTTGTAAGCAAACATTGGATAATTCATAAACAACTGTTGTATATCCCAGTCCATTCGTATTACCCTAAGCCCAATTAGCCCTGCAGTTCTCCCAGCCCTTGATTTACCTGTGCACGTGGAGTACGTGACCTTATGCTAAGACCGAAGAGTGTTGTCAGCTTGGTCCTTAAACGAATTTGAGAGTGGTGCATGCAGTTTGAAGTGAGGCCCTACAGAGTCAGGGAATGGTCTGAGGAAGAAAAGCATGACACTCAACAACATGAGAGATAAAGATGCAAACCTAGTGGTATATGTAATTTATATGTCTACTTAGGTATCAGATTCCAGGTCTCTGATGTGACTAGCGACCGCAATGAGTGAGTACTAGGTTTTATGGTCTTCACTGTATGCAGTAACTTGAAATTGCCACTTAAAAATGCAACTATTCTGAGGAATCTGAGGTTTCAGAAACAAGACTACTACACTTAGCTGTGGTCTCCAATCAATGTTTCTTACAACTTCTCTTCCACTTTACTAATCACAAGGTGCTTTAAACTTTGCTGCTGTATTCTGCACTGCAGGGCCTGCTGCAAACAGGAGGCGCGCTCTTCTACTCACCTGGGTTACATAAGCACTATAAAGTGCACTGGACCTAGACCAGCGGCAGAAACGTCGGGGATGTGCCAGGTCAAGATCGGACCCGGCCGTCAGCAAATAGAAGATGTTGGGCTTGGATGCTCCCTTCGGCCTAAGTTAAGAAAGGCAACAACCGAGTTTATACCCGTTCTTTCAATCTTAAATAGAGAGAACGCCAAGGCTTTGTCCTAACCCCATTGAAATGTATTCTTTACATTAAGAATCTTAATTAATGTGATCAGGAGGCGCAGAGATAGATTCTGGCATTATTATATCCTGATGACTCTGTCCTAATGGCCCGTCCACCTAGAAGCCTTGAAATCTTAGTTGTTGTGTTTGGCCTGCAGGTAAAGATCACCCATAAAAGTAACAATTTTGATAAATTGTATGTGAAGCATTGTGAAATCACGGCTATAGAAGGAGCAGCATCCGTGAAATTTACGAACTTTCATACATTGGAGGCATTTTGATTCTTCTTATCTAGGGCCACATTAGTGAAAGCAACTACACCATTGAAAAAGAGCAAAGGGCTAGATAAAATGCTGCAACTACAACAAGTGACAGGACTCTTTAAATGAAATAACTGTACAATCTGTCGTTTTACCGAGGAAACTAAAAAGCTTACATTGAATGGGATGATCTACCATTAGGCTCGTTTTTCACACTGTAACACAAGGAATGTGATTACTGTCTACAGTGTCCCTGCAAATTAGTTTATATAGGACAGACTACCCAACCAGTAAAAGGTAGGGGTCATCCAACATCGCTCAAGGGTCAAATGTGGGGTGAGTGGAGCTCTTTTAGTAGACCATTACAAAACATTTAACCATTCAATAGATGATATCGCTTGGTCAGTTCTTTTTGTAGCAACAAAAGAGGTTGGTCACTGGAAACACTTAATAGAACTGAAGTCAAACTGAGAAGTTCAGTACAGCATCTAAAGGCCTAAATGAAATAGATGAGGTATAGTCGCTCTTGTAATACAGCCTATGATTACACCAACTAGATACAACAAGACTAACTCTGATAAGCATGGGAAACTGAGGTTGCATCTGCTGTATGGCATGCTGACAGAATACATTTATTGATGAAGGGGATCTTGCATTAATCGGTTTAGTCTACAGGAATGTAGACACCCTCAAGCAATCTGAGGAATCACATATTCGTTTTGTCTAAATTATGATATGAACCATTAAATGAATAAGAGTCTGGCAGGATTTAAAGATTATCATACAAGATGTTGCAATAACACAGGTTGTCGGTGATGACATATCCCTGGATATCTATAAAACATTATACTATAGTTTGCAATGATTACTTTCTGTACAAGCATATCTAACCCTTGTATGGTGAACATGATACAAACATGTGAACTGAGATACTGTTCATTTAGGAATTGCGATCGAATTGAGGTTTCGTTTTTTGGTGTTTGGCACTGAGATAAGGCCTTATTTGATCAATCAATCAATCAATCAATCTGACCCTGTTCACCAGGCAGGTCGCTCCCCTCACCGCCACGCAGCCCCTGTGTGACCGCTGACCGCTGCTCCTTACCTGTGTCCTGTTGCCGCCTTTTCGCTTCCTCTCCTTCTTGGTCCTGTTCCTGGGTCCCTGCGCCCAGCGTCTCCCCCTGTTTCCCGCCACCGTTTCCCGCCGCCGCGACCCGTAGCTCCGCCCCCCTCGCTCCCCATTGGCCGCCCCGCTCCCACCTCCCAGCTGCTCCTCCCTCCCTCCCTCTCCCACTCTTATGGAGGCCGCGCAGCAGTAGAGAGAGCGACCTCTGACCCTGTTCACCAGGCAGGTCGCTCCCCTCACCGCCATGCAGCCCCTGTGTGACCGCTGCTCCTTACCTGTGTCCTGTTGCCGCCTTTTTGCTTCCTCTCCTTCTTGGTCCTGTTCCTGGGTCCCTGCGCCCAGCGTCTCCCCCTGTTTCCCGCCGCCGCGACCCGTAGCTCCGCCCCCCTCACTCCCCATTGGCCGCCCCGCTCCCACCTCCCAGCTGCTCCTCCCTCCCTCTCCCACTCTTATGGAGGCCGCGCAGCGGGCACGCGCAGCGGGCGCGCCTAAGGCAAGCCCGTCTGCACCCGTCCGCGCCTGGCCCGCGCCCAGCGCCAGACCCCCTGGCCCCCGCAGAGGCCAGCCCACCCGCAAGACCTACAGCGCCGTCACCCTCCTCGCACTCAACACCGGCCGGATCCCCGGGTGCTGCCGTGCCGCCCCAAGACGCACCCACGGACCCTTCACCTGCCAATCCTGCAAGTTCTCCTGCATCCAGACCTGCACCGCGCCCGCAAAACCAAGCACCAGCAGCAACCACCTGAAGTGCATCCTGCTCAACACCCGCTCCATCCACAGACACGCCGTGGAACTCTGGAACCTGCTCGACACCACATCTCCAGACGTCGCCTTCCTCACAGAAACCTGGATGAACGCCTCCTCAGCGCCCGACATCGCCATCGCCATCCCGGACGGATACAAGATCACCCGGAGGGACCGCGTCAACCAGACAGGAGGAGGCATCGCCATTGTCCACAAGAACACCATCCGCATCACGACAAACTCCGACGACACCCTCACAGCTGCCGAACATCTCCACTTCCAGATTCACACCGACCCCAAGACCACACTCAGAGGCACCCTCATCTATAGACCCCCAGGACCCCACACACAATTCAGCGAAGACATCGCAGACTTCATCAGCCCACACGCCCTCCCCTCCGCTGACTACATCCTCCTAGGGGACCTCAACTTCCACCTGGAGAACAACAACGACAACAACACCACCACCCTGCTGGACAACCTCGCCAACCTCGGACTCAAGCAACTGGTGAACACCCCCACCCACTACGCCGGACACACGCTTGACCCAGTCTTCTCCTCCAGCAAGTACATATCCTTCAGCCACTCCACCGGACTCCACTGGACAGACCACAGCTGCGTTCACTTCAGCTTCAGAAAAACCACCACTCACCACCACCCACAACAGGCTCCCCGCAGGAGCTGGAACAAGATCACCACCGACCAGCTCTCCACATCACTGAGCCAGAACCCTCCCGCCAGCTCAGCGGACCCCAACCAAGCAGCCAACAACCTTACACAGTGGATCACCAACTGCGCTGACAACCTCGCACCTCTGAAAACCCATCCCATCAGGCCCAACAGCAAGAAAGCCTCCTGGTTCAACAACGACCTCAAGAACTCCAAGAAGAACTGCCGCACCCTCGAAAAAGCCTGGCGAAAAAACCCGACTACAGACAACATGACCGCCCTCAAGTACGCGTCCCGTAAACACCACCAGCTGATCCACACCACCAAGAAGACAGCATTCAAAGAATGACTAGACAACAACGCACACAACAGCAAGGAACTCTTCAGCATCGTCAAAGAGCTCTCCAACCCCAGCGCCGGAAACAACGACATCACCCCCTCACAAGACCTCTGCGACTCAATCGCCTCGTTCTTTCACCGCAAGATCGCCGACATACACAACAGCTTCGGCGCACAGACCACGCACCCAACCACCAAACCGACGCCCCCCAACACCACCCTCTGCGCCTGGACCCCGGTCAGCACCGAAGACACCATCCATACGATGAACACCATCCATTCCGGATCACCAACCGACCCATGCTCCCACCACGTCTTCAACAAGGCCGACTCCGTCATCGCACCCCATCTCCGGGACATCATCAATTGCTCCTTCAACACCGCCACCTACCCGGAGAGCTGGAAGCATGCCGAACTCAGCGCCCTCCTGAAGAAACCATCAGCAGACCCCACCGACCTCAAGAACTACCGCCCCATCTGCTCCTCCCGTTTCCTGCCAAAGTCATCGAGAAGACCGTCAACAGACAGCTGGCCGCCTTCCTCGAGACAAATGGATCCCTCAACCACTCGCAGTCCGGCTTCCGAGCCAACCACAGCACCGAGACCGCCCTCATCGCAGCCACTGACGACATCCGAGCCCTGCTCGACAACGGGGAAACAGCGGCCCTCATCCTCCTGGACCTCTCCGCAGCGTTCGACACTGTCTGCCACCGCACTCTAGTGCAGCGCCTCAGCAACATTGGAATTCAAGAGAAGGCACTAGAGTGGATCATCTCGTTCCTCACCGGAAGAACCCAGAGAGTCCGCCTCCCCCCGTTCAGATCCGAGGCCACCGAAGTCATCTGCGGCGTACCACAAGGATCATCACTCAGCCCCACCCTCTTCAACGTCTACATGAGCCCCCTCGCAGCCATCGCACGCCATCACAACCTCAACATCATCTCCTACGCCGACGACACCCAGTTGATCCTCTCCCTCACCAACGACCCAGCCACCGCCAGAACCAACCTGCACGAAGGGATGAAAGACGTAGCCGAGTGGATGATGAACAGCCGCCTGAAACTGAACTCAGACAAGACGGAAGTCCTCATCCTTGGATCATCACCCTCTGCCTGGGACGACTCCTCGTGGCCCCCTGCCCTGGGCAGCGCACCCAAACCAACGGACCACGCACGCAACCTGGGCTTCATCCTGGACTCCTCCCTCTCGATGACCAGACAAGTCAACGCCGTCTCATCATCATGCTTCAACATCCTACGCATGCTCCGAAAGATCTTCCGATGGATCCCCACCGAAACCAGGAAGACGGTCACCCAGGCACTCGTCACCAGCCGACTGGACTACGGTAACACCCTCTACACCGGAACCACGGCCAAACTACAGAAAAGACTCCAACGCATCCAGAACGCCTCCGCACGCCTCATCCTTGACATCCCCCGACACAGCCACATCTCCGGACACCTGAGAGACTTGCACTGGCTCCCCGTCAGCAAGAGAATCACGTTCCGCCTCCTCACCCATGCACACAAGGCCCTCCACGACCTGGGCCCCAAGTACCTCAACAACCGCCTGACCTTCTACACTCCCACCCGCCAGCTACGATCGACCAGCCACGCCCTCGCCGCCGTGCCACGCATTAGAAAAGCCACCATGGGAGGAAGATCCTTCTCCTACCTGGCAGCCAAGACTTGGAACTCCCTCCCCATCCACCTCCGTCTGACCCAAGACCACCTCTCCTTCAGGAAGCAACTCAAGACCTGGCTGTTTGAGCAGTAGCGGTCCCCCTCCCCCAGCGCCTTGAGACCCTCCGGGTGAGTAGCGCGCTATACAAATTTCTTGATTGATTGATTGGTGGGTTACAGTTTTAAGAATGTTTGCCTTATGTAGCAGCGATATGTCACCTCTGACTGGGCCCACTTTTTCCTCGAAGGTATGTGGAATGATCCACATTCTAGAGACATTCCTATGTGCTGTCATAATTACTTTTGATGCACAGATAAATCGATATGTGAGAACAATTCTTATGTTCTCATAGGGCTAGTTTAGAGTGATAGTGTTTCGGTACAATGTTCTGTAGGCGGATCGTATTTCAACATGGCCACCCTGGTGCCGAGAGGAGCGGTTTGTTTCCTCGGAGCTCGGTCATGTCTTTTTTTGGCACCGCTCTGTATGTGCATTCCCCATGAGTGTGACAATCAATCACAAAATAAGCCGGAAAAAAACTACTAACACCATTAAGTCCTTTCTAACTTTAATGATTTCAGTCTGCCTGGGGCAGAGCGACCTCTCCACATAGAAGCTCTAACCACTTCAATATGGCTGCCACAGAGCTTGGCGCTCTCACATGACTTATGGGAAGACATTGCTCTCCCGGGAAGATGCAGCTGCATCACCGTGGCGAAATAGAGACTGCAGTGACCCCGACAAGGCATTTGGGAGATAATGCTTTGATTAATAGAAAGTGAGGGTTTGAAAATAGTTTTACACCGGATAGTCTATTTTAAAAGTTTTCAGGAGGCTTCTTTACATATGGCACGGCTTTCTCTTTGTGTCCCCCATTTTTAGACCTAAACCGGGTTGTCTAATCAACACAAGTAGGTGGGTGTTTTTTCCTCTTTGGGGCGCCGAGCGTGAGGTCCTCCGGCTCTCTTGGAACTAACTACATTAATGTGTTGCAGGGGACCATTTACATGGAAACTACCCTTTTAGAGCTTCACCAATAAAGCTTATTTGTGAGGATAGTTGGAGCTTGTAGTTCTAATTGTATCTTCTTTTAGGGACAACGTATGAGCAAATGGTTTGCATGTGGGTGGGGCACACATCATGGCAATACACAAAGTTTTGGAACCACTACCAGTATATTTATTTTCTGTACAAGTGGCACGCGGGAATTTTACATTCCTTTTTTGGCTGTGCACCAAGAATAAAGCTATCACCTGGTTGCTGACAACCAGATAAGGTTTGCATGGTTTTAATTGTGCATATTTGGTGTTTTGACTATTAAGTTACTTAATCTTTCCATTTTTTATATAATTTTATTCATCAGGTTTGCGGACAAACATAACACACATTAAAGAACAGTAGGAGCTAGTCCAAGGAGAAGTACAGCATATCACAGCGGTAGCATACATTGCTACACTGCCGCATTGGTCAGTCTTCAATGCTCAGCATGTTGATAGTGTGACACAACTTGATTTTATTAAACATATGGGTAGATAAGGTCATGGGCCAGCTCCAAGGAAAAGGAAGGAGTTAACAGACGGAAGGGAAGGGGAATAAGTAGCTGCTCCGGGCAATACGCAGCATCTTTTAAACAGTCCAACGTGTGCAGTACATGAGTCAGACCCCAACAAATCGCAATCCTACGCTTAGCAAGCAGCAGCAGCATGCATACTAGCTTTCTGACTTCAATCCTCATATTCTTAACATACCCCCAAGAGGGGGCAGCGCGGGAGCACCTGGTTCGTCGCATCCTCTGTAACATCGAACACCTCTCACCAGTACTCCCAGAGCTCCTGGCACTCTCAGGAGTGCAAAAAATCTGCCTGAACAGCATGGCAGTACGGGCAGCCCGGTTTGGCACGAAGCCTCATGCGGTGCAGATGCACCGGGGAATAGTAAATCTAGTGTAAGAACTTAAAGTAAATCAATCGCAGGCAGTAGTTGGGGAAAGAGGGCTTGCATGTGAGTGCAGCAGTATTTCCATTGATCGTCAGAGAGAGGTGTATTCAAATCCTGTTCCCACTGCTGTCTGGCAGCCTGGGAAGTGGCTCAAGCAGTGTTCTGCATGGTTAGATATAGACGGGTAACCAACCGGCGCGCTGATTGGGAAGAATAGAGTAAGTCTAAAGCCTGAAACACCGGCGCGGCCATAGGTAAACCGATATTGCAGGTGTGAGCCGCAGCGCAAACCTGAAAATGTGTGAGCCTATACACTGAGCTATCGTAGGGCGCTTGTAAGGCTAGCTCAGACGCAATGAATTGGCCCTCAGGGTGAAGAGAGCCCATAATGGTGAGCTGTGTTTTTTGTCGCCTGGTGTACGTCAGCTGTACATGTTATGGGCAATGTTGGTTGATCGAGCAGTGGCATCGACGGGGTATAAAGGGTGCATGTGCGACTACGACGATGTAGCTCATGCCATGCCAGAGTTGTGCAAGCCACGGTGTCTATGCCCAAGCGAGGGCGTCAGGAGGGAAGGTACAGTGCTCTAGACAACTTACCCAGCCATATCGAGTCTTGTTCCAGGGCAGTATGGGCAAATATTGGATGGGATGAATCCAAAAGTGGGCAAACAGTGCCTATGCACAGTAATAGTCCATTTCTGCCAGATCACCTAGCTCGAAGGGCTGAGTGAGTAGGTTCCATGTGATTCGGGGCTGCTTGCCCGCCCACACCAGAGAAATCATGAGAGCGCGAAGTTTGGTCTTGAAATGGCTCATGAGAGGTAAAGGAAGATCATTAAATCGATAAAGACACTATGGTAAATCTGCCAGTGATTGACAAAGGCAGACAGCACTAGCAAACCACTTTTTCCTCCAGACACTGCTTGGCCATAGTTTGCGGCCCATAGTCTGTCCTGGTTCCTACTATGCCAGATTCCCAAATTTTTAGCTGGTTCAGTGACCCAGTGTCGAGGGAATTCAGATTCATGTAGTAGCATCCATTAGTGGGAATTTAACAGACTTTGCCCAGTTTATATTAATGCCCAAAAGTTCTGCACAATTAAGGAACTCAGGTATAATAGGGTCTAGATAGGTGTCTGGGTCCTGAACGTAAAGTGTAATGCTGTCTGCATACACTGATACCAGAATAGGGCGTTGCCGAAGTGCGAGACTTCTATGATTAAGGTGTTGTGGAAGATGGGCCGCACGCGGTTCAATTGGCACCGCAAACAAGAGCGGCGTCAGAGACAGGGAAAGAGTCTGTGACGTATCCATTATTAGCTGTCAGTTTGGTGTAAAGTAACCTAATTAACAGCATGAACTCAGGGCTAAGACCCAGATGGGCTACTAATGTGAACAGGAAGGGCCATTCTATAGAGTTGAACGCTTTTGCGTCAAGGAAAACCACTGCAACACGACTTTCGGATGCTATTGATTGTACCACTGCAAAATAGGTTCACAAATTATATGAGGTAGACCTGCCAGGGACAAACCCAGATTGATCTGGCAATGGGAGCAGTCTGTTGGCGATCAATTTGGCTACGATTTTATTATCTGTGTTTATCAGAGAGCGGGCATCCGCCAAAATCAATATAGGACTTGATGCATAGGATTGCCACTCGAAGTCGGCAAGCTGGTTTTCCAAATCAGTTAGCTCATGACGCAGTGCCCGGAGAGTGCCATGCTGCTTAGCCAGACACCCCCCCTCCCAGATGACCACCTTAAATGCCTCCCATAATGTCCCCAAGGACTCCACAGAGCCACTATTAGATGCAAAGTAAGACTATAGCTACTCTCTGAAGACCGGGTCTCGCAGGGCTCCCGAGCGGAGTTGCCACGTGAACGCTCTCTGCAAAGAGCAGGGCACATGCATCTCCAACAGCACCGGGGAATGGTCTGATACTGTGTGCGGAAAGTGTGCTACCCCTGTGGTCCAATGGTCTACGTCTCTAGTACTGATCCACATGTCTATGCGGCACCAACTATTGTGGACAGTTTTAACGCATGTAGCTGCCCTACGCGTACCAGGTCTAGCACGCCATAAATTTACCAGGCCGTTCCCAGATAGGATGGAGCAAATACATTTTGCTGTAGGTGGGTGTGGAGGCCGTGAAGCACCACTGCAATCAAGGATGGGGTGTAGTGCCACACTGAAGCCCCCTCCCCCACAGCAGAGCACCAGGACCATACGCATACTTCAGTGAAGAACTCCGGACTGTCCACATTGGGGCCATACATTGACAGTAACCAGAAGGGACGATCAAACAGTACTCCGGACATCATTACATAACGACCCACGGGTCTCATATCACCTCCTTGGTGTACCATGGTAGCCCTTTACGGATGAGGATTGCTACTTCTCTGGCATAACAGGAGTAGTGAGGTATGTGGCACTCCTCGATACACCCCGCGTGCAGTTGGGTCTTAGAATCCCCAGTTTGGGGTACCTCCTGCAGCATGCAAATATCAATAGCGTGACGCCTCAGATTAGCAGACGACAGGCGCATCATTCAACCCACGGATGTTCCATGACAGACATTTCGAAGCGTTGCTGGCAGCTTGCGACAGTCTAGTAGCGGTCATGAAACGTATCTACTCGTGTCTGTAAGTTGAGGCCTCCGCCTAGCACGAATGCAGTGTGGGATACAAACAAGGGAAGATCACAAAAGCACATCAAGAACCAACAGTATGACAATGCAGAACATTCCTTCCACCACCCACGTCAACTCCCCACATGGTTCGAACAGCCAGGCCCCACCCAACTGGTAACCAATAGGGGGACAAGCAGGTAACCAAGGACTCAACCTAGGGGGCGAAAGAGGCCAGAGAATCTCATCCCAATAGGGGGACGAGAGGTCAGGAGATGGATCGCTGTAGAATATGGAAGGGCCAGCGGTCAGCTTTACATACAGCAAGCCCCAGGCCCCGCTCCACGCCATGCTAGCCATTGTCACTGAGGCGGTCCTGCTCCTCTGGCCCGGCGACGCGTCCGCAGATTTTTTCAGGACAGACTTCTCAAGTAGATTTTCCCATTATATTGGATTCTTAGTTTTGTCGGGTAGATCACCGAGTACTTGGCGTCCGTTAAAGTCAAGAATCTTTTTACCAGCAGAAAGCCTCTGCGTGCCGCCTGCACTGCCGAAGTATAATCTGGGAAGATGGTGAGCGAGCTGTTATGATAAACAATGGGCCACTGTTCCTGGGCCAGGTGCAGCACAGCATCAAGGTTCCTATAGTATAAAAGACGCGCTACAATGGGCCTCGCCGGGGCACCAAGTGCAGCCTAGGCCCCAGCGATGTATGTGCCCACTTTACCACCAGCACTGGTGATAACACTCCAGGAAACAGCGACCGCAGCATGTCTTCCACATAGTCTTCCATGCAACCCATCACTGTCGATTCAGGCTCCACCAAGATGCAGAGGTTATTCCTCCGAGAGCGAGCCTGGAGGTCCTCATTTTTGTTTCAGATGACCCCAAGCACTTTCTCCATTTGTAATACCCAAGTATAAGAGGAGTGGCAGCCATCATCCAGATCAGAGGTTCGGCCTTCCAGTTGGTCCAGCCTAGAGTTGTGATCATCCACTCGGTCTTTAAGTCTATCCATCCAGTCAGTAAGGTGGCCCAGTTTGGTGTTGATACCAGCAAGACTCTGTTTCAGATCAAGAAACAAGGCCATAATAGACACAGATTGGCCTGCCGTCTCCAGGCTGGAGTCCCTGGGCTCATCATCACATGGTTTATGGAGGACGCTCGACTTCTTGCAGGTGTCAAATGAGAGTTTTGCCTACTTGTTGTCTGCCTTCCCCATGCTGTCCGCGTTGGTAGGTGTCTTTAATGGGGGTCCGATCTTGGGGTGAGGACCCCACCTCGTCATGGAACCCTCAAGTCGATCTGTGGGGGATGAGTAGCCACAGCACAGGCCATGAGTTAGAGGCAGCACCACTTAGCCCGTGGGCGCCTCGCCAGGGGGAAAAGGCAGAGAGCCGCTAGTCCGCCGGGCCATTAAGCAGCAAGCCCAGGTGGGGGAGGGCGAGAGGGAGCGTCCACCAAGACATTCGAAAATGGCAGAGGCCAGCAGGAGAGGAGGTTTCGGAGGGTGAGGGGGGCCAGACTTAGATCCGGTTCCTCAGACAACCAAGGTCTTCTGACCCCCACCTTGCCAACCAGGGAGGCCAGTCCATGCCTACCACTTCCAGCACGCAGGACTGTGGCTACCTGACCTCAAACACCCCTATTCTACACAGAAGACATGCCCCGCAAACCAGTTATCAAGGCAGACATACAGTAGAGCGGCATAGGGGGACGCCACAATCAGGCAGGATCCACGTTTTGCACTCCTCTGCTTTTTATGCCCTCCTCTGCTTTTTATGCCCTCGTAATATGCGGCTCCATGCGGCCACTGCCATGCAAGTGTCTCATCATCTTGGCCTATGAGGTCAGTCATCAAACTCTGCTAAGTTGCCTGTGTGCCGACTACATGGGCCACAGCACAGCAGGCCTCCAAAGCAGTTGTCTCGTCCAGCTCAGGGCAATCATGTGCTTTAACCCCCGCCTCTCAGGCAGACCACTACTCACCACCTTCACGCCATGCAGGCCATCCGCAGCATGTTCTCGAGGGCCCCGCCACCAGTCTGGGGGACGGTCTCAGTCCTCTCCTCCACTCGGCAAGGCCTCCCCACTGGTCAAGAGTGGGAGGGGCCTCTTCACAGCCACACGCCCCTGGGACGCGTCTAGACCCCCACAGGCCCAAACACGCAACTATTTAGGCTGGGCCTTCCTGCAGCAGTGCCCACACTCTAGCTGCTGTACCACAGCATGTGGCCTTCCCCCAGCCCCCCCCCCTCTTTCCCGGGAAGGCAGCCGATAGTAGGACAGAACTGCCTCCAGTCGCAGGAGTATAAGGGAGCAAGCGGCCTGGGACAGATGCCCAGCAGCAACTCACGGAGTGCTGGACTGTTCTCTCCGCCTCCGATGGCACCCGATCTTCAGGGAAAATGAAGGATTAATTTTCCCCCCACCTGCACAGCTTCATTGAAAGGCGAACATCTTGCCTTTAGGCCAAGCCACACACCATTATTTCATCTTTCCTTAATGTCCCAGGGAGGCCCAAAAGAAGTAGGGGCCGAAACGCATCAACACTGATACTCTGGAAGAGTCATGAAAAGACCAAGATTCTTCAGACGGATACATTCAACGACAATTAGAGGTGCACCACCTCACTATACATTGCCATCTTAGGACTACCTCCTCATAATGGACTGGCAAATTAATTGGGAGAACAGCCATGAATGACTGAACTGAGGAAAGGATATATCATCAGATACCTTGTTGTATTGTAACATATGTTAATATATTATTTGGCCTTATGTTTATTTCATTTGTGAATGTGTCCATGAACTGATAAACCCAGGGACTGTGAGCAAACTAAGTACACCTCCCCCGATATTGCTTAATTCAATAAAAAATTGTTTTGGCATATATTGGGCTCTCTAGTGGTTAGTTCTGGTCTTTGCTATGCTGAACTAAGGCGGATAATCGTTTCCTGATAAGTCTTGCTATATTTTTGCTGCATTTACCCACGCCCAGACATGGTGGGGTGACTTGGGCATACTTGTAGATGGTTTACTAAGCAAGGAAAGATGAAAGTGAGTCGTGTTTACTGTCCCCTGTGCTCAAGTCAGCCAGCCCTGTGTTTTCCTACTTGCTTTATACTGTATCATACAAAAGCGAAGTACTGGGAAATCGACTGAGGTATATCGGCCGTTAAGCCTATTAATGGCTGTGCATGGATACTTACCTTCCATGGGCAACTACTTCACTAGCAAGCAGCTGCAGAAGTTTAGTTCCTGTATTTGAGGAAATCATGGTCTTCTTTAAAGCCTGCTCAACATCTTAATACGCTGTCAGAACGTGGTAGGTGTTTGACGATTGACAAATGCATTATAGTTCCTACACTGCACATAAAGGTGGACAGAACATATGCCATGTTGTCACGGAGTACCCTATTTGGCAAAATGTTAAAGGCTTGACGAGATTTTAAAGTGCTTTCTAGGAAACTTATGTATACTACAAAAGGACCACCCTGACTGCCCACAAGAACCAAAGTAAATGTAATAAGTCAAATAAATGTCCCAGGGGAGTTATTCACCAACATTTGTACTCGCTCTGAAAGTATGCAAACTCGATTAGTAACTTGTATCATAACCACTGTTATTTAAAAGGGGCATATGACACAATATCTTGTATGATGATTGTTTTCACATCTTTAGTATAAGTTGTGAAAAGAATCATCGTACAAGATATTGTGTCCTGTACCCTTGTTCAAGTTAGTAACTGAGTTTTCACACTTTCAAAGGAAAAGTAGAAGTGTTTGTGAATGAATCCCACAGGACATTTGTTTGGCTTATTACTTTAGGGGACTTAGGCAGTATTCCTCAGCATGTTTGCCTTTGTTTCAACAGTAGATATGCTCACTCAGTTCCAGGAATCAGGCCTCGGAAAGCCTACTCATACACCAAGAACTTGCATCCACAAACTGGAAGGAGTTTGATTAGCACAGTAAGTGCTCTGTTGGCACATAAAAGAGGTTTTCTTGAGCTTCTAGTAGGTTGGGATGGAAGACATTAGTATAGGTTCACCTGGCAAATATACAGGATTAGTAAGGACGCTGATGAGGACAGAGACATGAACGGGTAAGAAAAGCTTATGGTAAATGTGCTTTCACAGGGATATTGCATAAATATAAGGCAGATAGTAAAGGTAGTACAGCTAAACATGCCATGACTTCATCTTAGCCTAGGAATTCAAGCCCATTGGTGCCGTACTGGCCCCAATGCTGAATTATCTATGGTACGTATGGGTAAATGCTTGCATTGTTCATCCTCAATCAGAACTTGGATGTTCAGTTTGCTGTATTAGAAGAGCATTTAAGTCATAGCACTGCGCATTACGGTGGATGGGATGTATGATACATTCTCACAAACTACCCTTTGTTTAAAAAACGACAGTTCTTAATAGTGTGTGACCTTCTCTTCATAGAACTTCACCAGTATTCCCCAGCTTGTTTGCCCAGGTTTCAAAGGAAGATATGCTCACTCAGTTCGAGGAATGACGTCTCAGAGGCATACTTGGACACCCCCAAATTGCACCCACAAACTGGAAGGAGTTGGATTTACCACAGCGAGTACGCTAAAGACGCATGTTAGACATGTCTTCCTGAGCCTCATGTGACTGTCTTGGGAGCCATTAGTAAAGGTTCGCTAGGTATGTATTTGGTAATGCTCAGAAAGAAAGAGGCAGTTACTTGATAGATGGTAAACCGTAGTCAAACTGATTCCATCCTGCGGTGTATGAATGTGATGGGTCCTTGCATGGCAGCGGTATGTTGATGTGAGCGCACTGATCGGTTGGACTGGTGCCGCGGTCGTCAGAATAATTCCTGTGTGTGGACCATAAAGCAGTTGTCGCTTCCATATGGCTTTAAGGCTCACCTTCAGTAGTTTTGCTTTCAATATTCAGATATTTTGATAAGTATTTGTGTTTTGAAGCAATAATTTCTGGAGAAGCTAAAATCAACCAATGTAAGTGGTGGATTAACTTACAAAAATTAGTACCAGATATATATCTGTGGCGGTAAGATGGCTCTTACTAAGAACTTTTTTGCCCCTCATTATGGGTAGCTCTGGATTTTGGGCCCCAGCTCAGCCAGCACCCACGCAAACCTGCACATTTATTTTTTAAACCAGACAACCAGGGGAATAGCGGGGTGTATGACTTGCGTGGCTTTCACCAGGTAATATTACTCAGAACCCGATGCAAATGTCAAACTTTGTTAAGCAACCTATATTTTAATCACATTTCTGTGACGGAAGTACATAGAATCTGGGTGCAGCCACAGGTTAAATACTATCTTGAGTTCCCACGTGTCTTGTGTGGATGGCACAAGAGAAAAGGGTATAAAAGGCCCTAAATCGCTATGTTAAGAGATATGCAATAGGGGTAGGTGCGGTATTTGGGCCGTGCTGTGACGCCACCAATGCAAACCTACAAACCACAGGCATTTTTGAAGGCTAGATGACCAAGGGAATCCGGTGTGGTGTGCCATGGTTGGATCCGATGAGGTATGCTCTACATACCTCAGACTCTGACTGAAATCACACGTTCCGTTTCTGAGATGGAAAGTTCTGGAATCCGCAGGAATCCACAACATTCTTACCACTCTGTATTACCCTACTTGTGCTGATAAAAATGCTGCCCCACTTGTGTGGCCGGGCCTATGCGAGCTACAGGAACAGCTCAAACCAAGGCCAATGGGAGCCCTCGTCAGGGGACTCCCATTGACCCTGGTTTCATTTATTTCTGTCACGGGCACTAGCCTACCCATACAAGTGAGGTATCATTTTTATTTAGAGTCTTGGAGGAATACCAGGTGAAAGGAAGTTTGCGGCTCCCTGCAGATTCCAGGACTTTCCCTCAAATTAATGTGAGGAAAATGTGTTTTTTAGTCAAAGTTTGAAGTTTGCAAGGGATTCGGGGTAAAACACATGGTGAGAACCACAGAAGTCCACCCAGCCTGGATTTTCCTCTGTAGTTTAGTCTTTAAAAATGTACAGGTTGGCTAGGTTTTCCTAGGTGCTAGGAGCTAGGCTCCAAAATTTAGGAGAACACACAATGGAATAAAAGGCTCAGTTTTCGGTGGGAACTGATGCGTCCATGTTTTTGTTGTTGGGTGGTGACTGATGGATCTGCCCATTTGGTCCTTCCTGTGATACTGTATCTTCTCCTCTGGAAGCTCCAGCCTTTGTTCACCATCTTCAGATTCTTTTTTTCCTCTTTTCTCCCCATTTTGGTGGAGGTGGGTCACTTGTGATTCCACAAAATTCTTCAAGCTGCAAAACTACACCTACAGGTACGAAACTATTTGTTTTGCAGCATAAATCTTTTTTGGATTTACATGCTGTGCACAGATTATGTACCAGTATGTCAGATTTGCGGTGGTTAGGTTGAAGATGGACTAAGATTTGTAAACAGATGTTTTAGTACATTTTGACCAGCCTTAGCTTTTTTGCTCATTTGAATGTCTATGCAGTAGTTGTGTGTCTGAGTCTGTGTGTGGGTGTGTCTGTGTGTGGATGACCAAGTGACTGCCATATGTTTGCTAGAAAGCCAATGGTCGCTCCTTTAATCCTTGTTGAGTGTGCCCTTGGGTTTCAGCTCAATTTTTCCCCCGCACTTGTGTGGCATATTTGTATAGTTTCAGAAATCCATCAGGCTAATATACCCATAGTAACTAGTTTTACCATGCTGCTGCTAAGAAGACAAATAGCTGTTTTGTCTTCCTGCATGACTTTGTTCTTTCCATGTAGTACATTATTGCGTGCCTAACGTCCAAAGTATGGATAGCTCTCTGCGCTTGATCTTTTGGGTTTTGGAAAATACTTGGTATTTGAATAGTTTGGTTTATGTGAAATTGCAAAACTTTTTTTGGTAAAAACTGTGGCTCTGTTATCAAGATAATTCTGTTCTTGGGAATTTGCATATATATATTTCCTGAATTGTGAGAGCCTGCATTTCACGCACCCTATGGAACAATGTTATGCCCACTAGAAAAGCTGTTTTTAGTGTGAGCATTTTTTCGTGAGACCTTGTGAAAAGGCTGCCTTCATCAAGTTAACACCAGATTAAGGTTCCATACAGATGCACATACCTTCCTTGGTGGGGCAATCCTTTTGGCTCTCTCTAGGTATCAATTTTTTACTGGTGCTGTGAAAAAAACTTCTCCTCATGCGGCCCCTTGTGTAAGCCACTACTGCCACTAAATGTACCTTCAAGGAGGCATAGGTTAATGTGCAGTCTATCAGATGTGTTAAGTAATTTAGCTCTGTTAATTCCTTTGTATTTGTCCTTAATAACTTCCTTTTAAGGCACAATAAGGAGTAATGGAAAAGATGCACCTTCTTCTTGTTGGTTTTCTTGCCTCAATATGAATGGCCATTATCTTTTCTGATAGTTTCAAGTGTCCAAATTCTAATTCTTCAGCAGCCAGACTGCCCAGCTCAAAGCTTCTGGTTCAGGGTGAAGTACCTTTCCTTTCCCCATAGATAACAGGTCTTGTCGTATTGGTAGTTTTTTATTATTCCCCTTTGCCATCTGTATTAGGTCTGAGAACCTTGTCTGTCTTGCCCACTGGGGGGCAGTTAGTATGGAGGTCATTTTGCATTCTCTCACGTCTGTTGATCACCTTGTGCAACAACGGGATTTGGGGAAAAGCATAAACAAATGCCCCGGACCATGCTACCACCCAAAAACCCATGCCCACCTAAAACACTTAAAATATCTTACCACCCAAAAACCCATACCCACCCTAAATAAACACCATCCAAAAGCCCATACCGACCTTAAACCCTAAATAAACACCATCCAAAAACCCATACCCACCCAAAACCCTAAAAAGAGCACCACCTAAAAACCCACACCAACCCTAAACCCTGAAAACCCCCAAACCGAAAACCCCATATTCATCCTAAACGCACCTTACCACCCAAAAACCCATAACCCTAAAAAAAAAAAAAAACTTACCTCCCCAAAGCCCATATCCACCCTAAATAAACAACCCACAAACTCATAACCCACCCTAAACACTACCCAAAAACTGATACCCACCCTAAATCCTAAAAACACCTTACCACCCAAAAACCTATACCAACCCTAAAAGCACTTAGCTTGCAAAAACTCAGACCCACCCTAAAAATTACTTTCTCAAAGAATAAAAAAAATTATACAGACACGCACACACACACACACACATATTTATATATCTGTTTGTAGTACCTCGCACATGGGTAATATGAATATATGAAAATAAATTTATTTTGAAAAAAGCACGGTCTCCTGGATCTACCCGGCTGAATGTAATGTGGACTGGGGCAGGCATTTTCAGGAAGCAGGAATGAATTAATGACTGACTGAATGAATGAATGAATTAATCTATATATCGCAAAGGTTACAGAGACATAATGGAATTTTTAAAAACATTGAAATTTACTTAAAAACCAAGTGTATGTTTTAAATTTTTTTTTTTACTTGAAGTAATTTTTAATTAGTATACATTAATTCAACAACCACCGCGCGTTGCCTTAGGCTGTGGGCGGCGAGGGATGGCTGCAGGGCCTGTCTCTCTGAGTCTGAGAATAGGTGTGAAATGGTGTCTCTGGGTGTGAGAGTGGGTGTGACAGTGTCTGCCTGGGTGTAAGAGGGAGACTGGGTGTGAGCGTGTCTCTGAGTGGGTGTGGGAGTCTGAGTGGGCCTGTAAGTGGGTGCATGAGTGTCTAAGTTGGTCTGTGAGTGCATGAGTTTGAGTGGGTTTGTGAGTGAAAGCATGAGTCTCTGAGTGGGCGTTTAAGCCTGAGAGTGACTGTCACTAGCTGTGGGAGTGACTCTGCCACAAAGCAACCGTGCCTGCCCCTTTATCCAACAAGAGTCCACAGTTTTGCACAAAATGTCTACACAACTGAAGTACTTTCTACTGGTTAGTTAGCAAGTGCTACCTCATTGGGTAAGTGTCCAATGTGTATTCTACACTACAGCCCGGTAATGGATCACAAGGAAATGTCTCTAGGTGACCTTGTGTGCATTTAGTAATGTGATTGTTCCTGCTATTGAGAGGCCAACAAGAGTACAAAGATGTAAATCTCCACCAAACGAGGGTCCTCTTTTCTATTTGACGTAAGTGGTTCTTTGTTTTGTGGAGAGTCTTCACATTCCTCGGCATCAAGATCGCGCCACAAAAATCAGCAGGAAACACGCTGGGGGCTCCTCTTGGAAAGCTGTATATAATCCTGGTAAAAGGCAGGAAGACCTCTGCATACTACTAAGGTTGACAGTGCGGGGTCAAGTAGGCAGAGCTTTTCAAGTAATATGCACATTTGCATAACTGTAGCAATTTAAAGGCAGACCCATGGACTCTATGGGAGGGGGCAGGAGCCGGCCCTGGGGGTCGGCGGGTGTGGTGGTTCTCAGGACCAACCTTTAATTTAGCCCCAAGGAGGTGGAGGTCCCCAGGCCCAACTCTTAATTGCAACCAATTGACCCAGGGAGGGTGCAGTCCCCACCCATTTTAAATAAAGATTCTGCCAGGGTGTGGGGGTGGCCATGCGGCCCGCACATTTTGGCATAGTAGCCCCTGGGAGGTGGTGGTCCTGGGGCTAATAGGAGCCCTAGGAGGGGGGCCCTGTGCGCCCCCTACTTTTGAAATCCCCCCAATGCCCCACGGACATAGCCCACCCTGGGCCAAATAACAGAAAAGAGCAGGATTTCACTGTTTTGTTATTTGAAAAATCCAGAGGGAAAAAGTGCTTTTTAGCCCTCATGGGCTCCGTGAGGAATCCCTAAACTAAGGTTACGAGCTCAAGGTGAACCTAATGTGGCCCATTTTCTTTTTTTTTGTAATCATTTTTTTCCTGGCACTCGACTGAAACCGAATCGCAGGATGGCTGCCAACACTTCCTTTCTGAAGTGTTGAGAGCCAATCAGATCAGCTCAGGGACAGGTGGATCTGCGTCCCTCGATATCTATATATTTTAACTTCTAATTCCTCAAAAATTGCTCAAATTAATTAACACCAAATCACAAAAAGCACGCTTTCTCGACAAGAGCCAGCTTTCTGCCAAGTTTGGCTTATTTCCACCCAGCGGTTCAGGCTGTAGTCATGTTTAAAATCCCTATGGGAAAAATGTGTTTTGGGAACCCCCCTTTTTGTTTTCTTGGCCCCCGAAGTATACGTTTTGAAAGTTTTGTGAATCTGTGGCAGTTATTATAAAAAAAATTCAAAAAAATTGCTCTTCCTAGGGAAACTAGGTCCTAACTATAACCACCCACTGGCAATTGGGGAGGGGCATGGGGGGGGGGGGGGGGGAAGAGAGACAGAGAGAGAGAGAGAAAATGAGTGAGTGTGTGTGTGTGTGTGTGTATACACACACACAAAATATGCCTTTTCAATTCATGACTTTTACCTTTTACTTTCCTTCTCTAGAGGCGGCCCTACAGTTGATGAACGTTGGCCCTTTTTCTTGCAGTTGACACTGATGGAATCTGTAGGAACTGTGTCCTTTATGTAAGCAGGATCTTTTGATGAATGTTTGTACTTTTTCTCTGCCTACTGAGTCACAGCTTAGCAAGTGGCAGATTCTATAAAGACTTCTCCCTGGTCTAGGACACTAGGGAGCATGGGTACACATTGGTTCCTGGTTTGTGTCAGCATTAGAGTTTCCAGAAGGAAGCAAGATTGAGCTTCTGCTTCAGGTTGTTCCCCATACTTGTCTGCTGCATGTTTAATGACCTGGTTGTACATGCCTATGTCCTCTAGGGGGTAAGAGTGGGTGGAGGGGGTGGGGGAGGGATTTGAGGCGTGAAGGCCTTGAGGGCTAACTATCCACATTTTCAAGGGAGTTGGTGTCCAGATCCTGCCACTGCTCTATTTACTCCACCTCTGAGCCCTGATATGCCTCAGTCAACTGTTCCTCCTCTTCGCGATAGAAAAGGTTGTCTTACTCCTCTTGGGGGCTCTGGAGTAAGGGGAGTTTTGATTTCCTCGACCTCTTTCTCCATGTGTTCTTTCGGCATCGTAGTCTTTTGAGGTATGTGGAACCCCTTCAGATGTTCTCGAAGTCCCTCTTTTTCTGGATGAGGGCAGCCATCTCAGCCTCGAGGTGCCTCCTCATTTGTTTTATCTCTGCCTCCTTTTCTTTGCCGTTGATGCTTAGTATTCTTCTTTTTGGCGTCTAAGAGTCCTTAGAAGAAGTCTTGGTCAAGCTTGGTTGTTCTGCTCATGGTTTATCTGTTTTTGACACCAAAGCGTCTTTTCCTCAATTGTCTCTGAAGGACTTGGATTTATTGTGTCTTCCTGAGGGGGTCTCCTTTGAGGGATCCGAGGGGCTCTTTGTCTCATGGCATGCCTGTGGTCGGAGAAAGCTTAGACTTCGAGGCTCCCTTTGACACCCTTGCGTCAGATTTACGAGACTCAGTCTGAGTTTTAGCAAGGCCAATGACTCTCTTACGTCCTTATGCCCACCTGACCTTCAACATTGACTTTCTTAACTTGTACATCACAAGTCTCTCCCTCTGCAACATTCTCCTCTTCTTTGCTTGAGAGACCCAGGTCCTTTAGGGATGGTGTCTTCTGTTGGCCCTGCATGCTATGGTGTGCTTACCTGTCTCTCTCACCTTCAGTGTCATTTACGTGAAGACTGAGCAGGCGTTGCAGTCCTCACTTGGTTGGTCGACAGAAAGGCAGAGATTGCAGACCAGGTGTTTGTCCTTTTGTGAGAACTTGTGATGGCAGTTCTCACAAAACTGGAATGGTGTCTTCTTTATCAAGTCCCTTGGGAGCCCCCTGAATGGGCAGTCTCGCAAGTCCACAAATAAACTTTACCTTTTGCCTGAATACTCCTCCAGTACCTCTCAGTCGTGATGGTAAACTACTCCGGTGAACTTTGATGATTTTCTCAAATTTCTTCCCAAAACTTTTTTCTTGTGTTGGAGATCCTTCAGCAGACTTTCAGCAGCAGGAATAAGTCTTCTGAAGATGGCGAACAAAGGTGGGAGCTTCCGAAGGAGGACATAAAACGTGACAGGAAGCATCAAATGGGCAGATCAGTTGACGCCCAACAACGAAAACAAAAACAAAAAACAAAGAACCGACTAAAGAACATGGAAGAAAGTTGGAAAATTCCTGACCCAAAAAGTAGATGGTGGAATAATGCACAGCATGTGAATTCAGAAAAGTTTCACTCTGCAAAGACATAGGTGCCATCAGTATTCATTTTTCACTCTGCCTACTTTGCTATATGAATTGGTCTATACTCTCTACTCAATGAAATACCACTGTACAGTGGAGCTAAGCTGTTGGCTCTTGGGTTCTTGGAAAGCCTACAAACCCTATATCCCTGCAACCAGGGTCTAGTGGATGTAATGGCACATTGCTTTTGTAAATTGGCTATTGTTAAAAAAAAGTTACAGATGAAAATGTATGTACAAAATGTTTTGTTCCTACTCAATTTCAGAATTTCTTTATTTCAACAGTTATTTTTCTTGGGAAAACATTGAGGGATATACACATATGTGACCCTTTGCTGAATTCCGAATTTTGTCTGCTTTTCAGAAATCTATAGCTTTTCTGGAACACCCATGGGTTTCACCCTGGTTTCCACCACAAACGAAGTAGGTTGAGAGCACAGAAAAATAGGGAAAAAAGGCTACCTCTCAAAAAAAATTCAAAACTGTGATACAAAATTAGGTTTTCTGATTCAGCTCTGCATGTTATGGAAAGCTGGGAAGATGACGACTTTAGTACAGCAAACCGTTTGTGGATGTCATTTTCAGGAGAAAAAAACAGATACTTATCTGAAGCACTTTTCCCCCTATTTGTCTCACATAACTCTAAATGTTGCCTATTTTCTTGGTCCTATCCAGGTTTAGAACTGGTACCATATGCCACCTTCTAAGGTTTCCGGTAGAACAGTATAATAACGACTTAGTCATTTTAGATTTTTCAGCAAATAATCGGTATACAAACATGTTTTAATGTTTCTGTTAGTAGTTTAAATGTATTATTTCCACAAATAATTTCTTTTAAAAATACAAATATAAAAACATATTTTCTAGACACACAATTCTCAAATCAATAAAACTTAAAATCATCTAAACATAAAAAGGTAAAGTTAATCTTGTATCAATTGAAATATCCAGCAGTATTCATTTTCCATACAACACGGAATACAGTTAGCGTTTCGATCACATGTCAATACTCTGACCTGCAACTAATAAACGTCAAATTATCGTCTGGTAGAAAAATCTCAAACTATATTAAAACACCCTTCTTTGTATTTGCTGAGTATAACTTGCAATTGCATTATCAAATGACTAAGTTGCAAATATAGCGGCTAGGGCGTCATTGCGTGTTCTTCTTTCATACTTCCTAAGCATATAACGCAATATCTTTTTTCTTTCAAACAACAAAAAGAGTGCACGCTACGAAAAGACATGTTAAGGAACATTTCATGTGTAAATCACAAAAATAGTATCCTTCTGCTTACACAGCATAATTTTAGGAGATGCAGATCTGCGCTCAGTTACCTTCAGTTGTTACCTGATCATCATGTGTCTCGAGCAGTAGGACTTTAAAATCTATTGCGTGTAATCCTCAATCAACCCTTTTTAAAAATGATTATTGCTGTAACTGCTGTTTGTGAGACTTCTGTGATTATATTTGTAATACCTGAATAAAGTTTACTATGTCACTCAACAATCACCTATGATGATCAAATAATCCCGGGGAGAACAATCATTTTAGGGAACGAAATCATGTTGCTTTGCAATGGTAAGAATACTGATGTCCAAACCTAGTCAAATTGCCAGGTGAGAGACGCCTTATCACTAAAGCTCCACATTCAAGTCTCTAAATCGAAACAAAGTATTACTAGCATGGGCACAGGAGTAAGAAAGATGGCTGGGAAAAACTCTGTGGGTAAAAGGAAAATGTAGCTTTAATAGCGGCGTTTTATCCTATAATGTATTACTTCCATAACCCAGTAAATAAGAAAAATGAAAACACACAAGGACTGTATGCACATCTCTTCATTATAAACCTGTTTAGCTCTTACCATTGTGGTCCTCTGTGATAATGACCTGGGGGAGACAATCTATGCTTTCTTTACTGGCTGGCGGATGGGCTTGTTCAACATCAACTGAAAGGGATTCTAAATGGGCCAGAGCAGTCTGCAAAAAAAAAGTTGTGAAAAAAGATCAACACAAAATAACATATCATATCTGTGTTGCATTATTCAATACTGTTAAGGTCTCCAGCATTGTATCTTTTATAGATACACACATTTGAATTGTTCCCCCCCCCCCGTCAGGATGGGAAACCCTTGTGGTTTAAAATAGCAGCAATAAACATGGTAGTGTTTGTTTAGTAGTTCACTCACGTTATTTAAAAGCACAAAAACTTCAGCATGTCAGCTGAATGCACCAGCCCTTTCACTCACGCTAGAGGTGACCACACCTCCGATTTTCAAACCAAAGATCAGCAGAAACCAGTCGTCCTCTGATGGAGACAGGAATGTGGGTGGCATGTTAATCTATGAAGAATACCAAAGTTGGAGAATTATAGATACAAGTAAGTAACCTGTTTGTTCTCTAGCACTGGATCTTTCACAGATCCACATGCTTTAATTAAAATGGTTAACAGTCTACAGAACATTGGGACGCAGACTCAACGTAACTAAGCAGGATGCACAGACCTGCTTATCCCACAAAAGAATCTGCTGCTACATTTTGTGAATGTATGCATGTTATTCCAGGTTGCAGCTGGGCAGACGTTGTGCAGAGTCCTAGAAGGCGGTCATTGACAAATGTCTTGTTGAGTGTACCATCACTCTTCCTGTAAAAGATGCGTTTGTCTTTTTGCGACGGCCCCGATACAGTATTGAAAGCCATTTCTGTGGCCCTCGTTAAGAGAGGTGATGGCCTCTTCCAGGCTGGTTGGACACAAATATCTGGCCCTACTGTCTTAGATCTTTACTTTGACGAGAGTAAAATTTGAGGCACCTGCATACATCCAGAGAGTGCTGGGGCTTCTTGGCATTGGAAAGAGGGTTCATAAAGAAGAAGAAATGGTTTCTTACCTGTAACTCCAGTTCTCTCGTAGGGGTATTTCCATGATAGTCATAAGCACTGAATAGTTCCGCGCGCCTGCGGGGACCCCGGAGCACTGTTGTGTAGTATATTCTTAAGTGCAATCATCAGCTCCTTGACAAAAAGGTCTGTGAAAAACACTTAAGAATAACAATGTGCAGCCTATGTGAACAGCTACACAGGCCAAATTGTTAGAAGAAAAAAAACAGTTGTAGTGTAAATTTCACGTTTAAACCTCTATTTATTCTATAAATACATAAATAAATACATTCTCATATTTTATTTACACCTCTCATGAGAATAAAACAATGTAGGGCAGTGTAGCCCATAGGCTGCCATTATACAGAATGAAAATAGAGCTGTGCCTTTAAGAAAGTAAAGTCTTCCTGTTTCCCATCATGCACAGCAAAAGGCAGTTGCCTCAGTTCTTTTTTGGAGGCTATTAACCTGACATGAAGAAAAAACAAAACATTTGTTGGAGTACCAACCTCCATAATATTCATGTTCTATGTCAACTCCACCGGGGAGGAGGGAGGGTTGCTTATGACTATCATGGAAATACCCCTACGAGAGAACTGGAGTTACAGGTAAGAAACCATTTCTTCTCTCGTAGGGGATTTCCATGTATAGTCATAAGCACTGAATAGAGTAGCAAGCCCATCCCCATAACCGCGGTGGAGTAGATATAAGAATACTGAGAAAAACATGAATCATGCAAACAAATTCTTGAGCAAAGCCTGCCCAACCTGAGCATCTGCCCTAGCGTCTGTATCAAGGCAGTAATGCTTAGTAAAGGTATGGACCGACCTCCAAGTGGCAGCCTTGCATATTTCTGCCAAAGGGACATTTCTCATCAAGGCTACAGTAGCTGCTTTCCCTCTGGTAGAGTGGGCTTTTGGCCTACCACCAAGGGATTTGTTTGCTAACTGATAACATAACATTATACATGAAACAATCCACCTGGATAAAGATTGTTTAGATGTACCCAAACCTGTTCTGATTGGGCCATAGTTAATAAAAAGCTGTTGTGATTTTCGTAAGCTTTTTGTCCTGTCCAAGTAAAATTTCAATACTCTCTTTACATCCAGAGAGTGCAGAGTTCTCTCAGCAGGAGTAGCTGGATTCTGAAAGAAAGTCGGTAATGAAATTGTTTGGTTCACATGGAAGTCGGAGACTACCTTAGGTAAAAATTTTGGATGAGTTCTCATTACCACTTTTGCAGAATGAAAAACCGTGTAGGGTTCCTGAGCGCAAAGGGCCTGGATTTCGCTGACCCTACGCGCTGAAGTGATTGCCACCAGAAAAGCAGCTTTCCATGTGAGATGTTGCAGCGATGCCTTATGTATTGGCTCGAATGGCGGCAGCATCAGACGTGATAAGACAACGTTCAGTTCCCATGGAGGAGAAGGCTTTCTAATGGGGGGAAAAACCTTCTTTAAACCTTCTAGGAAATCCTTAATAATCGGAATCCGAAAAAAGGAAGTTTGTGAAGGACTCTTTCTGTATGCTGTGACAGCCGCCAAGTGAACTTTTATTGACGACAGTTGTAAGCCCGATTTTGCCAAACTTAACAAGTATGGCAGGATAGATTGTTCTCCACAGGAAACCGGGTCAATGTTGTTGTGTAAACACCAAATGCAGAATCTCTTCCACTTGCTTGCATAGGCTGATCGTGTGGAAGGGCGCTTTGCTTCCTTCAGAATTTCCATACAATCCTGAGGTAGGTTCAAGTGTCCATATTGCACTAGCTCAGGAGCCATGCTGCCAAACTCAACGATGAGGGGTTGGGATGAGATATCTGCCCTCTGAACTTCGTGAGAAGGTCCGGACGATATGGTAGCCTGATGTGTGGTTTGAGTGACCGGTGAAGAAGGTCTGGGAACCACCACTGGCGTGGCCACTCCGGAGCAATTAGGATCATTTTGGTCTGAACATTGGACAACTTCTGGAGGACCGCCGGAATCAGGGGAAGCGGTGGAAAGGCGTAAAGAAATGCTCCTGACCAGCTTATCCACAGGGCATTCCCCAGTGTCCCTGGATGGTAATATCTGGAGGCGAAGTTTTGGCATTTTTTGTTTTCTGGGGTTGCGAATAGGTCTGTAGAGGGGGTACCCCAGAGTGCGAAAATGGAATGAACGACGTCGTCGTGTAGTACCCATTCGTGGTTCTCGTCCATTACCCGACTGAGGGCATCCGCTTGAACATTCTGGATGCCGGGCAGGTGAGTTGCCACTAGTGACAGGTTCCTGGCTAGAAGCCAATGCCAGATTGTCTGAGCCTCTCTGGATAAAATTCTGGACCTGGTGCCTCCTTGTTTGTTCACGTAGTACATAGTGGCCACGTTGTCTGTCTGGAGAAGGAGAGTTTCCGTTCTCAGAGAGGGAAGGAAGGCTTTGAGCGCAAGGTGGACTGCGCGAAGTTCCAGCAGGTTGATGTGATAGAGACTCTCTCTCTGTGACCACTCGCCTTGGACTCGAAGATGTTCCATGTGCGCCCCCCATCCGATCAGTGACGCATCTGTTACGATGGTTTGAGATGGGGGCCGTTGTTGGAACGGAATCCCCACCAAGAGATTGCTGGGTAAACACCACCACTTGAGGGATTGTAGGGTGTGAGGAGAAAGAAGGACTTTGTTCTCCCAATCGTCCCTCAGTTGACACCACTGATCCTCCAGGTTTTCCTGCAATGGTCTCATATGGAGGCGAGCATTGGGAACCAGATGGATACAAGACGCCATCGAGCCCAGTAGAGAAGCTATTATTCTTGCAGTGGCTTGAGGTCTTTCCTGCAGTTGTTTGCACTTCTGGAGAATCGATAACCGTCGTTCCTCCGAAGGAAACACCTTTCCTAGCCTGGTATCTACAATGGCCCCTAAGTAATGCAACCTCTGAACAGGTGTTGCTGTAGATTTCAGGAGATTGACTTGAAGACCAAGTTTTTGCAGCAGTTGTAGAGTCCATTCGAAATGTTGCTGTGTCTCGAGACAACTGGAGGCCTTTATGAGCCAATCGTCTAGATAGGGGTAGACGAATATTCGCTGTTTCCTCAAGTGGGCGGCTACTACCGCCATGCATTTGGAAAAAGTTCTTGGCGCTGATTTTAGGCCGAAAGGTAGAACTGCAAATTGGTAATGGCGTTTTCCGACAGTGAACCTTAGGAATTTTCGATGTTTCTTGGTTACTGGGATGTGAAAGTAAGCGTCGCAAAGATCTATCGCACATAGCCAGTCGCCCTGACGTAGATGTGGATAAATTTGGTGTAAGGCTAACATCCTGAATTTTTCTTTGCGAATCCATTTGTTTGCTGTCCTCAGATCTAAGATGGGACGAAACTCTTGTTTGTCTTTTTTCGGTACAAGGAAATATCTCGAATAAATCCCCTTCCCTTGCTGGCTGATGGGAACGGGTTCTATGGCTCTTTTTTGCAATAGGATATTGACCTCTAACTGTAGAGCTTCGAGATGGCGGTTGGCTGTTTTGGGTGGAACAGATGGTGGAGGACTGGTGAATCTGAGAGCGTAACCATGTCTCACAATATTCAATACCCAGGCGTCTGTTGTGATGCGTAGCCACTCGTCCAGATGATTTGAGATACTTCCCCCTACCGGAGTGGATAACGGAGGAGGGGGAAGCAAAGATTCAGGGCTTAGACGTGGGAGCCTGTCGAGTTGCCTGAGTTTGAGGTGTTGAACGACCCCTTGTCGACCTTCGCTGAGTAGAGAAACCCCTTTGATACTGCTGTTGTTGCTGTTGCTGGGGGCGCGAAGACATCCAGTGTGGCGACTGATACCGGTGGGTGAAAAGTCGTCGTTGATATGGCCGGAAAACCTTTCTTTGTTCTTTCGGTCTTTCCATCCCTACCGCTTTCAAGGTATCTAGTTCAGCTTTCATTCTAGCCATCTCGTCATCGGCATGAGAACCGAACAAGGTGGAGCCCGAGAAAGGCAGGTTTTGTATTCTCTGCTGCGCTTCAGGTTTGAGTGATGTAAGTCTCAACCATGCATGCCTTCTGAGCGCTATCCCGTGTGCATAATTGTGTGCGGATAGCACCGAAGAGTCAGCTGCAGCACTTATAATTTGGTTAGACACCATGGATCCCTCACCCACGACCTCCAGGAAATCTTCCCTTTTATCCTTAGGAAGATGTTCCGCAAACTGTATTAAAGAGTCCCAGAGGGCACGATCGTACCGCCCTAATAACGCAGTAGCGCTGGCTGCCTTCATCGTGACGGCTGCAGTAGAGCATACTTTTCGTCCTGCAGCATCTATCTTTCTGCTCTCTTTATCTGGAGGTGAAGAAGAAGATGGTGAGGTTGAATGCAGTTTCTTTGCCGCTACTATGACCACCGAATCAGGAACTGGGTCCGACCTCAAGAATAGAGGATCTTGTTCTGGTGGACGATATTTTTTAATAAGTCTGGAAGGAGCAGACTTTGTTGCGGCCGGTGCAAGGAAAATATCCATTGCTGGTTCAAGGAGACCTGGAACCAGTGGAAGCAAAGGTCTGGAAGATGTCCTGTGATGCAAGGTCTCGAAGATCACTGACGTCGATGGGGCAGGTACCGCCAGCGGGATGTTCAGCTTGGTTGCCCCTCGTACTAAGACCTCCTGGAACGTATTCACATCATCTATGGGGGACACTCTCGGGGACGGTGAGTCCGATAGGGTTGGAGAGTAGTCCCGTGTAGACGAAGAAGAACGCCTGTGATGTGAATGCTGAGATCTCTGTGGGTCATGACGGTGTCGAGAGGAAGAAGAGCGTCTAGAGGAATGTCCCGAACGTCTTACAGACCGCGTTGGAGTCCTCAAAACAGACTCTACAGGCGGAGCCGGAAGAGGCGCCGTAGGTGTTACCGGCGTCTGTGGCAATGGTGATTGTCGAGGAGAGAGTTGTGGAGACGCTGGAAGGAGGATGATTGAAGCCGAGGATTCTGAGGTTGTATAAACCCTCCTAGGTCTTTTTGATTGTCTCGACGTCGACACACTCCTCGACGTCGAAGTACGGTGACGGCGAGTGTCCTTCGCCGTCGATTCTTCTCGCCGTTGAGAATCTCTCGACGACGACCCTCGACGTCGCCGTGATGACGGTGAACGTCTACGACGTCGAGCACCCCTCGACGTTGATCGATCTCGCCGTTTCGACGGCGAACCGGATTCAGATCTCCTCGACGTGGAACGTCCTCGCCGTGTCGACGGTGACCCAGATCTCGACGGCGAAAGTCCACGCCGTCTCGACGGCGAAATCGTCGTCGACGGCGAGCGATGTCTCTTTCTCGCCGGCGAACCACTCCTCGACGGCGAGCATGTTGGCGCCGTTCCTTGCCTCGACGTCGACGCCCTCGACGTCGTCGGAGACCTGTGCCGTTTTTGAGCCGGTCTGGTCGGAGTTATAGAGGAACCAGTGTGAGCCCTGGTAGAAGACTGACCTTCTCCTCGCTCTGTGGTAGAATGACCACTTTTCCTCCTGTCCTCTTTCGCCTGGAGTCGGATCTTCTCCCTGTCACGAAGGGTCCTTCTGGAGAAGGTTTTGCAGATGTCACACGACTCCGGTTTGTGGCTGGATGGAAGGCAAATTATGCAGACCCGATGTGGATCTGTTTTGGCCTTTTTTCTGCCACAAGAAGGACATTTGTCAAACAGTGAAGGCATTTCTGAAGTAGAAAAACCTCAAAATTCTGTCAGAATCTAACAGAAAAAAGCAGAAAATTATCACTCAATGTTAAAAACGTCGAGTGAAAATGAAATTCAAAAGATTTTAAATGAATTTCTGTCACAAAAGGATTTTGTGAGGTAGAGCTCAATGCTTCAGGGTCCTGTCAGAAAGGAGCCGGAAAAAAGAACTGAGGCAACTGCCTTTTGCTGTGCATGATGGGAAACAGGAAGACTTTACTTTCTTAAAGGCACAGCTCTATTTTCATTCTGTATAATGGCAGCCTATGGGCTACACTGCCCTACATTGTTTTATTCTCATGAGAGGTGTAAATAAAATATGAGAATGTATTTATTTATGTATTTATAGAATAAATAGAGGTTTAAACGTGAAATTTACACTACAACTGTTTTTTTTCTTCTAACAATTTGGCCTGTGTAGCTGTTCACATAGGCTGCACATTGTTATTCTTAAGTGTTTTTCACAGACCTTTTTGTCAAGGAGCTGATGATTGCACTTAAGAATATACTACACAACAGTGCTCCGGGGTCCCCGCAGGCGCGCGGAACTATTCAGTGCTTATGACTATACATGGAAATCCCCTACGAGAGAAACTAAGAACATCTGGCTCACTGAGTCTGCAGGTCCCTGGGCATTAATGGATTTGAACGCAAAACCACCTAATCTTTTGAGAGAAAAAAGGGGCGGTGAGAGGGGGTTCCTTGACAGTGCATGCATCTCACTCACCCTTCATAAACAGGCTGGTCATGGCAAGACACTATGCAGATTTGTAGGAGAGCAACTACAACTCTGCTATATGAAAAGGATCAAATTAGGCGCTATGATGCATCTGAGAACATTGTTGTAGTCCCACGGTTCCAGTGGCTGTCTCACTGGATGAAAGACTGGAAATAACTGTTTCATAATTTTTAAAAAAATCTATTAACAGAACAAAAACGGACCATTTGCAAATTGCAGCTATATGGACTTTGACAGAAGTGTGTTTGAGGTGTGATTTGGTGAGATGTAATAAAGATGGCAGCATATGATGAGGCTACACTGCCAGTGCATTTAAGCTATCAACTGCACACCACAAGCATAACATTATTCATTTTGACCTGCATGCTTGAATGTGGGGGGTGCCTAAAATACATCAAAATATCTCTAAAGTCCCTGGCCAGTTGACCAAACTCTGTCATTTCGGAGGCCAAGAGGTGCAAGGATTTCAGGTCGTGGTAGAGATTTTGTACCCTTTGCTTTCATAGGAGCTCGAGGTGGATCTTTAGCAAAATAGGAGAAGCATTTGAGAGATATAGAAGATCAGTATCCAATAAGATTTTGGCCAGCCAGTAGCAATCATTATCACTTTGCATGGATCCTTCTTGGCTTTGCTGAGAACACTAGACACCAGAATGGCAGAAAAACTTAAGTAAAGATGTTGAACCGGCTCATCAAAAAAGCTTCATCGTATGTTCCCTGCTGATAATGCCTGCCGGAGAAGAGATATTGCTTCTTATTTTTGGTCGTGAACAGTTCTGCTGATAAACTCAGCCTTTGAGCAGTTGCAACAACTGGTCAAAGAGCAGCTACCATTTGGGACGCTTTGAGAAAGACCTGCTGAAAGCCACTGGCTGACTGTTGAGCAGACCTGGTAAGTGTTCCATTTTCAGCCCACCAGTGTTGCTTATCGTCCAGCCCCACAGCTGCTGGGCCTTTTATGAAAGAAGCAAAGCATTCGTTCTGTCCTACTTCAATTTACAGTGCACTGAAGACGTGCTGTCTGTCCCAGTAAGAATCATGGTATTCAGAAGACAAGGAAGAAACACTTGAAGGATTAAACGAATGGCTCAAAGATGGGAGGACATTTATGTCAGACGTTTCTTTGACCACCTCCTATGTATCATCACTCCTGCATGTGCACGCCTCATCCTTTCATCAATGCACTACCATAACTATTAGGTGCTGCAGACTTTAAAAAAGCAGGCCTTTTATAAGACAGTCTGGCATTCTCCACCAAACCAGGGCTCATATTTAGCGATGAATATGACATCTTCTCTTCCTATGATCCTGTATTCTGCTGCCAGTGACTGCCTAACTCCTGCTGGGCAAGTCAGCACTGTGGTACTTATGAGACGAAGGCTGGCATTAGCTCCAGAAGACACATGTACTATTATTTTGGGACAACAGTGTGTTGAAATGGTTGTGGCGGAAGCCACCAGCTTGGTCATTTGATCTGGTGAGGGAAATGCTTTCCCTTCTGAAGTGCTGAGGTGTGCGCCAAGGCAAGTCAGGATACCTGCTGGTGACTAGGATGATTTGGTCTCGTTAACAGAGAGCCTTAGGCTATAGAATAATGGCAAACATGGGTAATGGCAAACAGTCATTGAGCCTTCTCTCTCTATTATTGACCCTGCCATAAGCAAGTCTTCTCAATATGGCTACACTTGGCGGCCCATCTTGTGTATTGTGTATGTGTGCTACAACCAGTACTAGGCAATTTGTGAAGAATTTTGAGGCCAGCATAAGGCTGAATGCAAGGGCTCTGACTTAAAGGTGCAGTCCGTACAGGCAGTAACTATTTTAGATACTACCTGTGTTTCTGATGAACTGGGATATGAATGTAAGCATTTTAGAGGTCTAAGGACATGAGGAATTCCTCTTCTTGCAAAAGAGAGGACCTTCTGAAGAGTGGGGTTCCTAAAGTACCGAGACTTAGCTTATCTTATTTAATTTCTCAAAATCTAAGTTGGGCCTTTTTTTGCGATTGCTTATAGTTTTGTCACTGACACTTGGAATACCAGCAGCCGTATAATCTACAATATTGGCAGTGTTGTGAGAAACCTCACCTGTACAAATGTGCTCTCCTGCGGTCTCAAAATCTAGAGAGTCTGTGAAACCCAAGTGTCAGTAGGAGACTGGACACTTTGAAGTGGATCACCTTGCTGTTTGCTAAAGAGAGTCTAGTATTCAAATGTCATATCCAGCACTTTTGCTTGCAGCTCCAGGTGAAATCAAGTGAGCTATAGCTATTTCTGAGAGAGAACTGCTGCTCCCACTATGCTGAAGGAAGGTCACATTGGGTACATCCATGACTGTATCAATAATAGTGGCTGAGGTATTTGCTCCATCCCTTATTACCACTCTGCGTCTGACTAGTCTTCTGCGTTGACAGCAATAGACCCAGGGAGTGTGGAAATGTCACTCCATCTTGGTCAGTTATAGCAGCTTAAGATGGGGTAAGGCATGGCCACCCTGGTAGTCACTGAAACCACAAAGCTAGCCCTTTTGCTCAAGATATCGATATGTTACTCCTTCATATCTGCAAGCGTGGAGGGATTTATGATAATGTTGTACAGTTTTTGCTGGGCAGGCGCTGCAATAAATTAATTTGGGCAAGGATGGCTTCTGCGGGGGGCTGGAGGAGTATCCTGCGAGTGATATTCTTTTTCCAAATGTAGGACCTACAGATGGAATGGCAGCTGGACTCTTAAGTTTTACCTCCTCTTGCCAAACAACATGAAAAACAGGAATTGTCTTTATGGACTTTTTTGGCTGTTCCTTGAAATCATAACATGATTGGTCTATTGCTGTCATGGGGAGAGCAAACGTCTTTACAGAAGTCCAAGAAACTCTGATAGGTCTTCAGTCGGGTCATTAGCCACAGCATGTGTTTCTTGTGGCCCAACTGCTAAAAGGACCTCCATCGTCCTTCATCAGTTTCTGGTTCCAAGGGATCATATGACTGTCCATCTTTCATACCCTGAGGTTCCTCTTCACTCTCACTCTTAGCGAGACCACCCATTCCCCTTGGAGTGAGAGGAACAAAGGCCCAGGGGGCTACAAGTGAATCCAGTGCATAGTCTGATATGGTAGTGGAGGCTGTGGAGATAGAAATGGATTCATGAATGGATGTTGAACTAGCCAATAAGTTTTGACAGGTGGCATAGACTGCATTTAGGGTGTAAATGGAATAGCCCAAACTTAAGGTATTGAGGGGTGAATGGTGCTATAGATAACAGAGAACCTGTTGATGAGGCAGAAACTGTGGTGGGCAATTGAACAATCTATTAAGGGACAGTCAACGAGATGACCATTGATGATGCAGTGACAGTCGAAGATAAGGTGGTCAATGGTGGCTTGACAGTGGACAGGATTCTGCTATTAAATGACTACCTTGGTTCAAAAGGAGGAACCCAGAACATGTCACTATTACAGACAGAGTGTTGTGTTCTACCGCAAGAGAGGTGGAATGATTTTTTGAAACAGGTGCTTCTCTAGGGAACACCGCAGGAGATTCCAAATATTTGCTTTTGTGGAAGATGTAGTCGGAGCACCTTTCAGAGAATTATCCCCTGAGGAAGGGGAATCTCCAGTATTTGGGATATCGCTCTTGTAATGTTAAAGGAACAAAGCAGGCATCTGTCTCTGTCACAAATGGTTATTAAAGAAAATGTTTTACAGGTAATGCACCTGGGGGCTTTTGTGCTGAACAGAGGCTGTAAATACATTTGATTCACAAATAGTTCAACAATCCACAAGTCAAATATGCCCTAAAGAGAGATTTCTTCTTCTGTGGACACCACAGCATTGCTACAACAGCCTTCCCTGCCCCAGATGCTAAACACACACCAACTGCATTGTAATATTCGAAGCTGTTTCTGGGAAAGGTAAAAACCTTTTTTTTATTAGGGTAAATGTAGCAAACAGGGTGAAGGACTTTTTCACACACTGTGTGGTAGAAAATCTGAGCTATGGTGGACTCTGGGGGAGTGAGACTTGGTGCATTCACTGGAGTGGCTTCAGTTTGTGAGCTTTTGAATTAGGTTTATCTCTTCAACACTGTTCTTAGGCATATGGTAATTTTAACTAAGTATATTGCTATTTTAAACTAACTAGGATGCTCAGCCTGACAATGGAGAATAATTTAGGCATGTGAATCTATAAAAGATCAAACACTGGAGAAGAAACAAGTAACTTACTTTTAAATATAGTTGTGAGGCTTCAACTTCTTATAGATCTACATGCAGTGCACTATTTTGCTATCTAACGGTTGGGTCTAGAAACCCTATTTCATTTTGGGCATAAACTAGAAAAGTCATCATAAGCTTAAAGAATTAGGTAGCGGTGATCCTTGATGTTAAGGGTGAATAATGTGTTTTCTTGGATTGGAACTTTCTCTCAGATCTTCCCCTATAAGAGTCTTGGACAGAACAGAAGGTTTATTGGTCTTCCTGTTGTATAGGCAGGCTCCTATCCTACAGTGTGTGTAGCTTGATTGCCTCCCTGTCCTTCAAGATGTGCCTGGACACCCTGACAATGCCAGATAAACATTTCTAACAGGAAGTACCAGAACTCAGTTAATCTAGGGTCATTCCGTCCCACAGGGAAAATTTTAATATCCGCCACTGACTTGCCTGGTAGTTGGAAACGCTTGAGCTGTCTCCTCTCCTATTCTTTTATAAATCTAACCAATGTACATGCTTCATCCCATCTGCCTAACCAGGCCATGAGCTGGCCTGCCTTATTACCAGTTTCTTATTGTCTCCTTTGAATGGCAATGTACTGCTTTTTCCTAGTCCTCACCTAGCCATGGTACTTCACACATTTCAATTTAAGTAGACCTATTTCACTTGCAGTTAGGAGTATCGTAACACTCTCTCCCTTTCTCTGACCTTTTCTTCTCTTCGTGTGATTGTTTATTCACACCTGCTTCTTGGTACCCACCACCGCCTCAGCCCTTCCTCTAAAAATTGTCTTGTAGGCTTCTCATAGGCACTACAGACGCCTGGACTGTTATCTCATTCTTAAGAAAGTATTGCTCCATGGCCTCCCTTAGCAACTAAGTCCCCCTCTGTCGCATACTTCCAAGGCATTCAACCTCCTGGTCAACTGATCCATCTCAAGGTCAAAAATAGTGAGGGTGGTCAGATAGGCCTCTGACTCAGTACTTCACCCTTTGTGTATGTGGGAGTTCCACGGCTGTTAAAATATAATCCAGTCTAAAAAATGACCTGTGGGCTCCAGAAGAGGAGGACTGTTGCTCACCATCAGGGTAGCAAGCACAACCAGCATTCAAGAGGTATATGGCATTGGCAAACAGTACAAACTTCATGGAGATTACTGCCCCTTTCTGGATCGGTGGTTCTGTCCACAGCAATAGGGATTAAGTTGTTAAAGTCTCCTCCTACATGTGGTATGTTTGCAGATCTTTCTAGTGGCAGTGAACTTTGTTTTCCTAGTGTAGCCCTTTGTACATTCAGTGGGACATATTCACTGAAAATTGTGCAGGTCTGGCCACTCCACATCCAAGACACTGCAAAGGGGACTGCTTTGTTTAACAGCATAGCAAATGCACTGGATCTCCTGATAGTCTGTGTGAGCTAGTGGCCTCTTCTGCTGCCACACCAGGAGGGCACATTTGGTTCCCACCAAGAGGGTTTCCTGAAGTAGAAAAAAAAATCAGGGCCAATCCTCAACCTGGCCAGATAGACTAGCATACATCTGAGGTCTGGGGTGCACAGCTTGGGCTCTATTGTTTCAAGTATCTTTTTGGAGTACCCGTCTTTAGGTTTAAGAAGATTCAAATCGTCTAACCTTCAAAACTTCTTTCTCAGACTTTTCTCACATGTTGCAGGATTGAGACACTGTGGCAGAAGAGAAACATCTTTAGGTCTGGCATTAGTCAAGACCTTTTGATTTGACTAAAATTACATGCACAACTTACTTACATAAAAGGCTTACAGTTGTCTCTTTTCATACATTGGTGTGTAGTTGTACAATTCAAATTTTGTTTCCGCCCACTACAGCTTGGCACTATGGGTCTGCCTACTTCAGCCATTGGTTAACTTCACTTTACATTACTGCATTTTGCTCTTTTACAATAAGCACATCTGCACACAAGGTAATTCCCTTCAGTGTCAGTATTTTTACTTCATAATTACTTTAGTGTTGCATTTGCGTTTAGAGCCAGAGGTGAAAGGAGGATGCTTTCTACCAAATGTTAGAACAGGCCACATTCTACGCTGCCAGTGCTGTTGTAAATTCCTTTTGGAGTGTCCCTTGTGAATCTAACTGCTGGTATTGTACAGCATAACAGATTGTGTTCATTTGAAACTTTTCTGTATTATGGTATCCTCCTTTTATTATGCATATAGTACACAAATTGAAAGCTTTGATATTATACATGGGAATTGCTAAGAGGACAATTCTTCAGAACACATTTACTCTCCACTCAATTTGACCAATAGTTCTTTTTATAATCTTCGCCGAAGAAGAAAACCAACATTCACAGTGTTTTATTTGCAGCACTTGCTACTTTTTTTTTTCCTTTCTGCCTCACTTTCTGACCACCTTCTTTCCTGCCTTCCTTTTTTACTGCCAGCCATACTTTCCTACTGCCTGTCATCTTTCGTTCTTCATGTCTGCTATTACGTCTTCCTACCTCTCTTTCTCCAATGCAAGAGGCTGGCAGCCAATGGCAGGACGATTTTTAGGTCTGTGTTAGCCAAGACCTTTTGATTTTAATACATTTATGTGTATCATCATTACTATAAGGATTTTTCAGCCACACTTTGTGCATTTGTCTATGGTTGTGAAATTCACATTTTCTCCGATCCACTCAAGCATGCATCAAATTGTAATGAGTCCGCCCACTTCAGGCTGACTTCACTGAGTTACAGCATGCTGTCCTTTCACTAGGAGCACATCCGCACAACAAAAGTAGCTCCCTTCAGTGCCAGGGAGCACTATGGCAATGTGTGTCCTTTTGACAAAAAACATATTGCCTTTTAGGCAGTTTGTTTTTAAACTGATGAATGCCAGGCAGCTTTCCAAACAATAACGTTTTGCAAAAACCATGACAAAACAAAACAAGAATTGCCAAAATTACATGACATAGGATAGGCCGCAACGGATAAAATGCACCACCCACTCATAAAGGGAGCTCTGGAAGTTACAGATTAAGGAATTAAATAAAACAAAATATATATGGACCTTTCCTCTCACCCAAACACTGTCTTCTGGAGACCCAAGTTCTATTGAAAGTGTATGGGGTGTGCTACTAAGTGGAAAAAGCTATTCTTTGATTTATTGTGGCTCTTAGATAGTGCTGGAATTGATACTGAAAAGAAATAGGTTGGCAGAATCTTAAGACGGCAAGCTCCACTGGACATCCCTTACTAGTTTCAGGTGAGTGCTGTCTACCAGAGATGCGGACAGATGGTCCTGAAAATCATTCGTAATGATGGAAGACACATATTGCCCATGGACTCTTTGTACTTTTTTTTAGAAATTAAGATAGATGTGGTGGGGGTTGTTCCCTTTAAAAGGGTTGGTGTGGACATTGTGGGTCCAACTGAGCCACCCACAGCCTCAGAGAACAAGTACATACTGGTACTAGTGGATCATGCTACCAGATACCCTGAAGCCATTCCCCTTAGGTCTACTATAGCTCCTACAGTAGCCAAGGCCCTGATTTGTATTGTTACCAGAGTGGGTTTTCCTAAGGAGGTGGTTTCTGACAGCGGTACAAAATTCATTTCAGCTTACCTGAAACACACGTGGAATGAGTGTGGGGTGACTTATGACTTCACTACACCATACCATCCACAAACCAATGGGCTTGTTGAAAGATTCAACAAGACATTGAAGGGCATGATCATGGGGCTCCCTGAAAAACTCAAAAGGAGATGGGATGTCCTCCCGCCATGCTTTCTTTTCACCTACAGAGAGGTGCCAGAGAAGGGAGTAGGGTTTTCCCCCTTTGAACTTCTGTTTGGCCATCCTGTAAGGGGACCACTGGCACTTGTTAAAGAAGGCTGGGCGAGACCTCTCCATTAGCCTAAACAAGATGTGGTGGCCTATGTGCTTGGCCTCTGCTCTAGGATGGCTGAGTACATGGAAAAGTCATCCAACAACCTTGAGACCAGCCAACAACTTCAGAAGTTGGGGTATAACTAAAAGGCTGCACTGGTAGAATTCCAACCAGGACAGAAAGTTTGGGTCTTGAAGCCTGTGACTCACAGGGCACTTCAGGACAGATGGAGTGGCCCTGACTCCAATACTAGAAAAGAAGAGTCAGGTCACCTACTTGGGCACTAGAAGAAGACCCAAGACAGTGATCCATGTTAACCGCCTGAAACACTACGATAGGGCAGACATAACCATGCTGATGGTTACTGATGACGATCAGGAAGCAGAGAGTGAACCTCTCTCTGACCTCCTCTCAACTGACCCTAAGGAAGGGGCAGTAGATGGAGTTGTCTATTTAGACACCCTCTCTGCCCAACAGCAAGCTGACTGCAGGCAAGTCCTACAGCAGTATGCTGAGCTCTTCTCTTTGACCCCTGGTCAGACACACTTGTGTACCCAGGATGTGAACAAAGAAGACAGTTTACCTGTCAAGACAAAAATATACAGACAATCTGACCAAGTCAAAGAGAGCATCAAAGTGGAAGTCCACAAGATGCTGGAGTTAGGGGTAATTGAGCACTTGACAGTCCCTGGGTTAGCCCAGTGGTCTTAGTCCCCAAACCTCATACCAAAGATGGCAAGAGAGAAATGAGGTTCTGTGTGGACTATAGAGGTCTAAACTCTGTCACTAAGACAGATGGACATCCTATACCAGAGCAGATGAATTGATTGACAAGTTAGGTGCAGCCAAATTCTTAAGTACCTTTGACTTAAATGAAGGGTACTGGCAAACTAGGATGGCACCTGGAGCAAAAGAAAATACAGCATTCTTTACACCTGATGGGCATTATCACTTTACTGTTTTGTCCTTTGGCTTGAAGAATGCCCCTGCCACCTTCCAAAGATTGGTGAATCAAGTCCTTCAATGCACCATATCTAGAAGATATTGCGGTCTCTAGCTCCACCTGGCAGGATCTCCTGATCCAACTGGGGAAGGTTTTGCAGGCCTTGCAATCAGCAGGCCCCACTATTAAAGCATCAAAGTGCCAAATAGGGCAGGGCACAGTTGTATACTTGGGCCACCTTGTAGGTGGAGGCCAAGTGCAACCCTTACAACCCAAGAATCAGACAGTTCTAGGCTGGGAAGCTCCAAAAACCCAGGCTCAAGTCAGAACATTCCTTTGCAAGACTGGTTACTACAGGAGGTCTGTGAAGGGGTATGGATCCATTGTGACACCCCTCACAGAACTGACCTCAAAGAAGATGCCCCAAAAAAGGTAAACTAGACGCTTGACTGTCAAAAGGCCTTTGACACCCTGAAAGAAGCAATATGCTTAGCATCAGTTCTTGAAGCTGCAGATTATTCTAGGCAGTTTCTGGTGCAGACGGATGCCTCTTAAAATGGGATAGGAGCAGTCCTGTCCCAAGTCAATGATGATGGCCTTGGAGTGCCATTGAGAAAGAGGTCTTTGTTGTGGTTTGGTCCCTGAAAAAGCTGAGATCATACTTGTTTGGTAGTCACTGTACTGTTCAAACGGACCACAAACCTCTCAGATGGCTAATGCAAATAAAAGGTGAGAAACCTAAACTTTTGAGGTGGTCCATATCTCTACAGGGAATGGACTTTTCAGTGGAACACAGACCTGGGACTGCCCATACCAATGCAGACTGTCTTTCAAGGTTCTCCACCTAGATAATGAAGACTCTCCTGGGACTCTCTTTGGAAAGGTTAGTATCATCCTCTTTCGTTTGGTGGGGGGGGGGGTGGGAGGGTGTGTGTAGGAAAGTGCTACTGTTGGTATGGTTAGCCCCCCACCCCCTTTTGCCTGATGTTGATGCCAATTTTGATTGAAAATGTGCTAGGATCCTGCCAATCAGGCCCCAGCACCAGTGTTTTTTCCCTAAATCTATATGTCTGTTTCTACAATTGGCACACCCCTGGCACACAGTTAAGTCCCTTGTAAAAAGGTACCCATCGTACCAAGGGCCCTGTGGCCAGGGAAGGTCCCTCAGGGCTGCAGCATGTATTATGCCACCCTTGAGGGACCCCTCACCAAGCATATGTACACTGCCCTTGCAGCTTGTGTGTGCTGCTGGGGAGAAAAAGGCAAAGTCGACATGGCAACAGTAGGAACATGGCTCCCTGTTGCAGTTACCCCCCACTTTTTGCCTGATATTGATGCAGACTTGACTGAGAAGTGTGCTGGGACCCTGCTAACCAGGCCCCAGCACCAGTGTTCTTTCACTTAAAAACGTACCATTGTTCCACAATTGGCACAACCCTGGCACACAGAAAAGTCCCTTGTAAAAGGTACCAGTGGTACCAAGGGCCCTGTGACCAAGGAAGGTCCCTAAGGGCTGCAGCACATGTTGTGCCACCTTAAGGGACCCTTCACCTAACACATGCACACTGCCATTTTAGATTCTGTGTGTTGGTGGGGAGAAAAAGGCAAAGTCGACATGGCATCCCCCTCAGGATGCCATGCACACAAAATGCTGCCTGTGGCATAGGTAAGTCACCCCTCTAGCAGGCCTTACAGCCCTAAGGCAGGGTGCACTATACCACAGGTGAGGGCACAGCTGCATGAGCAATATGCCCCTACAGTGTCTAAGCAAAACCTTAGGTAGCCGTAAGAGTATATGGTCTGGGAGTTTGTCAAACATGAACTCCACAGTTCAATAATGGCTACAAGGAAAACTGGGAAGTTTGGTATCAAACTTCTTAGAATAATAAACCCACACTGATGCCAGTGTTGGATTTATTACAAAATGCACACAGAGGGCATCTTAGAAAATGCCACCTGTATTTTACTCAGTTCTTCTGTGCAGGACTGACTGGTCTGTGCCAGCCTGCCACTAAGGCGAGTTTCTGCCCTCCTGTGGTGACAGCCTTTGTGCTCTCTGAGGACAGAAACAAAGCCTGCACTGGGTGGAGGTGCTTCTCACCTCCCCCTGCAGGAACGCAGCCTCAAGCTCATGCCTTTTGTTACAGCACTCCAGGGCATCCAAGCTAGTGAAGATGCCCGCCCCTCTGGCCACTGCTCCCACTTTTGGCGGCAAGGCAGGAGAGGATAGTGAGAAAAACAAGGAGGAGTCACCCACCAGTCAGGACAGCCCCTAAGGTGCCCTGAGGTGACCCCTGCCTTTAGAAATTCTCCATAGTGATGTGCCCATCTCCCCTCAGGAAGCAGGCACAAAGTGTGTAGCCACCCTCCAGGACAGTAGCCATTGGATACTGCCCTCCTGACCTAAACACACCCCTAAATTCAGTATTTAGGGGCGCCCCAGAGCCCAGGAAATCAGACTCCTGCAACCTACACACAGAAGGAGGACTGCTGACCTCAAAGCCCTGCAGAGACGACGGAGGCGACAACTGCTTTGGCCCCAGCCCTACCGGCCTGTCTCCAGACTCAAAGAACCTGCACAGCGACGCATCCGACAGGGACCAGCGACCTCTGAGGAGTCAGAGGACTGCCCTGAACCTGAAGGACCAAGAAACTCCTGAGAACAGCTGCACTGTTCAAAAACAGCAACAACTTTGCAACTTCCTGCTGGAAGAGTGAGACTTCACCCTCTGCACCTGACGCCCCCGGCTCGAGCTCCTGAGAACCAAAACTACAGGGAGGAGTTCCAAGCGACGGCGACCTCGTGAGTAGCTCGAGACGACCCCCCAGGACCTCCACAGCGACGCATGCTATTTCAAAGTAAGAAATAGTGTGCACAGAGTCCAAGGGTTCCCCTTAGAGGTAAGATAGTGGCAAAATTAGATAATTCGAATGCTCTATTTTGTGGAAGTGTGGTCGAGCGGTAGGCTTATCAGAGGGTAGTGTTAAGCATTTGTTGTACACAAACAGGCAATAAATAAGGAACACACACTCAAAGACTTAGTCCAGGCCAATAGGTTATTATATAGAAAAATATATTTTCTTAATTTATTTTTAGAACCACAAGTTCAAGATTTGAAGTAAATACATAAAATGCAAGGTACTCCACACAGGTAAGTTAGGAACTTTGAATCAGAGCAATAACATACAGTTTTTGTTAAAATGGCAATAAGCTATTTTAAAAGTGGACACAGTGGAAAAATCAACAGTTCCTGGGGGAGATAAGTAATAGTTAGATTGTGAGGTGAGTAAGACACTTACAAGTCTCAATTCCTGGGCATAGGCAGCCCACCGTTGGGGGTTCAAGGCAACCCCAAAGTTACCACACCAGTAGCTCAGGGCCGGTCAGGTGCAGAGGTCAAAGAGGTGCCCAAAACACATAGGTGCCTATGGAGAACAGGGGTGCTCCGGTTCCAGTCTGCCAGCAGGTAAGTACCCATGTCCTCGGGGGGCAGACCAGGGGGGTTTTGTAGAGCACTGGTGGGGGGGGGGGGACAAGTAGGCACACAAAAAACACCCTCAGTGGCACAGGGGCGGCCAGGTGCAGTGTCCAAAGCAGGTGTTGGGTTTTGTGTAGGTTTCAATGGAGGGACCCAGGGGTCACTCTAGCGCTGCAGGCAGGCATGGGGGGGGGCTTCTAGGGACAGTCACCACCCGGGCTAGGCAGAGGGTCGCCTGGGGGTCGCTCCTGCCCTGAGGTTCGGTTCCTTCAGGTCCTGGGGGCTGCGGGTGCAGTGCTTGGTACAGGCGCCGGGTCCCTTGTTACAGGCAGTCGTGGTCAGGGGAGCCTCTGGATTCTCTCTGCAGGCACAGCTGTGGGGATCCAGGGGGGTCGTCTCGGGCTACTCATGGGGTCGCAGTCGCCGGGGAGTCCTCCCTGTGGTGTTGGTTCTCTGGATCTCAAGCCGGGGGTGTCGGGTGCAGAGTATGAAGTCTCACGCTTCTGGCGGCAAGAGTGAGTTCTTTAGCAGTTGTAGAAAAGTTGCAAGTTTGTTGCAGGTTGTTGAGAAGAGCCGCTGCTCACGGGAGGTTCTTGGTCCTTTAGTCCAGGGCAGTCCTCTGAGGCTTCAGAGGTTGCTGGTCCCAGTCGGATGAGTCGCTCGTTGCAGGTTTTTGAGTCAGAAAACAGGCTGGTAAGGCTGAGGCAAAAGCAGTTGTTGTCTTCAGTCTTCTCTGCAGGGCTTGTAGGTCAGCAGTCCTCCTTTCTTCAGGTTGCAGGAATCTGATTTCCTGGGTTCTGGGGTGCCCCTAAATGCTAAATTTAGGGGTGTGTTTAGGTCTGAGAGGGCAGTAGCCAATGGCTACTATCCTGGAGGGTGGCTACACCCTCTTTGTGCCTCCTCCCTGTGGGGAGGGGGGCGCATCCCTAATCCTATTGTGGGAATCCTGCAAAACTAAGATGGAGTATTTCTAAAGGCAGAGGTCACCTCAGCTCAGGGCACCTTAGGGGCTGTCATGACTGGTGGGTGACTCCTCCTTGTTTTTCTAATTATCTCCCCCAGCCTTGCTGCCAAAAGTGGGGGCAGTGGCCGGAGGGGTGGGCATCTCCACTAGCCGGGATTCCCTGGGGCGCTGCAACAAAGGGGGTGAGCCTTTGAGGCTTACCACCAGGTGTTACAGTTCCTGCAGGGGGAGGTGTGAAACACCTCCACCCAGTGCAGGATTTGTTCCTGGTCACAGAGTGACAAAGGCACTCTCCCCATGTGGCCAGCAACTCGTCTGGTTGTGGCAGGCTGGCAGAAACTGGTCAGCCCCACACTAGAAGTCAGACTGGTATTCAGGGGGCATCTTCAAGATGCCCTCTGGGTGCATGTTACAATAAATTGCACACTGGCATCAGTGTGCATTTATTGTGCTGAGAAGTTTGATACCAAACTTCCCAGATTTCAGTGTAGCCATTATGGAGCTGTGGAGTTCGTGTTTGACAAACTCCCAGACCACATACTCTTATGGCTACCCTGCACTTACAATGTCTAAGGTTTTGCTTAGACACTGTAGGGACATAGTGCTCATGCACATATGCCTTCACCTGTGGTATAGTGCACCCTGCCTTAGGGCTGTATGGCCTGCTAGAGGGGTGACTTACCTATCCCACAGGCAGTGTGAGGTTGGCATGGCACTCTGAGGGGAGTGCCATGTCGACTTTGTCATTTCCTCCCCACCAGCACACACAAGCTGCAAGGCAGTGTGCATGTGCTGAGTGAGGGGTCCCCAGGGTGGCATCAGACATGCTGCAGCCCCTTAGAGACCTTCCTTGACACCAGGGCCCTTGGTACCAGGGGTACCAGTTACAAGGGACTTATCTGAGTGCCAGGGCTGTGCCAATTGTGGAAGCAAATGTACAGTTTAGGGAAAGAACACTGGTGCTGGGGCCTGGTTAGCAGCATCCCAGCACACTTTCAAAACTTAGCATCAGCAAAGGCAAAAAGTCAGGGGGTAACCATGCCAAGGAGGCATTTCCTTACACCCCCTGTATGTTAACCAAACTGATAGTGCAGGACTGACCACTCTGTTGCATCCTGCCACTTTCAGACAAGTTTCCGACGCCATGGGGTGAGAGCCTTTGTATTCTCTGTGATCAGAAACAAAGCCTGTCCTGGGTGGAGGTGCTTTACACCTCCCCCCTACAGGAACTGTTACACCTGGCAGTGAGCCTCAAAGGCTCAAGCCTCGGATTACAGTGCCCCAGGGCACTCCAGCTTTGGAGTTGCCCGCCTCCTGGACAAAGCCCCACTTTCGGTGGCAAGTCTGGCAGGAAAAGTAGGGAAGACAGGGAGGAGTGACCACCACAGCTAGGACCACCCCTAAGGTGTCCACAGCTGAGGTTACCCCCTCCCTGCAGAATCCGCCATCTTGGTTTGGAGGACAGGAACCAAACAGATTAGGTCTGTGCTCCCCTCCCCAAAGGGAGCGGGCAGAAGGAGGGTGTAGCCACTCTCAGGCCCTCTGACCTCCTACCCCTGAAATGCCCCTAAATCCAGAATTTAAGGGTCTCCCTGAACCCAGCTCACCAGATTCCTGGCGACCGTCAAGAAGAAAAGGATTGCATAGCTGAAACCCCAGCAGCAAAGAAGGAATACGACAACTGACTTGGCCCTAGCCCTAACGTTCTGTCTCCTGCCTCAAACAAACTGCACAAGAACAGCAACACATCCAGCGGGACCAGCAAACTCTGCCAAGCTCGGAATGCATGAGTACTGACCACTCTGCAGCTGACGCCATGGCCAATGTTCAGGTGTCCCAACTAGCAACAGAGGATCGCTAGGTGATTCTGAGAAAGGGTCCACCCTGGGTTGACCTCTCCACCCCTCCATGATGACGCCTGCAGAGGGAATCCCGAGGACCCACCCGAACGCGAAAGCTCCGGACAAAGATATCCAACACCTAAAGACACACTGCCCTTGCAGCCCCCAGGCCTTGGAGAACCCGACCTCCAGTGCAGCTACGTTCAGCAGGCGATCCTCCTCCCCGTCCAGCCTGTGGTTCACCAGAGTCAACCCCCCTGGACCTCACCTGCAGCATCTGAGTTACCCCCGGGGTCCACTCATAGAGGATCATTGGAAAACAGACGCCTTGCTTGCACCCCCCCCCCCCCCCCCCAGAGCCACTGGGGGCATATGTTTGGTGCTTACTTGTGGCCCTCCAGTGCACCTCGAAACCCTTCATGTCTGCCCTCTGAAGACGCTTGTACTTACCGGCCTGCAGAGCTGAAACAGAGTACCCCCAGTCTCCATAGCAGCCCATGTTATTTTTGCCTCAACTTTGATCTCTGCACTGGGCCGGCCCCGTGTTGCTGGTGGTGGGTGTTTGGGGTTAACTTGAACCCCACCTGTGGACTTCCTAACCCCTGGAAACTAGAACTATAAATCAAGTACTTACCTATAAATCGTGCTAACCTTTCTTTCCCCCAGGAACTGTTACTGAAAATTGCAGTGTCAACTTTTAAAGCAGGTAATTTCCAATATTTCAAAAACTGTATAGCTTATCTATTTCAAACAAAGTGCTATTGATATATGTGTGAAATATGAATCTATTTAAGTACTTACCTGCAACTTGAATCTCGTGGTTCTAGAAATAAAGAAAATATATTTTTTGCTATATAAAAACCATTGGTCTGGAGTGAAGTCATTGAGTGTGTGCTTCTTCTATTGTCTGTGTGTGTATAACAAATGCTTTGCACTACCCTCTGATCACCCTTACTGCTTGACTACACTACCAAAAAAGAGGGCATCAGTATTATCTACTTTAGCCTCTGTTGAGCCTTTGGGGGAACCCCTGGACTCTGTGCACACTATATCTCATTTTGATATAGTATATACAGAGCAAGCTTTCTACAGGTCACACGCAGGAGGACTCTGTCCGAAGATTCTACCCAATGGTGGAATATCTACAGGGGTGGCCTTAGGGGCAAGAAGTCCTCAGGGGCAGGTCATAGACCATGCTATGATCACCCTTAGTTGGGAAACAGACTCAGAGGGTGAGCTGGTGATCCCGAGGGTGGGAGTCGTCACGTCCACCAGGTGAGAGTGAATGGGGTCCCAGTCACTGCTCTGAGGGACACTGGGGCTAATCATAACATGATGGTGGAAAGACTAGTTTCCCCAGAGCAGCGCTCCAGACGGGCATGTAAGGTGACTCCAGCCCCTAGGCAGGACTTTTTCTGTCCTATGGTGCTGGTATCCCTGGAGTGGGTGGGAAGGTGACCCAGAGGAGGATCACAGTTAGTCCCCCAGAAGCCCATTGTAGGAAAGTACCCTCTTTTTGGCATGGTTACCCCCACTTTTTGTCTGTTGCCAGTATGTTTTGACTGTGTTCATTGGGATGCTGCAAACCTGGACCCCAGTGACTATGCTCTCTCCCTTTAAACTTGGTTGCTTGGACCACAAACTCCCCACATTTAGCATACTGGTGCCCCCTTTAAAGTCCCTTGTATATGGTACCTAGGGCATTGGGGCATCAGGGGTCCCCCATTGGGCCGCAGCATGTATTATGCCACCCATGGAAAGACCAAAGTGTATCTGCAGGCCTGCCACTGCAGCCTGCGTGAAAGGGTGCATGCACCTGGTCACCGTAAGTCACCCCTATGGTAGGCCCCCGTAGCCCAGAGAGCAGGGTACAGGTACCTGTGTTTAAGTGCACCCCTGCATGAGTAGAGGTGCTCCTACAAACTCCAGCTCCATTTTCCTGGACTTCGTGAGTACGGGGACACCATTTTATGCGTGTACTGGATATAGGGCACTATCTATGTCCAGCTACATAATGGTAACTCCGAACCTAGGCATGTCAGGGAAGTCTGTCAAGGTATTGATTAGCCTTCCCCGGCTTGACGCTGAAAGGGGGTTGTGCTGGACCAGGGCCTTTCTGCAGGGTCAGAAAAACAATTATGGCAACAATAACCCTACAATGGCCACACCTTCCTGTACTTTTTAGTGAGTATAATAATGGTGCTCATACACTACTAAACGTATCTGTTGCCAAATACGTATACTGGGATAGGAATAAACCAACACCAGTCAATATGACCACAAAAAAACAACTTGTGGAGCACACAGATATACAAGTACTTAGCTGTCTATTATGATGGATTCAAGGATCTACAATCAATAACAAAAATTACAATAAGATAATCAAATACAAAATGAAAGAAAAGATAAACAAATAGTACAACTAGTATGTGGCAAGTACAAATAAAACTTCTTTATTTAACATGATTATATACATTTCAAAATACATCCCATGTTAACCATATCTCAACAACGTTGAGATATGTTGGTATGAAAACCAACCTATTTGAACAAATGAGTCGACAATGGGTCCATTTAAATACCAATACACTTATATTTACAATATTCAGCCAATAGAACAATTAAATCAGAAGTAAGTCCATCCAAGAACAATCTTGTTTGTATTTGCAGGATTCAGCCTTTCCGCAGGGTCATTATCAAACATTTTGCTGGCCTCCTCCGCCTTTTCTTCTGACCTCATTTGTGCTGGCTTTAGGACTCCTGAGCATGTTACCACTGCTATCCAGTACCAAAGTGCACGTGCTCTCTCCTCTAAAAATGATGACATTGGTTCATTCCCAATTGGCATATTTAATTTACTTACAACGTCCTAGTAAAATGCACTGCATGTGCCCAGGGCCTGTAAATTAAATGCGACTAGTGGGCCTGTGCACAGCTTGTGTCACCCACTTAAGTAGCCCCTTAACCATGTATAATGCCTGCCACTGCAAAACCTGTGTATGCAGTTTTAAATTGCCATGTTGACCTGGCAAGTTAAACCTTTTGACATGCCTACAACTTTCCTTTTTATACATAAGCTACCCTAACGTAGGACCTGTATAACACATAAGGCAGGGTGCAATGCAGGATGCAAAGTATTTAAAAGGCAGGACATGTATTTCTAAGTTTTACATGCCCTGGTAGTCAAATTCATTTATTTTTCCCTACTGCAAGGCATATCTCTCCCACAGGATAAGATTGGGATTACCTTATTACGTCTTGTAAGTGTAATTTCCAATTGGGAAGAGATACATTTGTTAACGTTTGGCGTCCCTGGACTCACAATCAAAGCTACAACTTAAGGTTAACTTAGATTTTAAGTTGCTAGCCTAAAAATGCCAATTTTAGAAAGTGGGCATTTTCCTTACCTAAACCATTTGGTGCCTTCTACTGGTCTCCAATATACATCTGGGGTGGAGACAGGCCTCGAAAAATCATAAAAATGTTATTAAGCCTGCCGGTCGAGTAACTCGAATAATCTACTTAACCATAACTGCAATGTACTTGACCTATTAACGGGTCTCAAATTGTGTGATCCTAGTTAAATATTTTAGTTTACAGTCACTTTTTTCTTCATTGTCACATACGAGTGTACCTTCAAATATGTGATCTCAGCATTTCTGCTGTACAAAACTTTTCTTTGGACTTTTGACTAAATAGACTAAGCGTTTGCTCCATGTATACAATGGATCTAGTCCACATATAGGGAACACATGATCCATTACTTACCTCTCTGTTTACTAATAGCATTGCCACCAGGTCAGAAGTGTTTCTCAGTTTATTTTTAAACACTCACTTTTAACTAATAAATATTTACTAAACATTGATGTGATTGCACACTGTCATTTATAGACGAAACATTTCGAATAAATGTCCAAAAACCTTCCAACTAACTTGCAGCTTTACTGATAAAACTATATAATGGATTAACAATCTGTGAAAATGAGGTTTCAGAAAACATATTACCTTTGCACATAACCAAGTAATATGTTATGATTTGTTTGCATCCTAAGAAAATATTTTTTTCCCATCACACAGCAGTACAATGGGCTTTCACAAATCCTGATATATTTTTTGGAAATGTTAGGAAAAGCCAAACAAAATCCCGGCACTCTGCAATGAGAATTAATTGCAAGACAAACTGACTTTTGACCTCTGTCTCTGAACACAGAGCAAATGTGACAAGAAAAAGAGTTAAAGGAGTATTTATTGCTCCTCCACTTTCTCGCTGAACAGAACACCTGTTCTTCGTCAACTAGCCAGAAGGGGCGAGTAGGTCCTAAAAACAGCTCGACTCGCCATAGCGAGTGGACTAGTAGATTTTGTCAACACCTGGGGAGACAGCTGCACTGTGCATTCTCTTTAGCCAGCCACTCACACAGGAAGGTTAGGTGTGCCTAGGTACTCGTCCATTCTGATGGCTCATCCTGGGCAGCAAGGGAAGGAGGAGTGGACACTTACACCTGAATAGGCAGTGCCTGTCCCAACACAAAGGGCTGATTACCCCCCCTAGTGACAGTCTAGAGCCGGGGTTAGGAAGAAAGGATGTCTGTGCACTTCAAAGACACCAGAACTTCAGTACACTTCTGGACCTGCGAAGGCCTGTGCTGCTTAAATGACTGCCACTCTGCCAGATCTCTGCCTTGCTAGACTCTTAAATGCTGAGCTGTCCTGCTGCCTGCTGTTCCCCTGCCTGGGTGAGAAGGACTGGCCCTGTATCACTTGAACCCAGAGTGAATCCAAGGGATTGCCTCCAGTTTTCTGAAATCTCAGGGACAGAAAAGACTTGCAACAATCCTGCTACAGTTTGTGGACTCTGACAAATGTGAGTCCTGTCCTTCCAAGTGGTGCCAACCCAGTACTGGGCCCTTGGAAGTGGGTTCTTCCGGCTGCTCGTGCAAAGAAAACATGCATCAACCTCAATGTGCCAACTGAAACAGGCACATAGGGGGTTATTCTAACTTTGGAGGAGGTGTTAATCCGTCCCAAAAGTGACGGAAAAGTGACGGATTTACCACCAGCCGTATTACGAGTCCATTATATCCTATGGAACTCGTAATACGGCTGGTGGTATATCCGTCACTTTACCGTCACTTTTGGGACGGATTAACACTCCTCCAAAGTTAGAATAACCCCCATAGTCTTGACGCTTCACCACTGCAACGCCGCTGCTACGAAGATCCAGGACTCTGCATCACCGTCACCAGTGTGCTGCTGCGAGGATTGGAGCACAGAATTGTTGACTATGAAATGCATTGCCCCCTCTGCTTGGCCCAGAATCAATAACTTGCCTTCATCCTCCAGATCGACGCAGATGCATTGCTTCACTGCTTTCTTAAGCGCAGACCCGGAACGGAACAGACACATCTCAAGGACCAGGGTACTTTTGCTCAGCTGGCCCTGCAAACGTCTTGTAGCCGGCTTGCGCACCATCAGTCAGCCTGAACTTTTGACTTTGGCCCAGTCTATCACAACCAGATAGGCCTGGTATAGCATGAACAGAGTTCTGCTTCTACGAACTACAGTTTCATTTATTCTTTAAAAATCCATATCTCAACTTCTACTTACTGTTTTTTTGTCGTTTGGCGCTTGTTTTGTTCATTAAATTAAGCTCTGTTTCTCTAATCTAGTATGGATTATTTTTGTGTGGTGTTTACACTGTTTTACTGTTTGAAGTGTTGCACAGATATATTAAACATTGACTCTTAAATTAGCTATGTGCTAAGCTACTAGAGGGTGAGAATAGGTTAATTTAGGGTGTGTATCTGACTTACCCTGACTAGGATTGTTTTACCTGCTCGAACAGAGTATATAGCTCTGCCAATCGGGAACCAGATTTCAAAGGACGGGTGAAAGGAAGAATAGAAGGAAAGGTTAAAGGATAGAGTGAAAGAATCAAAAGTAAAAGCATGAATGGATTTAAGAAGTGACAGATGGGTGAAATGATGAGGAAGGAAGGGTGAAAGGATGGAAAGATGAATTGGTACACTGATAGGATGGACATACATATGAGGATCGACAGATGAAAACGGAGCTGACGAGTGATTAAACAAAAAGGTGAAGGGAAGATCAGATAAGTGAATGGATGAAAAAATGGAAGGGTGAAAGTATGGATGTGTAGATGCTGGGAAGGAAAAAAGTGTTAACAGACTATTCTAAGGAGAGTCAGGCTTGCTGGCTTTGAGCGCTTGGTGTGACTAGATGACTGGTTCAAACCGGGGCTACTTTGTATTTTCTGGCTACTCCCTTGGGATGGATAAAGCAGAGGCCTTACAGAGCCTCTCTCTAAGGAGCCCCAACAACCATCTCGACAGACCAGCCAGATAGAAAAATGTTCATTGTAAAGCTGCTGGTTTTGTACTCTTGTTTGAACCTGGGCACCGAAAGATTGAGTGAAGCCTAAAATTTGTGATCAACACCCAGCTTGTTGAATTTGTTGTATTTGTGTAAGATGTGGATTTTAATGTAGTGCAATACATGCTGCTTCACGGTTGCTATACAAGATGTTGTCGAAAAGGGGGTGTTGAAGAGGGAGGTGGAGGAGCCATCTTTCAAGTGATCAGCAGAGGGGCGAATGTTGAAAGAGGTGGGACTACAATTACTTTCTGAATGCTGACTTTTTTCCATCTTTTAAAGTGAGTCCGAGAGGGGAAGTGTAATGATCAAGTTACTTACCTTCGGTAACAATTTATCTGGTAGATACATATTCTAGTTGGAGATTCCTTGCCTGGGTGATGACTCCACGAATGGTCTCAAGACCTTCCTCTCGAGCGAGACTGGGATCGATGTGGAGTCAAGCGCTGGCCCGCCATGAGCTTTAGGGACCGCTCCCTCAAAGCCTTCAGACCGGGCTTCGGGTCATCCTTGATGCACCAAAAGACACCACAAAACTCAACAATAGTGTTGAATTTGGTAAAAAAAACAACCAGGGTAGCTCTCTCTGGACCAGTGCGTGGCACGGAAAGAAAAACACTGGCTTCACTATGCTGAAGCAGCACATATGTACGACCCCCGATGTCATCATGGCGACCGCGATGCTAATGACGGACGTGGAGTCGACTGACGCCACATAATGGCGCGCAAGGGTACTGCTCCAAGAAAAATCTCCGGATCCAGTCTAATGCCTGGGGAAATTCTAAGGTAAGGAATCAGCAGCTGGAAGTCTCTATCAGATACTATGATCAAGTACAGCCAGTCTTCTGCCACTCGCATTCAATTTGTTTCACAGTATTTGTTGCCAGGCGATTAACATAGCTGCACTTGCAAACAGACACTGTAACCACAGGAAGAATGACTAAAACCATGATCTTTCTTTCTCAGAATTACAGGAGAATTTACTGTGTGGTAAAAAAGTCTGTTTTATCACCCTCTCAATCCTTTGAAAATCATCCTTCAAGTCTCATCTATCTAATGCACACCGGCTCTTGCTGAAAGGTAAGAATACAATTCTACTTCAAAACCTACAAAGTAGTTTGCCTTCATTAAGAATCAGATCTGCGTGACAACTACGGCAAGATGTAAGAACACACAAAGTAAATCACAATCTCCGATGGACATAAGCAAGATTTTTTTTTTAAATGAGGCAGTGAGACATTACTCTTAGCCGCTAAGAATTTTTGCGTTGTATTAAGAGTCCTCCATAGATTCCTGCATACTCTTCGCCATGTAATCAAGTTACTTATAATCTCTAAATAACTCAACAGCAAAGTTCAGTAAAATAGACTATTATCTAGTTCAGTGGTTCCCAACCTGTGGTCCGTGGAACCGTGCGGGTCCGCGAAGACTCCTCAGGGGGTCCATGACTACTTAGAAAATTAAATGATAACAGATTAGGTCCCCAGCTTTCAGTAATGACTCAGTGGGGGGTTCCCTGATTCCAATAATGATTCAGTGGGGGTCCGTGGGATTCAGTAATGATACAGTGGGGGTCCGTGGGATTAGTAATGATACAGTGGGGGTCCACAGAAGTCAAAAGGTTGGGAACCACTGATCTAGTTCATTGGCCTCTCCACTACACCTTGCAAGATTGAAAATAACTTCCTGATTACTGTAAACTACTCCAATACAGCACAATTATATTAAACTAAATTAGCTACTGCGCCGGGGAATCAGGTTCCTCGCTCCGTAGCTCTTGACACTTTTTTGCCTAAATACCTCTGTGTTATATGGCCTTGGCATTAGGCAGCTATGCTCTGAGCAGCTGTCATATATGTGCCTGTTCATTGTGTTTCAATGACATTTACAGCACTGCAGTAGGGGTATGATGTTTGACACAATTAAAATGTGTATAGAAAAGAGGACAAATAATAAAATTCTAAAATAAAAAGGGCACTAAGAATGAACATAGTAATAGTATCATGTGAGCTTTTTGACGTCTAAAGTTGATAAGCCAATAAAAGGTGACCACAAAAGTATTCATGTATCTTCCCTGACTTAATTGTTAGTAATTGTTACTAAATAAAATGTTAGCACTAAATGGTTACTTGAGCTAATAGTGGTATAAGAAATGTAACCTACAGTCTGAATTTAACCTGCATTTAATAAAGGTTTTAAAGAATTGGAATCTACCTAAACGGAGATGCAGAATCATACTTTGGGCTACTACTTTAATTCTAATAAAACAATAATACTTATGGCACATTGTATTTAGAGATTAATGGTAATACTGCAAAACAATTTCATAAACATGCACAAATGTCATACCTCCATGGCTTGAGCCAACCGTTCTTCGAGAGCCATGTATGTCAGAAATTGTGGATCCACATAAGAGATGGCTTGAGCAACACCTATTCCGTCACCAAATTCATCTAGAAGCCTACAAAAAAAATGGCAGTGTTAGGGCATTTGCTAGGGCAATGATGTTTTCCAAACCACTTTAAAATCATACCACAGGGAAACTAAAACTTGGTTCCCTTCTTACGTTTTTTTAACACCCCCCCCCCATGTTTTTTACACTGATATCTGTAATCTTGAGGGACATCTAACAATCGTATGTCTGAAAGTGAGGAACTGTCCAAACATTTAAAATGAATGCAAAAATCGAACTCTATTTTTTTTCTTTTTTTTTTTAAAGCTGAACTATTTTATGGTGTTAAAGGCCATGTTGCAAACATAAACAAACGTCAAAAATTGTTGTAATGACAACTAACCTACCCCAAAATGTCTAATCTGCGTAATTTCATTAATTGCATGAAACAGAATAAAATATTGCCCTCCGTCCATCACGAGTCAAAAGTCTGTTCTTCTGCATAAAGATGCATACCTCCACTCTACATCTAAATCTTCACTCATGCTGGAGTCATCCTCAAGATTGTTGTTTCCATCCAACATAAAAAATCCTGGGTGGACAAACTGGCTCACAGGCTCATTCTCCTCATCACTGCTGCTTTCAATTTCTTCATGATACTGAAGCCATGGAATCTCCCCTTCTTCAAAGGATGGCTGCTCCCTGTGACAAAATTACATTTTAGCAAAAGTGTAACATACCAGACTTGTTAAGAGAACTGAAGCACCTTTCAGACGAGCTTTCAGCTACCAGATAAGTCAAAGTTACTTGGAAGATGATTCTGGCACAATTTACGGCCGGAGAAATAGAATTTTTAACACAATGGGAGAAAAGGCGATAGAAACAAAAGTCAGATAACACACTAATTTCAGAATTGGTGGAATAATGCTCAGCATGTAAATCTATAATGGACCACACTGCAAAACCATCATGTTCTATAGCCCCTAATGCACAATTAGTTCCCAGAACTAAATCCAGTCTGCAGGGCAGACTTGCTGACACTTTAAATATTCATCTGTATAACCAAAAGCAGTGGATTGGCTGAAAGACGACATTTGGCATTACATAAAACTGGAACTTAAACGACAGATCAAAGATGCAGATTAAAGATAATAGTTTGCTTGTCCCAAGGTTCCCCCGCCTCTTCCGCCGAGTCACAGACTGCAAGATAGCTGTCAGCATTGAATGCGTCAGAGTGTCAATGCTCTCTGCAATGAGTTGGCCACCTGTAATAGTTAATTTTCTCAAATGGGGATGATAGTCTACAGGTGGAGACTGCCCCCCAGAAAGCACAGAAAATATTAAAGATGATGTAGGCACATTGGGTAAGCCAGCCCAGGTGGTCAGAGGAGTGCATAAGGTACACCTTTGATGATTTGGGTGGCAGCATTCAGAATGTTCATCATTGGAAACACCAGGGCCAACAAGCAAGGCACTTCCACCAAGTGAGAATCAAGGCTTACATGGTGATCCTGAATTCTGTGAAAAAGTAAGGCTTTAGTTTGTGACAGAGGGGACAATGCTGTATGGGTTTATTTAGCTATGGGTGCTCTGCACTAGATGTTGCTATGGATGATGGAATCTAGGTATTTATCATTAGAGGTGATGTGAATCCTTCAAGGTTCACATAAATGAGCCATTCCTGGACTGGAGTTGTTTTGTAGGAACATTTGAAAAGAATAAAATTAAGGTAGGTCCAGTTTCAAATTTTCAATTTCATTGGTCGCTGTCTGGGTTCCTTACCCCAGCAAGGAATCTGCATAACCTTGACCTACATATCATGTACTGTAGTTAAGTGAAACTTCTGGCTCTAGAAGGTACGCATCTTAATGTCTAGGACATTATATTAGTGCTCATTTTAAAGGGAATCTCTGAATTGTTATATTTCACTGTCTTTATTTAATTAAAAATTTATTCACACATCTAGTCGATTACAAGAAAAGGAGTTCCCTTAAGTAAATTTTAAGAAAAAGACACAGAATGCTTCTTCATGTTTTACAGATGTGAGCACAAGTCACCATATGATTCCAACACCTGGTATATGAATGGAATAAATGTGCATTAGAAGAAGGCTTGCTCTGAATGTAGCAGAGACAGGTGTGGTTTACGTATATTACTTGTGCTTCATTAAAGGCTGGCATGCATTTGTTGTTATAAAGGATTTGGTTCTGAAAACCGCAGGACTTAGTGTGCAGCGGGAGTTGTATTGAGTGTGTGGTCACTTCATGCTTATAGAGGTCTTAAAGAGCTACTTCTGCAACGTGCGTCTTTGGCTCCACCTCTGCTAAATGTATTGGAGGACAGGCGCAACAGCCCGTCACCCCGCCCGTAGACACTACAGTGAGCGAGCGTGGCCTAAGCGTTAATGTGCTGGCGAGGTACCTCACTTAGGCCCTCATTACGAGTCTGGTGGTCGCATGACCTTCAGACTCACAGTGGCAGTGGGACTGCCACATTATGACCGTGGCAGAGCCACCGCGGTCAGAGCACCGACAACGCTAGGCTGCCTCAAGCCAGCAGCCTGGTAGTCCCAGTGGTTTTCATCCTCCAGGGCAGCGCTGCTTGCAGTGCCGCCCTGGGGATTAGGAGTCCCCATCCACCAGCCTTTTCACGGTGGTTTACACCGCCATGGAAAGGCTGGCGGAATGGGGGTGTCTGGGGCCCCTGCACTGCCCATGCACTTGGCACGGGCAGTGTAGGGGCCCCCATTCACAGACCTGTCACGCACTCCACTGCTCGAATTACAGGCAGTGGAATGCGCGACGGGTGCTGCTGTACCCGCCGCACCGCCACATTGGCTCTGCGTCAATGTTAAGGCACTGTTCACCGCAGGGCTGACGGGCGGAAACATTGATTCCACCCGTCAACCCTGCGGTGAGGTCCTATTAGGGCCGGCGGGGTTCAGGACTCTGCCGCCTGTCAAACTCTTAATGAGGGTCTTAGGGTCAGTGTGAGCAGGACAAACTAGGAATAGTAACTACTATCACCTGACTACAGCCGAGTTTTGTGGGAAGTGAAAGGCGGTGACCAACAACGTTGCAATACACTTGATTAATTATTGGTGATAAACAATGGTCCCTGCAAAAAGTGATGTGGTGCCTCGATCACTAAGCTAGGGGTGAAGAGAAAGAAGTGCAAAAGAGAGGGGAAAACATCAAGTAAAAAACAAGCATTGCCAAAGCAAATAAATCTCGCCTAAAGAGCTTTTGGCTTTGCCAATGTGTTTTATCCATTTTGTACACCAGCATGGCTGCTGTTCAGTATGACTAAAAGTTAGTGAAGGAGAGTGGTGTCAAGTGTCTTAGAGTGGAATGGCAAAGAGTGGAGTGAAATGGAATGGCGAAGAGTGGAGTGGAATGGCGAAGAGCGGAGTGGAATAGCGAAGAGTGGTGTGGAGTGTCGTAGAGTGGAAGGGCAAACATTGGCATGGAGTGGGGTAGTGGGTTGTAGAGTGGAGTGGCAGAGAATGTTGTGTATTGGAGGAGCAGAGAGTGTCGTGCATTGGAGTGGCAGAGTGGAGTAATGTAGATTGGCATGCACTGGAGTGGCACAGAATAAATTGGTCTGGTCTAGAATATTGCAGAGTATAGTGGCACTGGGTTCAGCGGCACTGAGTGCAGTGGTGTACAATTTGGTGGGATAGATTACAGTGGTGCATAGTAGGGTGCAGTGGTGCAGAGCAGTGTGGCAAAGAGCGGAGTGGTGTGGAGTAGAACAGAGTTGAGTGATGCAGTGGTAGAGGGCAGAGTAGAGTCAAGTGGTATAGAGTGCAATGGCGTAGAGTGGTGTAGAGTGTCACAGAGTTGTCTGGCATAACGTAGAGTGGAATACCGTGGGGTAGAGTTCAGTAGCAGAGAGTGAAGTGTTGCAGAGCAGAGTGTCAGAATGGAGTGGTGTACGTGGCACACAATACAGTGATGCAGAGTGGAGTGCAATGGTTAAGTGTAGAGTAGCAAGGGAGTGCACTGGCGCAGGGTGGAGTAGAGTGGCATAGTGTGCAGTGGCGTAGAGTAGATTGAGAGTAGAGTGAAGAGGAGTAGAGTGGTGCAGGGTAGAGCGCAGTTGAGCAGGGTGGCACAAAGTGTAATGGCATAAAGTTGTGTAGAGTGCAGTGATGCAGAGTAGATTAGAGTGGCATATAGTGGATTGGTGTAGAGTGCAGGGGCACACAGTTAAGTGTTACAGAGTAAAGTACATTGGTGTAGAGTGATTTGGCATGAAGTCCAGTGACGTAGAGTGCAGTGCTGCAGAGTGGCAAAGGTCACAGGGGTGTAAAGTGGAGTTGTGCAGATTAGATTGGTGTGGCCTAGACTGGAGTGGTATAGAGTGCAGTGGTGTAGAGTGGCTAACAGTGGATTGTCAGAGTAGAGTGGTAGAGTAGAGGGGAGTAGTGTGAAGTGGCGTGGAGCAGAGTGGAGCGGCGTAGGGTCGTGCAAAGTGGAGAGGTGCAGAGTAGGGTGCAGTGGTATGCGGCGGTGTGACAGTGTGGAGTATTCATGGTGTGGTAGCACACTGTTATTACAGACAACACATTTTCAATTGAAATATTCATTACATTGGCAAAAACATACAGTTTTACTAATAAAACTATAGAGTGTGTGGACAAAAATTATTAATGATTGACATAAATTCTCTTACTATGAGGTCAGAGAAAGAAAAGTAAAGAAGAGCCCTAGGAAGACATCGCTTAACATTTGACCACAGTCTTTGAATGGACAGCAAATGTGACTAGGTAAGAACAAGATTTACAGGCCTGTTTAGAGTAAGTGCCCCTCGGAAGGATATGGAAATAAGGTTTGGGCGAGGGAAGGTACAAACTCAAGCTGGGCAGCCTGAAACAAAGTTAACAAATGGAAAGCAAGAAAACGAGTTACAAACCTCAAAGGCAACGGCAATGCAAACACACAGAATGCATTCATAGGTCAGCTTCCTAAATGTCCCCAAGATGTCTTCAGCAGACCAGACAGATGCACTGTATAGTATGCTATGACCCACAAATGGCAGGGGACAGAGACAACACAGTACAGAGACCGACAAGAGAAAGAAAGGCAAGGAAAAGTACTCAGTGTGACAAAAGGGAGATAACTGATAGAACAGAGAGTCTGAGACAAGTCACGAAGCGACAGACAGAACAAAAAAACGAGCGGGAAAGAAAGAGGAAATTAGGTCATACAAAGACAGGTGCGCAAAAGAGTGGAGGGCAAGAGATGAGAGACAAGCTTTTATAAAACTGTTAAGCTGTGTGAAATACACAAGTGAAAGACATTACAAAAAAATGCAAGAGAGGTTGTAAAGAGCTAAGTGATTTATGGTGCAGGGCCTACTATCAGGTTCAATACACTCAATTAAACAGAGATGCCGGGCCTGACATGATGTGGGAACTGGGTTTGGGGCTCTGTGCTTATGGACAAAGCATGCATTACTTTGGGGTGGCCGTTTTTATATGCCTCGTTCACAAAAATGGGTTCAACTCTGCACCAGAAGCTTATTTACTCCTCCCAGTGTGACTCAGAATCGAGGACCAGACAGTACCTCCTTTTTCTCCTCCCATCATACTACTTGCATTGGACAGGGAGCCCACTGCGTGTCATTTCAGAAATTATGGAACAATGGAGTTATGGCGATAGTATTTAACATTTTATTTTTGTAGGGGTTATATATTATTGTAATATCAAGATCATGTATTACAGTTGTCAGTTATAATGGATATGTTAGTAGATTGTTGGGTGTTAGCGTTAAGTGGATTAAATCATGCTTATTCCAGTGACGTCAGACAAATAAACATGCTTGTGACATTGGTCCTATCCCTGTAGTCACAAGTCATGTAAAGTTAAACGTGTGGGGGGAATCAAGTATTCCAAACTGATTAAGTCAGTTTTGGGTAAAGTCTATGCAGCCTTGAGTGTGATTAGTAACCAAGAATTACTAAGATGTTTGAAGTGGTCAGTGATGATCAGAATCTCACGGTCTAAAATGGTGATACTTTCCCATCTTTATCAATAAAATACTGATTAACTAACCGTAAACGTTCTTTAGGGGGTTGGCACGGTGAGCTGACACGAAGCGTGACATGACATAGTGCAGATAGCAATGGTTAAAATGCACCACCCATTCATAATGGGCACTCTGGGAGTTACAGATTAATATTTAAATAAAAAAAATATAGACCACTCCCCCCACCCAAATACTGTATCTGGTTCACAATTTCTATTGAAAGCGTTTATGCCCAAACACAGTGTGGGGTGTGCTACATAGTGGAAACAGCCATTCCCCCAAATTTATAGTAGCTCCTAGATACTGCTGGAATCAATACATAAAGAGAAATAGGTTGGCAGTGCCTTAGGATGGCAGGCTTACCCTGTGGAAGTGGAAGAATGTGCCTGCAACGGTGCTAAGTGTCTGGCGAGCTGATGTAACAAGATGGTTTCTTACCTGTAGGAGTGGATTTGCAGCTTGAAGAATGTTCTGGGACTCATATGGTGTGCATTATTCCGCCATCTAGTAGTTGGGACTGGAATTCTCAAATATACCAGTAGTCCCTTCAACGGTTCCATCATCTGATGTTTTTCCAGCCTTCTTTGAGGTCAAATGCCTTCCCCGGAAGCTCCAAGTCATGAATGCCACCTTCAGATTCTTTTTTTTTTTTTGTCAACTTCTAGGGGAGGTGGGAGGGACGCCTGTGAATCCAGAAAACTCTTCAAGCTGCAAAAGTATTCCTACAGATAGGAAACCATTTAGTTTTGCAGCGTGAATCTTTCCTAGATTCACATGCTGTGACTCAATTTTGTAGCGGTTTTTAATCTTTAGGTGGTTGTTATGAAGATGAGTTTAAATTTGTGAATAAACCTTTTAACACTTTTTGTCTGACTTGAGATTCCTGGTTCATTTGAACATCAATGCTTGTCAACGTGTGCACGGATGACCAAGTAGCTGCCATGAAAATGTCCTGCAGCTGTATGTTTGCAAGAAAGGGTATTGTTGCTCCATTTTTGTATGTGGAGTCTGCTTTTGGTTTGGAATTTAATGGTACTCCTGCACTTAAATGATGCAATTGAATTGTTTGTAAGATCCATTTGGTGATTGTACCTTCTGTTACTGGTCTATCTTTGTTGTTGTCTGCAAAGGACACAAATACTTGTTTTATTTTTCTGCTTGATTTTGTGAAAGTGTGAGACAACCTTGGGTAGAAAGTCTGGATTTGTCCTCATGACTATTCTGTCCTTGTGGATTTGTATGCATGGCTCTTGAATAGTGAGTGCCTGTAGTTCACTCACTCTGCGAAGCGATGTCATTGCTACTAGAAAAGCTGTTGTTAGCCTTGTGAAGTGGTTTAAAAGGTTTCCACATTACCCGGTTTAGTATCAGTTTTAAGTTCCAAGTAGGAGCAGGCACCCTTCTGGGTGGTGCTATCATTTTTGCTTCCTCTAAGAAGCTTTTAATTACTGGTGTTGTAAAGAAACTTTTTTTTCTTTATGGCCTCTTGTGGAGGCCACAATAGCTGCTAAATGGACTTTTAAGAAAGCATGTGTTAATCTGCAGTCTAGAAGATGTGCAAGATATCCTTAGCATTTTGATGTAATAGGCCCATCCTTTTGAATCTTTCACACTTGGCCATGCAACATTTTCTTGCAGTTGGCATTCTTGCTCCTCGGAAAACCACCACTTTGTTTTCTGGAAAGTCTAGGTGACAAAATTCTAAGTCTTCAGGAGCCATGCTGCTAAACTGAAACTTTCTGGTTCTGGATGGCAAACTCTACCTCTTTCATTGACAACAGGTCCTGTTGTCTAGGCAATCTCTGGATGTGTCCTTGTGCCGTTTCTATTATTTCGGAGTACCATGTCAGTCTTGTCCACTGAGGGGCAATAAGAATTAGTGTCATTTTGTTATGTTTGCATGTTTATTACTCTGTGTAATAGTGGTATCGAGGGACAAAGTGTATGCAAATATCCCTGACCAGCTTTTTGACATCCAGCAATTGGTGGTGTGGATGTCTGGACGCACAGTGTTGGCATTTTGCATTTGCTTGCGTTGCAAAGATTTATATATGGTGTTCCCCAACATTTAAATATCTGTTTGAGTACTGCATGATTGAGTTCCCACTCGTGGGAAGATGATGCTTGCCTGCTTAGCTTGTCCGCTTCAATATTCTCTCTCTCTGGTAGATGAATTACTGATAGGTAAATTTGTTTCCGTTTTGCCCACTTCCAGACTTCTTGCGCTAGTTTTGGTACAACAACAGATTGGGTTCCACTCTGCTTGTTGATGTAAAATATCATTTTAGCATGGTCTGTATGGATTAATTGAGATACCCCTGCTCTTTCTGAAGTGCCTTTAAGGCTAGTAACACAGTCTTTAGTTCCAGGTCTTTAATATGCTGTACTACATCTTGTTCCATCCATACATCTCTGCTATTGAGAGAGCCCATATGGGCTCCACAAACCATGTGTGACGTGTCTGTGGTAATGGTCATCGTAGGAGTTGTGTAAATGGTCTTACAGCTGTTAAATGTGTCCTGCTCCATCACACCATTTCCTCTTGAATTTTCTGTGAGACAACCACTAGATCCTCCCAACTCCCTGTAGATTGTGACCATTGATTTTGTAGTCATTCCTGAACTGGTTTTATATACATGGATTGAGAAGAATGCAAAACACCATCTTCTCCAGAAATGTCCTCGCTGTCCGAGACTGACCCCTCTGTTAAAGGGCGAGTTTCTTGAAGTACTGACACTACCCTCTTTTTGCAGGGATACTTCTTTGCCTTTTTATTGAGTTGATTCTTGCCCCCAGAAAGACCTTTTCTTGCCCTGGTTTTGTTGATGATTTTTCTGTATTTATTGAAATTCATAGACTGAAGTGTTATTATAACCTTTTGAAGGTCTCTTTTCCATTTGATTACTGAGCTTGCTCTTACCAGCCAGTCGTCTAGGTAAGGGTAACTGTGTATCCCTTGCCTTCTTAAGTGTGCTACCACTGCTGCTAGGCATTTTGTAAATACTCGAGGTGCCAACTTTATTCTGAAGGCCAGGACTATGAATTGTTAATGACTCTTTTTGACTACAAATTTTAAGAACCTCTTGTGTTTCTGATTCATTGGGATGTGCAAGTAGGTGTGTTTTCAGTCTATGGTTACCATGTAATCCCGGTTTTGTACCTGCAGTATGGCCTCCAGCGGTACTGTCATTTTGAAATTTTGTGTTTTTACTAACTTGTTTATAAATCGTAGGTCCAGTATCAGACGTAGTGCTCTGTCTTGTTTTGGTATAAGGAAATATGTTGAGTAATTTCCCTGATTGATTTGCTTTCTGGGCACGTTTTCTATTGCTTTTTTTCCCAGCTACTCCTCTACTTCCTCGAATATACTGGATGTTTCTTCCTTTAATTGGACCGTTTTCTTTGGTCCTCTCGCTGGAGGAGTTCTCATCTGCTCTATGCAATATTCATACTTTATGATGTTTAAGACCCAATTGTCTGATGTTACCTTACTCCATTCCTGAAGGAAGTCTTTTATCCTGCCTCTTACTGCTGTTGTGTTAGAGGTCTTGACGGTGTGCTGATTTCACATTGGTTTAGCAGTTCTGTTGTCTTTCTTCAGCTGTTGTAATATTTCATCTGCTGTACTTCCCAACAGCTGTTCTCTGTTGAAATTAGTGTTGATGATGTTCACCTGAACCTCTGGTTAAAAACTAGAAACCCTCAGCCGTGCATGCCATCTAAGTGTTGTTCCCACCAACATCTTTTGGCTAGCTGTATCAGCTGCATCCAATGCTGATTTAAGGCATGTATTGGTGATAGTTCCCTCTTCAACTAGTGAAGCCGGTCTTTTGCAGTGCTGTTCAGCTAAGTGCTTCATAAGCTCTGCCACTTTATTCCATTGCTTGTATGCATACCTAATTAGTAGTGTGCTGGAGTTAGTGATTCTCCACTGATTTGCTGCTCCTCTTCCTAATTTTCTGCCAACTATGTGCATACTTCTACTTTCTTTTGTCTGGAGGTGAACCAGATGAAGTTGGGATGTCTGCCCCTTTTCTTGTTGTAGCTCCTATGACTGAGTCAGCAGAAACTGTTCTTCTTATGCATAGAGGATCTTTGGACGAATGTCTATATTTCTTCTTTGATCTTGGGGTCACAGCTCTGCATGTTTAAGGCTCCTTGAAAACCTTTCTTCCCTAGTCCAAAATGCTTGGCAGTATTGGCAGGAACTGTTTATTTGTCTGAGAAGGCAGCAATGTCTCTAGCAAGAAGCAGGAATGGGTTTTTTCCTCCTAATTGCACGACATATTTTTCTGCTGCTTTTTTAATATGATGGCCATACCTAGCAATATCATCTGCATGATGGTCTCGACGGGTAAGTATCAATTCCCTTTTTGGGGGAATCTGTTTCAATGTCTTGCCACTATATTTTGGTAAACTGATTCCTTTTTGGAACATTTCCATGGCCAAATTATCAGAATCCTCTCTCTGGTCCCTTCTACTGTGGCTCAGGTGTTCAAGTTCCTCAACGTCCCCCTCCCCACTCTCTTTAGGCATCAAAGTCTTCTGTGGTATTAGAAATTCCTGAAGGGAGTCGTCAAGATCCTTTTTTTTTGCAGAATTGCTGGCATTTCTGCCTTGAGCCACCTCTTTTATCCTTTCAATTTCCATAGCTCTCTCTTTGGCGTCAAGCACCAACATTCATTTTCTTTTCGATGTCGAGATTTCCTTTGATGAAGTATCTTTTGCCACCACCTTTGGCATTTCTCCCTTTCTTACCTTGACATCCAAGCTTCTCAATCAGTCTTCTGGCCCTCTAAACCTCAAAAATCTTTTGACGTCTTTTCAGGAGTTCTACTACCTGTGGTGTCTCTGCCCTGCAAACTGAGGCGTTCTTTAGCTCTTAGCTTGCCTTCAGTCGGTGATTTTTTCTACGCCGAGGCCGCTTTCTGTCCTTTGGAGTCTGATGTATTTGGCTCAACTCCTGAAATTTTATGGGGGGAATTACTTTAGTTTTTAATAGTTCCCTCTCGATGTCGACGATCCACAACTCTAGGTCCAAGCCTTCTCCTTCTGTTCGTTCGGCAAAGTTATCCTTGTTATCACTCGACAACCCTAAATCGTTAAGTGATGGAGGAGGCTTCTTGCCCTGCATGACACATTGTTTCGCTTCTGCTTGTCCTTCACTCTCAGTGTCTTTGGTTTAAAACCTGCACAGGTCTTGTAGTCTTCGCTGTTGCGGTCAAGTGACAGGCACAAATTACACTCCTGATGTTTGTCCTTCTGGGCGAATTTGATGTGGCACTTTGGGCAAAATTGGAACGGCATCTTTCCCGTATCACTAGGCTCAGGGAGCACCTTGTCCAGGCATTCTCAGATACTAGTTCAACACATTAGTTCGACAATCCTTCTCTGTTAACTTTCCATCTGTGGTTTCTTTGGTCTTCTTCAACAAAAAGCTTTTTACAAATTTTTTCTTTGAAGGTTGGAGAGCCCTCTGAAATGCTTCCAGTACCAATGGCGGAAAACAAGAATCTGAAGATAGTGGGAGCTTCCGGGGAGGGCGTATGATGTCAGAGGAGAATGGATAAGACACCAAATAGTGGAACAGTCAGCGCACACCAACAAACATCGAAGAAGTACTACTGGTATAATGGAGAATTTCGGCCCCAACTAGATGGCGGAATAATGCACAACAAGTGAATCAAGAAAACATTCATGCAGCAAAACCAAGTGGGCCACAGTTGAAAATACTTTCCTACAAATAGTAGCTGCTAGAACATTTAATCAAACTGTAGTATGGGAAGCAAAGAAAGACATCCTTGTGCAGAAGTCTGATGACATGCCCATCTCTGAACTATGTCTGACTTTGTGACAGGGTGCTGTCTGTGACGTTCAGATAGGTACAAGAAAAGATAAAAGGGGTCCACCTTTGTTACTTTCCATATGACACGGAATGCTATGGAACAAAACACTACAGGAAGGAATGGAAGGGAATGATGTAAGAAACCGTAGCCCCAGCTATAGGACTGCTATCTTTGAAGTAGAGTTTAGGATTTCCACTAATGGCACCTGTAAGGAAATGCCTCTGTGGCATGGTTAAACCCGAACTGTTTGCCTTTGCTGATGCTAAGTTATGATTTGAAAGTGTGCTGGGACCCTGCTAATCAGGCCCCAGCCCCAGTGTTCTTTCCCTAAACTGTACCTTTGTCTCCACAATTGTCACAGCCCTGGCACTCAGATAAGTCCCTTGTAACTGGTACCCCTGGTACCAAGGGCCCTGATGCCAGGGAAGGTCTCTAAGGGCTGCAGCGTGTCTTATGCCACCCTGGGGACCCCTCACTCAGCACATGCACACTGCCTCACAGCTTGTGTGTGCTAGTTGGGAGGAAATGACTAAGTCGGCATGGCACTCATCTCAAGAGTGCCATGCTAACCTCACACTGCCTGTGGCATAGGTAAGTCACCCCTCTAGCACGCCTTACAGTCTTAAGGCAGGGTGCACTATACCACAGGTGAGGGCATATGTGCATGAGCACTATGCCCCTACAGTGTCTAAGCAAAACCTTAGACATTGTAAGTGCAGGGCAGCCATAACAGTATATGGTCTGGGAGTTTGTCAAACACGAACTCCACAGTTCCATAATGGCTACACTGAAATCTGGGAAGTTTGGTATCAAACTTCTCAGCACAATAAATGCACACTGATGCCAGTGTGTAATTTATTGTAACATACACCCAAAGGGCATCTTAGAGATGCCCCCTGAATACTAATCTGACTTCTAGTGCAGGCTGACCAGTTTCTGCCAGCCTACCACACACCAGACATGTTGCTGGCCACATGGGGAGAGTGCCTTTGTCACTCTGTGGCCAGAAACAAAGCCTGTACTGGGTGGAGGTGCTTCTCACCTCCCCCTACAGGAACTGTAACACCTGGCGGTGAACCTCAAAGGCTCACCCCTTTTGTTACAGCGCCCCAGGGCATCCCAGCTAGTGGAGATGCCCACCCCTCCAGCCACTGCCCCCACTTTTGGCGGCAAGGCTGGATGAGATAATGAGAAAAACAAGGAGGAGTCACCCACCAGTCAGAACAGCCCCTAAGGTGTCCTGAGCTGAGGTGACCCCTGCCTTTAGAAATCCTCCATCTTGTGTTTGGAGGATTCCCCCAATAGGATTAGGGATGTGCCCCCCTCCCCACAGGGAGGAGGCACAAAGAGGGTGTAGCCACCCTCAAGGACAGTAGCCATTGGCTACTGCCCTCCCAGACATAAACACACCCCTAAATTCAGTATTTAGGGGCACCCCAGATCCCAGGAAATGAGATTCCTGCAACCTGAAGAAACCAGAAGGACTGCTGACCTACAAGCCTGCAGAGAAGGAGGAAGACGACAACTGCTTTGGTCCCAGCCCTACCAACCTGTCTCAAACTTTGAAAACCTGCATCAACAACGCATCCGACAGGGACCAGCGACCTCTGAAGCCTCAGAGGACTGCCCTGGACTAAAGGACCAAGAAACTCCCGTGAACAGCGGCCCTGTTCAAAACCAGCTACTTCTTTGCAACAAACAAGCAACTTTCAAAGACTGCACGTTTCCCGCCAGAAGCTTGAGACTACACACTCTGCACCCGACGCCCCCGGCTCGAGATCCAGAGAACGACCACCTCAGCGAGGACTCCACAGCAACTGCGAGCCCGAGAGTAACCAGAGACGACCCCCCTGAGCCTCCACAGCGACGCCTGCAGGGAGAATCCAGAGGCTCCCCCTGACCGCGACTGCCTGTAACAAGGGACCCAACGCCTGGAACCAACACTGCACCCGCAGCCCCCAGGACCTGAAGGAACCGAACCGAACCTCAGCGCAGGAGTGACCCCCAGGCGACCCTCTGCCTTGTCCAGGTGGTGGCTGTCCAGAGAAGCCCACCCCGTGCCTGCCTGCACCGCTAGAGTGACCTCCGGGTCCCTCCATTGCTTCCTATCTGAAACCAGACGCCTGCTTTGCACACTGCACCCAGCCGCCCCATTGCCGCTGAGGGTGTGTTTTGTGTGCCTACTTGTGTTCCCCCCCAGTGCTCTACAAAACCCCCCTGACCTCCCCCCGAGGACACAGGTACTTACCTGCTGGCAGACTGGAACCGGAGCACCCCTGTTCTCCACAGGCGCCTATGTGTTTTGGGCACTTCTATGACCTCTGCACCTGAACGGCCCTGAGCTGCTGTTGTTGTAACTTTGGGGTTTGCCTTGAACCCCCAACGGTGGGGCTGTCTATGCCCCAGGACTGAGACTTGTAAGTGTTTTACTTACCTCCTAATTTAACCTTTACTTTCCTCCCCCAGGAACTGTTGATTTTTGCACTGTGTCCACTTGGAAAATAGCTTATTGCCATTTTTACAAAGACTGTATATGATATTGCTTTTATTCAAAATTCCTAAAGTATCTAAGTGAAGTACCTTACATTTAAAGTGTTTACTGTAAATCTGGAACCTGTGGTTCTTAAAATAAATTAAGAAAATATATTTTTCAATATAAAAACCTATTGACCTGGAGTAAGTCTTTGAGTGCGTGTTCCTCATTTATTGCCTGTGTGTGTACAACAAATGCTTAACACTACCCTCTGATAAGCCTACTGCTCGACCACACTAACACAAAATAGAGCATTAGAATTATCTGATTTTGCCACTATCTTACCTCTAAGGGGAACCCTTGGACTCTGAGCACACTATTTTTTAATTTGAAATAGTATATACAGAGCCAACTTCCTACAGCACCCAACCAAATTAGGCTGCAGAATGGATCCACTTATTGTAAACATCATGCATACAATTTATACGGTATATTGATTTTGCCTTATTTTTTTTCCATACATTCTTCCTGTGCTTACTTCAAAGAATAATGTCCTCTACTTGAATAACTCTCCTCATCTAGATGTTTAAATATTAATTGTTTGGTATCATGCCAATAGAACGCTATTCAATCTTTGTATGTGAACTTCAACACTTTATATTAACTAATTCAATCAAGTGGTTTAAAAACAACAAGAAAGTAAGATGTTGTGGGGTTATGCCTGGTAAAACAGCTGGGGATATGGCCTGCTAAATGAAACTATGAAAGAGAGCATTCCCTCCCCCCCCCGCCACCTTTCGCCATGGATCATAAGGAATTCTACTGGAGACACAAGTTAGTCATGTTCCTGGTTTAAAATATAAACATATTTATTGCTCTTTGTAAAATTGTAAACAGGATATTGGGTATTTCTTAATATCTACTAAGATGACCAGAGATTGTTACCATTACATTTATCCAATGAAAAGAGAATGCATTCAAATTTCAAACACAATAAAATACAGTGTGATAGCCTTAACTCCTTCGCCATTAATCAAGAACAATAAGTGGGAACTTACTAAGCTGTAATGAAACTTCTTGAAACAAAAATGTTTAACAATGTGACTTAGGCAAGTGACACAAATAAATGTAGGTGAATAGATACAATGGGGAGCATCCCTTGCAGGTTGTTGTTTGAGCTAGGTAGGAAAATACACATGGAAGACAAGCCAGCTACCTCTCCTACCACTCTACGACTAGTGCTTGCCTTTGATCCTGTGGAGCTCTGTTGAGTCTCAGCTAAGTTTGTGCTATGTAAAAGTAACACATACAAAATGCAGGCTACCAAAAATGAACAGGGGTGTATCAGTGTAGACTGCTCTACCCGAAGGACAGTATAATACATAATAAAAATGAAACCTTGAGAGCAGCAAAGGACAATCATGATAAACTATCATACACATTGGACCCCCTTGCTATTGGGGATCCTGACTGGACCTCCTTCCTGTTTAAACTCCATCTACAGCAGCCCTCTAAAGAGTTCCAACAATTACTTGAAAGGGCCTCTGCTTATTGGGTCCACTCCCAATAATTATATTTTTTATTACTGGCCTACATCACATTGCTAAAAATCTTTCTAAGAAGTTGCATTATCACAACATAAGTTCACACCTTGTGCTTTTCTCTTGATTCACTTTTCTCTTGATCGACAGTGAAGGAGTGTGGATGTCACAGACTCACCTATTTTTGAAATCTGAATAAGTTAGTTCAGTTAGCTAAATGTCATTAAAACAATTGCGAGGAGTAACAAAAGATGGAATGAAACATACTTTGCCTTGTTCAAATTATCTCATAGATCAAAGATCATGTTGAAACTTTGAAACAAGGAACGTGTCTAACCTATGTCTCTTAACAAAACAATTCTTTATGAACAATGGCAAAAGGGGATACTCTACCTTAGGAGTTTAAAAAAAAAAGTGAGACACGATCAAGCTAAAGAACTGTAATCACCTACACAAGTACATACAAATAGTTTGGTTTGAAGTGAGAGCATACAGGCTTGGATTCTTGCACAATAACTGGCAAAAAAAATGGTTCCCTATCATGGTTTGCATTTTTTTTGTATATAATTAAACCGGGCAGATTTTTTTTTTTTTTTTTTAAACATGGTTACCCAAGACTGGTTTTTCTTTAGAGCATTCAGAATTTTGCAAAGACGTTCCTCAAGCATAAGGAAGTATTCTACAAAGAGAACTAAAGAATGCATACTCTTCTTGGAAACAGAAGTGGGACTGTTCTTCCTCCACGCCACTGCTGTTGCTCTGCAGCTCAGGTTCTTGATCTTTGCTGGGAAGAGTCTCCCAGCTGTCATCACTGGAGGAGTGGCTGTTTTCAGCAGTAAAGTAAGGAGGCAAACAGGTAGACCACTCTCCATCACTGCAGTAAGAGCTAAAAACACACAAAATGATAAGCATTTCTATCATAATTGTTTAATCAATGTTAACATTTAGCCCATATTTTTTAACTGTGAATACAGTAACCCTAAGTAAACTGCTGTCCATGGGCAAGACCATACTGGCTAGAGCACAACAATCATACAGAACTCTTTATCAATGCATTTTAATTGTGTGAACATATTACACCACCAAGCACAGTTTTACAAATAAGAATCTGGTAGGTAGGACCCCAGACCACAGTTAATTCCCAATAGATAAAGGCAGAGAAGAGCTGTATGTTAGAGCACGTCTGTTGTGAAGGACACATTAAGATTTTAATTGACCCTTTCAACCTAAGCAACTTATGTGTATGCCTCAAGAATTTCTCCTTGCCATCAGCCATCCTAGTTTTGCCATTAAGCTATTATCTGCCTTCCTGTCTTTGACTAGAGCACATTTACATCCTAATCCCAGCCTCTCAGAGGTTCACAGACATGGAAGGCAACAACCTCCACATGCTATCAGCCACTCTATGATGTGTGCCTTATAATGAATCTCAGACGAAAATAAAATAAACCTAATTGGGGCATCTTCTTATGTCATATGGACAGTTACATCTGTATTCTTCCTCACAAACCCAATCCACATAACTAGAGGGTGGGATCTCACTGTGGCAACCTCACCTTCAAAGCAAGTCACGGGGGGCCGGTACCCCTGGACCTTCTCAAAAGGTCAGCCACCATCATCAATACCTTTGTGAACACCTGAGGGGCACTGGTGAGGCCAAAAGGGAGAACGACAAACAAAGTGCTTGTGACCCACCCTGAACCGGAGGTAGCACCTGTGGGCCTGGAGGACAGAGGTATGAAAATAAGTCCAAAACGACCATCTAGTTTCTGTAATCAAAGGCAGAAACAACCAGGATCACAGAGCTTCCTAAATTTGTCTTTGTACCATTCTTACGCACACATAAGTAAAAGGAAAAGCAGCCAATCCCTCGTTCGATGTGGAAATCTCATGTTGGCTCCTTTAGCCAAGCGAGCCTGCACTACATAGAAAAAGATGGGCTAGTGATCTTCCTACAGGAGTTTCCCTGTAGGTGGGAGGTGTACTGGGCAGGACCCAACTGTCAGATGTGATGTTTATCCACCCCTGAAGGAAGCGGCATATCCTGCCCGCAACTGAATGGCTGCCTGCCGGTAAGGGCTAGAGATTTTGCGGTTGTTGCTGGAGGGGCAGAAGTTTGCAAGGAACACTGCCCCTGATAATCAAGTTGTTGTCAGCCAGTCCCACAGCATGACCTCAAAAGGGCTGGAAAGCTTATTGCGCGGGCAGCTGGGGTTGGTGTGTCAATATGCCAGACCCATGGCATGTTCTCTGAAAGGACGAAATTGTTGGAGATTGCCAAACTGAGGCTGAGACACCCAGAGAAAGTGCCATGGCTCGGCTTTCTTTAGAACATTCCTGGGCAGAGCCTGCCTTTTTGTCAAACATGAGGGAGCCGTCCAAAAGCATGTCCATCAAGTATGCCTGACATCCCCAGAGAAGCCTGTGGACCTCATCCATGTGTGGCGCCAAAGCACAACACATGTCCATCAAGTATGCCTGGACATCCCTAGAGAAGCCCGTGGACCTTATCCATGTGTGGTGCCAAAGTACAACACTAGTTACCATAGCCCTTCACAGGCAATCTGTAGTGTCCATACCAGAATGGATTAAGAATTTCACTGCATCTCAACCATTCTGGGTTTAACTTACTGCTCGATTCTTGTACCACCAAACTCACAGGTGTTTGATGCTGGGTCAAAAAAAATCTCAGTCTCCTGGAGCAGGCATATGGCGGAAGGAGACCTGGGGCTCAGGGCATGGCTTGGCCCAAGAGCCCAGCAACGCATCAGTAACCACTTCAATGAATGGTATAGGGTTTTGGTCAGCGAATGTCCAGGCTGTAAAATCTCTGCAAGGATGTTCATTTTAACCTCCATAGTGGGTAGGTAAAGGTTAAGGACTTCAGCAGCCTTTGGGATTACTGTGGCAAAGGAGGAACTCCGGAAGAACATGAACCCAGTGTCTGGTGAGGTGTCCATTCCATTAACCTCAGTATTTCTATGCATCAGTCGTCTGCATAAGGAAGGGCATGTTTTTCTTTGTCCCTTCCATTGTCATCTCCATTAGCCCGACTATGATCAGAGAAAAATGTATGTGTGCTGCCACGTGACAGTGGGATTGTGTTTTGGTCCCATAGTTTCAGTATAGGCTGTGGCATGGCAAGCTCTGGACGTGGCCATAGCCGGTTAAGACAGAAGTATAGGTTGCAGGTCCTCCTCCGGTGCCAGTGTTAGGATGTGCTACGAGCAAATAAACCAACGGTAACTTGCCAGGAGGGCCCAGCAAGACATTGGGTCCATAGCTTCGCCATGAAGAACCAGAAGAATGCCTAAAATGCACTGCATGGCTCCTTGAAAGGCTTAGGTGCTGCAGCATCGTTCGTGACCTCAGGAACTAAGGGTGCATTGGGACCAGAGATAAAATCTGCTCCTCTGCAAATCGGGAACAAGATCAAAAAGCACAGAAATGCCTTTGTGCTTTCTCCAAAGAGTGGAGGGAAGAGGCCAAAGTCCTGTCTGGACTTTTTGCATTTCTTCCTTGACTTACCAGAATTTGTTGGCTGCAAGTAAGATCAGCCTCAGGAAGAACTCCAGGAACAAAAGCATGATTGGGTCCCCACTCTAGACGTCAGTTTGGAGTGGGACTGAGCTGAGTCTTCTGGTGCTTCACTACTTAGAGCTTCGCCTTGGGATCTAAGATGGCTTTTCAGTGCTCCTGGGCACAGTAGTTGCAGGGCTTGGAGTCCTTTGAGGTGCCCAAGCACCAAAGACACACTGCCAGGAAACAGTCAAATACATCTGCTTGAGCAAGACTCTACAAGGCTTAAACCTTATAAGGTGACATCCCTTGCACATTGGAAAACATTTTTGGAAGGCAAAACATGCCCTTCAAAAGGGAAGGGAAAAATAAAAAGGAGTAGCTGAGCACTTGATCCACATCTGAATGAACAGAAAGAAAGGAACTAATGTCAGCATACATGAGTGGCACCCATACGTGGCTCTGGTCATCAGGTGTTATAAGCAAAGCTAACCATAACTTCACTTTAACCTTTGGTACGATCAGGGATTTTTTTTAATGTATTTATATAAAAATCGTACTCCACATGCAACTGTATGTTAGACCTCACCTTCACCTTATCGCTAACCCTTCCTGCACGCTGTATGCAAATGGTACTGGTCACAGGTCCTGCATCTGCATCTGCAGGACCTGTGCCCAACCCACGCATGGGGGCCAAACTCTGCCATGCATGCCTTTGCATAATGTGCAGTGGGGATCCTTGCAGGACCAGTGTCAAACCCATAGGGCCAACTAAACCCTGCAGCACACATGCAATGGTTGTGTACATCATGGGTTGGCTGCAGGGCCGGGCCTAAGGCCAGGCACTGCGCCTAACCTTAGCGAAACGATCAACCACCGCTGCCCAGAGACATGCTGTGCACAGCAGGGGTGGCCTGCAGCCTGGCTTTCAGTTAGGCCTTGCACTCAAACTGCTGTGAGCAGCCAATCACTGCTGTGCACAGCCGAAGTCCATGTACAGAGGGGGTTGGCCTAGTGAAGCTGCAGTGCAAAATAGTTTTTTTCAATTCGTTTGTACCTTTTGCAGGATTAGGGAATCCTGTTCCAGCTTAGGGAATCCTAGAGCCCTTGAAAAGTCAGCAGAGCCCTGGGAGGATCCGGATTCTCAAATCTTGCATTGGATTAGTGAATCCTGAGCTAAAAATCTTATTTTTATAATAACTTTAATATATGAGCCTGGGGGCCAAGTAATCTCGCCATGTGCCCTTTTGCCATTTTAATGTTAATGTTTGCCAACTCAGTGTTCGCTGCACCGTGCTCAGTAACCGCAGTCAACACAGAAATTTTTCTGTGACATCTAACCCATGAGACTGAAGCAAATTTGCCAATCACAGTCAGATGTCCAAATATGCAATTGACATATATAGCCAAACCAGCTTTAAAGTAAGCAGAATAGTGTTCTGCATATTCCCCACAGAGTAGAAAAATACTAACTGCCTGACCACCTGCTCTGCACTATGGAACAGCGCACTCTTCCAAGGGTCTTTATGGAGTTGGGGGAAATTTATTTTGTGTGTTGCTTTACATTATGGCACCATTTGGTGTTTTCAGTAAAGCACACTGTTTAACTTGTATTTTGGCTGATTGGAGACATTCTAACTGCTATATTATTAGAGTATCCCAAAGTGAAGAACACAGCAAGAAACACAGAAACATGCACATGCCTCCACCTACTGGTGATCATGGCATAACCCTGTATAACATAAAACACTAGAGGGGAGAACAGAGGGGTTTCTGTGCTACACTACCCTCTAAAATCAATAACTAAAAATCAACAGCAGCATTATCATACATTTAACACTAACTTTGTTAGTTTAAGATTTGAAACAAGCACATGCCAGTGCTAGCATGTTTAATCTATGTGTTACCGCCTCTTCCAGAGCAGACAAAGTTCATATGGAAGAGCTCCAATGTTTTCAGAGCTCTTCAAGGACTTAAAAAAATAGGCTTGAGTGATTATAACGAAGACCAGGAAGAGATAATTCAGGTCCATAATGAAGAGATACAATTGCTATAGAAACCCTAGCCTATTTTATTGCAAGTTTACTTGGCAAATTTTGAAATTTGATTTGAAATTTGAAAAACAAATTAAATGGAACTCAAGTCTAGTAGATTCATGGCATCAATTGGTCAATATGTTTCAGCCACCTCTTATAGCCCACAACAGGTCTGTGGCTTCCTTTAGGACTGAAAACTAATCTCCTGTCATTATCCCAGAAATGTCAATATCAACAGTATGTATGTATGAGGGAAATCATGCACTATGGGGTAATGGCTCATGAGGGATGGTGTTCATGATGCCCTCTATAGTCACACATTCTTCAAGGGTCGGTACCCAGCAATTGCCCCGACACCACTCTTGGGCCTTCAAAAGTTTTTTTTTCTTCTTTGAAAGCCCCTTCACAGAATAGTAGGGATAGTGACAGGGGATCTTCAACCCCGAAACTGACATTTTGTTCCCACAATATGGTGTAAAACCAGATCTGATCAATACCTCTACAACACTGAGTGGCAATACCACATTTCATTATGTCTTGTAGCAAGCAAATATTCCAAAAAAGGGTTTTTCAGGAAACCACAGCCTCTCACATTTGATATCACCACAAATGGTGTACTCAATGCTTACATTTTCATGGACAGCAAAAAATAAAGCCCATTTTCCCCCAACACCAAAATAGACAATACAAAATGTCTAGTTAGTCAGCAGTAGGTGAAGGGATCTCCGTTATTATTCAATGATCCACAGTAGTGGGCACTAGAGTTCTAAACCAACTGTGGAACAGTTGAGGACATGAAGAACAAAATCATCTATTAGTTATTTCCTTTCTCAACTGCAAATAGGAAGCAATCTAGAACACCCCTGAATAAAGTGACTTCATACAGTACATAAAAAGGCAGCACACTCCGTGGCAGGCCATGAAGATACGAAAGTGTATTGTATCCCACTACCTTTCATCTATTATAGCAGCAGAGCAGACCATGGTTACAGTATGTCAGCGTTCTGAATTCTTTACATTTGGATCACACCAGGAGCAAGCTGTTCCTCCCACCTCATCAGGTACAGGCATGTCAGTGGTAGCCAACTAAAAATTCAGCAACATTCCAATACCTCCGCTGTCCAGCTTCCCTCTGGACCCTACATTGGTAGAGCAGCCTCAGCTCTCCTCCCAGGGGTGGCGGCATTCTCAAGTCCAATTCAGGACAGCCCGAGTAAAACCTATGATGAAGTGTTCAAACATATTTTCGAAGGGAGGCTGGGGCACACTCACTTAGATGTCTGTAGGATAGCATTACAAACTTACTAGCTTAGCATTCCAGCTCCACTAGCTTATGAATCTTAGAAAGGTTTCAGTGAGGGAGGTGGGAGCTCAACAAAGAAAACAAAAAGACTTCTGTTTCAGAAATGCCTGAATCCCATTTGATGAACAACTCCATTCAGGGGCCTTGTGACAGTTCAGGAAAGCAATTTTATCAGAATATAAAAAGAAAAAATACCAATGCACAGCATGCTAACTTCTATGTTCATGAGTCATTTTTGTGTTTCATGGCAGTTCTGAAGTTGCTTATTGATAAGAATACTACTTAAGAGACATCTTGTTTGCATGAGACTGGTGTTTTGCTGCTTATTTTCAGACACGTCGGTACTTCCTACTTTCTGGTACCTTACGAAAGCACACTTATCCAGGATATTTGCCTTGCTTACTCTTGCCCCTCTCTGCATGCCCAGGATGGCAGGAAGGATGGTACCATTGACATTCCAAAGGGATCCAGCAGGTAATGTACAGGATCTGAAAATCTACGGTGGTGGCGAGTGGTGCAGGTGGGTATGAAAGAAGGTGGAAAGGGGAAATTAGAAGGGAGGCACCGATCATGAGTATTCACAATGTGACAAAAGCTCACGCATGGGTTTGTGGTGCTACACGATGGGCCCATAGCTAGGCCCCAAAGCACCAAGAGACTTACATGTTTGACCTTACCAGGCTCTCCAACTCATCCAGGAAGGCAGGAGATACAGCTGCAGGATTCCACGGGCGGCCTGTCAATACCCGGCCCCAATAACAGCTCCTAGGTTATCTCAAAGAACACTGCTTCAGTGCCTACGAAAACCCAATTCTAGGTTACGGCCAACACTAGTCGGTCAAGTATTTTTTAAACCAAAAACTATCATCCATCATCCTCGTTTTCTGGGAGACTGTCACCTACCCACTCGCCTACTCCAATCAATCAATCACTATTTCCATAGCGCGGCTTATCACTCCTGGGGTCTCAAGGTGCTGTTGCAGGAGTGCTGCTCAATAGAATAGCTAGGTCTCGAGGTCCTTACTGAACTGCTTCAGTGATGCGGACTGTCTGAGCAACCCTGACCTATCTCATTCATTTGAGCACTATGGTGTGAAGCAGAATGTCCATAGTGGGCCTATGTCACTCAAGGCTACACATTACAGGCCCTGCTCTCAGTGTGCAGTTGGAGTCACCCAATAAAGACTTGCAGTGGCAAACCTCCCAGCTGTTTTGGTCAGTTTCATCCTGGCCAGTAGTCACAGATTTGTGTTCCTCTTCACTTGTTTTAACAGCCAAATCCAGCAGAATCACCTATCTACCCTGGGTACAACTCTGGCAGTGCAGTGTTCCACCACTAACAGAGCGAGGAGTTAGAAGGGTTTCACTTAGATGCATGATGTAGCAGATACTCATCAAGCGACCTAAGGTCCTCCTCTCACCTCTATGAGAAGGTCTGACGATTCTGTCCACAGAGCAGAGTCTTTTTGACCCATGGACAACCCAAACTTGGGATAATAGGCAGGAATCAGCATTTGGGTGGCAGCTATCAGCATCTGGGTGGCAGCTGAGCAGGCATTTTCCTGCCGGTCACATAGACAACGTGTTTACCAGATTTAAGAAGAACTCCAGATTTAAGGTGCTCCCAAATAAACTGATCACTTGCAGGGGCTGGTTACAGAGGATAAAAACTTCGATGCAGAGCACTGCTTCCAGATGTAGATTTCTGGTGGGTTGGAATTGGGAGAAGTATGGAGTCAGCAACACACTGTGCCCATCCTGGCATCTGTGTCTTGATTAGAGGCACATTTCTCCTACTTCAATATCTTTTTGACAGCCTTTTCCAACAGTGAAGTCTTTTAATCTAGTATTGAAGCAGTACTAATTACAATGCATTTGCATAATAACACTGGAGCACTGCGGAATATCGGTGGCCTCCCAAGTCAACCACCAGACTATATTAACCCCTCCGCTGCCAGGTCTTTTCCCCTCCTGTGCCGAGCCTTTTTTTGGCTATTTGGCACAGTTCCTACTTAGGCCCTCATAACTTTTTGTCCCCATAAGCTACCTACGCCAAATTTGCGTCCTTTTTTTTTCCCCCAACATCCTAGGGATTCTAGAGGTACACCGACTTTGTGGGGTCCCCTGAAGGAGACCAAGAAAATAGCCAAAATACAGCAAAAAGTTTGTTTAAAGAAAAAAAAATAAAAAAAAAAGAAATAGGGAAAAAGGGCTGCAGAAGAAAGCTTGTGGTTTGCCCCTGAAAATGGCATCAACAAAGTGTTTGCGGTGCTAAAATCACCATCTTCCCAGCTTTCAGGAACATGTAGGCTTGAATCAGAAAACCCCATTTTCAACGCAATTTTGCCATTTTACTGGGAAATACCCGATTTTTTACTATTTTTTGTCCTTTCAGTCTCCTTCCAGTTAGTGGCAGAAATGGGTGTGAAACCAATGCTGGATCCCAGAAAGCTCAACATTTCTGAAAAGCAGACAACATTCTCAAAATTCTGAATTTAGCAAGGGGTTATTTGTGTAGATCCTACAAGGGTTTCCTACAGAAAATAACAGCTGAAATTAAAAAAATATTGAAATTGAGGTGAAAAACAGCCCTTTTTATCCACGTTTTACTCTGTAAATTTTTCCTGCGATGCCAGATTTTTGAAAGCAATATACCATTACGTCTGCTGGACTCTTCTGGTTGCGGGAATATATAGGGCTTGTGGGTTCATCCAGAACCCTAGGTACCCAGAGCAATAAATGAGCTGCACCTAGGAATGGGTTTTCATTGTATACCGGATATACAGCAATTAGTTTGCTGAAATATAAAGAGTGAAAGATAGGTATCAAGAAAACCTTTGTATTTCCAAAATGGGCACAAGATAAGGTGTTGAGAAGCAGTCGTTATTTTGCACATCTCTGAATTCCGGGATGCCCATACTAGCATGTGAATTACAGGGCATTTCTCAAATAGACGTCTTTTTTATACACAGTCTTGCATTTGGAATGAAAAAATGTAGAGAAAGACAAGGGGCAATAACACTTGTGTTGCTATTCTGTGTTCCCCTGAGTCTCCTGATGAAAATGGTACTTCCCTTGCGTGGGTAGGCCTAATGCTCGTGACAGAAAACTGACGATTTCGGCCTCTATCTCAGCCGGCACCTAGGGAAGCCTACCAAACATGCGCATTTTTTTAAAACTAGACACCTAGGGAAACCCAAGTTGGGGTGACTTGTGGGGCTCTCACCAGGTTCTGTTTACCCAGAATCCTTTGCAAACCTCAAAATCTGGCCAAAAAAAAAAACACTTTTTACTCACATTTCGGTGACAAAGTTCAGGAATCTGAGAGGAGCCACAAATTTCCTTCCACCCAGCGTTCCCCCAAGTCTCCCAATAAAAATGGTACCTCACTTGTAGGCCTAGCCTACTGGTAGGCCTAGCACCCGCGACAGGAAATGCCCCAAAACACAACATGGACACATCACGTTTTTCTAAAGCAAACAGAGCTGTTATTTGCAAAGTGCCTAGCTGTGGATTTTGGCATCTAGCTCAGCCGGCCCCTAGGGAAACCTACCAAACCTGCACATTTTGGAAAACTAGACACCTAGGGGAATCCAAGATAGGGTGACTTGTGGGGCTCTCAACAGGTTTCGTTATCCAGAATCCTTTGCAAACCTTAAAATTTGACAAAAAAAAAAAAAAAACTTTTTCCTCACATTTCGGTGACAGAAAGTTCTGGAATCTGAGAGAAGCTACAAATTTCTTTCTACCCAGCTTTCCCCCCCCAAGTCTCCCGATAAAAATGGTACCTCACTTGTGTGGGTAGGCCTAGTGCCTGCGACAGGAAATGCCTCCTAACACTATCTGGACACATTAAAATTATCCCCCCAAAAAATACCTGTTTTTGGGGGGGGGGGGGTGGAACACCTGTGTTTTTTGGTCCTGGGCTCAGCAGCCATCTAAGGAAACCTACCAAACCCGGACATTTCTGAAAATTATACACCCGAGGGAGTCCAGGGAGGTGTGACTTATGTGGATCCCCAAATGTTTTCGTACATTTGAATCCTCAGCAAACCTCAAATTTAGCTTTAAAAATAAATAAATAAATAACATTTTTCCCAGTTGCCCGGTAAAAATGATACCTCACTTGTGTAGGTGGGCCAAGTGCCTGTGACAGGGAAGAGTCAAAAATGTTGAAATTGATGGGGAACCAAAGCAGGTCCAAAAGGGCAGTTTAAGTAAAAAAAAAAAAAAAAAAAAAACATTTAGGCTGACAAGTGCAGCAGTGCAACAACGTTGGGTGGTAGGAATTCTGTGGATTCCTGCAGATTCTGGAAGGTTCCATCACAATGTGGGAAAAAAGTATGATTTAGAGCAAAGTTGGAGGTTTGCAGGGCATTGTGGGTAAGAAAATGTTGCGGGGTGCATGTGAAGCACACCACCCTGGAATTAACCAGATGTTTAGTTTTCAGATGTGTCTACGTCTTGTGGATTTTTCTACATGGCAGCGTCCCAAAGTCAAAAAAGTGCAGCCCTCACCATTTCAAGTAGGACGATTTTGAGAGTTACCAAGCTTTCATGGCCCAAACGTAAAATCAAAACCCGAAATAATCAAATGTCCTCTTGCTTGCCATGGGATAAGATGTTTTAGTGTGCGGGGGGAGAACTGAAAGACTGTTACCCCCCTTCAGTTGGGGTGGGTCATAGTCAGGCCAATACTCGTTGGTAGTCACCACTCCACTTTTTTTTTTTTTCCCCTGGCATCTACAGGGAGTGCAGAATTATTAGGCAAATGAGTATTTTGACCACATCATCCTCTTTATGCATGTTGTCTTACTCCAAGCTGTATAGGCTCGAAAGCCTACTACCAATTAAGCATATTAGGTGATGTGTATCTCTGTAATGAGAAGGCGTGTGGTCTAATGACATCAACACCCTATATCAGGTGTGCATAATTATTAGGCAACTTCCTTTCCTTTGGCAAAATGGGTCAAAAGAAGGACTTGACAGGCTCAGAAAAGTCAAAAATAGTGAGATATCTTGCAGAGGGATGCAGCACTCTTAAAATTGCAAAGCTTCTGAAGCGTGATCATCTAACAATCAAGCGTTTCATTCAAAATAGTCAACAGGGTCGCAAGAAGCGTGTGGAAAAACCAAGGCGCAAATTAACTGCCCATGAACTGAGAAAAGTCAAGCGTGCAGCTGCCACGATGCCACTTGCCACCAGTTTGGCCATATTTCAGAGCTGCAACATCACTGGAGTGCCCAAAAGCACAAGGTGTTCAATACTCAGAGACATGGCCAAGGTAAGAAAGGCTGAAAGACGACCACCACTGAACAAGACACACAAGCTGAAACGTCAAGACTGGGCCAAGAAATATCTCAAGACTGATTTTCCTAAGGTTTTATGGACTGATGAAATGAGAGTGAGTCTTGATGGGCCAGATGGATGGGCCCGTGGCTGGATTGGTAAAGGGCAGAGAGCTCCAGTCCGACTCAGACGCCAGCAAGGTGGAGGTGGAGTACTGGTTTGGGCTGGTATCATCAAAGATGAGCTTGTGGGGCCTTTTCGGGTTGAGGATGGAGTCAAGCTCAACTCCCAGTCCTACTGCCAGTTCCTGGAAGACACCTTCTTCAAGCAGTGGTACAGGAAGAAGTCTGCATCCTTCAAGAAAAACATGATTTTCATGCAGGACAATGCTCCATCACACGCGTCCAAGTACTCCACAGCGTGGCTGGCAAGAAAGGGTATAAAAGAAGGAAATCTAATGACATGGCCTCCTTGTTCACCTGATCTGAACCCCATTGAGAACATGTGGTCCATCATCAAATGTGAGATTTACAAGGAGGGAAAACAGTACACCTCTCTGAACAGTGTCTGGGAGGCTGTGGTTGCTGCTGCACGCAATGTTGATGGTGAACAGATCAAAACACTGACAGAATCCATGGATGGCAGGCTTTTGAGTGTCCTTGCAAAGAAAGGTGGCTATATTGGTCACTGATTTGTTTTTGTTTTGTTTTTGAATGTCAGAAATGTATATTTGTGAATGTTGAGATGTTATATTGGTTTCACTGGTAATAATAAATAATTGAAATGGGTATATATTTTTTTTTGTTAAGTTGCCTAATAATTATGCACAGTAATAGTCACCTGCACACACAGATATCCCCCTAACATAGCTAAAACTAAAAACAAACTAAAAACTACTTCCAAAAATTTCAGCTTTGATATTAATGAGTTTTTTGGGTTCATTGAGAACATGGTTGTTGTTCAATAATAAAATTAATCCTCAAAAATACAACTTGCCTAATAATTCTGCACTCCCTGTAGTATACTTTCTAGCCCGCCCTCCCCCCAGGGTGTGGATCGGGGGGTAACTGCCCCATCTGCCCACTGGTGGGCAGAACAACTTTGGCCCCATTTATTTGGGGTAGGGTTATGGCCATACCCCACCCTCTTATTTTGGGAAAAAGAAATCCCTGGTGGGCTTTCTGCCCCCCTTAGGCAGATGAGCCTTCCAAAAATAGGGCGATATGCCCAAGGGGAGCAGATATGGCCAACAGTAATGTGCCTCCATGGGGTGCGAACCTTGCCCAAGGGGCTGCCCCCCAAACACACACGCACACACACCCCCCCCCCAATCCCTGGTGTCTAGTGGTAAGAAAAATAGGCCGATATGCCCCCAAGGGAGGCAGAAATGGCCTAAATACAATTTGCCCCCCAGGGAAGGGACCCTTGCCTAAGGGGTCGCTCCCAATACATAAAAACAAAGTAAATAAAAAATATATATATATCCCTCGTATCTAGAAGTTTCTTCCCCCCTGGTGGCAGATCGGCCTAAAAATCCCCCCCCCCCCCCCCCCCCCCCGGGGAGCAGCTGCCAGCGCGATGGGAGGTGACCTCTGATGAGGTCAGCAGCAATTGCTGGCTGACATCAGACGTCACGGGGGGAGGGGAAGCAATTCTCCTTCCAGACCTGCTATAGAGAGGTGAGGGAGAGCCCGCGGAGGGAGCATTAGCACACCCTCTGAGCTCCAGTGCCAGGAAGTAATGGTTATGTCCTCGGCACAGGAGCACTGTGCCACGGGACATAACGATTACGTCCCCGGCACAGAACTGGTTAACGTCAGAATGCGTGCTATACAAAATGGCTACAACAAAACATGTTTCATGTATAGATCATAGTAATTGTGCTTGAACTTTATAAGGAGAAAGCAGTTAAGTAAAAGAAAGGCTGTTTCTACAGCTTGGTTGGTTTGAGGCATTTGCGAACAATTCTGGTCAGTAAGCACACCCAAGCTATTGGCTGCTGTGATTAAGGTCATAAAACTGGTCAGGCTGAATTATGGACAGCAGCTGACTACTTAACTATTGTATGGATCTTTGTTTTTTGAAGGATTTAATCTGATACACTAGGTTCACTAGTTTACTGTCAGAGGCATTAAAATAAACCCGGTATGAAGTACCATACGGGCCTCTGCGGAGATTGACTCGGATCATGCTCGCCAATTCTTATTAGACATTCCACTTCCTTAACTGCCCCCTACGGAGGGCAGCAATCTTGGATGACCCTCTAACGAGCGAGGAAGTTAATGAAGCAATCTCTTCACTGGGAGCGGGAAAGACTGTTGGACCCGACAGCTTTCCATCGGAATACTATAAAGTGTTGAGATGACCTAACACCGCACATTAAAGCCTTATTTGAGGAGGTAGACCGAACGGGCTCCTTTCCGGAAGGATTAGACGTGGCCACTATTGTGGTGCTTCCCAAAACACAGCCACCGTCACAGCTGTGTGCTGACTACAGACCAATATCCCTTATTAACAGCGAGGAGAAGATTTATGCCGCGATTCTTGCCTCACGACTTAAGAGGGTCCTGGAACTGCTGAGTCATTCGGATTAGTGTGTATTTATTGCTAACCGAAGCACACAACATTGTATACGTCATCTTCACGTGGCCTTAGCATTGCACCACCAGTTACCCCAGAACCTGGCACTTTTATTTGTTGATTTCAAGAAGGCCTTTTATACCGTTGACTGGGGGTTTCTTTTCCTAATATTGCAGTGCGCGGATTTGGGGCCTAGATTCTGTCAATTGGTCCGTGCCTTATACGGCAAGCCCATGGACAAGTGCAGGTCAATGGTATCCTATCCTCCACTTTCTCTATCTGCCAGGGAACGCACCATGGCTGTCCCCACTTCTTTTTGCCCTGGCCATTGAGCCTTTGGCACTGCTGTTTAGAACTGACCCATTTTATTGTGGTTGGAATTGGGGAAAGGCATCTGAAGATCGAGTGGCGCTCTATGCCGATGATGTTTTGCTATACATGACGGAACCCATTGAGTCTGGCCCGAGGAGCTTTCATCTTCTGCGTTGTTATGAGGAGGCATCAGCGCTCAAAATTAACCCTGCCAAGTCGGTGCTGGTGCCCCTGGCAGTGTCACAGGACTGCTACGATTGGCAGGGGGTAGTGCCCATTCGCAGACTGAGCTTCAAATACTTCGGTATATAGGTGACCCGTCCCCCGGAACTAACATGGTACCTGGAGCCGCAGCTGTGTCGAATCAAGGCGGACTTACAGAGATGGCCAGCGCTGCCATTAAACGTTCTAGGCCCTGTGGCCTTATATAAGATGAGGATACTGCCGCGTATTTTATATGTTTTCCAGAACTTCCCATTCCCTATTCCACGTTCCTGGTTCCATACATCAGATAGAATCAAAACTTCATTCCTATGGTATCGCTCGAGACACCAGACTGCGCTGCAGCACTGCCAGAGGGGGTATACGATGGGAGATGGGCATGGCTAACCTTTACTAGTATTACCTAGCGACGCAGCTCCTGGTAGCGCAGGACTGGTTTAGTGTGGGGTGGGCCGATCCGGCTTATCAGCTGGAATTAGCTACTCTTGGCTTTCCGCTTATTCTAGACCTCTTCTATGGATCATAACTTCCCTGTGGGATAGACCTAGTGACTAGAGCAGTTTTTCCTGGGATGGCGGGAGTCCCTGCAGCACACTCAATGGAACAATGTCATTACCCAACAGACCCCATTGTGGCAAATGGCTAAACAAATCGGCTACACTGAGTGGGTTTGAGAGATGGGATTTGGTGGGCATTTCACAGCTGGGCGATGTATGGAAAGGGGATGCCATGTGATCCTTTCAGGATTTGCAAACCAACTTTTAACTCTTCCCGCAGGCAGTTCTTTAGATACCTCCAACTCTGCCATGCCCTAAGCGTGCACTTATCCCGCACTGACACACTACCGGAATGTAGTCCACTGGAGGCCAAATTACTAATGGTAGTGCTGGGGAAGAAAGGGGTGTCCCAGATTTACAAGATGTTAATTAACCATGCCCTGGGCAACCTAAACCATATCAGAGATAAATGGGAGGGATGGCTGGGACCTACTGGAGGCGGCAGACTGGATGGATGCGCTATTGGCACCTAGACTACTAGCGGTGTCAGCAGGGTTGTGATTGGTGCAAATGTATTTTTTGTATGGGTCATGCCTTTCTCACGACCGGCTGCACCGGGTGGGCCTCTGCCCCTCTACTCTAGGTCATCGGTGCTCAGAAGAAGCGGCGGACTTCTTTCATATGGTATGGAAATGCCCACGCAGAGGTATACTGGGGTAAGATAAATCGTGAACTGAATGCAGTGATGGGAAGCAACAAATGTCCCCAAAACTGGTACTGTTGGGTGCAATGGAGGAGCTGGAGGGCCCAAGGGCAGACCGTACATTCATGGGAACTGCCCTTTTGCTGGCAAAAAGACATTGCAGCCCACTTGGAACTCAGCTACTGGTCCGTCCTTCCGGAAATGGAGGCATGGAGTTGATTGGTATGCAAGCCAAGTAAAGTCAGTCTATGAGGTGCGGGGATGCCTCCATAAACACATAAAGGTATGGGGGAATTGGCTGAGTTTTCTCCCATGAACGCTTACAGTTGTGAACGCTTACAAATGTGTGCTCTATGCCGAATAATGTTAATATGGAGATGCCATACTGTCAATTTATGCTGTCTTTATGAGGTTGATGTTATGCTGGCAGCACCAGGACCTACCTGTGCATTTCTGTCTGTCTCTCTTTTCCTTTTATCTCCCATTCTTTCCATAAAACCAATAAAAATAATTTAGATTGAAAAAATGAAAATAAACCTGGAGTCCTACTTTGCTACAGTTTTAATGTGCAGAATGGTCTTGGTGGCACCCGCAAAGTTAAAAACCAAATATGTACAACAACAGGACACAGACCTGTGAACTCCACAGTGTTTTTCCATCTCGGTAAAGAAGAGAAGGAAGAAATGGAGCATATGCTCTATAATAATTAAACTGCTAGGCAGACACAGACACACACACATGCTTCCCTTTATCGTTACGCTCCCATGAAAAAGAATTTGGCACAATTTTCAAAGTAAAAGTTTCCCAAGAAGAGAGAAAGAAGTCTTCAAAATGTACACCTTCCACACCAGGCAGAATTAAAATGCTATATTTTTCAGATACCAAATCGCAGAGCCACTGAGTAGCAAATGAGAGGTCTAGAATATAGGCTGAGGCCGTAAAAAAAATTTCCAATCTTAAAAGCTAAAAACATCCAAACCGAGCCCAAAATGGAATGGACTACATGCACAGGCCTTAACAGACCAGGTTTTATTCAAAACTCTAAACACACAACATCGAATTCTTGTTCTTCTATAACACAGTGCTTATATGATTGAACAAAACGAATGGGGCGAATAAAGTATTAATAGGAAAAAACAAGACAAAGAAATATGTGCAATGATGAACAACATGACGTGAACATTTACCTGTTGTCGTCCTTGCTTGAACTAGACACATTCCTGCTGTAAGATTCAAAATCCTCCCAAAATGTGGCTTCATCCATAGCACCATTTTTGTCCTTCTCTGCCCCCTTATCTTGCTTTTCCAAGTCATCAGTTGGCTGCTCCTGAGCACCTAAGTAGTCCCGTGGGTCAAAGAACATATCGTCCTGCATTTTTTCATTAGCTGTCCTCAAAGGAGCCTTGGACCTGCCAGGTGGGTCCTCTACACTGTCTTCCCACCTCCTAATCTTTTTTTTATGTTCTTCCCCTTTCTGCTCTTCCTCTGAAGTCCGCTGTTTTTTCTTATCTATCTGGCTCCCACTCGACTGTTTTCTAATTTTAGGCCTAACCACAAGTTCAGAGGAATCTGATGATGAGGATTTGTCAGTGGTATTTAGGTCATTATAAATTGACAAGGTGTTCCTTCCAGAGGAATCAGGTTTGTTGTTCTGCTGCACTTCACAGTTCAAAGTGATACTGTTCACACTTCTGGGAGAGACATCAGCTTCAGCTGTTGAGCGTCTTCTCTGTAGTGTCCTTTCATTATTCAGTGGTGTCAAATCCATACCAAGTGTGGACTGACTTAGGGGACTTGAGGTAAATGTCTCCAAGTCTTCCATTTGATCCCTATGATTTAAAGAAGGCAGGTATGACTGAAGACCACTCAAAGTCTCCACATCTTTCTCCAGCTCTAACAACATGTGATCAAGAGTTTTCCGTAATTTTCCTTCCTCCTCAGTTAAGGAAAAACAATCCTCTGTAAATTCTCCATCAAATTCTCCTTCACTGCTCTCTGGCTCATAGGAGTCAATATTTACCAAAGTAATCCCATTCGGTCTAGTAGTCTCTGACGTTTGTACATGATAGCCTTGTGAAACCTTTACTCGCTCGTAACTCCTGCTCAACGTCCGCTGGTCTGTTCCAGTCCGTCGGACTGCAGAATACACTGAATCGCTTCTTTTTGTTGGGCTTACCAGACCTCCACAGACAGACGCTTCAGGTTTGACAATTTGTAAACAAGGTCTATTTGTGAATGAGGGATATGGACCAGGAATCACGGGAGAAGAACTTTCAGAGGACCCTGAAAAAAAAGAACATAAGGATTAGCATTACTAAACAAAAGGTATAGTGTTTTTTAAAAGGACCAGAAGTATTGTGAACACTATTTCTGAGACAACGCAGAAACTTCTCCATGAAGTTACACACATTTGAAACAGTGGTGGTTTTCTTTTGCAAACTCACTGCTCTCCTTGAAGGGTTTCTCCATTTACAATAGGAGGTAAGTTAGTAATAAATAATTTAGCAAAAATATAGCCATACTTGACTTGTCCTACATCTAAATAAACATTTCCTGATGATTCATAATATTGAAGTAGTCTATGATGGTCAGCGAAAAACACCTGAAGAACAAGTTACTTACCTTCGGTAACGCCTTTTCTGGTAGATACATTAGCTACCTGTGGATTCCTCACCTAAAGAATTTTCCCCACGCGCCAGCATTCAACGGAAATTTTTCTTCTAGCTCTGCATGTCGACGATGACGTCACAATTGCCCGACTCCCACGCGATGCCGTATGACGTCATCCAGGCAATAAGAGGTCCTAGTCGACGTGCAGACGTCAGTGATCACCATTTTTTACGTGCCTTTGAGGTGAACAGGAGAACATTGACACTACAGATGTGATATGAACACATCAATCAAACTTATATACCAACATTTATTTCCACTAATATGAAACATAACCAATAGAAATAAACAATCCACTGCATACAATCCTACCATACGAAATATATGCATAAATATATATACATATATACGCGTCCTTTTTTTTTATTTTTTAAATATATATATACTTAAACAAATATATACACATATATAAATCATTGCATCAGTATATACATATGTACAACATACAGGTACTCACCCAAGGAAATCTTGTTAAGACCAGCCAGGCAACGGGGAGGCGGGTGGGCACGTGAGGAATCCACAGGTAGCTAATGTATCCACCAGAAAAGGCGTTACCGAAGGTAAGTAACTTGTTCTTCTGATGGCTACAACTACCTGTGGATTCCTCCCCTAAAGAATAGAGTCCCAAAGCAGTACCGCACTCGGTGGTGGGTGCCTGAATGGTCAAACCAAGAAATACTGCAGCACAGAGCGTGCAAAATGGCCATCCCTCCTAACTGCAGAGTCCAAACAATAATGCTTGGCAAAAGTGTGGAGGGATGCCCAAGTTGCCGCCTTGCAGATGTCAACCACAGGAACACCTTTAGCTAAGGCCGATGAAGCCGCCTTAGCCCTGGTGGAATGGGCTCGTAGCCCCACAGGAGGTTCCTTTCTTGCCAAAGAATAACACAATTTGATACAAAGAATGACCCACCTAGAAAGCGTTCTCTTGTGGACAGCTTTGCCTCTCCTCTTCCCCACGTAACCGACAAGGAGCTGATCGTCCTGTCTGAACTCCCTCATCCTGTCGACGAAGAAGCTCAACGCTCTTCTTGGGTCAAGTCGGTGAAGCTTCTCTTCCAAAGGAAGAAAGAGTGATGGACAGTCCTAAATGAAAGGGTGTAACAACCTTCGGTAAGAAAGCCGCCTTGGTCCTTAACACCACTTTGTCCCTGTAAAAGGAAGTATATGGGGGTTCCACACTAAGAGCCTGGAGCTCACTCACTCTTCTAGCAGATGTAATGGCAACCAGAAAACCGTTTTTAAAACCAAAAGCCTCAAGGGACAAGAATGCATCGGTTCAAACGGTGAACCCATAAGAAAGGTCAACACTAAGTTCAGATCCCACCGTGGCATAACGAATGGAGTGGGCGGAAACTTGTTAGTGAGACCCTTAATGAACCTCAAAACAATTGGGGACCTAAACAAGGAGGGTTGGTCTGAAAGGCACAGAAAGGCTGACAGCGCGGATAAATAACCCTTAATAGTGGCAAATGCACAACCCCTCTGTGCCAAGGATAACGCAAACGACAGTATGTCAGATAAGCGGGCACGCAAGGGATCAATTTGATTCTCTCCACACCAAATCACAAATTTAGCCCACCTGCTTGCATTGATAGATTTGGTGGAGTGTCACATGGCCGATAATATAACTTCCACCACCTCAGGTGGGAGAGAAAAAGTACTCAGATTGCAGGCTCTGGAGGTGGGGGTGTTGAACCTGCCCCTGGCGACTGCGAGAGGAGGTCTGCCCTGTAAGGGAGGCAGAGCGGAGGGCACAGAGAGAGTTGGAGGAGGTCCGAATACCACACCCTTCTTGGCCAATCCGGAGCTATTAAGATGACTTGGGCCCGGTCTTGGAGGATCTTACTCAGGACCAGAGGAATCAAGGGTATGGGGGGGAAACGCGTAAAGCAACTGACCCTTCCAGGACATCTGAAACGCGTCCCCCAAAGCTCCTTGCACCGGATACTGGAGGCTGCAGAATGACGGGCAGTGCGCGTTCTCCCGAGTGGCAAACAGATCTATCTGTGGATACCCCCCCACACCTGGAAGACGTAAAGGACCAGGTCTGGATGAAGACGCCACTCGTGATCGGTCGAGATGCGCCGACAGACTGTCCGCACACACGTTCAGAACTCCGGCCAAATGGTTTGCTATCAAGCAAATCCGATGGTCCTGAACCCAGGACCAGAGCCGTAGAGCTTCTCTGCAGAGAAGATACGACTCCACTCCTCCCTGCTTGTTTATATACCACATCGCAGTAGTGTTGTCTGTTAAGACTTGAACCAACCGACCGCGAAAGGAGGAAGGCCTTGAGAGCCAGACGGACCGCCCGCAATTCCAACAGATTGATGTGAAACATCTGTTCCACTGGAGACAAATGACCTTTGACCTCCAGGTCCCCTAGATGAGCATCCCTACCCTAGAGTGGAGGCATCCGTTATCACTGTGGCCACCGGAGGTGGCAGCGAGAACGGCTTTCCTTGGGAAAGGTTGCCGTCCGCAGCCCACCATTGAAGATCCGCTGCAGCATCTCTGGAGATTTTTATCGATTCCTCAAGATCTCTTCTGTGTTGAAACCACTGCCTGTGGATGCACCACTGAAGAGCCCTCATGTTCCAGCGTGCATGAGTGACCAGCAGAATGCAAGAAGCGAACAGATCGAGCAGACGAAGGACCTTGAGGACTGGAACGACCGCTCCATTCTGGAACATTGAAATCAACGCCTGAATGTCCTGAATCTGCTGCGGCGGAGGAAAGGCCCGATTCAATGTTGTGTCCAGTACTGCCCCTATGAACAGGAGGTGCTAAGAGGGCTCCAGGTGAGATTTGGGCACGTTCACCAAAAAGCCCAGATCGAACAACAACTGGGTTGTTGACTGCAGGTGACGCCGCAGGAGCTCCGGAGACTTGGCTTTGATCAACCAATCGTCCAGATAAGGGAATACTGGTATCCCCCTTCTTCTGAGCTCTGCTGCAACCACCGGCATCACCTTTGTGAAGACTCGAGGTGCCGAAGTAAGACCAAACGGAAGGACCGCGAACTGATAGTGTTGCGACCCCCCCACAAACCGGAGCTACTTCCTGTGCGACTTGAGGATCGGGATATGAAAGTAAGCATCCTGCAAGTCGACAGACACCATCCAATCTCCTTCGTTCAACGCCAAAAGAACCTGTGCTAGGGACAGCATTTTGAACTTCTCCTGCTGGAGGAACCAATTCAAAATCCTCACGTCCAGGACTGGCCTCAACTGACCATCCTTTTTGGGGATCAGGAAATATCTTGAATAACAGCCCTGACCCCTCTCCTGATCTGGAACCAGCTTTACTGCACCTTTCGACAAAAGGATTAGCACTTCCTGTTGTAGTAAAAGAAGATGGTCTTCTGAACAGAAGGATGGGCAGAGAGGGATGGGAGGGGGTAACTCCCGAAAGGGAAGAGTATAACCTTTCCCCACAATATCGGTGACCCAGGAGTCCGATGTTATTGACTCCCACATGTGAAGAAATTGAGACAGTCTCCCCCCTACAGGAGATGCATGTAAAGGGAGTGATGGAGGACTAAGGCTGCTTTCCCTGCTGCACCCCTCCGGGGGAAGAGGAAGAGGCAGAGTGCTGCTGGGTGGCCCCTCTAGTACGAACTCTACCCCTGCCCCTGAATGATCTAGAAGGGTGAGCTGTCGAAGGTTGCTGTCCTGCTGCCTGGAATCTCCCTCGAAAGAAGAGCCACGCCCAAATCCCCTAAACGATCTCAAGGAAGTGGAGGTGGATGCTTGCAGTCCCAAGGATCTTGCCGTGGCCCTACTCTCCTTGAACTGCTCCAAGGCAGAGTCAGATTTTGCCCCAAATAGTTAAATCCCCATCAAAGGGCAGGTCGAGTAGGGGTGTCTGCACAGCAGGAGAGAATCCTGAAGACCGTAGCCAGGCATGTCGTCTTGTTGTTATGGACATGCCCATAGCCATGGCCACAGAGTCCGATGTGTCAAGCCCACATTGGATAACCTGGGTCGCGGCCGCCCGAGCGTCCGCCAAAAGGTTAAGCACCTCCTGAGGCAATGCAGTGTGTGTCTTGGCTTCGTCCATGAGAGCATAAATGTACCTTCCCAGGATACAGGTAGCATTTGTTTTCTTGAGGGCCATGCTAGATGAAGAGAACGCCTTCTTAGCAGATTGGTCCATTCTCTTGTGCTCCCTGTCCGCGGGAACCCCTGGAAAAGATCCCAGAGCAGAGCGTGATGAGCATGAAGCCTGCACTACCAAACTCTCCGGAGTCGGGTGTCTGGACAAGAACGCTGGATCTCCAGGAGCCACCCGATACCTCCTCGCCACAGACCTGTTTACTGCTGTCGAAGTCACGGGCTTCTTCCACACCTCCATTATCGGGCCAAAAAGAGCCTCATTAAACGGAAGAAGGAGCCACAGCTGAAGAAGGATGCAAAACCTCAGTGAGAATGTTTGTCTTAACATCCGCAGCTGGAAGAGGAAGGTCAAGAAAATAAACTGCCTTCCTGACCACCGAATGGAAAGAGGCAGCCTCCTCAGTGTACTCCCCCGGAGAAGCCAAGTCCCACTCCAGGGAAGTGTCCAAACCACTAGCCGTTTCCAAGCCTTGCAGGTCTCCCAGTGGTTCCACAATCTCACCCTCCTCCAAGAGCTGCTTCTCATAATCGTGCTCCTCTAGCAGTCTCAGAGCCAACCTCCTGGAGCGGAGCCTGGATTCAATCCTCAGCATCGATAAGGCATCTGCTGACGCCAAAGACCTCGGACAGCGTCGACTATCGGATTCATCCGACGCCGGATCCATCGGTGCAGTAGGCTTCTTTAGAGTAGATGAAAGCTGCAGCGAACTCATCGGCGCCGGGGCAGTAGATGTCGTCAACGTTACAGGTCTTCTAGGTGACGCCACTGGTACCGGCGCCGATCCAGCACTTCCCGAAGGAAGGAAAGGCATGAAGGGCGTCGGTCTGTATGAAGCCGGAACACCCATGTCATAGGCCAATGGACATGAAGGTCCCGAATGACCACCTCCCGGAGCCAGGGTGGCAAAGATGCTGAACATCGCATCAAGAAATGTGGCAGGGTCTGTGCCTGGCACCAGGAACGCCGGATAACCTTGCGGAGCCGGTGCATGAGGCGAAGCCGGCGTCGGCTCGGGCACCTCCGTCTGCGCCGGAGAGACTGTCGGCTCCTGGTGAGGATCGACTTCGAAGACCGACGTCGGAGAAGTAAGAGTCGTCCGAGGCGAATGTGTCACACAGTCGGACTAACTTCCAAGTCGTTCGACGGAGAGCCTTCGGCGACCTCGAGCGGGAACGGTCCTTACTTGACTGGCGCCGTAAATCATGCCGGCGTCGGGAGTCTCGATGTCGCCTGTTAGATTTCGATGACTTGGAAGAAGACTCACGGCGATGATGTTTCTCCTTCTTCTTAGACCTTGCCAGGAACAATTTGGCCTCCCACTCCTTGAGAGCCTTCGGATTCATGCGGTGACATGAACCGCAAGCTTCGACCTCATGGTCAGAGCTCAGACACCACAAACAATTCTCGTGTGGGTCTGTGACCGACATTCGACCTCCGCACTCCCTACAGGGTTTAAAACCCGACTTCCTTGGCTGAGACATTGTTACACACGAAGTGAAATAGTAGCTCCCTGGTAGCCTCAAAGAAAAAAACCTTACTCGAAGGTACGGAAAAAAGGGAACTGACGTCTGCACGTCGACGAGGACCTCTTATTGCCTGGATGATGTCATACGGCGTCACGTGGGAGTCGGGCAATTGTGACGTCATCGTCGACGTGCAGAGCTAGAAGAAAAGTTTCCGTCAAATGCTGGCGCGTGGGGAAAATTATTTGGTGAGGAATCCACAGGTAGTTGTATCCATCAGAACAGTAATGCTAAGCAAGGACTTGGGTCAATGTTAGACTAATGAAGAAAGAGACAGGCCAAGGAACACTGTGAGCAACTGCAGGCACATTAAGCCTTGTTGCAAGCATGAAACATCATAAATTCCTATAATCCCTCACCAAGACTTGTAAATGTATCACATTTTGCCAGGGAGAAGTGTTAACCAGCTCAATGGTGTTACTAAAGTTTAGTGCCGTCAACAATACCAATTGACATTACCCATCTTCTAATTACACTTCATCTGATGATTAAATACCTATAAATCCTATTGTATTTTAGTGGCTGTGCAGTCATGCTTATTGTCACGATTAATGTAGTTGACAGGCTATAATTTTGGTATTTCTCCTTCTGTCAAAATAACGTTTCACACATGCATACCATATTTGATCTTGACATTTCTTTTAAGGGGCACTAGATAAAGCTTTCAGGATCATTTTCAAAGAACTAATAATGTTTTTATCATCCAGGCAGAATTTTTTAGCTGGAGTCCGGGCACTAAGAAGCTGCTTAAGTAAAGGTTCTGAGCCAACATTTCAAGTCTATGAGAGGCATAGCACAGAGTAATGTGTAGAAAATAAATTAAGATTACTCTACTAATTAGGGGCACAGAGCACAATTTTACCAAACATCTAACAGTAGCGATTTCATACTTTAAAAGGAAACATCACTGACAAATGTCCAACAAAATAATTCTGCATACAGGAATGTTTTTGAACTTTTAAAAGTCAGCTAAATATGTATACACATGTATTGTATCTGCACCAAAACCTGGTAAAAATGGGAAGACAAAATTGGTTTCAACAATTCTACAGAAATGAAAAAAAATCTCCGATAATGACACCTCTGCTACACCTGAAAATCCAAAAGCAACATAATTTATAAGTACCGGATGACCCACTTGGGGTGAGCAGTATGAAATTTTAGTGCATAAGAAAAGAAAGAAAAACACCACATGCGCCAGAAGACCAAGACGGGTAATGGGATGCCCTAGGGGTAGATGCTTGTTGCCTGGTTTGTGTTTGTATTGTGGCTGCTCTAATAATGCTAGAAGACTGTGCTATCCATCAACGCCAAAATAGTCTTATGAATTCTCATAACTAACAGACTAGCAAGATTAGAAAATATCAAGATCAATAAAATGATTCTGCTTCTCATACTATTAGATCTATCTGCTATATTTGATGTCCTCGAGCCATCAATCCTCTTAAACAAGTGGTAGTGATGTCAACATATGCAAAGCACTGATTCACATAAATACTTTGCACATTGTGTTACACTAAGCCTGTCTGCCTGTGTCATAGCTACAGGGGGGTGAGCTCAGGTTAATTTAGTGACTTGTGGGGTTCCCTCTGACAGGATAGTGTTATTTCTTGATGAAAGTGACCAGCCATCCTAAATAACGATCCACTTTCTTACAGCAAGATAGAAGGAAAGGATATAAATACTATGAAGGTGAGGGAGCTCAAACGTTTGAGGAATTTTAATATTGTGCAGCCTTAACCACCATCCAACTGCAAGGCACATTAAAGAGTATTAACAATGCATGAAAGCACTTAATGCTTGACAACTTACTTCAGGTTTTCTGGAGCTGAAAAAAAGATAATTTGAATGTAGATACACAAATGCAAAAATGAAAAAGATATTAATTGCAGCCCTATACGCAGAAGAGGTCAATAAGGTATCCGCTGGCACAAAAAGTGAAGAGACCCAAAAAGGGGTTAAAAAAAGAAACTTGCATAAAAGCTGAAAGTCTTGACAATGGAATTCAATGGGTTGACAGACAATTCCAGACGGACCTCATACTAATGGTAGCACGCAAGGATGAACTGAATGCCTGTTCACCCAAACAATAGACAATGTAGGTCAAATGCTGCTACCTGTAAGTGGCACAATGTGCATAGCTTAAAGTGAGTGTTCCAGCTTAAGCTGCAGGACCAATAAGAGAACCAAACAGCAAAAAGTTCCAAACGTGGGCCAAATGTTGCAAGATGGGGCTGTGCATCACCAGACTGTGAAGTACAAGGAAAGCAGGCCAAGATCCAGACTGTTCTGTAGAAAAAGAACTGGCAGGGGGAGCATACTTTCAAAGATTGAGGGCACAATCCTGAGGAAGACGCCTGCATGGTACCAGCATTAAAAGCAACGCTATAAACACAGTTTCCAGCCCTGACACCCAAGAGAGGATTACACACAAGTTGAGAAAGTGAAAGAACCTAGACATAACAATATTAAGGGACACAAAGTTGTAAATGAACGGTATCATGATGTACCCAGACTTAAGGATGGAATGACATCATTACCTACATAAGAGTCAGTGTCGCAACTTGGTCGGCTCAAAGTAATTACTAAAGGGAACATTAACTTGTTTACCCCAAAACACAAAGATAAGACCTTTTTGGAGAATGTAAACTCGGATAAAAAAGTTACGAGCTAATGGTACAGACTCACAAATAGTTTGTCAGACACAAGGAATGGCGATTACTCTTTCAACTAGCAGAAGACATTTCTATAGTAAGCATGGAATAGAAACATTATCGTGCAACATCCAGGGAAGTAAATAGCAAAACAATGAATGCGCTTGTCTTTCTTTCTCATTAAACACATTTAGAAACCATTTGATTTTGCTTGACATCATTGCAAATAAAAATCAAATTTTTCTTTTAGCTAGGGGCAATCATCATTGGCACTTTAAACAAGCACTCGCATAGCCAATAGGTATGGTGTTTTTTAAGCTATTAACTTTTCAAGTGAGATACATAATTGTGAAATTTTTTGATGCAAGCATTTGCTGCCAAAAAAGTCAATTAAAGAAAACTGTCGACACAATGTCTAGCATTGGTTTAGTGTTTCAAGATGGCCATGAAATTTAGAATCAACACGATGGCCTTCATTGAACAGTACTGTACATATTGTATCACTGTTTTGCTGTTCCCAAATCACCGCCATGTTGATTCTAAAAATGGCAGCTATTATGGAATGGTAAAAACAATGATAAATAATGTACAATACCATTCCACGACGGGTGTTTGGTTTAGAAGTAGTGAGTGCCCAGGCTGCAGCCCACTGCACAGAAAATGAGCAGCCTGACAACATTGGCCAGGGAGCTCCTGGGAACCCCCAAGAAAAAAAAAAAGGGGGCAAATTGGTTATCAGTAAAAAGGGTGTTCTCAAAATGAAATGGACATGGGAGCTGCTGAGCACTGGGAAAAGTAACTGAGTGGCCCACCAGACCTGTCACAGAGAATTCATTTTAAGGCAAATGCTCATGTGATGGGGCAAACATGCAGTCACGCACAGGGCAATATAGCCAATGGTTGAATTGGGATGACTCACTGCCCCATGTTGTATGCAGTCTTGTGGGTGGGGACAAAATATAAAGGATCAATCCAATAGCACCAAAGGGCTGTTCCAAAGCGTATGTATGTATGTGTAGGAGTATATATGTGGTGACCAAGCAAGATGGCCGGCTAGATGCACCAGAGCGCTACGCCCCCGTAAGTTATAATTATAGTGCTGAATCCTCTTAAGCGCACACACATCTGACCCTTCTCTGTGTGGGGGGCAGATGCTGTGACATGGCGACAACATGTGGATGCCCTAAAAAACAGTTTTGGGGCCAGGTAGCTGAATCCTGGGTCCTGTGCGCAGCCTAGGAGAGAGAAAGCCTGAGGGCCTTGAGAGGACACGACCGCTGGTGTGAATCCTGAACACCATACCAAGCGCTGGCATTTTTGTCGCTGGCGGTGCATACCTGGGGGGCCTCTGCCGTTCTGCATTATCTGCAATTGTCTCCCCACTCAATCCCGCTGAAGACCACGGGGGGGCATCTAAACTGCAACTGTCAGTCGAGTAAGGCTGATCTCAAGATGGTGGCCTACATGGTGCCGGGCTGTAGCTGTTGATTGCGGCTGTGTCGGGAAGGGCCACAGCAGGTGGCCCACACAGTCCTGCAGAGGAACACCGCCCCTCCCTCCACGGAGGATCAAAAGTGAGCAGAAGGGGATTTCATTACTCTCTCTCTTTCTCCTAAACTTTGCCTGTGAATAACTGGTGTTAACCGAAACTGGTGGAATTACACGTCTCATGTGGTGAACGTATACAAGGTCCCTCAACCACAGTGATGATATATGGGAAGGAATCATAGATCTTGGGTCCCAGGTTGTGCTGCATGCTCCAGTGAGGCATCTCTGATTACTCTAGGTAGTGAACCTGCAATAAATACACACACACATATATATATATATATATATATATATATATATATATATATATATATATATATATATATATATATATATATATATTTAAAAAAAAAAAAAAAAACTCTCCACCCTAACCTGCTAACTCATTGCTCCCGTCATTATCAATCATTATTCTTGGAGGGGGGGGGGGGGGGGGGGGGGGGGGGGGGGAGGAGAGAACCCAGCAGGGAAAATGGCTGGGAACCCCAAGATCTTCCATATGAAAACACAAATACCACAGGCGCCTACTTACTCAAATATTTCCATTGATTAAGGTCGTTCTGACAGGGCCTGAGCTGTTCCAACACTGCCACTGCTCATAGGCCCCTCTAACCTATGCAGGGGACACGTTTGCTTATGGACTTCTAAAAGTTGGAGAGCCTGCAAGAGATACCGCCTGCACCCCTTTCTTGTGCGGGGATTGTCTTCTACCCTTAACTGAGCCCTGGCAGGCCCACGATGGGTGCATCCTGGCTACACACCCTCCGGGTCTTTGTGACACTTTACTCTTGTGTGGAAAAAGATGGTGAAATATAAGGCACAAGGGGGGGGCAGGCAATCACACAGTCCCGGTCTCTCTCCCCTTCCCCCCCAAAGAGATGAGGCAAGACACTCTGATGGACCAGAATCTAGGAAACGCTACCCAGGGCACCACCAAAATCCAGACAACCATCCAGAACTCCTGTGTAGCCCTGGAGACTAAGATGAACTTGATGGCTATGGATATAAACCATCTACAACTAGACCTGATGATCTACAACTAGACCTGATGATCGGGTCACTACTAATGAGAACAAGATCAATATACTACAGCGCAACATCAAAGACCTACAGGCCACGATTGAAGACTTGAAATCTACTGCAAAACAAATGGTACATCATCTCAAAGATGCGATTTCACAGAAATAAACCTGAGCGAGAAGAGGGCCCTGTGGCCGACCTCGTCCCGGAAGATTGGATTACCAATGTGCTTCAACGTAAAAGGCTTTTGATACTTTTCTCTACTGAGCAGGCACATACAGCACTGATGCCACAGCCACAACATGGGCCCCCCTCACCCAACCCAAACCCCCCCCTACACCCTGGATGGAATCCCTATGCCTGGGCCGTGATGGATGCTCGGTGGCGTGGAGGGCCAGCAGCAACGAGGGCCACATCGATCAAGCCAACAGCACAAGGCTTCTGCCAGCCAGACTGGCAGAGGCTGGCGGCAAAGATGAACATCCTAGTCTACCTAGATGGCAGGCTGCAGGCTGAAAATAAACCTCGGGTCACACACAACTTCTTTTCACCCATATGTTTATTACAAGAGACCCAAGACAGTGAACCTTTGGTGGACTAAGCGGACTTTTACTGGCAGCTACGATTTCTTTTTCTATGCCACGGCTGATGGAGTGAGCTCTTGGGGTCAGCTTGGTGGCCATGTCGCTAACAACCCTGCCTGATTCTAGATGGAGATTGTAAGTTATTTGTGTTATATACACACTTTTGCATTGGGCGATATATACACACTGTGGCGGGAGTTACCTGGGGACTGGGCTGAGGTTGACTACTAAGCCCTTCCTTGGTAGGGACTCGTGATCTGTGCCAGTCCTAGTGCCCTGGACTGAAGTTACACTGATTGGTGTACTTGTTACTGTTCCGGTTGGTGTTTAAGGGGTTAGGGTGGGAGACTGGGTCGGATTTTGCTACGTCTTCACTGCTGGTTGTGCCGGAAGGGTCTAGCAGGAACTGTCTGTGGGTTGGACATGGGTTTAGGGATCTACAGTTTTTTTTTACTTGTTTTAGAGACTGCTTAACTGTGGCCATTGCTATTTTTCTATGGGACAAGTCAGCTTTCAGGCAATATAAATCCTGTAAACTATAGCATGTTCTATGCTGTGCGCTGAACTTTGATGGCCATTGTGCATATGATAACTTTTCCACTCCATGAGTACTCAATGTAAACTGCTGTCCTGGAATGTTCAAGGACTAAATAACCCCACAAAGTGGAGTAGGGTGTATGCGTACCGCAGTTGCTACGGGATAGCTGTGGTACGCCTACAAGAGACATGTATGGGGGGGGAGCCCTGCATTAAGTACCTAAGAAGGAGGTGGAGGGGCTCACCTATGCTACATCTTATTCTGGTTATACCCGCGGAGCGCTCTTCAGGGTGGCACCTGGGATCCCATTTAAATATACTTGTGCCACTCTGTCTAATAAATATATACGCACCAAATATAGATGATGGAGCCTTTCTTGTCAAGGCGCTAACCACTGCCCAAATATCCCCCACTGCGAAGGTCATAAAGGCTGGTGATTTTAATTGTGTGCTGGATGGACAAGTTCACCCTCCCCACCCCTTCCCGACCACTGCCGTTAAACACTCTCTTACTACCTTATCTATTATGGATATTTGCTGATATGACACTCGCATGCACTTACATAAGCTTGTTACACACCACCGACAACATTGTACAGATGCCTAGATTATTTCTTTGTGCACTCTAATGCCAATTATAGGGTAGTGAGCACACAATACTTGTGCCGATTTTCTTCCCATCATTCACCAGTACTACTTCCAAACTCCTTGGAGCGTCAGAGGCCCTAATACCTCTTTGGCGCCTTAATACTGACACACTAACTGACAAGGTCTTTAAACGCGTGATTACGGAGGTCCTATCCCATTATTTTACTAATAAATAGGGCAGTACACACAGCAGGGTGACAGAATGGGATTCTATGAAAGTAGTGATCCACTAGGTGTGTCTGACCATTACGGTCGCCATATACCGAACATTGGAGGAAGGCTTGACTCAGAAGTAAAAATAATTGAAGGCACTTGAGCAGGCGTTACTGACTTATCCGGACTGCTTGGGAGCCTGGGATAGTCAACGTCATAAAATATGTGAGGTGTGGTACCAGCTTGAGAAACACACAAGAAACGTGGGAAGATGACCCTGGTATATTGATATAGCATCTATCAAAAGATTCTTAGCCATGTTTTGGCGAAAATGCTACTCCCGTACCTCCCATGCCTCATTCACACCGAACAGGGATTTGATTTGGTTGCCTGGAAGTATGTCTGGCAAGTGCTGGCCAGACTGGGATAAGGGCAAAAATATATAGGCTGGGTACAATTGCTCTATGGGTACAATTGCTCTATAGGTCCTCGAGGGCTTGGGTATGAACAGGCCACTGTGTCAGGCACTACTGAACAACAGCAAGGAACCCGACAGGGATGCCCCAGTCTCTGATGATTTTCGCTACTGCAATGGAACCCCTTGCATGTTGATTGTGACAAGCCCTACATAGATGGCGTGTACAGATAGGCAACACCAAACAATCAATATCGCTGTAAGTGGAGGATGGGATGATTTATCTCCATCAACCTGATATCTCAGTTCCGCTGCTGCTTAATGTTATGCAAGAATTCTGGGAATATTCAGGGCTGAGACTTAATAGTACAAAATACATACTATTCCCACTAGGCCACTTATAGAGCATATCTCCCCAACGGCTTCCTATTGTGGACCTGCCGTGGGCAACGGACAACCTTAAATACCTTGAAATATATGTTGCACATACGGAGCAGCTGACGTTTGACCTGAACTTCGGCAGGGTAATAACTAACTTGTGTTCATCTATCATTTTCTGGAATACTCCAACTGTCCCATATGTGGAACACAACGATAATCAAAATGGTGATTTTGCCTAGTTGTCAGTATCCTCTGCAGGGAGTAAGGTACGAAATACCCCAAAGGGTGTTCCAAGACCTGGACTCTCTCTTGGTGATGTTTCTTTGCGTTGGCAGAAGATGCAAAATATGCCTCAACATACTAAAAAGAGAATGGGGCAAAGGGGGAATGAAATACCTGATCTATAATTGTATTACCTTGGGGCCTAACTGCAACATGCAGTTAACTGGCTAGATAGAGAGCCTAACTTGAAGAGATCACTATTTGAGGACACGCAAGATGGAGTAAAGCTAGGTAGATTGTTGATGCGGTGTTGTGAAATTCTGGATGCCGTCCCATTGGCAAATTATGGATCAGGGCAGTTCATAAGGTGACTGGGCATGTCCCATATGCCCTGATCTAGATGTCTGGACACTGCACCCATTTGCCCAAATTACAACTTATATGTTGGTCAATAAGTGGCAGGAGTGAGCGTGTCTAATGGTGTTGGACATTTACTTGGGGGGAAGTTTTATTACTATACAGGAGGCAATCGCTACATTTGGACAGGGGAATGGAAAATTCCTCCAATATGCAAAAAGAACGAGTTACTTACCTTTGGTAACGACTTTTCTGGTGGATACATTAGCTACCTGTGGATTCCTCACCTAATGAATACTCCCATGGCGCCAGCATTCGACGGAAATCTTCTTCCTAGTCTCTGCACGCCGACGAGGACGTCACTCTAGCCCACGCGACGCCGTCTGACGTCATACAGGCAATAAGAGGTCCTCGACGACGTGCAGACGTCAGTACCAACATTTTTTACGTGCATGAGAACAACAACCCAATGCAATGAAAGAGCAAGGCAACATCCCATAACATTGTAAAATACACAACATTGCAATAAAATGGCTGTAAATTTAATATAACTCTCTTTTTTTTTTTTTTTAAACAAATAAATGCAAATCATGTATATACACAAGATATATACATATAAATATACACAAGTATCCATATATACAACATCTATTGCAACCTTGAATACCAAGAGGAGCGCACTCAAGGATTACTTGGTAAGACCAGAAAGGCAACGGGGAGGCGGGTGGGACCGTGAGGAATCCACAGGTAGCTAATGTATCCACCAGAAAAGTCGTTACCGAAGGTAAGTAACTCGTTCTTCTGATGGATACAACTACCTGTGGATTCCTCACCTAATGAATAGAGTCCCAAAGCAGTACCACTCCCGGTGGAGGGTGCCTGTATGGTCAAACCAAGAAATCCTGCAGCACTGACCGTGCAAAATGGCCGTCCCTTCTGACCTCAGAGTCCAAACAGTATTGTTTCGCAAAAGTGTGAAGGGACGACCAAGTTGCGGCCTTGCAGATGTCGACCACAGGAACACCTCTGGCCAAGGCCGTAGTGGCCGACTTAGCTCTGGTGGAATGAGCTCTAATGCCATCAGGAGGATCCTTCTTTGCCAAAAAGTAACAGATTTTAATGCAAAGAACAACCCACCTGGAGAGTGTTCTCTTGTGGACTGCCTTTCCTCTCCTCTTGTCCACGTATCCGATGAACAGCTGATCCTCCAGCCTGCAATCCTTCGTTCTATCAATGAAGAAGCTCAACGCTCTCTTTGGGTCCAATCGATGTAGTCTCTCTTCCTCCTTTGAAGGATGAGGCGGAGGATAGAACGTGGACAAAGTAATTGTCTGGGCCAAATGGAAGGGTGAAACAACCTTCAGGAGGAAAGCAGCCTTGGTCCTCAACACCACCTTATCCCCATAAAAAGTTGTATAAGGGGGTTTTACCGATAAGGCCTGCAACTCACTCACTCTCCTTGCAGATGTTATAGCCACCAGGAAGACTGTTTTAATAACCAAATACCTTAATGGGCAAGAATGCATAGGCTCAAAAGGGGACCCCATAAGGAAAGTGAGGACCAAGGACAAATCCCATTGAGGCATCACGAATGGTTTTGGAGGATATTTATTTAGAAGACCTTTCAAGAATCTGAGAACAATAGGGGATTTAAATAACGATGGTTGATCTGGAAGACAAATGAAGGCTGACAGGGCAGACAAATAACCTTTAATGGTAGCCACTGCACAACCTTTCTGCGCTAGAGACAGAGCAAAAGACAAAACATCTGACAGATGAGCATGTAAGGGATCAATCTGTCTCTCTCCACACCAGATAACAAATTTAGACCACCTATTAGCGTAGATAGATTTAGTGGAGTGTCGCCTGGCCGCTAATATAACATCCACTACATCAGGCGGGAGAGAGAAGGAACTCAGGTTGCCCCGTTCAATCTCCAGGCATGTAGGTGTAGACTCTGGAGGTTGGGGTGTAAAACCTGCCCCTGCGACTGTGAGAGGAGGTCTGCCCTGAGAGGGAGACGGAGCGGAGGGCACAGCGAGAGTTGAAGAAGGTTGGAGTACCACACCCTCCTTGGCCAATCCGGAGCTATTAAGATGACTTGAGCCCGGTCTTGGCGAATCTTCCTCAACACTCGAGGAATCAAGGGTATGGGGGGAAACGCGTAAAGCAACTGGTCGCACCAGGTTATCAGAAACGCGTCCCTCAATGCTCCCTGCACCGGATACTGGAGGCTGCAGAATAATGGACAATGCGCGTTCTCCCGAGTGGCAAACAGATCTATCCGAGGAAACCCCCACATCTGGAAGATTAAACGGACTTGGTCTGGATGGAGACGCCACTCGTGGTCGGCCGAGAATTGGCGACTGAGACTGTCCGCACGTACATTCAAGACCCCGGCCAGATGATTTGCTACCAAGCAAATCTGATGGTCCTTTGCCCAGGACCATAGTCGAAGAGCTTCTCTGCAGAGAAGGTACGACCCTACTCCTCCCTGTTTGTTTATGTACCACATCGTGGTAGTATTGTCCGTCAGGACCTGTACCGACTGACCACGAAGGGAAGGGAGGAAGGCCTTGAGAGCCAGACGTACAGCCCATAACTCTAACAGACTGATATGAAACCTCTGTTCCTCTGGAGACCAAAGTCCTTTGATCTCCAGATCCCCCATCCCTTGTGAAAGATTGTTGCTCGCAATCCACCACTTCAAGTCCACAGCAGCATCTCTGGAGATCTTGACCACACCTTCTAGATCTCCCTTGTGTTGAGACCACTGCCTTCGGAGGCACCACTGAAGAGCCCTCATGTGCCAGCGAGCAAGCGTGACCAACAGTATGCAGGAGGCAAACAGACCGAGCAGACGAAGGACCTTGAGGACTGGAACTACCGCTCCATTTCGAAACATTGGAACCAATTCCTGAATATCTTGAACCCGCTGAGGCGGAGGAAAGGCTCGATTCAATGTTGTATCCAGTACTGCCCCTATGAACAGGAGGCGCTGAGAGGGCTCCAGGTGAGATTTGGGCACGTTCACCGAAAAGCCCAGGTCGAACAACAACTGGGTTGTGGACTGCAGATGATACGACACAAGCTCCGGGGACTTGGCTTTGATCAACCAGTCGTCCAAGTAAGGGAATACTGCTATCCCCTTCCTTCTGAGCTCTGCTGCAACCACTGACATCACCTTCGTGAAGACTCGAGGTGCTGAAGTAAGACCAAACGGGAGGACCGCAAACTGATAGTGCTGCGACCCTACCACAAACCGGAGATACTTCCTGTGCGACTTGAGTATCGGGATATGAAAATAAGCATCCTGCAAGTCGACAGACACCATCCAATCTTCTTTGTTCAACGCCAAAAGCACCTGTGCTAGGGTCAGCATCTTGAACTTTTCCTGATTGAGGAACCAATTCAAGATCCTCAGATCCAGGATCGGTCTCAACCGACCATCTTTCTTGGGAATCAGGAAGTACCTTGAGTAACAACCTTGACCCCTTTCCTGCTCTGGAACCAACTCCACTGCGCCCTTTGAAAGGAGGACTTGAACCTCCTGTTCTAGCAACAGGAGGTGTTCTTCTGAACAATAAGATGGGCGGGGCGGGAGGGGGGGCGGAAACTCCCGAAAGGGAAGGGTGTAGCCTTTCTCCACAATACTGATAACCCAAGTGTCCGTTGTAATAGTCTCCCACTTGTGGAGAAAATGCCGTAATCTTCCCCCCACAGGAGAGGAGTGAGTGGGAAATGGTGGAAGCCTAAGGCTGCTTTCCCTGCTGCAACCCTCGAGAGGACGAGGAAGAGGCAGAGTGCTGTTGAGGGGCTCCTCTGGTGCGGGCCCTACCTCTCCCTCTAAATGATCTATAGGGGTGGGACGAGGCGGTTGCTGGAACCTCCCCTGAAAGGAAGAGGAGGAAGAGCCACGCCCAAATCCACGAAACCTCCTGAAATATCTGGAAAAGGCAGAGGAAGAAGGAGCTTGCAGCCCTAACGATTTGGCTGTGGCCCTGCTCTCCTTAAATCGCTCCAAGGCCAAATCTGCCTTTGCTCCAAACAGTTTGTCTCCATCAAACGGGAGGTCTAATAGGGTCGACTGTACATCCGCAGAAAACCCTGAATTACGGAGCCAGGCCTGTCTCCTTGCCACCACAGCCGTGCCCATCGCCCTAGCCACCGAGTCGGTCGTGTCCAGTCCAGACTGGATAATCTGGGTTGCGGCAGCCTGGGCGTCTGAGACAAAATCCAAGAGTCCCTGGGGAAGCTCCGTAAAAGAAGATGAAATATCATCCATAAGAGCATGGACATATCTCCCCAGAATGCAAGTTGCGTTGGTGGCCTTCAACGCCAAACTGCAAAAAGAAAATATCTTCTTGGATTGCGCATCCAGTTTTTTGGAGTCCCTGTCTCCTGGCACCGTCGGGAAGGATCCAGGCGCTGATTTTGAAGCACAGGAGGCTTGTACCACCAAGCTCTCCGGCGTAGGGTGTCTTGAAAGAAAGCCAGGGTCAGATGGTGCAGTCCGATATCTCCTGGCCACAGCCCTATGAACTGCCGAGGAAGATACATGCTTCTTCCACACCTCCAACACCGGATCAAGCAAAGCCTCATTAAACGGCAAGAGAGGCTCCGCTGCAGCAGAGGCCGGATGCAGCACCTCCGTCAATAAATTTTGCTTCGCCTCTGCCACCGGCAAAGGCAGGCCCAGAAAATTAGCCACCTTCCTCACCACCGCGTGAAAGGAAGCAGCCTCCTCCGTATACTCCCCTGGAGATGAAAGGTCCCACTCAGGGGAAGTATCCAGCCCACTGGCCGTATCCAGACCATGCAGTCCATTACCGGAGTCCTCAACCTCTCCTTCCTCCAGGACTCGCTGGTACTCCTGCTCTTCCAACAGACGGAGAGCACGCCTCCTTGAATGTAGTCTCTGCTCAATGCGCGGAGTCGACATGGCCTCAGCCGAAGATCGGCGACGATCTCCAGAAGCATCCGACGCCGCAGACAGCTTCGGCGCCGATGAAGGAGCAGGACAAAGGGATCTTGGAGCCGATGGACCCACCGGAGTCACAGGACGAAATCCCGACGTCGACGGGATGGAAACATCCGGAGCCAATCCCTCTGAAGCCACCGGAGCGGCCACCGGAGCGGCCACCGGCGCCGAGCCCACATTCCCAAAAGGGAGAAAGGGCATAAAGGGTGCCGGCCGAAGAGGCGCAGGATCACCCAATGAAAAGGCCAAAGGCCCCGAAGGACCAGCCGGAGCACCTCCTGGAGCCATCTGCTGAAAGATGGTATACATCGCATTCAGAAATGCGGTACTATCGGCTCCAGGGGCTGGAAAAGCCGGATACTGGGGTGCCTGGATCGAAGGTGGCCTCGACGTCCACGACGCCGGAGACATCCCAAGAGGCTGCATCACCTCAACCACAGACGCTTGTCCAGGCGAAGTCGGTGACGCCGGAGAGGGCAACGGCATCGATGGATGCGGCGTGACCGTGGGACTGACCTCCCAAGTCCTCCGACGTCGAGCCGAAGGCGACCTCGAACGAGTCTCCTTGCTTGAATGACGCCGTGAATCTCTACGGCGACGGGAGTCTCGATGACGCCGATGAGACCTTGGCGAGGAAGACTTCCTGTGATGTTTTTCCTTTCTCTTCGACTTCGCCAGGAATAATTTAGCCTCACGTTCCTTGAGGGCCTTCGGATTCATGTGCTGACATGAATCGCAAGTCACAACGTCGTGATCGGAGCTCAAGCACCAGAGACAGTCGGAGTGAGGATCCGTAACGGACATCTTGCCCCCACACTCTCGACAGGGCTTGAAACCCGACTTTCTCTGAGACATTGTTACCGCAGAGAAGAACTACGCAGCAGAAAACACACTGTAACCACTAAAGTAACAGTAGCTCCCTCGAAGATAACCGTTTCGAATGCACAGAAAAAAGGGAACTGACGTCTGCACGTCGTCGAGGACCTCTTATTGCTTGTATGACGTCAGACGGCGTCGCGTGGGCTAGAGTGACGTCCTCGTCGACGTGCAGAGACTAGGAAGAAGATTTCCGTCGAATGCTGGCGCCATGGGAGTATTCATTAGGTGAGGAATCCACAGGTAGTTGTATCCATCAGAAACAGTGGCTACTGCTTGATGGTTGTGGCCATCGTTCCCGGACGCACCTGAATCCCTACGCACAATGACAACCCTACTAAACATAGTGGGTGGGCGTTGGCTAAAACACATCTGTACAGAGCTCTACGGGCAGACAAACGTAGAGTTCCACTACGACTGGAAGAGACTTGGCAACCTCTCTGCAACAAGCCCATCACCCCAAAAGATTGGTGCAAAATGCACACTGGGGTCTGTAAGGAGTTTACCTGTACGCGGTTCAAACAAATATAACATAACTGTGCCTATGGTTTACCTCTCCCCTTAAAGATTTCATACCATTTACCCAGAGAGGGACCCCTGCTGTGGCGCTGCCCAGATGAATTTTATACATGTGCTTTGGCACTGCATACTGATAGCCCCATTCTGGGAGGCCGTACTTTCTCACGTACGGCACGCCAACGGATGGGAAATACCAAGGCAGATTACCTGATGCCTGCTGGGTCTGCTACCTGACAATCCAAAGAGAGACTTGAGCAGACGATACGCCTTGCTGTGGCTCACAATGGCAGACAACGCTTTGCAGTACTACAATGGCTTAGCCCCCGACAATTGACGACTGGAAAAAAAAAAAAGATGTAATTGAGTGGGCTGGGGCGGGAGAGGCTCACATGAGGAGAACGTGTTGAGACAGAAGGGCAGCTGAAGCCTTGCTGGTCTGGGGTATAACTGCACAGGCCTTTCCCCCTATTTAGAAGTGGCCTCTTCTGGAACTGAGGGTGACAGGAAGTTCCCAGACCACACTCCCCTGGTGGACCAAGTAAATATATTTGGCCATGACTGACGCAGAACATACTCCTACTGTGAATGTTCCTGGGTGTTGTTGAAACGGACAACATGCTTGATGGTAGAGGGCACGCATAGAGAAGCGTACTGTATATAAGTATATATAGCGAAAACCTGTCACTTTGCATCTGTGACCATCAGGGATATCCTTGAACTGTTTTATCCCTTGCTCTGATATCTACTTACGAAGATGATCGTAACCAGTATGGGTAAACAAATATATGAAGTTCTTGTAATGTATTATGTTGCTTCATTCAAATGCTAAGAAAAATTATATTATATATATATATATATATATGTATATATTACTAATGATGAGCACATCTAAATATGGCATACAGCAAGATCTCCTTTAATATTCCTTATGCTTCAGTTGTTTCCGTCTTGCGCAAACAGTATAATAACTTGAAACTGCATTCTCTTATAGTATGTCAAGTGCAGACAGTCATCAAACTTAGAAGATTACAAGTGGAAAAGAGGGCATTCTGCTTTTTGCTCCTACTAAAGGCTTCAGATTTAATGTTGGAAGTCTCTTATTTTATACCAGTCGTCACGCTGGAGGAGGAGCAGAAGTCATTGAAGTTTGCAACTAAGTACCACAAGTTTAAAGAAAATCAAGACATGTGGATATAAAAACATTTCTAAGCACTAACTGTACTTATCAATAAAAGGCCACATCTAGGGGTAGGCTGATTTAACGACAGAGCGATACCATGCAGTTTTGATAAGGTAATTTTAAAACTCAAGGCTCTTTTTATTACCTCCCCTTCATGCCAGCAAATGTGTTTGATTGTAAGAATCCATCTTTTTTTTCCATTTGTCTGTTTCTCTATGTAAAGACTGTTGTGCCTTTTGATCTGTGTTTGCCTCTCTAGTACTTTTAAAAGCCTGTTTTCTTACTGCTTAATGATTGCAGACTTGTCTTGAATGGGTTCTCACGTTTGTTCATCTTTTGTAGGAAGGACCTTGTGCAATAACAGCTATCCAAGACACAGACCGAGGAAAAGCCATTAAGATATATTTCATATTTCTGAAGGGCTCTCCAAGTCCCATCTCAACTCTTATCCTATACAAACTTTACAGAGGTGTTCGAGATATTCTGATATAGAGGAGACCTATTAAAAAGCAGAGAAAACAATATACCCATGGCACAAACCAGGACTCAAGTAAAAATGGGCTGTCTAGCTAAATAAGATCAACCAAACAGTTATTCAAGCTGTAATGGTTACTGAAGTCACCAGGAATCAGCCCGTGCAGTCCACTTACAGGGATGTTAAAATGCGGCATCTGCTATTTTGAATTCTGCATAAAGGCAATGTCATTATATTATAGCCCGCCGTAGCGGACTACACCGGCCATTAAAGACCTGCTCCAGCGTCAAGGGAGAGGGACTTTAATGACGGTATAGCCCAGCTACAAATGGCTATAAGGCTATAGCAGTGAATTTATGCAGAATTGCTATTAAAAGTGCTAAAGATGTAAAAACAAAAATCACGTAATACGTTTTAAAACAGTTAGCTGTGAGCTGCAAATAGCTGAGAACATTTATTGGCCAAAACCCTGTACGAAAAACATAACCACTTACTTTCATTTTAACCTTCGGAAGAATACTTCCTGCACATTATCTGCATGCTGAATACAATGCGCATTTAGGCACAAAGCCTAGTAGGTAGGGTATAGTCTTCGTTGTGAAGCAATGAGAGAAAAAAATCCTTCTATTTAAAGGCCTGACCTCAAATACTCTGTCCGACACATTAGAGTACAATCAACATGGAAATGTTGTGAAAACAGGAAATAAAGAGCTGTTAGTCTGCCCTCGAATATCTGCACAGCACTGCGAAACACTATTTAGTTGGGAAATGCGGAAGCCATAAAACAGTCCCACAGCGAGTACTTAAATAAGGTATCCAGGGTTTCGCCACACTCCTGCACACCAAGGTGACAGCAACCGGAAACGTTTATGTCACAACTACTCTAAAAGTCTCCAAGACAGATGAGCAGGGAGGAAGGGATAACTGCTATAAGGGTAAATGATGTCAGAGTAAAGTGTAAATCTTGAAAAACTTTACCAGCAGGTTACTCCATGACCCCGAAAAATGTTAACTTTTGAAATCTGAAAATATTAAGCATTAGATTAGGTAAAAAAAGGCATTTGTCTCTATAATAAGCATTGGTTTGAATGTTAATTGTAAAATAACAGTTGGATGTTAGAAAAGGATAGTTAGAATAGAGTGATGCGCCTGTCTAATTACTTTGGTCTCTACACCAACAGGTGAAATCTATTTCAGAAGCCCATGGGCCAGATTAAATCAACTAATCAAATTGTCGATATTCACATCTGAATTGAAAACATTAGTGCTGCCACAACAAGTTAAGTAGCAACTACGAATCCAAGCTTTTACATGAGCAATATGCACGCTCATACCTCTCACACTACACCACAAGTTACGCAAAATGGGTTCATCAAGGACATGAAAAAGTCCATATTAACTTGTCTAATTTGTACACAGCCCTCAAAACAACTGCTTTGTAAATTTTACAACCAAACCTCTTCAAATGTTTTAATGTCTTCACTGCGAGGCAAATGCAATAAAGAAAGCCAAACGCTCCATAAACTGCATATAGTTTCTGAAACGGGAAGGCTGGTTGGGGGCGTAAGGAGAGTGAGAGAGAAAGAAGAGTCTCAGTCTCAGTCTCAGTCTCAGTCTCAGTCTCAGTCTCCCTCCCTCCCTCCCTCCCTCCCTCCCTCCCTCCCTCCCTCCCTCCCTCCCTCCCTCCCTCCCTCCCTCCCTCCCTCCCTCTCTCTCTCTCTCTCTCTCTCTCTCTCTCTCTCTCTCTCTCTCTCTCTCTCTCTCTCTCTCTCTCTCTCTCTCTCTCTCTCTCTCTCTCTCTCTCTCTCTCTCTCTCTCTCTCTCTCTCTCTCTCTCTCTCTCTCTCTCTCTCTCTCTCTCCTCTCTCTCTCTCTCTCCTCTCTCTCTCTCTCTCCTCTCTCTCTCTCTCTCTCTCTCTCTCTCTCTCTCCTCTCTCTCTCTCTCTCTCTCTCTCTCTCTCATGTCATGTCATGTCATGTGAGATGTTTCCAGACTGTAACGAATCACTCTGGTCATAAGATGTCCTCAGGCAAAAAGCAAAAGGTTAAACATAGGTGCTAAATAAATCCACAACATATGATGAACATCATATTTGTGGTATTTTATGATGCAACACAGCATCCAGATTTAATGTAAAAGGTTTAGCCAATTTCACTCCTCAAGTTAGTTCCAATCTTTATGCCAATCAACAGCAAGCATATAAGTAAACCTTGTAATCAATATCTGTCTGTGGGCAACTTGTCTTTATACTAAGTAGCAGTTGCTGGCATTTAGTTTTATTTCAAGACCACTGCCTCACTGCTGTTGCATTTCCCATGCCTCATCGATTATTATCACCAACTGAGCGTCAACTGTGAGTCTCCCAATCTGACGCTTCTCCTTTTAATTTTTTTTTTAACCAACTAGCGTGAAATTAAATTTGATAGATCACATTAAGGTACGTAATTATATGGCACACACATAGGGGGTTATCCTTTTGAACATCATCAAGTTCAAGTCCTTCACATTCTCTGCTCTGCGGGCTCGATGTCCTCTCTGAATTGGCCAAAGAAGGTCGAAAGCTGACATAGGCATGTCTTCTTCCATACCTGCGCCCAGTAATGGTCTGGTAACCTCCTGCTGGTTTGGGCCAGGCCGGCTTGCCCGCTTCCTGACCCATGGCTGAGGAGAGAGAGAGAGAAAAAAAAGGAGGATCAGATGAAAAATGTACAGTAATTCAAAAGAAACACGCATTAACAAATGAAATAGGTTTGACATTGCAAAGACTGATTTTTTTTTTTTTTTTATTGTATTTTTTTTTCTCCCACAAACATATGTAATAAGCCTCAAAGTGAAAAAAAAATTGGAAACTGCTGCTGGTTAAATGTGTCAGCAAGATGAGCAAAAGAACAATGGATTTAACCCAGACCTGTGATTTAGGGGGGGGGGGGGGGAGTGGGGGGGGGAGTGTTTGAAAAGTTTCAGCACCCCGTCCATCATCCTTTTGTGTTGCTAAAGTCACCATAAGTTGGCCAGGGAATGCCAGACATGGGTCCCCTGCTCGCTGTGCCACTGGATTCAAGCTAGCCTGGCTGATGAGGAGGGATACCCCGAAACCAGTCACAGCATACTTGTTTCTGGTCCAGAGAGGGCCTGGCCTTGCCGCGCTGGGCTATTTCCATGGGGAACAGGGCCAAGACTGATTTGCATAAGACAGGGTCCAAACTGGGGGCCTGGCAAGCAAAAGAATAATGGATTTAACCCAGATCTGTGAGTGGGGGGTAGAGAGTTTGAAAAGTTTCAGCACTTCATCTGTCATCCTTTTGTGTTGCTGAGGGTGGTGGAAGTCCCACTCAGGCAACAACCACAATCCTGGTCAGGGTAAACCACAAAAGGCACTAAATTAACCAGTCCTTAACGTTTTGGTAGCTTGGCTCAAATGTAGTCAACCTAAACTCAGAGACAATGCGGAGAGTACTTATGCAGTACACAAACAGTAATAATGAAGGGAAAAACACAAGAAAAATCCAACACCAATTTAGAAAATAAAGTAAAATTTAATTAACAACATACCAGAATGACAACAATCCAATCAGCTGAACCAGAGAAATTAATGTGTAAAGTTGTTAGTAAAAATAGTGCCTAAAAGCACAAAGTGCCACTCACAGTCATCTGTTCATGCTAGACTGGGCTGAAGTCACAAGTTCAGCCAACCACGATGTAGAATGAATCAGATACAGGGAACAGGTCAGTCCTAGTTAAAAGTTACCTTCTGCCCCCATTGTGTAGAGTTCTGTTCTCGCTGGAGGCCGCGAGGAGCAAGGAAGGTATTGTTGATGGACAGTCAGTGCTGGAGTGTCACGCCGGCAGTCACCATGGAAGGTCACTGCTGCAGCACAAAGTTTAACTCTTGCACTGCCGGTTGCCACAGACTGTAGTTCTCGGTGCGAAGAGCAGGCTTCACTGGAGCTTCATGTTGGCGGTCTTTGCAGGCCTTGGTGGTAACAGGACCATTTGCAGTCACAAGGAGCCCAAACATTTCTTTTAGGAGGAGTACACTTTCAGTGAGCCAAAGGTCTGAGCCCAGGTTAGGCACCTCTTAGGGATCAGGGATTCACTCAAGCAGAGGCCAGCTGGGATCATGCAGGTCCAGTTGCTGGTCCAGTTGTGGCAGGTAAGCTGGGCAGTTGCAGAAAGGACTGAGGCTTGTTGTGTCCTGTAGCTCAGGGTCAGAAACTTACCCTTGGAGTCACTTTGATTAGCCTGGGATGAAGGCAAGCAGGACCAGTCTTCCTTCTCAAACAGCAGAGCAGTCATTCAAGCAGCAGGGCAGTCCTTCTCCTCTAACTTCCAAAGGTCTAGGAGTGTTCTGATGACTGGCTCTTGAGCTCCAATTTTATACTTTGTGCCAGCTTATGAGTAGAGGTGTAGTGTGGTCATTTTTATGTATTCTTTGCGCGTTTGCTTCAGGCGTTAGGCCTTTGTGCACTTTGCCCGGGATGTATTTTATTCCTTTGCTTGCAGCATAGAGCTTCTGTGCACTTTGCTCTAAATGCATTTTATTCAGCTTTGTGCTGTTATTTTTCAAATAGCCAGTTCTACGGTCTTGTTTTATTTTTTATATCACACTGTTTAGCCTACTTCAGCACTGGAGTTCTCAATAATACATTCTTGCTCACTCTGGGCTCCAGTCAAGGATACAGTCTGGTACATTGCCGATAGATGTGGTAGGGGTTTAGTCTTTGGATACATTCTTGCGTAGGGACGTTTTGTGATCACACTGACATGTTAGTTATAAAAACACTTCCTTGTCCTAATACACGCAAGAGGGAGATTCCGACCAGGGAACCACAACTACAGGGAGTGCAGAATTATTAGGCAAGTTGTATTTTTGAGGATTAATTTTATTATTGAACAACAACCATGTTCTCAATGAACCCAAAAAACTCATTAATATCAAAGCTGAATATTTTTGGAAGTAGTTTTTAGTTTGTTTTTAGTTTTAGCTATGTTAGGGGGACATCTGTGTGTGCAGGTGACTATTACTGTGCATAATTATTAGGCAACTTAACAAAAAAAAAATATATACCCATTTCAATTATTTATTATTACCAGTGAAACCAATATAACATCTCAACATTCACAAATATACATTTCTGACATTCAAAAACAAAACAAAAAGAAATCAGTGACCAATATAGCCACCTTTCTTTGCAAGGACACTCAAAAGCCTGCCATCCATGGATTCTGTCAGTGTTTTGATCTGTTCACCATCAACATTGCGTGCAGCAGCAACCACAGCCTCCCAGACACTGTTCAGAGAGGTGTACTGTTTTCCCTCCTTGTAAATCTCACATTTGATGATGGACCACAGGTTCTCAATGGGGTTCAGATCAGGTGAACAAGGAGGCCATGTCATTAGATTTCCTTCTTTTATACCCTTTCTTGCCAGCCACGCTGTGGAGTACTTGGACACGTGTGATGGAGCATTGTCCTGCATGAAAATCATGTTTTTCTTGAAGGATGCAGACTTCTTCCTGTACCACTGCTTGAAGAAGGTGTCTTCCAGGAACTGGCAGTAGGACTGGGAGTTGAGCTTGACTCCATCCTCAACCCGAAAAGGCCCCACAAGCTCATCTTTGATGATACCAGCCCAAACCAGTACTCCACCTCCACCTTGCTGGCGTCTGAGTCGGACTGGAGCTCTCTGCCCTTTACCAATCCAGCCACGGGCCCATCCATCTGGCCCATCAAGACTCACTCTCATTTCATCAGTCCATAAAACCTTAGGAAAATCAGTCTTGAGATATGTATTGGCCCAGTCTTGACGTTTCAGCTTGTGTGTCTTGTTCAGTGGTGGTCGTCTTTCAGCCTTTCTTACCTTGGCCATGTCTCTGAGTATTGCACACCTTGTGCTTTTGGGCACTCCAGTGATGTTGCAGCTCTGAAATATGGCCAAACTGGTGGCAAGTGGCATCGTGGCAGCTGCACGCTTGACTTTTCTCAGTTCATGGGCAGTTATTTTGCGCCTTGGTTTTTCCACACGCTTCTTGCGACCCTGTTGACTATTTTGAATGAAACGCTTGATTGTTCGATGATCACGCTTCAGAAGCTTTGCAATTTTAAGAGTGCTGCATCCCTCTGCAAGATATCTCACTATTTTTGACTTTTCGGAGCCTGTCAAGTCCTTCTTTTGACCCATTTTGCCAAAGGAAAGGAAGTTGCCTAATAATTATGCACACCTGATATAGGGTGTTGATGTCATTAGACCACACCCCTTCTCATTACAGAGATGCACATCACCTAATATGCTTAATTGGTAGTAGGCTTTCGAGCCTATACAGCTTGGAGTAAGACAACATGCATAAAGAGGATGATGTGGTCAAAATACTCATTTGCCTAATAATTCTGCACTCCCTGTAGATGCTGACTGCCCTGTTGCAGATGCTGAACCAGATCACAGGCCTTTGCTCAGGTATGAGGGTTAATGGCTTCCCGGGGAATCTGAAAGGCAAGTTAGTAGCTTAACATGCTGTGTTAGAAATGTAACTTATTGAGAGAGAATAGAATCTATTAACACCATGATAGCTTTGTTTTTATGTTTCACTCTCATCGTGACTATTTCAATCCTACTGTGTTTTATGGTTCTGGTTATTGCGGCTCACGCCTTATCTAAACTGCAGTCGTTTTATTAAAAACTATCTATAAAACTTAAACTGCCTTTGTCATTTGTATATGAGATCATACTGTAAATGAGGGAGCTGGTTGGGACCTGAGTGACCACGACTTCCCTGAGCAGTTCTAAAGATGTCATGCGCTCGGCTGCCCAATCATCTCTCCCCCTTGGTAGAGATGAGGCACTGCTAGTTAGCCGGAGCAAAACCGGATTTAAGGTGACAGAGGTCCTTCCAAGTGGGTAAGACTCAGTCCCCCACACCAGGAACAACCCTGCTACCTAGAAATCCAGTAGTCTCATTTAGGATAATGAGAGCCCACGCAACATGGCGCCGCCAACGATTGGTCTGGCTCTAATTTTCGGGTCCGGTTGACTCTCTCGGTCTCATATATATATTGACTCCTCGGTTCTGTTAACGGAGACGTCCGTGGCGCTGAGGATTCCGCCACAACAATATAGGTAGATCCTATTATTTTGTGGTCGGTTGTTCAAGATTGAACTCTGAAAGGAGAACCCCGATATTGGTGTGCCTTCTCTGAACTGACGCTGTTTTCATAATGGCGAATCCCCACGTAATGAACATAGCAGTTAATATGCGACATCCGCTCACGGTACATTTGTTAGCACATGGTCTAACTAACCAGGGGGGTCCAGTCACGTTTGTGGTGGACGCCCATGCAGCCTATAGAACAGAACTTTTTTATTCCTGGGTCATATTTCCAGCAGTTGATGGGCATTCAAACACATTTCACGATTACACTCTAGCGAATGTCCCTGGACAATACAGGGCATATGCATATTTAGAGATACCCCTCTCTTATCAAGAACATAATAATTGGCTTAATGGCGCCCTACCCCACACCATAGCATCAGTTAGGCTAGGTCCACTAAGTAACGATGGTCCTACCTGGCCTTTATTGGCTACATATACACCACATCCAGCGGTTGCGAATTTGACAGTGGCTGAAGTTCGTGGTTTATATACAGAATTAACGGCTACATATAGACGTTTAGTACAATTTGTGATGCAAACACTCAACACAAACCCAGAGCGTGCTGCTCCGGCACAACCACATGCAGTGGTTCCGGGTATTAATCCGGCCACTGTACATTCAGTTATGGGTAAAGTGCCGGCTAAACAAGAGGAGACTCCATTTTGGCTGGGGCAAAAAATTAGTACGCTGGAAGCAGTATTTCCCCATACGGGACCTCAGGATAAACATAGAATATTGACAATGTGTTTACCGTTCGGTATGGTTCCTACAGTGGACCATTGTAATACTTGGGGCACGGTGTTTGCCGCGCTCTACACTACAGCACACGGTACACTGACATTGGCTAATTTACCGGAAGTGCTTAAACAAATTCAAGATGAATATGGGGATACCCCGGCCTTAGATTTAGGGATGCAGCTGATAGGCAATTTTGCCATGGTTTCTTCCATCATATTGAGTAATCTAAAAGTGGAGGCAGTGGCACTGGCGGTGCGTATGCGTCTGCGTCTTCGTGACGTCCCGCAACTCGATCAGGAGCGAGAGCTGCCGAGAATAATAGCGGAAACATATTCCAGTATTGTTCGTGATAACCTAGGGGCTAGACCACAGAAACCACAGTTTCAGGGTAAGAGTGGTAAAGATGCTACTAAACAACAGCAACCTGAGGGTACGAAAAAGCGCTGGGAGAAAAAACAACAAACACCTAAGAAAGAAAGGGGAAAATCTCCGCGACCGGAGACCCCGCAGACTAGGTAAAATCTCAGAAATAGGGATAATTTGAAGACGCCTGATAGATATCAATATACTGATACACGCCAATCTCGTTCCTTTCAGGACTCATCGGAAAAGAGAAATGAGAGAGGTGGGCGGTCAGAGCGAAGAACAGAGTACGTGAAACCGAGACAGGAATCACAACGCTCATCGGAGGTTTCTGTCAAAAAGGAAGAGAAACCGACCCAACAAAAACAGCAGTTTAAAAAGAAGAAGGTGGCAGCAGTCTCAGTTAGACATGCCACACAAGAAGAGAGTTCTCTTGAAGAACAAGACATGGGCATTAGCACTGTTAGACAGTGCGGCAGAGGTCACAATAGTTCGCCGGAATCTTCTAGAGCATCTGGAGGTGAAAGCAACTGATGACTTCATACAAGTCGAAACAGCAGATATGCGTGTCTCTGATCCCGATAGAGTTTATACAGTAACTTTGCAATTAGAAGGGGACATTGAGCGCACTATAAACGCCATCTTTTGGGATTGTGTAGTCAAACTGTATGACATTCTGCTGGCCGAGCAGGATTGGCCCCCAGACTTTGTTTGCGACTGTCCAGTTGGGGAGGAGGTTATTGCACCTTCCTTCTCACCACTTGCTCCGGGAGAACTCGCAGAGTCCTATGGTATTGAATGGGCTCTGGCACAGGCACCCGCATTATATAGAAATCATGCGGGATGGGATAGGGATCTACCTTACCATGTAATTCCGATTAAGGGCGAACCTCAGCCACAACCGCAATATCCTATAAAATTTGAAGCAAGGGCATCGGTAAGGAAAATACTTACACAATTGGAGTACCAGGGAGTAATTGAACCCTGTGTCTCGCCGATGAATAATCCCTTATTTCCTGTAGCTAAACCGGACCATTCTTATAGGATAGTGGTGGATTACAGACATTTAAATGGACATACACGCACATATGCAATACAAAATTCACACAGCGCAGCGCTCATGAATAATATTGTGCGTAAAAAATACAAAACAACTTTAGATATCTCGAATGGTTTCTTCTGCCAGAATATAGTGCCCGAAAGTAGGGATTTTACTAGCTTTAGTGCGTTTGGCTCTCAGAATTTTTTTTGTCGTTTGTCTCAGGGGTATAAGAATAGCCCAGGACTGTTTTCGGCTTGTGTGACTGAAATTTTGCACGAGTTGGACCCTGAAGCTTTGTCATATGTCGATGATATATATCTGACAGATGACGAGTTACTACAACATTTAAGGCGGGTAGCTTGCATTGTTGTGGGATTTGCCGAAATTGGCTACAAATTTAACTTTAAAAAATCAAAAATTGCCTTCCTCAGCGTCATTTTCCTGGTATATGAGCTGTCAAATGAGGGCAAGAACTTAGTGCCACACTTTCTGGAAAAATGTGCACAGTTGCAACCTCCTAATACGATTAAGAAACTCCAGTCGTTGTTGGGATTTCTAAATTTTGGCAGAACTTACATTACTGATTATGCTACACGTATAAAGCCATTATACAAATTGATTCGCCCAAATTTTTCGTGTAGATTTTTGACGATTGAGCATACACATATTCTTCGAGATTTGCAAACTGATCTCTTAGTTGTAAAGCATTTACACACACGGGACAATAAGACACATCTGGTCATCGGGGTTATAGCTGGGGCCGTTGGGTTCACGTATGTCACCTTCAATGAGGGTGAGACAGTCCCGATAGGATACAAGTCCCACTTGTATTCTGCTGCAGAACAACGTTTTGCACAAACGGAGAAAATTCTCACTGCTGTACAGATGGCTGTGATTAAAGAAAGACCTCTTTCCCAGGGCCAACGCATCATAGTCGTTTCCCCGATTCCAGCCTTAGAGGCTGTTACAAAAGCGAGTGTTCCTAATGCGAAAGCACTACACCCACAATGGATACAATGGGCTACGTCTTGGACAGCCACTGATGTAGATTACATTTTTGACCCAAAACTGCAGACTACGGAATTTCTTCAATATGAAATGGAGTACCCAGTTCCCGCTGGCACATTGCCTATTGATCAATATCAAGTGGTCATGTACACCGATGGCTCTGCGCAACCAGCGGTTGGGAACAAACAACAGTATTCTGCTGCATGTGCGGTGGTGAGAGGCTATATGGAGGGGAGAGAAGTTCTGCCCCCAACATACTTATAAACAGACCTTGGGAGACTGTACAGCACAGTTGGCTGAGCTGAAAGATCTGTTAGCCTTGGAACATGCGGATCCGGCACAATTCACACTGCTAGTTTGTGATTCCTATTACTGTGTTCAGTCTTTCAATGAATATTTGCATTACTGGAGGTTAAATGGGTTCAGAGATTCAAAGGGTAACACCATAAAACACAGGTTGCTGTGGGGGAAGGTTGCGGATCTGAAGGAGACGCTTCCTAAAGTCCATGTGGTGCATACACTTGGACACCAGCGCGTTGGAATACACGTTGCTGGAAACACTTTGGCTGATGAAGCCGCAAAGTCGGCAGTGGCAGTTGCCACTGTGGCCGCAGTAACTCGTTCGAGTTCCAAACCAGACACGGAGATTTTGGCTGCCATAAAGGCTACAGCTGATGGCACGCCTTATCCTAAAGGATTCCCTTTTAAATATCATTACTCCATGGGTGGTATGCTGAGCGCTGAAGTTAAAATACCAGGCGTTGGTGTACGTGAAATGCCCAATAAAATTGTGGGACCTCAATTGATAACTGCAGCTCATGAGGGGGCGGCATCTGCACATGCTGGCGTGGCTGCCACAATTTCACTCTTACAGGCCAGTTACTGGTGGCCTGGTCTCTATAAAGAGACAAAGCAGTATGTCCTTTGTTGTGACATCTGTCAACAAATTAAAGTTTCTACGGCTAGACGCCCGCAGCAGACGCCCCTTCGAATATCAAATAGACCATTACAGTGTGTGTACTTGGATCATTGTGGTCCGTGGACACCAGATAGTGCATACAAATATATATTGGTAGCTGTAGATTCGTGCTCCAGATTTGTGTGGGTCTGGCCACAGCGCTCAGCTGACGCTCGAACTGTTATTAAAGATTTGCGCATCTTTGTCGATACATATGCAGTTGCGGCTTTTCATTCGGACCAGGACCCTGCTTTTGCCTCTAAGGCATTCAGGGACACCATGGCTTCGTTGGGGGTCCAGCTCCAGTTCTCATCTCCATTTCATCCCAAGGGAAATTCTATCGTGGAGCGTTTAAATTGTGATTTAAAGCAATCCTTAACGGCCAGAGTTATAGGTACGGGTCGTAGTTGGCTAGCCCACCTGTATGGAGTACAGAGAGCACTGAATAACTTGCCTAGAAGGTCCCTGGGGGGGGGGGGGGGTGTACTTCATATGAGTGCCTGTTTAGAACACAAATGTATGTTCCTGATCTAGATGGTCATGGTGTGGAGGCGGCAGATACGCCTTTTGACATAAATGATCGTGTTACTGTTTTGCAGGATTTACAACAATTCAGTGAAGATAACTCTTCTGCCAGTGCTACCTCCACTGGAATTAAGGATGAACCAGTAACGCCTACTGGTTGGATTCCCAGAATTGGGGATCTTGTGCGTGAAAAGGTCACAGTGAAAAAAGAATTCGTATCGAGAGCCAGTCCCTGTACTAGGGATCCACGGCACAAGAACTGTGATTTTACCACCACTGCAAGGGGCCAAAGGAAATCGCTTTGTCTCAATCGACAATGTCAAGTTACAAGATGTGGCCGATTCTGCACAGCAGACCAAGAGGAATGCCCAGTAGTTCCTGAATCTCTCTCACTACTGGGGACGACGTTCTGCTGCATGTGATTTGCACCGACGCCGTTTCCTCTCCGAGCTTGGGCAGGGTGGAAGCTGATCTTACGATTGTTCCACTAACGACGAATAATTTGGAATCTTTTGATCAAGTTGCTGTGACTACTGATGTTGCTGAAGGTGTTATCTACAGCGTACCACGGCGAGAGACACAATCTGCTCCTTTGTTTACGGCTGCACCTTTTGCGAGAACTGCCTCCGGCTGCTTTAATAACAATGATAATACCGTGTCGGACTCTTCGCCCTCTTCAACACCAGCCCTGGGTCCACGTAAGCTGCTGTATCGGCTCAAACATACGTATTTTGTTGTTCCTTGGAACTATCTGTGGCTTTTCATGACTGTGATGGCTTTTTTCCTATGGCTGGGGTTTGCTGTTACCTTTTTTCTGGTGATACATGGTCATTTTCTTCCTGAACGATCTGAGATTGAGCAGGTGGAGAAGGTGTTGGAACCGCATTTTTCATCACATATGGTTCGAAGAGACTTGTCCTTTGTGAACATTTCTGCTGTACCAATTCCGGATGGGATTGTGTGGGATAGAGTAATGTTTGATATATATGGTCCCACTGAAATAATTCAAATACAGTATGTTCTCAAATTATCAATGAATGATATCGTTATACCAGGCATTGCATCTGATGATTGGGATGTGAAGACAGTTGATTCTATGTTGACAGAATTGCAATATTATACTGTCTATGAACATGAAGATGCTTACCAGTTCAGAGATAATTATGGTGACATGTTTTGTTACAATTATTATGGACACCACTTTATTCATAAAGCCAGTAGCCCTAAATCAATATTTGAGTATATGCGATGGGAACATTGCCCGACTCCTCCACAGGGGAGTTCTAAAACTTATTCTGAAAAATGTGCATATTTTTCTGGGCATCATCAACAGAGTGCTAAGTCTTACTATTTTAAGGTTACTCCGCATGCTAATAAGCAAATGTTGTTGACTGATACTAAATTACTGTATTCAAAATGTTAGTATCCAAACTATCAGCTGAGGGGTATGAATACTGGTCCAAAACTGTTGATTTGAAAAGTGTTTGGGGAATTAAAAATTGGCAAATACGGGGTAGGGACACATTGTTTAGGGCATGTATTATTCCTGTCCAAATGATTTTCTTAAATGACACTGTACAACAGACTAGATGTTTGGGCTTAGCAACAATTAGAGAATTGAATATGCCTGGCATACCTGTCCCTTCCAAAATGAAAAATTGGCAGCATTATATTAATGCCACGTTTAGTGAGCTTACAGACTGGGTCCAGAATGGTACGCTTAACACTTCATTGTCACGTCCAGGCGGGTGGTTATTGTGGCCCATAGACACTAATGGGTGTCATCAACGTTTTGTCACCTCTTCGGGGGGTTTCAGGACTAGTAGGGCAGACCCTTGCTACATATCACCAGAACATGCTGATATTGTTACTACATATAGTGTGGGGAAACTTTTTCAATAATGGTTAAAATCATCCACGCTAGATGCAGTTAAGACACATCTCACATTACTGTCTAATTATACTGACTTGCAAGATTTTTTGTCAGGTCCAAGAGTGCCCCGGACGAAAAGGTTTTTGTATGAGGTGTACAATGAGATATGGAAACTTTCACAACCAGAGGCAGCTGAGGCAGATAGATCAGGAGAATTTGAAACAAGCATTGTCTGTTGTGGATAATGGAATGCATACCCTGTCCGACCGTGTATATACGATTGACAACATTGTTTCCTCTGCTATAGACATTATTAGATCGGATATGTCTTCTTTATATCATGGGCAGAGTCAAACGCGGTCCATTATGCAGTTGGGTTGGACTCTACAAACACTGAAGGAGGGTCGCGTTCCGTGGCAGCACATCAGAGCCAGGGAGATATTTTTTTCCTTTAATTTGACACGTCAACAACAGCTGAGGGCTAAAAAGGAAGCAACATATGTTATGTTAAATATTGAAAAGTTGGTGAAGTTGCCTTTTACTGTGGCTGAGATTCCGTCAGCTGAGTGGTTGATACACGGGGTTATAAATTTGCCTATTTCCACATTACAGTTTACTTCTTGTTTGAAGCATATTCCGGTGGGCAGATATGAGAAATTGGGTGACAGTTACATACATGAGGTGTGGGAGCTTCCCTTTTTTTACAGATGTCTTAATGGTATGAGGGAGGTTTTTCATAGCGGCAGTGAATGTGAAACTTCTGTCAGCCACTCAATGGTTTGTAACCAGCTGTCCTTGCATTGGGCGTGTAATGCCTCGGTTGCAAATTTAGCTTGCTATCTAAAGGGAGTTCCAGTCCCCGTGATTAAAAACACATTCCAGGTGCTTTCAAACGGCAGCTACGTCCTTCTTAACAGTGAAGCCTGTTGTGGCATGCGTGCCGGAATAGTTTACGTGGTCGTTGTCACCAAGGTCGTTACGTGCTGCGGAAATGTATTGTTTCCCCCCACTCATTTTAGGGAGGTAGCAGACATCTGGCCTCACATTGCTACTTCCAAAGTGAATTTCAACAAGTTGAGTCGACTAAAGGCTCTATTGTTTCAAAAGCATGTGGCCCTTACATCTGCACGCAAGACCTACGCACTTCAGGTGGCGAGGTCATCAGCGGAAATACAGTCCCTTTTAAACACGAATTTTCCGAGCCACTTTGGTGAACTCGTGGGACGTATATTTAATGCATCCAGCACTGCTGGAATTGCACATTTTTTTAAAGCCGTTGGTGTTGGGTTTGCTCATGCCTTCTCTTCCATATTCGGTTTGATACCTTCGGCTATTCATTCTATTTTCGGAAGCATTTTTGGAGGATTTCCGATTACTTTGGCTTTATTGGCTGGTGTTTTGCTGTTGTTCTTCCGCAATGGCTGTCTCGCCGCAACAAGATCCAATATGGACGCTTCCATCGGCGCAGCTGTGTCGTGAGCGCATGATGCAGCATTTTGGAGCAACACTCCTGGGACATTTGGAGTGTGACTGGTCTCTAACATTCCGGCCAGTTTTGGATTGTGTGCAACCCGTGTTTCGCTGCCTCTGGTGCTCGTTTGAACATGCAATGGCTCTCTCTCTCACTGCAGGGCCCCCCAGTGGTTGATGCTAATCTGTTGATGTTCCCGATTAGGGCTCATTCCCAGACATGTGCACTGCGGTTGCGTTTGCTTCGTGAGGCAGTTTACGAGATTCCCTTCCTGGAGGAAGATGGGATTGTCTCGTTCATAGGCCCTGCACGGGATGCCGCCTTGGTTGGTTCTGGGGCTTTGGAACACACCTGCTCCATGATAATATTTGGCATGGATTTTCCGGTGTTGAAATCTGCCGAAGTGGAGGATATCCTGCTTTCCGTGACTTCCATTTGAAATTGGGGTTTCTTCTAAATTGACATTGTATTGATTTGGCCTTACCGTCACATGCTTCAAAATTTTAATTTGGTTCTGTCCTCTGTTGTCCTCTGGACTTGTCGAAATGTGTTTTGTATATTTTTATATCTGGGGCATATTAATATTATCTTTAGTTTTGATTAGAACCACTTACTACTGACAAGGGGAGGTTGGAGTGTGGTCATTTTTATGTATTCTTTGCGCGTTTGCTTCAGGCGTTAGGCCTCTGTGCACTTTGCCCGGGGTGTATTTTATTCCTTTGCTTGCAGCATAGAGCCTATGTGCACTTTGCTCTAAATGCATTTTATTCAGCTTTGTGCTGTTATTTTTCAAATAGCCAGTTCTACGGTCTTGTTTTATTTTTTATATCACACTGTTTAGCCTACTTCAGCACTGGAGTTCTCAATAAAACACATTCTTGCTCACTCTGGGCTCCAGTCAAGAATACAGTCTGGTACATTGCCGATAGATGTGGTAGGGGTTTAGTCTTTGGATACATTCTTGCGTAGGGACGTTTTGTGATCACACTGACATGTTAGTTATAAAAACACTTCCTTGTCCTAATACACGCAAGAGGGAGATTCCGACCAGGGAACCACAACTAGACGCCGACTGCCCTGTTGCAGATGCTGAACCAGATCACAGGCCTTTGCTCAGGTACGAGGGTTGATGGCTTCCCGGGGAATCTGAAAGGTAAGTTAGTAGCTTAACATGCTGTGCTCGAAATATAACTTATTGAGAGAGAATAGAATCTATTAACACCATGATAGCTTTGTTTTTATGTTTCACTCTCATCGCGACTATTTCAATCCTACTGTGTTGTATGGTACTGGTTATTGCGGCTCACACCTTATTATCTAAACTGCAGTCGTTTTATTAAAAACAATCTATAAAACTTAAACTGCCTTTGTCATTTGTATATGAGATCATACTGTAAATGAGAGAGCTGGTTGGGACCTGAGTGACCACGACTTCCCTGAGAAGTTCTAAAGATGTCATGCGCTCGGCTGCCCAATCATCTCTCCCCCTTGGTAGAGATGAGGCACTGCTAGTTAGCCAGAGGAAAACCGGATTTAAGGTGACAGAGGTCCTTCCGAGTGGGTAAGACTCAGTCCCCCACACCAGGAACAACCCTGCTACCTAGAAATCCAGTAGTCTCATTTAGGATAATGAGAGCCAACGCAACAGAGGCACTCTCTATCATAACCAAACATCTAGTTCTGGAACATTCCTTCCTTCCCCAGTCTAGGCTCCAAATTGTCTTGGGGTGATAAAAGGCAAACAGGCCTAGTGTCAGATTACTTTGAGTCCTGTGTGTGCGCAGGAGAAAAAGCCCTCTGGAGTGTACAGATCCTTCCCATCGACACCAAAGCCCCCTTTGTGTCAGTGTCTGGAAGGAATACAATACCCCAAAAGCAGAGCCATTTACAGGCATGTGAACCAAGACACTGGCAAAAAGCACAAACGGCTGGGACAAGAAAAGTCTAACTTCCTAAAAGTGACATTTTCAGAACTGGGACTTAACATCAGACTGTAATTTCATATTACAATTCACTTGAGCGTAAACAACACATCTCTATCTGCTCCCAATCCAAAGTTAGCACTTATTAAAGGTAATAGAGTAACCCAGTGTTCGTCAATGGGAGAGAAAGGCCTTAAAACAGAGAAAATCGACTTTAGGAGTTTTTCACTTACAGGACATGTAAAACAAACTCAAATGTCCAACGTTTTAAATATAATCCACCCAGGCCCATGAGCCTTTAAAGCCTACCTGAGGGGTATCAAAAAAGAAGGTTTAGGTCTGGCAAAACATTTACTTTGCTTAACATATGGCAGTTTGAATGTGCACTACAGGCTCCAGTGGCAGGCCAGACATGTCTTAAAAGGCTACTCTTATGGCTAACACAATGGGTGCTGCTGCCCACTAGTATCATATCATTACCAGACCTTGGGTACACTTGGTACTATTGTCTAGGGGGTTAAATTTAAATTGTAACTGACACTGAGCAGGTATATGCCAATTTTACCATGTTTGAGGAGATAGCTCAAGCGCTTTACCATTGCCTATGAGGGGAAAGGTGTACAGAGACCTAATGCCAACAAAAAAACAGTTCTGCAACAGAGGGCAAAAACCTGAGGGTGGCCCTGCAAAAAACAGTCAGGTTCAACACATGGCAACCATGGAAAACTCAAAATGCTATACACCCCATCATATTTAAAAAGGAAAGTGATCACTGGAGAAAGGTCGCGTTTGTTCAGGTCAGCACTGTATACCTTCAAACAAACAACATATACTCCTTACATATGATGCAGTGAAGATTGCGGTTCTCCAGGATTTAGAGACAACCTTTATTATCCCATTTGGCAGCACCACACCGACGAGCAAGAGATCTACCCCAAATGAATATTCTCAGTCACATGGCAATTTCATTCTGCAATATAATTACTTCCCCAACCAAGAACGAAGTGAAAAAATAATCATCATTATGAAGCTAGTGTTTGGCCTCGCTAGTGCTATACCAGGACCTGATGAACATGCTCAAATGTAAGAACAAATTAAGGTATTTTCACAACAAAGTTCCTGTATAGAAGAAATCTTTTTAGTGAAGCTGGAATTCAACATGTATAGAATTCCTGGATTTGAAAAATCTAGTCCAGAAAATGGACTGGCTTTCAGTCAGCTATGTATCTGGTTTTATCCAAACTTTCAAACAACTCTAGATGATCTGCTACACTGAAACATATCTTTTAGCCATAATGCTAGTAAAGAGACGCAGCATGGCTGACAATAAGCAAAATACAGGTCCTCTGCAATGTTGATGCTGTATACAACTGACAGTGAGCCAACATAAAATCAGGAGCAATGGTCACCTTCCTGAAAGAACTCATGGAGATAAAATCCTACATTGTTACAGTAGAACAATCCTCAACAGAATTGGATAAGGAGTTCAAATCCCTCAATATGGAAAGGAAAGCCTCTAGACAACAGCTAAAACGCTCACACTGCTGCCCGGAACACCTCAAAACTAAACAGCTTAATGCTCCGTACTGGGTAACAATCTCTGGAATCTTCATAAATAGCTTACAGAGCTGGAAGACATGCACCGATGTAACGATACTTGGCTACAAGGAGTACCAGGAAGAGAGGATGTCATGAAATGTTTCCTGTCTGATTTACTCCTCCACCTCTGCATCTAAATTACTCCTCTGCTAGAATTCCAGAGGGCCCATCATCTCCAAGGAGCCCATAAAGCAACAAAAGATTCACCTAGACCTATTATACTCTCCCTCCTCCAACATCAACAGGCCTGCTCAATCATCCAGGCGGTGAAACAGCATGCGCCTTTTGAACACACAAGGGCCATCATTTACTCTGACTGCAGCTTTCTCTTTTGAGATAAGCGTTGTTCGGACAAAATTCCTTGCCCTAGGGCTAAAACTGCAACATCATGACTTGAGATATGGCCTCCTCGAAACTGCTTTGATGCTAGTCACTATAAACAGAAAAAATAAGAACATTGTTTGAAGAATCTGAGCTCCTTCTTCATACTCTAAACCAAGGTCTCAATGAAAATGCACCGTTATCGAATAACTCATCTAGTCACCTCACCACTCGGCTACACCTCCACTTGGGTATCTCAGCCTATTCAAGTTGGAAACACAGATCACAGGGCAGAGATCATGGCCAGGCTGGAAACTCATCCAGGAGCAGAGACAAATCCAGGTCCCCTCCCTCAAACCTTGATCATATTCAATGTTACTTACATACACGCCCTACAGTTCTCATTTACCTGGCCCTAAGACCCTATATTCCACATAGTGCCCATGGCCTTCGCCCTGCCGTCTGATACAGTCAACCCACTTGTACAAAGTCTACTTTCAATAACAGAGTACTGGTATATCGGTTTGTATTCTCATTAGTTTTTGCACTCTCGCCACAAGGCGTGGTAGCTTTCCCACCAAAGATCCCAATCTTAGATCACAGCCACACTAATATTAACCCACACTTTATCCTCTTTCATGGCGTTATCCATATTGTCACTGAATGTTAAAGGCATGACAAACTACACCAACAAGAAAAAGTCCTAACCTACTTCACTTCCAACAAAAGCAGACACCACCCTTATTCAGGAGACCTATCTATCCCCCCAAAGGAATTTTACAAACTTAAACAGGATTGGGTCTGACATATTCTATTTGCTTCTACTTCCAACAAGTTATGCATACAATCTCATAAAACTCTAAACCATACAGGAAACAAGGAGTTACAATTCTTTTTCACAAAGTACTACGAAAGAAAAAAACGACTTGGTCAGATCCCCAAGGTAGATAAGCATTCACTAAGATACTGTTACAAGGTTGACATCTCATTCCTGGAATGATATACATTTCCAACAAGGCAAAATCCTCTTTTTCAAAACTCAGATTGTTGGTTGAGCATGCCGACATCAGATGGGAATAGGAATATTGGAATCCAGCACCTGACCAGCTGCTTAACCAATAGGGTCAACATAAACTTTGCATTATTTCTGACAGATACGTCCTGAAAAATCCGTTGCAAGACCACACTATATATGGGCCAACAACAACAAAAACCGCTAAGCAAACTAAAGAGTCTACAAAATGCCGCCGCCCTGCTGCCATTAGGCATTCCTAAATTTCAGTCAGCCTTACAGGCAACTGACGCTGGGCCACGGGTGAACAAGCAGGTCATTTTCGAGGCACTTTGTGTGGCCTATAAAGCTCTGCATGATGCTGTACCAGAGAACCTAAAGTTAAGGTTCTGCTGGTATGTTCCCAACAAAACACTACACTCTACTTTCTCCAAACACATAAGGGTTCCAAGGTTCAATAAAGCAATCAGGGGAGGGGCTGCCTCTTACTGTCGACTGGAAAAGCATGGAGCAAGCTTCCCATGCATTTAAAAACCCTGTCTAACCTGTTACTCTTTAGGAAAAGGTTAAACAACAGGCTTTTTTGTTAATTCACCAGTTTGCGTTTTTTTGCTTCTTAAAGTATGCTAGCACCAAGACACCTCTGGGCATTTGCATGCTTTATAAAATGAAACATACTCACTGGCATAACCATGAAGGCTTTTTCACCCCATAGATCATGAGTACACGGTTCTTGTCGTGCCCTCATAGCACAGAAACCAAGACTGACTATTTTCTCCACCACACTCCCTGCCATTCTCCATCATGCTCTCTGACATTCTTCAGTGCACTATCGAATCTGGTGGAAACTCTGATCAAGCACAGAATCTCTTCTAATTGGACCTCCACTTGGAAACTTTGAAAACAAAGACTTGGAAGATAAACACACTACACTGTAAGCTGCCTTGGACAAAAAACAATTGCTGTCCCACTTCTAAGACTTCATGGCCTTAAATAAACAGTCTCATCTTCTCACACATTATGGGCAGTGTGTAAAAGATATCTTTGAGGATCATGACAAGGGACGCACCTGGGAGAACAGGCATCTATAGAAACAAATATAACAGAAATACAATGCCACTACAGTGCCTCCACAAATAACTCTACCGTCCGACAACTACTCTCCAAGAAATTTGAGTTCAATAAACTCTTTACAACACAAGTAGAGAATGCCTTACACCATCTTCAAGTGAGACACTATTAACATAGGGAGACTGTGGGCAGAATCTTTGCCTTTCAACATAAACAGCATAAAGTCCACTCAGCCATGGCTGCAATACACAGCAGTTAGAAAGATCAGCTTACCTTCTGCTTTGGTATCGCACAGGAATTCACCTCATTCTACTCCTCCTTATGTACCCCGGAAGCACCACCAGATAATACCAGCAGGAATGCATTTATGGCAGCCATCTCTGTCCTCCCATGGGCTAGATTCCATATCAGTTGACCTTGACAGACTCATTACAGACAGCAAATATGTAGAAGCTCTCAACTCGATGCCCACCGGAAAGGCCACAGGAGAGGATGTATTTCCCTTCGACTTTTATAAGATAACAGCTTCTGTCTCTATTCAACTTCTCAAACCTAACCAGGGAGAGACCCCTTGAAAAGTGAGTGTTATAATCCTATATCATTGATCAAAAGCAATGTGAAAATCCTAGCTAAGTTTCTTGCCTCTCGCCTGAATAGTAATCCCTGCACTGATCCACAGAAATCAGATAGGCTGTGAACAAAACCACTCCTCCACATCCATCTGCGAACCCTACTGCCCATTATTTGGCAAAAGTGGAACGACAGCAACTAACAAGTGGACCTAGATGCTGAAAAGGCCTTTGATCAGGTCGAGTGGGGGGTACTTATTTTAGACCATTGGCAGAATGGGGTATTGGTTCCTATTTCATAAAGATGAGCCAATTACTATGCAGGGGCCCAAAGGCACGGATTTCATTGAACAGGTTGCTATCAGACTCAAACATCTGCAGGGGCACTCGGCAAGGATGCTCTCCTTCCCCACTACTATTTCTAGTGCAGTGCCATAAGATCAACACCCGAGATTAAAGGCATCAATACCTGCGCAGGCCAAATAAAATGGATGCTGTACACACAGGATATACCCATGACCTTGGCATCACCCAGAACATCACTACCAGCTCTCTCAGTCACTTCAGTTTCAGTAAGCTCATGTTACAAAAAGAATGAGAGTAAAGGTGAGGCACTCCCAATGTCTAAATGCACCACTTTGCATCACTGGCAAACCACCCCTCCCAGTGGACGTCCTCCAAACTGTTTCTTATACCCACGCATCAGCTTAATTATGTATGTGCATGGCATAACATTTAATAAAAAGATTTTAAATAACATGTCATTTGTTACTCTTAGTGTCTCCAGTTCTTTGTCAGTTTAGTTGCTCAAGGGAGGAATTAGGACTTGACCCACTCACAATTACCAAATACTATTCTGAACCAATTACCCAAAGGGTCATCTGAAGTGGCATCTGTTTACTAGCCCCATCACAGGGACAGCTGTTCTGCTCATGGGGACAGGACCTCGTCCTGGGAAACGCTACTAAGTGGTGCACTATTCCCAATACGAGTCTTGTCAGGACAAACTGATGCTGCGTATTAGTAACGCCTGATAGATATCCTTCTTTACTTGCCCTCAGGGACAAGAACATATGTATACCAACAGTAGATTTTGTCATTTCTGTAGTTTTCCTGCCATCCAGCCAGGAGAGTATCCTTAATGAATTTCTTTAGGAGTGTCAACACTTGCTCTGGGTCCAAGTTTATAGTTATATTAAACAGAGTTTTAAAAGAAGAATTAATATAGGCAAGCCAAGGAATACCTAAGGCATTTTCCAGTTTTAAACAGTCTAGGATAAGTTGTTTGGTAAAAATAGTTTTGTCCTTGGACCACATACTGCACCATAGGAGCAAAGGGCTCAGCTGCAACACATCCTCCAGGTATTCGAGACCCACCTCCTGATGTACAATCCAGTTAGATGCAAAGGTAGGTAGACATAACGGTCATTTTAAGAAACAATTTTCCTCTATTTGCAAAGAAGTACTTTTAACATGGCCCAACACTCCTGCTCCGTAAACTACCATAGATACAACTCTAGCCCTGTAAATATCCACCATGGGAATTATAGGGCCATTCCCTAATTTGCCAGCACATCTAAAAATAGCATAAGAATTCCTTCACAATTTATCCCTACCGGAGTAAAGATGCTGTTCCCATGATCCATTACTTGTAAATAGAACACCCAGAAAGCTGAAGGAACTAACAGCAGTAATCTGTGTATTCTGCAAATAAAAACTCCTACATTTCTGTGCCTTTTGCCCACATACTATAGCAAAGGTTTTGGAGTTATTGATCACCATACCCTTTAATGTCAAACTGCTCAAAGCCATTTATTAGTTTCTTAAGTCCCACTGGGGTCCTAGAGATCAAGACTGCATCATCTCCATAAAGTACCATAGGTACAGGGCGCCCTGCCAAGTAAGGTGGGTCTGCCTGCATGAAGTTATCCACCCCACTGATGAATAGCGAGAACAGTAAAAGGGCGAGGACACCGCCTTGGCGAATGCCTCTTCCAATCTTAAAAGGGGTTGTGCATTCTCCCATTGGCTCAAAACGGACTTTACATGTTACATTCTTGTATAGACGGGCCAGGAAGTCAATAATATACCTTGTGGCACCCATTTCTAATAGCGTAGGCCACAGGAGGGCATGCCCTACTAAATCAAAGGCACTACTGAGGTCAGTACAGATATATAGTGTCCCTACTTTAGCTTTCGTATATTTCCCTATCAGTAGGTCGAGATTGGCACATTGTTCAATGGTACCTAATCCTTTCCTGAACCCGAACTGGGCAGGAGAGAGGATATTATTATCCAAAGCCCAATCATTGAGTCTTGCCAGTAGAACCCTACATTGAACTTTCATAGATGAGTCCAGCAGTGATATTTGACTATAGTTTTTGGGTCTGATTTATCTCTTTTCTTATAGATAGGGACAATAATGGAGGTAGTCCTAGACATCGGGTTATCCCTGGTTATTACTATATTAAACACCCTCATCAAGATAGGTGTCCTATTAGATTTAAAAACATCCACCGGTATCCCATCCGGACCTGGGGCCCTGCTCCCAAAACTAGCTGAAAACAGCCAAAATAACCACATCCATAGTAATATTTAAAATGATTGGGGTACCCACACCCGACTTCTGTTGTCCTACTATAACTACTGACCCTCGTTTGCTTAAAAACCTCTGAAAAGTGGTCCACCCAAGCTACGCATGATATGCTAGATCCTAATTCAGGGGATGCCAGATCAGACAAAAAAGGGTCATTTACTATTTCCTAAAACAATTTATAATTATTTGTTTCCATAGTCAGGGCTAGTTTTGATCATGCTTCGTCCCTCAACTGTTTCTTCCATCGCTCCAAGACTTCCCTGTATTTTCCACGCAATGACCTAATTACCACCGGGTCTCTAGGTGATGTATGAAGAGCTATCTTAAGGTCCCCCAGCTTTAGTGCACACATGGTCAAACCACCCTCTTTTCCTCTCAGTCTGCCTGGCTTTTGTTTGGCATGTCAGAAGAACCTTAACATAAGAAATAACATTGTTAAAGTAACTGAGCAACCGTAAAGGTTCAATTTCATCTTGCAAACAATAGTTAAATTCAGGCAGACACCTCCCTCCCCTACAATATTCTGCAGTAGGCCGTCTGGGTCAATATCTTTCCATTTCAGTCTTACACCATTAATCCTGTGAGCCTTGACCTGGTTCATGGTGGTATGAGACATGCACTTTGGATCCCAGAATACAGTTGGAAGGATAATCAGGTCATGATCACTCAGTGATGATTGAACAATATAGGGAGTATCACATACATTATTGGTGAATGAAGACACTATGATTTGATCAATAACAGATGAGTTGGTACCTCTAAAAGATGGCATCTCCTCCCCATGATCTCCACGTTTACATCTCAATAACATCAAATCATATTTAGATAGGGTCGAGTTAAGGGCCTCACCATAGTCCTTATGGAAAAAAATGGTCGTAACCTACCCCCTCATGACTGGTAAACCCACAGATCCGGGATATTGGCAAGGTTGGATATTTAAATCTCTAGCACATAATATAATAAAATGTGAATGGATTGGACGTAAAAATTTGTGTAAACCCTGATCCAAAGCATGGACTACTCTGCAATGAGTGGAATCAAAAACATTGTTATAATAATAATTGATGAATACCACATCAACTATACTCTTATATTTTAACCACAACAGTTGGAAATTAGTAGTCTCCCAAGAGGTCTTTTTAACTACTACATGGAGATTGTTTGACATGAGAACCTGAAGTCCACCCTTAGCCCTCCCTCATTGGGAAGCAGTGGCATGCAAAAAGTGTGAGGTAAATCCTTGTATGTGGAGGGGAGAAACGCACCATGTTTCTTGGATGCAGATCAAATCAAGGTAATTGACAATGTTACACCACTCCTCTGTCCCGATCTCATTACGCAGACCTTGAACATTCCATGTGGCAATATTATGACTGTTACTCATGGTACATTCATTACCCCCAGGGGCTGCTTCCAGTAGGCTATTAATACTTAGGATTGTTCCAATTGTTGCCCCATCGGAGTTATTATTACATGTCACACTAACAGCCCCAGGTGGACCCTGAATCATTGAAGAGGCACAACTACAACTAGTAAGCATTGTTCCCCCAACAGTCGCCACCACAGTGGGCCCCCTTTTCTACCTATCCACATGGCCCCTATATGTTTGTCAATCATTGTCTGATAGTGAGCCCATGACCCGATATCTGTTACTTAAAACACTGGTAAAATATTGTTTAAGGTGATGGGTGACTCAAGACGAGGATGTGCCAGGTGACTGCAGGTTGCAGGTGCGAGTATTACAACATGATAGATGGAGAGCAACCCTAAATAGTACGTCCCTTACAAGCCTTGGATTCTGGAAATGAATGATTATGCAGTCACCCCCAGAGTTTTTCGCAAGTGTCCCATCCCAACTCACTCTTCTAGTTAGAAGAATCTGGTGAGCATTATCGAGTGAGAATAAATTATTTGGGTACCAAACCAATACATAACTTTATTCTTCAGGGCCTCTTGGGATCTGTCTGACCAGGCCGTAACAGGGAAACATTAACCATAATAATTACATAAAGGCAACACCAAGGTGGTAAATTAATAGTAGGAAGCTCCCCCACCAGGAACAAGGTGGCAGGCACAATATTCTGAGTATTACATAACGGAGGTGTGATGGTCTCCCTGGGGGTTATGGTAGGTCTTGACCCACCCAATGTCAGACCATGCAGCCTATTATTGGTGACTGCGTGCCACCCACACCACACCAAAATCATCCCTTGGCTGCCCTGTAACGGAATCCCTCTGTCTAAGGCTAAGCCCCTTGTAACTTTCAGCTACAGGATCTATGCCCTGTGGGGTATCTACAGGGCCTAGCTCATTTTGTGGGGCATTATGTAAAGCAGCTGTCGGAAGGTTAGGGGCCACCACAGCCAAAGAAAGCTTCTGGCACATGGCAGTTATTTTCACTACCTCCCCTTCGACTTATATTTAAGTGGCTTAAGCAAATCATTAGTAGCAGATATGAAATTGTTCCATGATATAGGATCAGGGTTGGCTGATATAAGAGGGCCCAGGTCACCCTCAACCCCCTTTCTGCACCGTTTCTTGCTTTTTACGGCAGGTGAGTGTGCAACTGGTATGGGGGTAACAGTGGCTGTGTCCATATTTTTTAAGTGTTCACCATTCCTCGTTATATCCAACTCTAAGCCGTGATGAATATCAGTTACTATATCCGTTGGGCTAGACAGCCCCCCTATTGCTTCATTCAATCTAACTGCCCCTAGAGACAGACGCCTTTCAGCCAGGTCTATTTCTTTGGTGATAATTCCCACCACCCATACTAAAAGGGAGTCAAAGGTGGAGCAACTTGGTTCAGTGACTGCCTTCTGGCTTCCAACTTTACGTTTGCCCATATATTATACTAAATATTAACACCCAATTCTATAAGTCAGCCTAACAACTATAATAATCTCTCAGGATAGGTTAGCAACGATAGCACAAATTGACATCCCAGTTACTTACTTGTCATTACTTATGCACACAGTAGCTGTGGAGTGAAATTTTTCCAGTCAAGCAAATCTGAAAGTTCGGGTTCTCCGACATGCTGGAAGAGGACAGCAGCAGCAAGCCAAAGCCTGAACATATACATATTTTACCTAGCAGAGGTTGCCACTACGTAGTTAAATTTTAGGGCTGCTTTGCCATAGAAAGAGCAATTTTTTAGTTTGATAATAACTTTGGAGTCTTTGACGAAAGAAGTTTAGCCATCTCCGAAAAAAAAGGCAGGTGTGGAGTGGGACGGTGTTGAAGGAGTCAAAAAAAGACAAATCCTCATGCATTTTCCATAGACTTCTTTAATACAGGCTGCATCAAAATCTCCTTAACGGAATTACACCAAATTCATCAGGAAGCTAGATTTTGGTCTGCAGATTATACTTTTTATGATTTAGTGTAAATCTTCTCAGCAGTTTCAGAAATAAAGGGTAAAAAAATATAGATAGTTAGATGACAGGGCTCACGAGAGTCGAGTGACTCTTGTAAGAGCACCAATTTCTAAATGGAATATTCTGTTTGGCCAAGGGAGCATTATTTCCCTTGGGCCATCTCACTCCCACAGGAGTCAGACTCCAGCGAGAGCAAGAACTCCAGTTAGCTGCGGCAACATAAGAAAAATGTTGCTGGCAGCCATCACAGGACTCTGGTAGTTAGTCCCATGCCTTTAAGATGTAATAAAAAATATTTTAAAAAAATACAGATAGGGATGCCCTGACCCCCTGAGGCAAAAAAAAAAATAAACAGCAAAAAAATGCTACAATCTCACTAGACTCTCTCTGGATAGGGGGAAAAATGTTTTTAAAAACTGAGGCTGGGCCTCATTTAAATACCCAATGCCCTGGGGAGACCTCCTCAGGGGCTGATTTCATATAGGGAAGTGGGGGTCTGTGGCCCTGACCCTCCTGAGCATTCGAAGGTCCTGGTGTGGCAGACCCTTGAGGCACACATTTGTTCATATGGGGGGGACCCAGGCCCCCCATCCTCAAGCCATCAGGGGCCCTGGAGAGACCAGCCCTGGGGCCAATATGCACGAAAATAGGGAGGGGGCCATGCAAACCCCCCCCTTTCCTGAGCTTCGAGAGGCCTCGGGGAGCCTACCCCTGGGCCCAACATTACTATTTATGGGGGGCTGCTCACGCCCCACGCCCCACGCCCCACCCCGAGCCTCAAGAGGCCACTGGGAGCCTACCACCAGGGCAGGCTGCTTTAAGGGAGGTGGGCCATGTGGCCATTAATGGCCACAGGTAACCCATCCTCCAGGTAACCCATCCTCATTAGCTATGTCTAGGGAAACCCACCCCTGTCATCAGTGATGCCATCTGAGGTCTCATCAGGTCATAAATGAGGTCATAGAACATGTCATGAGTGATGTCATATGTGAGGTAATAAGCAGTGCATGGCAGGGGCACAAGTTATAGTTATCACTGCTAACTATAAATGGTAAATTGTTGTTATTTTTTTTGTTCAAAACGTTGATGTTATCACTGATATAGTCACCTAACTATAATTTTACTTTAACATTTGCTTTTTTCAGTGAACACACACACACACTTTTCCTAAAAATCCAAAGGTTACAGAGACGCTATAGATAGGTTCATATTTTATAAGCACAAAACCATAGAAAGTCAGCTGTTAAGAGTTATTTCAAGTAACTATAACTCGACCCTAAGGTAACTATGCACAGTTTTCTCATCAATATTTTACTGCAAAGGTTACAGTGATATTACGAATGATGTCATAGAAGATGCACAAGTGATGTAATATCTGGGGTAATTAGCAGTGCTTATCCAAGGTGGAAGTTATAGTTACGTTAGGGTACAAATTAAAGTTACTTACAATAACTATAACGGCTGAATTTCTATGGTTTTGTGCATGTAAAACATGGACCCAACTAGAACGTCCCTAGAAGTGTTTTTTTCATTGATTTTTTAGTTTTTTTCATGTTAAATAAGATGCCCATCGCAATACACAGGGGGCAATGGATGCAGGGTCTGCCCTGTCAATGTGCTGCCGCTACCCCCTCCTTGCCGTTCACTGTCCAAGGTATGATCCCTCATTACAGCCGTGTGGCTGTTCTGCCACGTGACCAGTTAGCTTGCTACTCCACCCACCTCCTCCCTACCCTCTGTTCTACAAGTCCATGCACCAGCCCCCTCACTCCTGCTGTGCCCGGATCGATATGCTGCTACTGCACTCCGTTTAGCTTGATGTCCCTGCCTCTTGTAGCCAAATTCTATGCCCCATCATTGTCCTCCTCCTTGGCCTCCCTGCCTAGCTTGCTGCTCCTACCCTCCTTTGCTTGCTCTCTGATATATCTGTGTGCATGCCCCTGCTCCCTCCTTTTTGCCCATCGTGCTCCATGGACCTGCCACTGCTCCTCCTATATATGCTGGGTGTTCTGTTGAGCTGCCACCTGCCTATCAGGGTCAGATGGCTACCATCTGTCCCTGCCACCTCTACCTTATCTGTCCAAGTTCCATGCCCCCAGCCCCTCCCTCCTGTCCTCCATGGTCCATTTTGCTGCCACTCCCTTCTGCCCCCATGCTCGGTTGTGCTGCAACTGCTCCTCCAGCCAGTACTGCGTGGTCTGTTGAGAAGCCCCTTCCCCTGCCCTCTCTTGTATGTGTCTAGGCCCTATGCTCCCTTCTATCCTCAACAGACCTATGAGCATGCCTCTGTCTGCTCCCTCTTGCCCACCATGGCCGTTGTGCAGCCATTACCCTCTCCCTTGCCAAGCATGTTCTTCTGTGCTGCCACAGCGTCCCCTCCCACCCTCCCTCCATTGTCTACCATTTAGTCTCACCTTCAAAGTGTGTTGCGCTTCCAGTGCCCATCTCGCCTGCCCTCCATGGTCAGTTTGCTGCTCCTGCCCTCCGTTTTTCCATGTGCAGGCACCTATACCCTCCGTTCTGCCTTTTCTGGGCCATTATCATGTCCCTGCCCCGTACCTCCTGCACTTCATGGTCAGTTATGCTGCAACTGTCCCTCCTGTCTGTCCGGTATGGTCAGCTTGTTGCCCTTGCCTCTTTCCCCTCTGCTCTCTGTTGTCCATGTGCATGGCCCTGTCCCCTCCCTATTGCTTTCCATGGACTGTTGTGCTGCACTGCTGTCCCGCTTGTCCTAAGTGGTGCACTGTGCTGCTGCAACTCCTGACACCTGCCCTGTAAGGCCAGTTTGGGATCCCTGCCCATTTCCCTCCTGCCATCTGTTATCCAAGTCCATGTCCCTACACTATTTCTCCTGCCCTCCGAGATCCAATGTACCACATTTGCCAACATTTTGAACTTGGTGAGAGATTTTGAAATAGAAAATTGGGGAATTGATTTTCCCCACTGACTTAGATTGAAAGAGAGGATGTTTAGGCAGGAGGCAGATGAAATAAAGCTTTGGGCTTATAAGAAAGAAAAAAAAACATTTAGAGTCTCCTGCCTGAATTGGGTCTGCTGGCACGTATGGTTGTACCGCCACTGCTTCTTTCACCAATGGTCTGTTACAATGCCACAGCCTCTCCTTCCTACCCTGCATGGTACGTTTGTTGCCCCTGTCCCGCTTTGTCATTTCCTCCATGGTCCGTTGTAGTGCTACTGCGCCCCTCCCTTCTAACCACCCCTCTCATCGTGGTCAACTTGATGCCTCTGCACCCTCCTCCCTGCCCATGACCCTGAGCTCTGCTTCCCCACAGTATTCTAATGGACAACTAGACTGCCAATATTCTAGATTTATTATAAACGTGTGGCACGCTTGGCGTCATCTTGATGTAACCAAAATTGTAATACCCAAAGCATTTCCTTTAGAAATTATAAAAATGAAAGGGTCTTATTTCCATAAAAATCATGGTTAGTGCTCTAAAAATCTCATATTGTCCGAGTTTCCAGATAGTGAAAAAGCACTTTAAAATTATTTGATATCTTTGTTTTTTGATTCAGTTGATCACTTGATTATATGTCTCACTAAGGGGAGAGGATGTGGTGTTACGGCCAGAGCTGCAGACTTATAAACTGGGGAACCAGGTTCAGTTTCAGCGTCAGCTCGAATCACTTAATCTCCTCATGCCTGAAACCAAAATGAATGTGTCCTTGTGTAATGTAACTGTTATTCATGTAAAGCACTCCAGTGCCTTTGGGCCAAGTCTGTGCTATATAAAAGAAAAAAAAAGAAATCAAAGAAATTAAGGGGGTCATTCCGACCCCCGGCGGTCCGTCGGCGGGAGCACCGCCAACAGGCTGGCGGTGCTCCGCAGGGCATTTTGACCGCAGCGGTATGGCCGCGGTCAGAACAGGAAAACCGGCGGTGTCCCGCCGGTTTTCCGCTGCCCTGAGGAATCCCCCATGGCGGCGCAGCTTGCTGCGCCGCCATGGGGGATTCCGACCCCCTCACCGCCATCCTGTTCCTGGCGGTTCCGACCGCCAGGAACAGGATGGCGGTGAGGGGTGTCGTGGGGCCCCTGGGGGCCCCTGCAGTGCCCATGCCAATGGCATGGGCACTGCAGGGGCCCCCGTAAGAGGGCCCCACTTTGAATTTCAGTGTCTACTTAGCAGACACTGAAATTCGCGACGGGTGCTACTGCACCCGTCGCACCCTTCCCACTCCGCCGGCTCCATTCGGAGCCGGCTTCCTCGTGGGAAGGGGTTTCCCGCTGGGCTGGCGGGCGGCCTTCTGGCGGTCGTCCGCCAGCCCAGCGGGAAAGTCGGCCATATGGCGGTTCCCGCCAGGCGGGCGGTGACCGCCGGCCTCAGAATGAGGCCCTAAGTGTTTTGCACACTTCTGTCATTTGGCTGTACTGGGGCTACATTTGGGTAAGATTTGTGCTACATTTGGGCTCTTTTCTCTGGCAGCCATCTTGGGAAACATTTGTTATGAAGCTCCCTAATCTCCTCATTTACTGCAATAGTTTCAATAGAAAAAGCTTTCAGTTTTTGACTTTGATTTAATCAAGATGGCCTTCAGATGTGTCACAGTTTTGGCATAAATTTAGAATGTCAGCACTCTAGTCTCTCATAGGAACACTGAAGTAAAGCTGCTGATCACCAGGGAGTTAAACCGGCAGTCTGCTGTTGGTGTTGAGAGTACATGGTTAAGTCTGCATGTCAGAATGTTTTAATGAAATAGAAGAGAAAGCTATTTGAAAACTCACTTAAAACATATCCCAATTTTTCTTTCTAAAGCACCAGGGCCCTGCATTTGCCTCTAAGGCATTCAAGGACACCATGGGGACAATGGGTGTTGAACTCCATTACTCCTCACCATACCATCCTGAGGGAAATTCGGTCGTTGAGAGGTGGAACCGTGATCTGGGGGTGGGGGGGGGGGGGGGGGGGGGTGACACTCCTTATGAGGTTCTCTTTGGGATACCTATGTATGTCCCAGATTTTGATGGCCCTGGTTTGGTCGAGCAGAAACACCTTTTGACATAAATGAATGTCACACTGTCTTACAGGAGCTTCAGCAATTTTGTGATGATAAATCATCTGCCAATGCTGCCACTTAGGAATAAGGGATTTACCAACAACTTCCACTAGCTGGATTCCTAAAGTCAGGGGATCTGGTTTGGGAGAAAATCGCTGAGAAGAAGGAATTCGGTCCATCCTACAGCGCACCAGTCCCAGTCCTGAGAGTACAAGGTACCAGACCTGTCATCTTACAACCACCTCCTGGTTCCAGAGCAAACAGATTAATTTCCATTGATGACGTCAAAGTTCACCATTTGGCCGATCCTGCACAGTAGACCCAGAGGTCCCTTGAGTAGTTCCTGATCCCCTCTCACTACCCAACAGGACATACCTCTTCAAAGTAGAATTAACAACACTACTTCGGACTATGTAACAATGTCCAACGATGCTACAAATACCTCCTCGACCACGTGGATGGCGGAAAATGAGCGTTTACTGACTCCATTGACCACTCAAACAACAGTATCTGTCAGAGATTTGGCTGTTTTCTACACCAACACTACACAGACTGATGACACTGTCGCATAGGCTCTCATTATTCTAATGAGACCACTGGATTTTGAGCAGCAAGATCGTCCACGGTGTGGGAGACTGAGTCTGACCCACTGCGGGTGACACCTGTCGCTCTAAATCCAGGTTTTGCTCCGGCTAACTAGCAGTGCCTCGTTTCTCCCAAGAAGTAGAGATGATTGGGCAGCTGAGCGCATGACATATCATACTTCTCAGGGAAGTCGTGGTCACTAAGGTCGCATCCGGTTCTCTCATTCACAATTCGGTCTCATATATAAATGACAATAAGAAGCAGTATGAGTTTTAAAGACTGGTTTAATAAAACAACTGCATTTTAGATAGCAAAACGTGAGCTGCAATAACTAGGACGACACAACCTGACAATATTAAAATGGTGACATGGAGAGTGAAGCTTAAGAATAATGCTATCATATTGTCACTAGAATCTATGGACTATTTCCTATCGAGGTCATAATCTGAGCACAGCATGTTATGCTCTAATTCTACCTTTCAGGTTCCCCCGGGAGGACATCAACCCTCATACCTGAGCAAAGGTCTGTAGTCTGCGTTAGCATCTGCAGTGAAGCATTCAGCAATCAGCATACAGTCGTGGTTCCCTGGATGGAATCTCCCTCCTAACGTGTAATGGGACTAAGAAGTGTTTTTATAATAACACAGCTGATGTTCTAAGAAAATGTCCTGGGGCTAAGCAAAACGAGTTAGATAGATTAAATTTAAATGAGAGCGTAAAACTGGTTATTGTAAAAATAACAATGCAAAGCCGAATAAAATATATCTAGGTCAAAGTGCGCAGCGGCCTGGTGGGTTGAGCTAACGTGCATGGAGCTATAACTAAAATGGCTACACAACACCCTCCCCTTGTCGGTTGAAAGTGGTTCAAGCCAAAACTAAAATTTCATTTCTAAAAGCTCAACCTAAGATATATAAAAACCTAGTCTATTTTGACAAGTTAAAAGGACACACAAGCATACTACGTGACAATTTAAAACATGAGCATGTGACTTATAACCGAATACCAAGACATGTCAATTTAGAAAAGTTCCAAACTAAGTACGAGTCATGGAGAACAGGAGATCTTCCACTTCGGCAGGTGTCAGGACCAGAAAGTCCACGCCAAAAATTATCAAGGAGCAAGTGTGTTCCATAGCCCCAGTGTTAACCAAGGCGGCATCCCGTGGAGTGCCTATTGATGAGTTGTCAGCAACTTCCTCCAGGAAGAGTAACTCATAATTAGCTTCACGTAGCAAACGCAACCTCAGTGCGCATGTCTGGTAACGAACCCTCAACGAGAACAACAGATCAGCATCTATTGCTTGGGGACGCTGCTGTGAAAGACAAACTTCCAGTGCATGTTCGAAAGAGCACAAGAGGCACCGAACACGGGCTGCACACAATACAGAACCAGTCTGAATGACAAAGACCAGTCACATTCCAATTGCCCCAGGAGTGTTGCTCCAAAATGCTGCATCATACGTTCACGACACAGCTGCGCTGATGGGAGCGCAGTCATTTCTCCTCGTTGCGGCGGGACAGCCACTGCACATAAACAGCAGCAACAGCAGGATGCCAGCTAATAAAGCCAAAGTTATCGGAAATCCCCCCCAAAATACTACCGAAAATTGAGTGGATAGCTGAAGGTATCAAACCGAATATGGAGGAGGAGGTGTGAATGAAACCAGAACCAACAGCTTTGAAAAAATTTGCGATTCCAGTCGTGCTGGGCACATTAAATATTCATCCCACGAGTTCACCAAAGTGTCTCGGAAAGTGACTATTTCTGCCGATGACCTTGCCACTTGAAGTGAGTAGGTCTCACGCGCAGATGTAAGGGCCACATGCTTTTGAAACAGTAAAGCCTTGAGTCTACTCAACCTGTCAAAATTCACGTTTGAAGTAGCAATGTAAGGCCAAATATCAGCTACCTCCTTAAATTTAGTGGGGGGGGGGGGGGGGGGGGGGAACAGTACGTTCCCGCTGCATGTAACGCCCCATGCAAGGACAGCTGTTTACAAGTCATCGAATGGCTGACTGAAGTCTCGCATTCACTACCGCTAAGAAAGACCTCTTTCATGCTACTGAAGCATTTATACGAAAACGGAAGCTCCCACACCTCATGGATGGAACTATCTCCCAGCTTTTCATATCTGCCTACCGGAATGTGTTTTAAACAGGAGGTGAATTGTAGTGTGGAAATAGGCAGATTAATAACCCCATGTATTAACCACTCAGCTGATGGTATTTCGGTCACGGTAAAAGGCAGTTTTTCGAATTTCTCAATGTTAAGCATGACATACGTCGCTTCCTTCTTAGCCATTAGTAGTTGTTGTTGCATTAAATTAAAGGAAGAAAATATCTCCCTTGCACTGACGTGCTGCCATGGAACGCGACCCGCCTTCTATGTTTAAACTTCCAACCCAACTGCATAATGGACCTGATCTGACTCTGTCCATGGTGTAAGGAAGACATATCAGATTGTATAATGTCTATAGCAGAAGAGACAATGTTATTAATGGTATATATCCGGTCGACAAAGTATTAATCCCATTAGCCATAACAGTCAATGCCTTTTTTTAAATTTTCCTGGTCTGTTTGCTTTAACCGGGCAGCAGCATCTTGTTGGGAAAGTTTCCAAATCTAATTGTATACTGCATATAAAAAACGCTTCTTATGTGGTGTTCTAGGGCCTGACAAGAAATCTTGTAAGTCAGTGGAGTTAGACAGGAGATTGAGGTGTTCTCTAACCGCGTTCAGTGAGGATGATTTTAGCCACTGCTGGCATAATTTTCCCACACTATATGTTGTAATTATGTCTACATGCTCTGGAGATATATAGCGAGGGTCTGGCCTACTCGCTCTAAACCCCCCCCCGAGGAGTTAATAAAACATTGACGACACCCATTGGTATCTATTGGCCACAATAAACACCCGCCTGGACGTGTCAGTGAAGCACGAAACGTACCATTCTGGACCAACTCATCAAGCTCATCTTCAGTTGCATTCGGATATTTTTGCCATTTGTTAAATTTTGTGGGGGCAGGTATAATGGGCATGTTTAATTCCCTAATTGTTGCTAAGCCTAAACAACTCGTTTGTTGCACTGTTTCATTTAAAAAGATCATTTGAACAGGAATAAGACATGCTCTAAACAATGTTTCTTTTCCCTTAATTTGCCAATTTTGTGTTTCCCAGACACTTTTCAGATCAATAGATTTGGACCAATAACATGTGTATATTCTTAGTAGGTGGTACTTTAAAATAATATGACTCAGCATTCTTTTGACTGCGCCCAGAAAAATATGCAAACATTTCCGAATATTTTTGGAACTCCCTTGTGGTGGAGTTGGGCAATGTTCCCATTGCGTGTAATTAAATACAGTTTTGGGACTGCTCGCTCTATGTATGAAATGGTGCCCATAGTAATTATAGCAAAACATATCAGCATAATTTTCTTTAAATTGGTAAACATCTTCATTCTCAAAGACAATGTAATATTGCAATTCAGTCATCATAGAATCAACTGTTTTCACATCCCAATCATCAGAAACAATGCCTGGTATCACTATATAATTCATTGATAACCTGAACACATACAGTATTTGAAAAACTTCCGTGGGACCATATATATCAAACATTACTTTGTCCCAAACAATCCCATCAGGAATTGGCAAAGCGGAAATGTTCACAAAGGATAAGTCTCTGCGGACTTTGTGTGATGAAAAATGTGGTTTCAAAACCTCCTCCACCAGTTCAACTGTTGATCTTTCAGGAAGAAAATTACCATGCATTAATAAGAAAAAGGTAATGACAAAACCAATCCAAAGTAGAAAGGTGAGGACAGTCAAAGAGAGCCATAGATAGTTCCATGGAAAAATAAAATAAGTTTCTTTAAACCAGTTTGTTAGCTTACGTGCACTTGACAAATCAGCTGTCGAAGAGGCGAATGAGTCTGAGAAATCATCATTGAAGTCGGCAAAATAACCTCTTCCTGTGTGGCTTGTCGGAATGCGACTGCTGCCACATTTTTCTTTTTAAATTGTTGTTTTTGTTGGGCGGGATTCTCTTCCTTTTTAACAGAAACCTCCGAAGAGCATTGTGATTCCTGTCTCGGTTTCACGTACTCTGTTCTTCTGATCGCCCACCTCTCTCATTTCTTTTTTCCGATGAGTCCTGAAAGGAACGAGATTGACGTGTACCAGTATATTGATATCTATCAGGCGTTTTTATATTATCTCTGTTTCTGAGATTATACCTATTTTGTGGGGTCTCCATACGCAGAGATTCTCCCCTTTCTTTACTAGGATTTTGTTGTTTTTTATCCCAGCATTTCTTATTACCCCAAGGTGCTTGCTTGGGGGTATCTTTGTTTGATTTACCCCGAAATGGAGGTTTTTGTGGTCTGGCCCCTAGGCTATATCAACTGATAGTTGAATAGGTCTCTGCTATTATTTTAGGCAGCTTTCGCTCTTTATCTTGTTGTGGAACGTCACGAAGCTGCATGCGCACTGCAAGTGCCACTGCTTCCCCATTAAGATTACTTAAAATGATTGAGGACACTGTGGCAAAATTGCCCATCAACTGCATCCCCAAATCCAGGGCCGGGGCAGCCCTATATTCATCTTGAATTTGTTTCAGCACTTCCGGTAAATTGGCAAGTGTCGGTGTACCGTGCGCGGTTGTGTAGAGCGTGACAAATACCGCGCCCCAGGTATTACAGTTTTCTACTGTAGGGACAATCCCGAAGGGCAAGCACATAGTTAATATTCTATGTTTATCCTGAGGTCCCGTATGGGGAAATACTGCCTCCAGCGTATTTATCTTCTGTGCTAACCAAAACGGAGTTTCCTCTCGTTTGGCGGATACTTTACCCATAATGGAATGTACAGTCGCAGGATTTATACCTGGCGTTACTGCATGTGGATGAGCTGGAGCAGCACGAGCTGGGTTTGTATTTAGTGTTTGCATCACAAATTGTACTAATCGTCTTTATATTGCTATTAACTCAATGTATAAGCGACGAACCTCAGCTACTGCTAAATTTGCTACCGCAGGATGTGGTATATAGGTGGCCAATAAAGGCCAGGTAGGACAGTCATTACTTAGTGGACCTAACCTTACTGGTAATATTGTGTGGGGTAGGGCGCCATCAAGCCAATTATTATGTTCTTGATAAGATCGAGGTATCTCTAAATATGCGTATGCTCTGTATTGTCCAGGCGCATTCGCAGGTGTATATTGATGAAATGTATTTGTGTTCCCATCAACTGCTGGAAATGTGACCCAAGAGTAAAAGAGTTCTGGTCTATAGGCTGCATGGGCGTCCACCACGAATGTGACTGGACCTCCCTGGGCCGTTAGGCCATTTGCTAGTAAATGTGCTATTAGAGGTTGTCTCACATTAACAGCTATTTGTACCTCTTGGGGATTCGCCATGTTAGTAACACTATGAGTTCAGAGAAGGCACAACAAAATGTTTTTTTTCCTTTTAAAGTTCAAGCTTGAACAACCGCCAGTTGTAGTAGGCTTACCTACACAGCAGTGGTGGAAATCCTCAGCACCACAGACGTCTCCGCTTACGGCATTGAGGTGTCATTATATATAATGAGACAGAGATAATCCGGAGGACACGAAAATTAGAGCCTGACCAAACGTTGGGCGCCATGTCACGTAGGCTCGCATTATTCTAATGAGACTACTGGATTTTGAGCAGCAAGATCGTCGACGATGTGGGAAACTGAGTCTGATCCACTGTGGGTGACACCTGTCGCTCTAAATCCAGGTTTTGCTCCGGCTAACTAGCAGTGCCTCGTCTCTCCCAAGAGGTAGAGATGACTGGGCAGCCGAGCGCATGACACAGCTGATGTTCTAAGAAAATGTCCCTACGTAAGGATGTGTACTTTCTACGAATGTCGGAGACTAAACTTCTACTGCGTTCACCGGCAATGTACCAAACTGTAGCCTTGACTGAAGCACAAAGTGATCAAGAATGTCTTGTTTGAGAACACAGTGCTGGGCTAAGCAAAAACAGTTAGATAGATGAAATTAAAACAAGACCGTAAAACTGGTTATTGTAAAAATAATAATGCGAAGCCGAATAAAATATACCTTGGTCAAAGTGCGCAGCGGCCTAGTGTGTTAAGCTAACGTGCATGGAGCTATAACTAAAATGGCTACACAACAACACTGTCTACCATGATCCTCCACGGTATGTGGATCTATCTACCAGTAATGCACCTGCTCCCATATTTGCATAGACTGCCTCTAGTTATTTTATCGAATGTTGACTTTTCTTAAGACTCATCCACTCCGGTGATTGAAAATGTATCAAAGACGCATAAGCTATACAGATGGCTTAAAATTAACTATTTAATTCACCCATGAAACTATTTATGGTTCTGTTTGATATTTTTTGCTTTGTTCCTATGGATTGGGTTTGTAACTGTTTTCTTTTTGCTTATAAATGGTCATTACCTTCCTGAATGCTCCTCAGTTGAGCTTGTGGATGAAGTCTTAACTCCATATCATTCCTCACATAAGGTCCAAAGAGACTTGTCCATAGTGAACATTTCAGTTGTGCCAATTCCTGATGGTATTTTGTGGGACAACGTTCCATTATATATATATATATATATATACATACATACACACACACACACACACACACACACACACACACACACACACACACACACACACGGGCCTACTGAGGTATTAAAAATTTCTATGACAGATGTCATTACACCTGGTACCTGATAATTGGGATGTCCAGACAGTTGATTCTAGGTTAACTGAAATGAAGGACTATTCAGTGTTTGAAAGTGATGATGCATATAGACATACAATGAATTATGGGCAAATGATCTATAATAACTGGGGACATTACTACCTGCACCGTGCTACTAGACGCAGACCAGTACTTAATTACACACAGTGGGAACACTGTTCTACACCACCAGTGGGGAGCCCAAAACGCCATTTAGATAAGGTCACTTATTTAACCTGGCATGACACAAAAAAATTCAGCATCACTATTTCAAGTTACCTCTTTCAAAAAGTAGGAAAATTTTGCTAACCAACACAAAGCTGATTTATTCAGAGTCCTTTGTTTCCCGTCTCACAGTTGAAGGTTACGAATACCGGAAGAACACTGTTGATTTAAAGAGTGCATGGTGAACACAAGATTGGCAAAAACAGGGGAGGGAAACTTTATTTAGAGCATGCCTGATTCCTGTGCAAATGATCTTTTTAAATTATACTATTCAACAAAGGTCCTGTCTGGGGTTAGCGAAAATTAATGAAATCAAAACGCCCAGTATCCCCACACCTGTGAAGTTTAATGGGTGGCAATTCTTCCTGAATGTCACTGTGGAAAAGCTAGATGCAAAGTATCAGGCTAGTACTTATAATTCTTCACTTTCCAGTCCCGGCGAGCGGTTAATTTGGCCAGTAGACACCAATGGAAGTCAGGCACGTTTTTTGAATACCTCGAGGGGTTTCAAGATTAGCCGGCTAGACCCTTGCTTTGTCTCGAGTCAACACACAGGTATAGTTACAACATATAGTGTGGGTAAATTGTGCCAACAATGGGTACAGTCTAACACGTTTGCCGCAGTTAAAGAACATCTTAACACTATTTCTGAAGATGTAGACTTTCAGTACTTTTTGCTGGGTCCTAGAAAGCCACGCTCTAAAAGATTCATCTATGCCACATATAATGAGATCTGGAATAGAAACTGCTGTGCACTTAAGGCATATAGATAGAGAAAACTTAGAAAAGGCTTTAGCTGTTGACAATAACGCACACTTTTCAAACAGAATTTATTCACTGACAAACAATGTCATCTTCAATAGATATCAGACGGACATGTCCCGTTTATATCATGAACAGTCGGCTGTGTTCCATCATGCAGTTAGGTTGGACGTTACTGACATTGAAAAATGGCCGAATTCCATGGAAATACACTAGCGGTAGTGAAGTGTTCACTGCTTTTAATTTATCCAAGGAACAGCAGACAATGGCTAAAAGAGAAGAGAGTTTCCCCATCCTTCATATAGAGTAATTAGAAAAGCTGCCTTTCACAGTTGCAAGGAGTCCTTCAACAGTATGGCTCTTACATGGCATCATTAATCTGCCCATTTCCACTTTTCGTTTTTCAAAATAACGAAAACATCTTGAAGTGGGCAGGTACGAGCAACTGGGCGATCGCTATATTAAAGAAGAGTGGGAGTTGCCCTTTGATTATAAGTGTCTGAGCGGCAAAACAGAGGTCTTTCTTAGCAGAAGCAAATGTAAGACTATTGTTAGTCATTCAATGATTTGCAAGCAGGAGTCCCTTCACGGCCTTTGCAATGCAGGGGTCGCAACCTTGGCCTGTTTTCTGAAGAGTACTCCTGTCCCTTTGATTCAACCGGCATTTCATGTACTTTCAAATGGAAATTATGTGGTGCTGAGCGACCAAAGCTGTTGCAGTATGCAACCAGAAATTGCCTATGCAATTTCAGTCTCTAAGTCACGTGTTGTGGACCAGTTTTATTCCCCCCCACACAAGAGATAAAAGTATCAGACATGTGGCCTCATAATGATACTCTTAATGTAAATTATGACAAGCTGAGCAGACTAAAGGCTCTACTGTTTCAAAAACAAGTTGCATTGACATCAGCCAGAGAGACGTTTGTTCTGCAGATGGCAAGATCCTCAGCCGACATACAATCCCTATTAAATACCAACTTCCCCAAGCACTTTGGAGAATTGGTTTCCAGATTTCTCAACGCCTCAAGCACTGCTGGGATTGTCCATTTCTTTAAGGCTGCTGGGTCTGGATTTGTGTCCATCTTCCAGACGGTCTTCAGAGTCATTCCATCAGCCATCCATTCACTCTTTTCAAGTGTGTTTGGCGGCTTTCCTGCTATTTCTTCTGATTTGCAGTAGTTGTGTCTTTTCAGCTACACAAAGAAATTGAGCTGCTGCCACCAGCTCAGCTGTGCCGTGATCGCATGGTTCAGATCTTCGATGCTTCCTTGCTGGTGGAATTGGAGCGTGATTGGTCATTGTCATTCCAACCACTCCTATGGTGCGTGCAACCAGTCTTTCCCTGCTTATGGTGCCTCTTCAAACATTTGCCTACAGCGTCTTTTGCTGTTCCACCAGTGCCTCCTGTGGAGCAATAACTGCTGATGTCCCCGACGAGGGTTCATTCACGATCGTGCCCCTTGAGACTAAGGCTGATTCGCGAGGCCTCTTATGAGCATTCCTTGCCAACCGAGTTGGCTTGTTACACTATGGAGGATGGCTCTACTGCAGGTGGACCTGCACAAGAGACTACTAAGCACTACTGCTCCATGGGGACCCATCTGTCCGTCCTGTGATCGATCTACCATCTAACAATGTGGCCTCTTTCCATTCAATGACTCCGGAGATGCTCTTCAAGATCATGACTATTGTCAATAATTTGATGATTGGCCATTATATCTCTTGGTATGTTTTTAGCTATTGATTTTAACATATTTTAAAGAGGATTTTTTAAGCTAGTTTTTATGCTTTTAGTCCAGAGTATTTTTAGAATTTGGATTCATACATCTTTGGTGTCGTCAAGACATGGCATCATACTTATTACGGCAATGGGGAGGGTGTAGTGAATCCTAGTTTGTTTTAATGGGATACAGAAGTTAGCTTAGCCTGTGGCTTGCAGGCTTGTGCCCCCGTCACCCAGTGACTTTTAACCTACTTAGCTTGCTCTGTTTTAGCACATTTATTTAATTAAATCTTTTAAGATGGCTGCCTTGTTTTGAGTTAGGCCCATGTTGTAGTTTGTGTTATCAGTGTCACCGCACCAAGGCGTCAAGATCAAGCGACAAAGACAAACAAACTGTAGATGTTCACTTTAGGTACTTTTGTTTTTCATGCTTTTGAGGGAAATGTTTATATTAGTTACCGTCCCAAGCACGCCTTGTTATCTATTGTTTGGGAACAAACCTACGTTAGGGGTCCAAGTAGATCTGGAAATAGTCAGAGGGATTCCGACCAGATGCCATCGCTGCTATTGATGCTGCACCTCGCCTTGACGCTGACCCAGTCTTCATGTTCCTACGGAGTCTGAGCTAGAGACCTCATTCCAAGGTAACAACGGTTGGTGGCTCTTCTCACGGACATGGAATTGGTAGACTGAGGTTTAACATATCTAGCTCTCTTCTAGGTTAGAGGTTAGGATTATCATGTTAGGGTATTAGGACATTTCACACACTTCATGTTGTTTCATGATATTGCAAGATGGTGGGGGTCTTTGTATTAATTACTCTGGTCTTTACCATTCTTTTCCTTGCACTGTTCATTATCCTAATCATTGCAGCCCAAGCAACTTATCGCAGATTGGAGTTTTACTAAAATAAAACTTAATGAAACTTTACTGCATCTTATTCATTGCCTGTGTGATTGAGACATGTTGATAATGTGAGAAAGGGGTAATGTCCGTTTAACCAGGACGCTCCCTGAGAAGTCATACTCTTGAGTCCATGCGTAAAGGCTGCCACAAATCACCTTTTACTGTTTTGGAGTTTTTGGTGAGGTACTGCTTGTGAGCCGGAAGGATTGGGACGACAGCTGCGATTTTGACTGGCAGTCGCCTACGGACATAAGTACTGTCATCCTTAAACCAGCAGTCTTGCCTAGAGCAAGAGTCCAACTATGACACAGCACTGGGTCGCCATGCGCTTTATAATTCCACTCCCCCAGATGTGGGAGTTTTATTTTTTTTATCCCTGTAATTAACTGATTGGAAAGAGGAGTTCTTTAGAACTGATGATTTTTAACTGTGTATTACACTACACAATTAATGTAATATTTTCTTTTTTAGCATCAGCGCGTACGTGGAAATTTTGAAATGCTGTATTTAAACTAACCAAAGTCCACGGGCTTTCTGGTGTATCGGGCACACTGCAGGTGAATGAACTGGTATGTACTTATTTTTCTCCTGTTCATAAATGCTACTCCTGCATTAATATTTCCTTTGCTGCTCATATTTGTTTTTGTTTACCTAATGTGTGAAAGTTTGTTCAAAGACAACATCGACTTGTAATCCCCGTTACTGCGAAGGCTTGATGGTATAGCAAACACTAGGGTTAGAAGGTGAACTTCTGATCGAGCATTGCTTGCTGATAAAGCATACCAAAGGAATCCGACGCTCCTAATAAAGGAGTTCATCATTCTTAATATAAGAAGAATACCTATCAATACAGTATGGAAAACTCTAAAAGCTTATTTAAGTGGCATTACCAATAACGTGCGACATAAAGAAGGTTCAAACTATAAATTACAATGTAGAAAAAGCTGCTCTTCTGACACTAGAAGTAAAAAGGTAAATTACCTAAATCGATATCCAGCTTGACATGTGACCTTAACCCCTTTGCTGCCAGGCCTTTTCCCCCTCCTGTGCCAGGCCTTTTTTTGCCTATTTGGGGCAGTTCGCGCTTAGGCCCTCATAACTTTTTGTCCACATAAGCTAACCAAGCCAAATTTGCGTCCTTTTTTCCAACATCCTAGGGATTCTAGAGGTACCCAGACTTTGTGGGTTCCCCTGAAGGAGGCCAAGAAATTGGCCAAAATACAGAGAAAAATTCTTTTTTTTCAAATAAATTGGAAAAAGTGGTTGCAGAAGAAGGCTTGTGGTTTTTCCCCTGAAAATGGCATCAACAAAGGGTTTGCGGTGCTAAACTCAGCAGCTTCCCAGCTTTCAGGAACAGGCAGACTTGAATCAGAAAACCCAATTTTTCAACACAATTTTGGCATTTTACTGGGACATACCCCATTTTTGCAATTGTTTGTGCTTTCAGCCTCCTTCCAGTCAGTGACAGAAATAGGCATGAAACCAATGCTGGATCCCAGAAACCTAAACATTTCTGAAAAGTAGACAAAATTCTGAATTCAGCAAGGGGTCATTTGTGTAGATCCTACAAGGGTTTCCTACAGAAAATAACAACTGAAAAAGAAAAATATTGAAATTGAGGTGAAAAAAACATAAATGTTTCTCTACGTTTTACTCTGTAACTTTTCCCTGCAATGTCAGATTATCGAAAGCAATATACCGTTACGTCTGCTGGACTCCTCTGGTTGCGGGGATATATAGGGCTTGTAGGTTCATCAAGAACCCAAGGAACCCAGAGCCAATAAATGGGCTGCACCCTGCAGTGCGTTTTCATTCTATACCGGGTACACAGCAATTCATTTGCTGAAATATAAAGAGTAAAAAATTGCTATCAAGAAATTTGTATTTCCAAAAAGGGCACAAGATAAAGTGTTGAGGAGCAGTGGTTATTTGCACATCTCTGAATTCCGGAGTGACCATACTAGCATGTGAATTACAGGGCATTTCTCAAATAGATGTCTTTTTTACACACTCTCCTATATTTGGAAGGAAAAAATGTAGAGAAAGACAAGGGGCAATAACACTTGTTTTGCTAATCTATGTTCCCCCAAGTCTCTTTCTGAAAACTAGAGACCTAGGGGAATCTAAGGAGGGGTGACTTGCGGGGCCCGGACCAGGTTCTGTTACCCAGAATCCTTTGCAAACCTCAAAAATTGGCTAAAAAAAAAACACATGTTCTTCACATTTCTGTGGCAGAAAGTTCTGAAATCTGAGAGGAGCCACAAATTTCCTTCCACCCAGCGTTCCCCCAAGTCTCCCGATAAAAATGATACCTCACTTGTGTGGGTAGGCCTAGCGCCCGCGACAGGAAACACCCCAAAGCGCAACGTGGACACATCCAAATTTTTGAAAGAAAACAGAGGTGTTTTTTGCGAAGTGCCTACCTGTAGATTTTGGCCTCTAGCTCAGCCGGCACCTAGGGAAACCTACCAAACCTGTGCATTTCTGAAAACTAGAGACCTAGGGTAATCCAAGGAGGGGTGACTTGCGGGGCTCAGACCAGGTTCTGTTACCCAGAATCCTTTGCAAACCTCAAAATTTGGCTAAAAAAACACATGTTCCTCACATTTCTGTGGCAGAAAGTTCTGGAATCTGAGAGGAGCCACAAATTTCCTTCCACCCAGCGTTCCCCCAAGTCTCCCGATAAAAATTATACCTCACTTGTGTGGGTAGGCCTAGCGCCCTCAACAGGAAACGCCCCAAAGCGCAACGTGGACACATCCAAATTTTTGGAAGAACACAGAGGTGTTTTTTGCTAAGTGCCTACCTGTGGAGTTTGGCCTCTAGCTCAGCCGGCCCCGGGAGGGGGGGGGGGGGGGGGGGGGGGGCAGAAATGCCCTAAAATAAATTTGACCCCGTCCCCCCAAACCCCCCCTGCCCAGGAACGACCCTTGCCTACGGGGTCGCTGCCCCTGCGTGACATTGGCGCCAAAAAACAAATCCCGGTGCCTAGTGGTTTCTGCCCCCTTGGGGGCAGATTGAACTAAAATCGGCCAATCTGCCCCCAGGGGGGCAGAAATGGCCTAAATACAATTTGCCCCCCAGGGGAGCGACCCTTGCCTGATGGGGCGCTCCCCATCTCTAAAAAAAAAAAAAAAAAAAAAAAAAAAACACAAACAAAAAATTTCCCCTGGCACCTAGAGGTTTCTGCCCCCCCTGGGGGCAGATCGGCCTAATAATAGGCCGATCTGCCCCCAGGAGGGAAGGAATGGCCTAAAATAAATTTGGGGAGGTCCCTGTGACTAATCAGCACGCGCGCGCTGACGTCACAGGGGGGGGGGGGGGTCGGGGGTGGAAGGGGAAGGTCTTCCCCTTCCATCCCTGGCTTGGGGGGGGGGGAGGGGGGTGCACAGGGGGGGGGCGCTAGTGCTCCCCCAAGTTCCCCTGTGAAAGGCACAGGGGAACTGTAGCCTTGGACGAGATCATCTCATCCAAGGCACAGAACAGGTTAAAAAAAAAAAGCAATCATAGCTTCCTCCAGCTTTATTTGCATTTTGATTCTTAAATATAATTCTGTAACGTTTTGGCACAGCAGTTACGTTATGCAGTGAGGACCAGGGGAGTTTAAGACCCAGGTTTCAATTAACAGCACATTAAATAATTATGCATAATTAGCACTTCAACTTCAAGTGCATGTTTAGGCAGCTTGCATCCACGTAGGCACATATATGCTTAAATATGCAGTTTAGCGGCGGACATACCTGCGTTTCTTGAGACGCTTAACACTGAAACGGTATCACTTGTTTTTACATCTCTGTGTATGAATTTTGGCAAGAATCTGAGCACTACGATTTCCGCAGGTGAATATGTGAGAAACCCAGTGCAACAGTTGGCCTCTGGTCCCAGCGAGACGCAGACGGGCTCACCTTTGACATGCAGTATCTCATTTTATCCTGGTGATGAGAAACGTAAATGCCTGGAGCAGACCCTACCCGGTGACCGCTATCTATCAGATATTATCGTTAAAAAGCGCTAACGCTCACAGGCAACACATTCAATAAAGGCAACAAAAAAAAAGGCAACAATAAAACAATCTCAGAAATACTCTCACAGGAAATTAGCGTAAGGTGTTAGGCAGCAAAAGAGCCTTTCAAGGCAAATCAGCAAACTCAGACTCACTAGTTAGTAAAGATTCTAGCATAGCGTTTGCCCCAGGTTATTGAATAATTAGTGTGCCCACACAGCATTGTTGAAATCTGACAGAGATATCACCATACTTAACAGTGCTGTTTATTATATGATGCTGCCAATATTTTGCAGAGACAGGCCAATATGAACTTCCTCGAAACTGAGAAGGCATTTGTCCGATTCTCAGTGTTTTCTGCAAGAGGTCACAATCATGCGTCATGTACAGGCACTAAATACTAACCCCAGTGTTCGAATTACTGAGAAGTACTGGGAAGCAATGTTTTCTACAAATTCAAAAGAATACTATTATTGTCATAGGTTAGACAGCTGTTGTATTTTTCATAAGTCATGGCACCCGCTATCTCTCCACTGCTATTTGTGATTTATTTAGAACCCTATTTGCAACAGATGATACAGAAGAAGTATATCTATATATGACCAGTAGAGACAAATAGGAAACTTAAATTACTCCAAGAGTAGATAGCATTGTATTCCTTTGGGTCAGTAAAGCTATTACTTACAATGAGGATGAGGCTGTATGCTCCTAGAACGTTTCTGGTTAAGCACTTAATTCTATTAAAATCCAGGTAATCCCCCTCCTATGTTGGACAGATGGTTGGTTTAAATTCTGAAACGCTTCTGAAATAATGCACTACTCAAATGCAACACTGGTACAGAATACCCATCAGTCTTGTCAGATGCTGCAATATAATGAAAATAAATATTCCACCAGTTTCTCTCCATACTACTATAGCCTTAGAACCCGCCGTAGCGGGCTCTACCGGCTATTAAAGGCCCGCTCCCCGCGTTAAATGCCCGAGCCGAAGGCGAGGGCATTTAACAAGGGAGAGGGACTTTAATAGCCAGTAGAGCCTGCTATGGCGGGTTCTAAGGCTATTAGAACATTCTGCCACTCAGGGCAGAATGTTCTATTAAAAAAAAAAAAAATGTTCACGGAGCCCGAGGCGATTAAAATCCCCTCGGGCTCCGTGAGGCTTTGTTCAGAGCTGTTGCTGTGAACAAAGCGAACATTGGAATGTTGGCGCTGCGGGCTTTTACCGGCCAGTAAAAGCCTGCAGCACTCCATTGTTTTCAATGGAGCCCCCAGCATTCCAATGTTCTAATTCTTGTTCCAGACTCCTTTTTTGCCCCCTGGGGCCTATCACTCTCAGTTTTGTAAGAGGTAATGAGAGAGTGGTAAGATTCACAAGATTCATAAAGCTACCTTTGCATAAATTCACAGACCTCAATTACTACAAACAAGTGCGTTTTAAAGTGGTTAAAGCCATCAGTCAAATATGGCCCGAGTACTGCTCAGGTTGACACTTAACATCTAGACTAGAAATACTTCCCAAGACATTGATGTTAGAATTTAGAAGGAAGCCATCATTTTCGCATGTAAATAAGTCAAAAATAAGGCATAAGATCCCTTCTTGAATTCCTACTGTGTTCCTGGAAAAGTAGCAAACATGAAAAAGAAGCCTTAGAATCGTAGTAGGTTTAATGCCATGCATAAATATAATTGTTCTTTGAGGTGTTTGGAGGCCTGATTACATAGGTCAAGCCAATCCGGAACATCTTACTGAACAACGGTCATGCCAGACCCTACAAAGTAAATGAGACATACTCCCCATTAGTATTAGAGCCACTGGTTTTATGCTCAATTAAATATGGTCAATACAGGGAAGCGTCAGCCACCATACCTCCTCCCTACCTAAAGCTTACGTTCAGCTGTTGTCATCAAAATTCTGTCAAACGTGGAAGACGGTAAACTTATAAAAACAACAAACAATACTTTTGTTTTTCATAAACAGTAAGTTTAACAAACCTTGCTGACAGGTACACGGTAGCAACAGTGCAAGTTTCCTTCCCTCACAGAAGAGGTGCAACATGGGCATCTAAAAAGCAAAGCTTCCTTCCTCGCAGAAAATGTGCAATGCAAAAGTCTCATTCTAAAAGAATATGCATGCATCAGTGCAAGTTGTCCTTCCTCACAAAACGTTGCAACACAGACACGGGGAACAGTGTACAACGAGGCGAGTACTGGCAGGATACAGGCAGGAGGGCCAAAAAAGTTTATTCCGCAGGTGAGCTGCATAGGGGAGAGATCAAGAAGCAACAGGGGAACACACCCAAGGTGAGGCAAACTCTGACGGCCTGAACAAGAAGAGCAAATGAGAAACAGAGTGGGAGACGGGGGCCACAAGCGTTGTCAGCTTTACCTCACTCACATAAAAGCCACTTTCTCAAAGAGTAGGTACAGATTGCCCAGCAGTAGTTAAAGGTTTGCCTTCTTGCAGAACAGTAACAGCAGGGCAGCACCAGTCTAAATTCCCCTTTCTCACAAACTGGGTATAGACCAGACACAGGAAGCCCCGGAGGACTAGGGACTGAGTAACATGGGCCTGGTGCTGGTAAAGGGGCAGAGGAATGAGCTGCACAGGCAAACGGAACACAGAAAGGGATTAGCTATTATGGGGTGGTGGAAAATGTGTCACCGGGAGGGGCAGTATATATAACATTTGGGACGGATTGGAGGGTGAATGCAAAGAGGGAGTCGGGAGCAAAGATGGCAAGGACAAGTGGCAAGTATCAGTGTCCTGGGCTCTGGAGTAAGAAAGGAAAATGGTTTACTGCAATTTTGGTAGGAAAATACAGCAATAATTAGAGTTGAGCAAGGTCCATAGGTCTCTGGGCCCCGGTGCCACTGTACCTGTTGTTCCATTGATAACACCTCAGGAGAGAAAGCAGATGGGGCAGAAAAAGAGAAGCGAAAGGAATACAACAAACAAAAAGGAAAAAAAGAGAAGGGGTTGCAAATAAATAAAAGGAAACAAATGAACAAGAAAATGAAAACACAACTGAGAGAAGAAATACTGCAAATGTGTGAGGCAGAAGAAAAAAGGGAAGTAAGCTAGTGAACGAAAGATAAAGAGGAAAAAATAATGAGGAGTATGAAAACAAAGAGAAAAATGAACATCAGAGAAAAAAAAAAATGAGATGGTGAGAGAAACAAGCAGGGAAAGAACCGGGGCATGTTTGTACTGGCACATTTCCGACAGACAGAGAATGGGAAAACCACCTTGACACTTCAGGTCCCGAAAAAGTAACTTGCGGCTTCCACATGCAGACTGGAAAAAGAGGGATTTATAGTAAAAATTGTATTAACAGATAAATATAAGAAAAACACCAGAACAAGGAAGGAAGATCTATAAAAAAATAAAAATAAAAAAATAAAGTGAAGGGATGCATACAGAGTTAAATGAAAGAGCAAATAAAAAGACAGACAGAATAAAGGAAAGTGGAAAAAAGTGAAAGAATGAACACATAATGAAAAAAAGAGTAACGAAACAAGCAAAGAATTAGCCACGTTTTTGCGAGTTTAGAGGAGGAGGTAGCAAGAGGAAGAGGGAAATAAAAAAGGGAGAAGAGTAGAAATAAACAGTTGAAAGAAAGAGCAAAACTGTTAATGTGTAGATTTTAAGAGCTTGAAAGAGCGGGGGAGAAAGAAAAACATTGAGAGTAAAAAGAATAAAGAAAAGGACAGAGTGAGATAGGTGAAACAGACCCTCCCACATAAAGATGGCAGCCAAGAATATATTTGTCTCCCCCACGTCCTGAAACAGAAGTCAGAGTGAGGAACAGCAGAGGGCACTGCAGAACAGCAGGAGGTACATTAGCAGAGCTGTATGTGAACCCCAATACAGCAATATTGGGGGAAGGGCTCTTTCCCAGCCCAGTGTTAGAATAAAAAAAAAAGAATTAAAAAAAAAAAAAGGGCAGACGAGGAAGGGGAAAAGGAGGGCCGAGTAATTCATGGTATTGGAATAAGGGGGAGCTGCAGGTTGGTGTCAACATGCACAAACAGTAGTATGTGGGCTGCAGTACTGGAATAGTAAAGGGCACACAAGTTCAGAAGTGATTTTGTTAATGGAGCTATGCATGGAACCTACTATTGGCGTGCCAGTGTTGAGGTTCCCTGGTGAAGCTACGAGTGGGGCCCTGTATGGGAGTGGAATTGCCTCTAAACCACAGAAGTGAGGAGTCCTGCAGGGGGGAGGGCGAGGGAGGTGTGTGCGTGTGTGAGTGTTGGAGAGAGCCTTAGTGCCGAGAAGAAACATGCACTGAAAGTTAGAATTGAAGGATTCTGGCGGAGCTGTGGTGGTTCTCATCAACAGTAGAGTTGAATGTTACACTTGAGGAGCACTGGCTGAGCTCTGTTTTGCTCTCTTGGGTCCAGTATTGGCTTGGCAGTGAGACTGAAAATTACAACGGAGCTGCTGTAATGCAACTGTATGCAAGCAGGGTCCCAGTATTGGAAAGGAAGTGACTTCGCCAGGGTAGAACAGAGGTGCAGTGATGGAGCTGTGCCGAGGTCCTAGAACTGGAACAGCAGTGTGTACTAATTGTAAGAACTGAGGAGCTCTGGCAGACAGCATGTGTGGGGTTCTGGCATGGGCATGGCTGAGGGGCTTGGAGAGTGTGAAGTGAGGTGCACTGATGGAGCTGCATGAGGTCCCAGTACTGGATCAGCAGTGTGTACTGACTGTAAGAACTGAGGAGCTCTGGCAGACAGTGCATGGGGTTCTGGCACAGCTGAGGGCTTGGTGTGTATGAGCTGAAGTGCACTAATGGAGCTGCGAGTGGGTTCCCAGTATGGAGCAGAAGTGGGCAATGTCTCCAAGGATTGCAGAGCCCTCAAAGAGCTGGGTGAGGGGTCCCGGCACTGGAACAGCAGTGGGCATTGAGTGCTTTGAAGGAGGTGCTTTGGCTGAGCTGCATGTGGGTAGCAGAGCTGAAAGAGCAGGGACGCATTGCAAAAGTTTCCTAGGTGACATTAGGTTACATCTGGGGGCAGGGCCTCTGGATGGGGGAACGTTCCTGTATGCTTGGTGGGACAAAAGTGGAGGTAGCAGGTTAATTTAGAAGGCCACTGAATTACTTAATGAGGAAAGGTCAGGCACATCTGACTAAGAAAGCAGGAAATGTCAAGCAGTCACAGTTTATTCCAAAGTTCATGAAAAAATGTTGTGGTGTGCAGATAACACTGCTAATTTTGTTGCAGACCGTGATGTAAGAAACCTTGGGCGGCTAGACTGTAAGCAACGACAAGCCATCCTCCCTAGCTCTCAGCATCATGGATCACAGACAGGTAGACCAAATGTGACCAAGATAACAGTGTGATTCATGGCCTTGTTTACAGCTAAGCTCAGAGGACGAATGCTCTGTAAATGAAAAGGGAAGCTTCCCAGGACAGAAGTAGGAAACAAAGCAAAAATAAAAAAGTCCCCTACAGACCAGATAAACAAGACAAAGCGTAATCAAACAGTAGTTGGTCCCTGCTCCCACACAGATGTAGGAACAAAGAGGCATGACTGACCACTAGCAAGCAAGGATTTTTAAATGACACAAACTAACAAATGAAATACCTGGAAGCACACAGAAGTATACTTAAATGTATACAAGAGGTCGTACACTTGACCTAAGGAGTGAAACTCTGAGAAGAGCCTTATTTTAGTGATATAAAATACTATCTGAACTACAGCTGAGTGACATACAAATGGCTCTTGTTCAGGAAAAATTGGTAAAACGTAACATCAGCAACTCAGAATATTATTTTAGCCAGAAAACATTTGTTAGGAAATGGAGAGACTGTGGTTCAAAGCAGCATTTACAGAAGGAGGATCAGTAAGTCGCCATCAAACCAAACAGATGCTTCGTTGTTCTAGCAGAGCAAAGGAAGCAATCCTTTGTCAAAGCAAGAGCACGAGGCATCCATATTCTTATCACATAGTCCATTTCTTATAATGTAACATCCACAATGTGCCCAATTGGTGTGCAAACATAAAACAAGCAATGGCAAAGCCAACAGGCTTGAGTTGTATTTAGAATCCAAACTAAAGCATTTCAAAATACCTGCTGCTGTGAGAAAAAACATAAAAAACAATTGTTTCCAGTATACAATGCATGTATGATATAAAGATTTAAATGTTAAGATTCAGCGTACTTTTGAGATGTAAAACTGTCCCTGGTTCATTGCCAAAGGATGGAATAGTACACCAGACAGTCAATATGTAGCATGAGGTGAGTGCGAAATACTACTGTGGAAGATGCCAAAGCCCACTCTACGTACATCTTAAGGAGCTGCATAGTTAAGACAAGCCTAAAAAGGGGACAAACCCTTAAAAGTTGCTCAAAGTGGAATTTCAAACTACAAACTGAAATAAACTACTGTAAGATGCTGGCACACAGTACTCAACCGGTGATGTTAAACGTAAAAATCATGACCATGTAAGAATCATGACGTAAGCAGTCACCTAATACTGAAATTTAATTAAACATGATCAAGCTAACGGAAAGTACTGTTTTTGCGTAAATTTTATCACAAAACATTTTCTTCACTGTTTCATATAACACATAATTTATGTCTGAAAGGGGCAAGCACCCACCCCTTCACATTTGCAGATCAAAGGTAAACTTAAATGCCTACAAACAACTTGAACACTTGGAGTAACTTGAAACAACTGTTACATAAGAGTCAATGTCATTGCCCAAGGCCTATGAGCGATATAGCCTCTCCTGGGATGGCTTTAGAAGAAGGAAAGAAGACACTAGAGAAAATAGAGGGAGAAATAGAAACATATCATGAATATCTAATAAAAAGGAAGACAGACAAACTCAGGAAGGACTTAAGACTCTTCTCTCAAGATAGAGTTTACCCCGATTTGAGAGAAAACTTCTGTTCAGAAGAATCAATTAAAGGGCCTAATACCATTCATACCTCATGTAAACAAGCATTTGCAATGCAACGGGTCTCGCATTTCTCAGAGTTAGAGCTATTAGCAGTTGTAACCTCCCAACCGGAGTTTTCTTGCCACATTAAATGGAGAAAAAAAAAAGGAGCGCGCTCGCGCTGCTACAGTTCACTCATAGTGAAACCTATCGGAAAAAGTGCAATTATCTACGTAACCAGCAAAACTGCAATTAACTGTATAACAGGGTCAATGTCAAGCAAAGCACTCAACCTCTGCCAAGCGAGATCGCGCTGCGAAAAAAGATAAAAATTAGTCCACAAACCGGACTGAAAACAGCTAGCCTAGTATGTTTTCAGTACTTGGTCGCTGCGCTCGAGGGGGGCTATCCACCGGAAAAGGCATGACGTACGCATGCCTTCCACTAATGAAAGCAAGCAGATTTTAAAAGGCTAGCCCATGAACCAATGAAAGACACTGACGTGACATGGACGGGGCTTCAAGCTCTTTTCTAACTAGTAAAGCGTCTCGCAAGCGATACGCATGCGCAAGCACATGCTAGCTCAGACTCGACCCTAAAAACAAAGGGTCACATTTTCAGACACCTCTGAATCCGATGGTGAGGGTGGATCCAATAGACATGATCTTATACATGACAACACTACAAGGACTGATGCTCTTTTAGACAACCGAGGGAGGCGGACCAGCCCTCGAGGGCGACCACAGAACAGGAGAGGAAGATTCCATCACCAAATGGATCAATCCCATCAGTTTCTTCAAACAAGGAGACAGCAATATTGGAAAAACAAACTCTAGTGAAATTCTCCCTATTTTTAATCTGACTAATCTACACTTAGAGCAGACCACTTTAGACCTCTTGGGAAAAGGTATTTTGTTTGTTCCTAGCCAAAGAATAAATAAATTTGAACTTATGAAGGATATACAGGTTTTTTTCCGCAAAGTTAGTCTAAAAATTTTTTTCCAGAATAGGGAGACCATCACAGAACGGAATAACCTGCAGTTCAAACCTCCATCTACGTTCACTCCGTACCTAGATCAGGTAGGCCCTGAAGTATGTATCTTTGAGAAAATAGTCTCTAATAACATCAAGCGAGTACTAAGATATGTCCCAGCTCCTATTTCCAATCTCACTCATGAACAAACAGTCTTGAGAGACCTCCAACAAAATAAAGATATCACGAATAAACCATATGATAAAGACAGGGGAATAGTTCTATTGGATACTGGGATGTATAAACAAAAAAATAAAAAAATGGAGGCTACACTTTCTGTTCCAGAACACTACCAAAGGGTCAGAAGTAACCCCATTAAACTTATCTCCTCTAAAATTCAGACTATTTGTGAATGGGGCATACAGAGTGGCGCTATATCTAGATCAGAGTCTGATTTCCCTGTTATGTCAAAGACACAGGACAAATGATAGTAAAAGGTAGAGGGCCTGGGGTTCAACCCTAATCGGGAATTTTTAGTAACATTAGACATTGGGGCATTGTATACCAATATTCCCTAAGAGGAGGCATTTAATGCAGTACAACAATTGTTGATGGAAGAGTCCACCGATGTCCCGGTCACCTTCATCTTGAGATGCCTCAAAATAGTTCTAGAGGATAATTTCTTAGAATTTGATGGAGCGATATTTAAACAAATCAAAGGTGTTAGCATGGGAGCAGCCTGTGCACCGAGTATGGCAAATATCTATATGGGTCTCTTTGAAAGGAAGTATATACACAATGAAGTTGCTCCATTTTTTGAAAATGTTAAACATTGGGGGCGCTACACTGATGATATTTTTTTTCATATGGGAGGGTGATATAGACTACCTCCAAGAATTCACTCAGTGGCTAAAACTATGTGATGACTATCTAAGAGTCACTCCTAATTTCAACAATCCCCAAGTTGAATTTCTAGACATTTTCATATTCAAGGAACAGGGGCATTTACAAGTATACCTGTATACGAAACCTACAGCTAGAAACACGCTTCTACATTTTGAAAGTTTCCCTCTTCGATGCTGAGAGAGCATTCCGTTTAGTCAGTTTCTCAGAATACGGCCGAACTGTAGCAATATAACCGAATATTATAGGAATGCAAACACTTTGAAGGAGAAGTTCTTACAGAGAGGTTAGCCCTATATGGTAACTTGAGAAGCCTATAACAGAGCCAAATACTACAACTGTGACAGTCTTTTCTAAATATATCAAAAGAACGAACAATCTAGGATGGTGTGTGTAGTCAGACATTCAAACATCAATCACAAAGTTCAGAGAATCATCAATACACACTGGAATATACTCAACACCAATGAGGGATATGCGCCCCTTCCCATGTTTGCTTTTAGGAGGAACTTAAATTTATAAAGAAACTGGTTCAAGCCAAATTTAAGAGAGAAAATGAATCCATTCAGAAAAGCATAACAGGAACTAATCCCGTCCTAGGTAACAACCGCTGTGGAGGATGCCACTCCTGTGCTCAAGCTACAGTATCTCACGGGTGTTGCTCAGAACAGGCAGAAAGTTCATTTAAGTGAATATGTAAAAGGTAGAGCTGTCTCAGTAAGAAGGCTCAACCTGGCTAGACTTTAGGTGTGGAACGGAGGGGGGGAGGAGGAGGAAGGATTTCAGTTTGAGAAAAGGAGAATGACTGGTTGAGATGAGAGGTCTACACCCTTTGCAGTTTCTAGGTACCTTGTGAGGGAGGCAGGCATGGACAGATTGGGGGCAACAGTAGGTTCTCAATGGGCGTGTCTGCCTATGAAAGGGAATAGCTGTACACAATCCCAATCAAATCCCAGTATACAGAACAAATGGGCATTTTCACCAACTCCTAGGCACACTTTTACTAAGCTGTGAAGCAGAACACAGAATTTTTTGGGGGGGTTTAACATTCTTTCTTCTTTGAAAGACAAAGGCATCTGAAGTTCAAGGCTGGTCAATAAAATTTTGTTTTAAAAAAATGTTCTTTTGGGGTTTTTTGGAGAGTACTTGTGGCAACCCTTGGAATTTTCTCTTCGCTTCCTTGAGAGTTGAGCAGGGACACCTGCGGGAGATGTACACATTGAATGGGTAATAGCTGCTGCACAGAAAAAAAAAAACATATAGGAGTAACCTCAACAGCACCAGGCAGTAGCAGAGCAGACTAAAGAAACATTAATTACCAATACAGTACAGATGACGTAGTCTATTATAAAGTAAAGTGAGTTTCTGTAACATATGCATGACTACCTGCCGACAATCTTGTGGTTTCATGGCACTATAAACATTAGCCAGTAATAGTACCTAATGAGTAATGCAAGATTTACCAATCTCAGAAAAGTTAATGTCTGAACCTGTCCTGCTGCAATTAGGCAACTAAACTGCATGTTCCACAGAATTTCATGAAGCTAGCATATTATCCATCTGAGAGAGAAGGTCAAAGAGGGAAAGGAAAGGGGCACTTTTACTGTTAACACTGTGTGCTTCTCGAGCCATTGATCTCATTGAAAGTATTAAATATGAAACTTATCCCATACTTGCTATATGCTTCTCTAGTGTTAAATCAGAAGGTCATTGTCAATCTTGACAAAACTTTTATGCAAGGTGTTTGAAACCTCCTTCATCTTCATACAGCCACTCCTCACTGTCATCAGGCCAGAACTAAGTCTGAAATCTTTAACTGCACTCCATCACAGAAGCACCATGAACTACTTCTGTGATTGTGCTACAGCGGAACCTTCATCTCTGAAATTTCTAATCCATCAAGAAACAAAGGAAACTACATATAAAGATCTAGAGTTGCAAGCTGTACCCTCAATTGTGGGAAGAAATGGACTACCTGATGTACAGTCGCTGATACCGTTAAAACCCATGGCTCGGAAAAGTCTATTATGCAGAACTTTATTGCTAGCCAGAGGGACTCAGACTTAGCTCAGGTCAAACTATACAGACCTATTGACTTAGTTTTTTAAAATATTTTTCCTTGCCTTGTCAAGAGTATCTCGGTTCAAATTTTTAAAACTCAGTCTATTTTATATTCCAATGTATTAATTTGAGGGGAAATGGAACCCAGTATACAAAGATAACACTGCTTGTCGACTTTAAGGACACATAACAGAATCCTTCCTTCACGTTTTTGTTCATTTGCCCCAGACTTTACATTTGAGAAGAAAGTACTTGCGACCTATGTTCAATAAGGCAAATCTAAGAACAACCGTGGAGGCTGTTTGATACTGTTTTATTCCTAGGCGATATTATCTATAACAATTTTTTTTACATCAGGCTTCTAAAATACTATCTATCTATTTGATGCTGGCATCTGGTTTTATACTCTGTTGCAAATTTTCACTATCTATATTTAAGCACTCCATCATCATGTGATCATAGATTACAGGTGTCCGTACTTTTCATGACATTTCTAGACATGCTTATGAAAATGAGTTCTTATAGTTTCTTAAAATGCCAACTAGGAAGGAGCCAATTGAAGTAGTTGTTGGAAAAGGGGATACCGTCAGAAATAATAGTGCAACTATTGGATTGTTTATTCGATGTTGCAGTTCTGTTTGAAACACTATTACTGTAACAATGTTAAAGATGCTTTTAATTAGGTGTATAATGCACCAACATTATTATTTGTACTCTAAATGAATTTATTTTCGTTTAGATTCGGATTAAATTTACTTTCAGTGCAGATTTTAACTAGGTTATGGTCCTATGGTCCTTGATCTATACATTTATTACCTACCTACTAATCTCCATTTTGCTCTCCCACTTCTGCAGGCCAGTAATTAGCATCTGAATAGGTGTAAAATGCCTCTCAGAAGCAAGCAAAGGCAGACGTGAATGGGCAGATATGACCCCCTGAACCGGACAGAATATGCAAAGTGGGGCTGTGGGCATTTTTTTTTTTACATTAAAGGGTCATCTCATGCCTGAATGTCAAACCTTGCATGACAGGTCTGTAAGCAGACACCTGGGGTGGGGCACACTTCAAAGAGGCCTCATTTGTCACAGCCAAATGGTAGCTGACACTAGGGCAGGGCCCTCCCTTCCTTCCTTTGTCCCCACACCCCAGCAGGCTCCAACTACAGAAGGCCTCTTTTTGATTTTACAGTGTCAAAGTCTGATTAACAGGTCTACAGGGTTTACATACAAGACTTGAAAGAATGGAAACAGGATGCCAAACAAATTTTTGAATACCCACTTTCTGGTTTCAGAAAACCCTACTTTTTGTTAACACGACCACTGACTGCCACATTGTGCTTCTTGGTGCTATTTTTTTTAAAGATCTTTTTCTTAGAAACATAAGCAGTAAGCAGACAAGTAGGTGACATGGCCTAAAAATTACAAATTGTATAATGATGTCTCTCTCACTCCACTACCCCTCCGCTTCTCAGACTGTGACAACTGGATTGATTCAAGTAGATAAAAAAGCCCCAAGTACAGCCCCAGCATTGGAAACGATGAGACCCCGTCTGTGGTCATTCCATTCGCTCAAAACTTTTGCCCATTTCCGAGGACAACCACAGCTTAAGTATGTCACAACTTTCATATGTGACCTTCTCAGCCAACATTCACCAATCCATGTCTCTTCCAATCTTGCACTTGTGGTGCCTGTGTCACTCCCCATAACTGAGCCACCCCCCATACTCAAGCACAATTATGTTTGGCTACTGCCAGAGTCGTCCAGGTTTGCTCCATAAGGTTTAAGTCAGTTGTGTCCCAGACATTTAAGAGACACCTTTTAGCTGAAGTTGCCATATTGTTCCCACATAGGTCGTTCAAACATGCAACCACCAATTTCCAAAAGTGTTGTATCATGGGGCGTAATGCTATCTGTATTTAACCACTGGCTCTATCTTGATCACTGACTCCATTTTGTGCTTAGCTTAGCTTCAAATGCCATCACACAGGTGGCGCAGGTATTTTCCCTGCACAGCTTGTTAACCTGTTTTCACTCTCTTCACTAGGAAAGATAACATGGAGGAGCAAAGTAGATAAGACTGTACCAGGCTGAGAATGTTTATGGTTGAGCAAGGTACAGCTCAGTCTTGGAAAAACACTTAGATTTGGCCAGTCTGATGCATGTTTTCTAAACAATGACCTGGTACGGCCAAAGTGTGAATTTCACAAATTACTCAAAGGAAGGGGGTTTCTAGAACTTTCCTCTTAATTTTGTTTAAAGATTATAAGGTGTAGAAACTTGACAGCTGGAACAGTAGGTACTCATCTGGGAGTGGACATATTGCCCAGAAATTAAACCCATTGAGGGTGGTCTCCCTTTTGTTTTGGTTGTCCAGGGTTCCACAACCTGAAGTTGGCAGACAAGGGATGATGTCGGAGTCAAGCCCCATGGTGATGCATTTTTTAATTCTTATTTTGGGCTTTACGGAGTGCATTCAAGAACTGCACGGGTGTTGCTGCATTTGAAATAAAAGCTCACATTATTCTTTTTGTTTATGAAACTCTGGAGGTGCCTTATTAAATTAATTAGTCAGACTAAGAGTGCTGAATTCTTTCCATTCCATTCGTTTCATTCCCTCACGGTCTGAAGTAAAGCAGAACACAGGCAACTCCAAATAATGTGGAAAAGGTACCATTGTGCTCACACTGTCTACAGTAGCTTGTGTCAGCTGTCCTCCACATTCTTACCATGGTGGGACATGCTAAGTAAGGCCTATGAAAAATCTTTAGTTGTACAAGGTGGAACCCCGACCTAATGGCTGTCTCCCTTGGGGAGGCGAGGGCTTCAAGCCATCTGTCATCCTCAAGACCCTCCAAGTCCCGGTCCCAATGCTCCCAGAAGTGCTGGAGCACGTCCGATGAGTTATTAATCAGTTATTTGTATGCGAGGCAAGTCGCTTTGCAGGCTTGAGGTCATCTAGCAATCGATCTTCTAGAGGTGAGGACTCCGGGATGTTCTCTCCCTTGGGTAATGCAGCCTGTAGTGTGTGCCTCACCTGCAGGTGGTGAAAGGTCTTGGTTGTAGCTAATTGGTAGTCATGTTGTAGGTCAGTAAATGGGACAAATTCTCCCTTTGCAAAGCGATCACCCACCATGGAGAGTCTGTTTGGGTCCCACTTTGCAAATCTGGGTTGTATCCGAGTGGCCAAAGTGATCCAGCCTCTCCAGCCAAGCATGTGAAGGAAGTGACGTGTGCCAGATGTGGATCGTAAGTGAGGTTGTGGCTTTGAGGCTGGCATGGCGTGGGTCTGGGTATAGGGCTCCAAGGTATCTTCCGACTGGCCAAAGTGATCCAGCCTCTCCAGCCAAGCATGTGAAGGAAGTGCTGTGTGCCAGACTTGGATCTTAAGTGCAGTTGTGGCTTTGAGGCTGGCATGGAGTGAGTCTGGGTATAGGGCTCCAAGGTATCCCCCTGGATGCATGTTTTGTCTATCCGCTCAAAATGCAAGATTGTTAGCTATGTTATGCGCCCAGTGATTGATGGTGGCGAGTTGCACAACTCAGTAGTATTTCTGGATATCTGGGAGAGCAATTCTTCCATCATACTATACCCTTGTCAATTTAGTAATGGCTATTTGTGCCAGACCACCATCCCAAAGTATTATCCTAACTTTTCTCTCTGTTGCTTTAAATTAAGTTGCAAAGACTGGATAAGGTGTGTTGTGCATGGTATAGAGAAAGCGAGGTAAGGCCATAATTTTAAAAAGCACAGCTCTGCTCAGAAGAGACAATGGTAATATCGCTTTAATCAGGTCAGAGGTGGCAGCAAGTTTTTGTCACAGAACAGGTTTGGGTCGGTGGTGACGTGAATTCTGAGGTATTAGAACTCATCTTTGGCGAGTCTCTTGTGCTATTTTTAATTTTGTTTTCCAAATTCATATCTTTAGTTCCCATTACTGGATTATTGTACTTTTGGTGTCAATTTGTTTATTATATTTTCATTTATTTTTCTACTTAGTTTGGGGATTTTTATTGTTTCACATTTCAACTTTATTACTGTTTTAGAACTGAATAAATACTTAACGCATTGCCTTGAAGTTAAGCCAGTGCTATAGCTACCAGGGCGATGAGCTCAGGTTAAATGAGTGACTGAAGTGCTTTATCCAAAGCAAGGATTGTGGTTATTGCTTGAGATGGGTACCTACCCCCCTCAATTAATACCCCAGTTTCTTACATGTCATTAATCCTTTTTAGGTCTCACCTACTAGACAGCATATGCCCAGTCTGTTGCAAGACACCTGTTAGCTTACAGGGAGCTGTGAGCCCACCTATTGCTTACCACTGGTGGGCTTCACCGTCACTCTCATATGCTTACTTCTTATTTGTTAGCATGTTTGGGCTCTTTTGAGTCTGTCCCTCCGCTGGAGCATAGACTGTGTCTTTACACTGCTTGCTTTTTAGGCAATATTTGTTTTCTTTTTGTTTAAGCACTCAACGGCAGTGCATGTGTTTCGAGCTGTCTCCTTAGTGTACTCTTTTCGCTGCTCTTTTGCCTGTGTGCTTCTCTAGAACAACCATCCATGATGCGCTTGCCCTTGTGTGCTCCTCCAGACTATGGTGTTTTCTTACCAGTTTGCTTCTATCCCCTCCCAGCTCCAAATGCTCTCTCTTGCATTTGCTTTTCTCCCTTCGCTCTCTGCGCTACATGTTGCCCTATCCCTCACCCATTTGCTTCCCCCATTCCTTCCCCACACGTGTTGCTTCCAGATCTCCGTAATGCATCAGACCCCAGTGTTGCTTCCCAGTCTCCCACTCCTGCTATTTCCCATGATGCACTTTGTCCCCTGCCTGTGATGTTTCCCCCCTCACCCGCTTTACAGTGTTACATCTGTGCCCTGCAATTAATACTTTCCACACCCACTTTGGGGTGGTGATACTGCAATTCCTCCTATTACCGTTTGTGTGTGTGATGTAATGCCCTAAGTGACCATGGCTATGCCCAGATGTGGGTCCCTTGCTCACTCTGCCACTGGAACCAAGCTACAAAAGACTGAGGAGCCCCAATCGGGGCAAATTCGGACTTATATTGCTTGCATTCTGTTTCAGGTGGACCTGCCCTGGTAGTTCGGGATGTACTGTGCCTATTGGAGAAGGTTAAAGTCTGATTTGCATATGGCTAGTTCTAAACTGACGCGGCATATTGGGCAAAAGAATGATGGGTTGGAATAATCTCCTAAGAGACTGCCAGATATTATACAAATTGCTAGCACACCTCCCATCAACTTTTGTGTGTTTGATGTAAGTGGTGTTCTACTTAGGTTTACTGCATGACTCCATGCCATGTGGATACTACCATTTTCATTTCCCATAACAACACTTACTAGGATTAAGAGCCTGTTTTTTACTTCCGTTTAACTCACTGGGCTATCACACTTGAAAACAATGGTTTGCAAAACAAAAATTCAGGCCCAGAAACTGTGTGTTCTCATGAAAGAGTTACATGGTAACTCAGGGCCTGATTTAGAGTTTGGTGGTCATGGTATTCCTCCATTATCCACCAATCTCCTGGTCCGTCTCCACTATTAGAAGTCAGGAAGCCTGCCAGCTTTTTGTCACTGGCACCAACGACACAAACTTTACTCTGACAATCTGATGGAGAGCAGGTCATTGGAGTAATGGCATCTGGTGCGGCTAAACACTTCGGTTTGAGCAAATTCATCCATACATATGCACCAAAACACTTCAAACATGGGCTGCCAATGTATTCACATGCTCTTATGCACGTATAGGTATTTATGTAGCGCAAACCTAGCATTGAAAGCAATGGAACACTGTACATTACTTGGATGATTGGGAAACGATCCACAAGACCAAGTACAACAAAAAGGGATAACACAAATATAAATCGTACCTTACATTTCACGTTATTTAGGCACACGGAGATTACCCAGAATCACACAATGTGGAGTCAAGTGCTAAGGCCAGGATTCAAACCTGGGACCTCGGGTTCCAAACTTGGCAGCTTTGATCCATACATTAGGGAGGAAATGTGTCCCAGTGGCTAGAGCTGCCAACTTTGAAACTGGGGAACCAGGAGTCAATTTGGCCTCTGTACCATGGATCCGACATCTGAGTTGTATATCAATCACCACACCACATAATTTCCACCCCCTACAGATTTACCTAAAATAGAATTTTAAAAATAAAATTTTAAAAAAAACCTTTGTCACAGAAAATAAAGCGAAACATGTGGTACTCAGTGTAGTAAACACTGATCTCACAAGTTAGAACTTGTTCTGAAGTGAGGAACACTGAAGAGAAGGTAATCAGTCACCCTGAAAATACCCCAGGCCAACTGAGAGGTATTTAAGAAGATGCAAGAATTATCACCGAAATTTTGCACAACACAGAATCAGGGCCTTGTTCACCCAATCTTCATTTTATGAAGATATTCATACATGTACAGAGCTAATTATATAGGAGTCTCAGTTTGGCGTTAATAAGCACACCTTTTTTGTCATAAATTCATAGGTTCTAATAACCCACCACCCATGTCTCTGCGTTGATATTACTTGCACACACAGATGTGTGGATATGTATATATATGTATGCATGTAAAGAAAGTGATCTGGCTCATCTATTACACATTTTTCTGCCTTTTGTACTCCCCAGCTCTGTTTTTGTTCTTGCCCTAACCGTGTATAACAAAGAGAGGCATACCTACGTAACCAAGATCATAGAAAAAGGTCTTCTTGTCCCAGTATTCATGGCCATTTTTCACTTCTTAAATTCCAGCAGGTTTGACTTACTGAACGTTAACAGGGGGTATGTACTTTATTGCACCCCTTTACTACCATGAACCAATAAGAATTGCAATCCATGAACAAACAGGTGTTTGGGCAAGGATCACGATTTAATAGGGCACCAATAGACTGGTCTACAGTCTTAACCTATGTTTCTGCTCCTGGTGACTTGAAACTACCAGCCTGTGGTACATAGTGGAAGGGAAAAACACCCCAAAAATGTCATGATGAACAGTAAATACGGTTCTTTGGAAAATAGGACATGCTGGAGGTAACTTCAGGTTAACAATCTATAGATTTAAATATTTTGTCAACTCTGGGGAATTTACGTGACAGGGACGGACCGGACCCTTCAAACTCTAGTTCATCATCTTGAAGACTTTGTAGCTATTGCTATTTTGAAGGGTTTTTTTTAAAATGGGGACTCTTCCTCAGCCTCTCTTCTGGTGTGTGATTATATGTTGTAGTGTTCAACACAAGTGTTCCTCTGGATCTCTTTTCTGGTGTTGCCTAGTGTGCAAAGGATTTCAATGAATTCAACGGGAGCCCAAAGACACCTAAGATAGAGGACAATTTTACAATAAATTATGGACAGTGGCTGTTTTCTTTTTTGACAGAGCACTGTCAACTGAGGGACAGCTTAGGTGTCTGGGACCTGACCTCTGGGTAGACTGAGAGATAGCTCAAGTATGCAAGGCCTTAGCGTTTAACCATTGAGCAACCAGAGTGATGCCTCTGCCTCTATGATCAGTGCCTTACAGTGCAGCATAAAACAGATGTAAATTTTGCTCTAAGGTGTATCTTGCGTTTTTCACTAAAATTGTGCCTATGTAGGGGTAGCGCACCATACCACCACCACCATAACACCAGCAATCCCTTTGTGTAGCACAAGTAATGCATCAATGCATCCTGCCTTTTCAAATTACTGTAAAATGACAGCAAAACAAACTTTTAAAGCCTTAATATACTGTCAGAGGAAGCTTGGGTCACTCGATAGCTGCATTACTCTGATATTGTGATGAAGAACAATAGGTTATCAATGCAAAATATTTGCACAAGGAAATTAGCTACTTTGTGCACAAGTTACAATGACATAAATCCTTTTTTTCTAGACAGAGTACAGCTATTCACAAACAACCATTACAGAGAATATGTTTATTCTCCACAAAGCAGTTTGTGTAACCAAAACATATTTCTACAAGATTTAAAAACAACCTTTAATATTTTTAGGGAATTTAACACTTTCTGTTCCGTGGGTTTTACAAGACAATTTAAATCACGGTTGCTGTCATAATGGTTGTTGTTTAAAAGCATTATTTCTGTTGGAGCAACCTAGCCCACACATTGAACATTCTATGAGTTCTAGAGCTTCGAGGAATTACATTTGTATCCTTTGCATATTAGCAGGGCCACTTGGATTATGCAAATGTGCAGCCGCTGCATTTTTGCATAATTATAGATTTGAGACATTTTCCACATAATCTATCATCTGCCACATAAAGTGCTGATTTTGACAAAAAAAAAATACTTCTAGCTCAAACGGTTCAGAAAAACGCAGAAATTTGTGTTGCAGCGCAATGGTAGAACATTTGCAAAGGTTGACTGGTCAAATTTTTGTTGCTTATCGCTATATTTGGGTATTAAACTGGTACTACTGAGGTACAACCAATACCAGTGTTAACAAGCGTAAAAGTTAAACAATAATGTTATGCTATTATCACAAAATGTACCACATAAATTACTTAAGACTGCCGCATAATTTGGCCGTTCCCCTGGCGCATAACTCCAGTGGCCATGCACATTAGAATACCATGCATTGCAAAGTAATTGCAAGACAACTAATGTTTTGCCAGTTCATTAGGCCTGGTCTCTTCCTATATGGATTCCTCTCAAATATGCATTGTACTAGAGAGAGGCTCAATAAATGGTGCTAACAACAATTATTTTTTTTTCTATGTAATAAACTTGTTAGTCACGGCAAAGCATTTAACAAGCGGTAATAGTGTCAACAGACTGTCACTTAATCTCCGAAGAAAGTTGAAACAGTCGCATACATTAGGTGTACTAACACACTTAGCTCAAATTTTTCAACCCAGTACATGCGTACAGTGTGCAACATTCTAGTGAGCAGACTAAAACAAACCTGAGTGGATTTAGCTGAATTGTGTACTCCATATAAAAACGGATTAATACAATGCGCCAACAATAACTACTTTCTTTGTATTTAGCACTGCGAATAGTCATGGTATAGCAATTTACAAGCGGTAAGACTACCAAAAGAGTTGCACTCAATCTCAGGGGGAAGGAAAGACTACACAGAAATCAAACATACGGCTTGCCAATCGCAACATCTGGTGTTACCCACTCAGCTCATTTTTTTTTAAACCTGTACATACGTATGTGCTCAAACAGCCACAGGCAACGACACTCAAACAGCAGACTAAACACAGTTTTGGGTAATAAAAAGGTGCGGGTCATATAATTTTTTTCATGAGCACATAGTCCTTTCACAGAAGAAATTCCCTGAGAATTGGCAAAAAGGGTTGCTGTCCTTAAGTAACTTTGCGAAAAAGTATTTTAATGTGTAGCTGTTCTGCATTTCTTGGGTCTGACGGGGGAAGGGAGACGATGTGCTCAGACAAGCAGCTCTTAATAATGCAACGTTTTAGAACATGAAAGTGGGACTTTTTCAGGTAAAAAATGAAGACTGAACTATCACCGTTGACTTCTGATGGAGCAGGGGCAATTTCAGGCACGAGATCGCGAACACAGAGCCATTTCGGCTTAAAACTGGAGGTCCTCCTTTCTGAATCGGGCCTGCTGTCATGTGTGCATGTCTATGGGTGACAGGTGCATGCGTGCGGAAGTCCGAGTCAATAAGCAGCCTACCTGTACTTACTGATGGGGGTAGATACCTGTGGGTTGCCTTTTCCTGTGTGTGGAGAGGGCTGTGTAGTGGGACTGTATACAGTGCCCCGCTCGTCCGACCCTGGTGTAGTAGTTAGGGGTATGAGCAGGGCGGAAAAGGTGACATCCCCAGGGTTTCGAGGATCGGGCCGGTCTAGGCCTGCCCAGTGGCCTGAGGGGCGGAGCTTTACCGACCTGTCCAAAACTCTCCTTCCCTGCTGCCCCAGGTGCTGATCACCGACTACCCAAGGGCCACGAGCGCACGAGCACCCCTCGTCGGCTACCCAGGCCAGAATCCCTGTCTCCTTCCCCTCGAACACCTACCGCCACTCCGGCCTGCTGCTGCTGCTGCTGCTCACCACACTCGACGTCACCGAAGCGTCACCAGTGTTGCCAGGAGGGTTTAAAGAACAAGCACAATCGCTTGGAAAAACGCCCCCAAACAAGCCCAACCCAAATAACAAAGATCGCAGCAGGAAGTTTATGGTCGCACGAGAATCAATTTTACTGCTATTGAAGTTACTGGCCTAGAACATGTGTAAACTCCAGGTGTAGAAGAATAGAGCAGCCCAGGAGGCTTATTTACTATTTAACTCCAGTCTTCCATGTATGCCAATATTAGGGAGTGGTTTCGGCAGAAAAAATTGGGGAGGGGGGGGGGGTCATTTTCCCCATAGTTGCCCCAGGTCTATGCGTGATGTGTTAGTCCAGCTCTGTTTTTTTCCTTCGATTTCTGGGACTTGCAGTCCCATTTCATAATGGGATAAACAAAACTACAAGTTCAAAGAACGTCCTTGGAGTGGAACAGCACATCATGCATGGATCTGGGAAACTTGGCACGGCTGCCAGTCGTACATTAAGGCACAGGCAATTTCAGGCGGAGAGAAATTGGGCCTCAATTTTAAAACAAGTTTCAAATTCCCCAAGTATTTTAAGAAAGGGTTAAAAAGTTGTGATTGAAAAATTTCTTAGCAATCACGACCGAAACTTTCAGTTCTAGTAAGGACATTGGGCGAGGATTTCCCCACCAAAAGGGAGCATCTTTCCAGACCCGCTGCTCCTCCCCAGTATATTGGGGAAATGTTTTTATACTGCTTGATTAGGTTAATGTGCTATTGTATCTAATGGACTACTGTAGGTTTTCAAGTATTGCATATCATTGTTCAGCTTGTATTAGAAATTATTGATTTGTATCCTTTTTTGGACATACATTGGGTTAAGATCACTATTGGAACTAATTTAGTCCAGACTGAGGAATGTTCTATCTGTCTTTCAATGTAGGAAGAGAAGTAATAAGATATGCACACTAAGCAAAATTTGATACTCAGGATTAGTGACAGTTGTCACACGATTCTGCACCCCTTATCGTGAATGATAGTGCCATTAGCTCTCTTGACAAACATGAACTTGTAGCTCATAGGCATTAGAACTACTACTAGTAGACAGAGAGAGTGAAATGCTAAGTAAGGGTTTAGAGCAAATATGAGGAAAGAAGTGCATCTGTGCAATTTGGTTTACCACCGCTGCCACAAAGCATAAAAGGACACCCGTCTCAGGCGTTAGATTCCCAATCTTGTACTAGAAGAAATGCCAGCTTCTTCTTGATGTCCTATAGTTTTTGGACACTCTCAGCAGGCTGGCAGGGCTCTATGCACTCATATTGCCCTCCACTCCTCCAGCTGAAAGTGCATGCTTCAGATGAATTCTCCTCACCTCTGGAGACAGGCTGTTAGATAGACACCAGCCATGGTCTCACAGCAGTACCTTGACTGTTCTGAAGAACTACATACAAGCTTTCATCACTAGCAAATAAGAGAAACCAAGAAAAAAAGCACTAATGGATTGCATCCAAGGAGGTCCAACAGTTGCAAGGAGATCTTCTCATTCGTTAAGGCTTTCACCTCGCCATCAGACACTCTCACCAACATCACTACCTCCCAGCAACTCTGCAACAACCTATCCAACTTCTTCCACAGCAAAATTGCAAACATCTATAGCAAGTCTGCACACCAACTCTACCCCAGAGAACTCATTGCTAACCTACCCACCACCAAACAAGATGGCCACCTGACTAGGTGGACAACCCACACCAGAAACGACACAGCAGCAATCATGCAGACCTTCGACTCAGGGGCCCCAAATGACCTATGCGTCCACCACTTCTACAACCTAGGAACATCACCAATCAGCACCATCCTTACCCACAATATCAACACCTCTGTCATGTCTGTCACTTTCCTGGATGAATGGAAACTTGCAGAAATCAATGCCCTCAAGAAGCCCACAGCTGACCCGAATCAACTGAGCAACTTCCAACCTATCTCCCTGGTTTCCTATCAAAGTGATTGAGAAGGCCATCAGCAAGCAACTCACAACCCACCTCCAACTTCACCATATTCTAGACAACGCTCAATCAGGTTTGAGAAAGAACGGCAGCACCAAAACAGCACTCATCATGGCCACCGATGACATTCAAATCTTCCTGAACAGAGGAGAAACAGCAGCCGTCATCCTGCTCAACCTCTTTGCAGCCTTCAACACTGTCACCCATAACACCCTCATCTGAAAACTCCACAAGATTGGCATATAAGGATCCGCTCCCAAGTGGATCTGTTCCCTTCCTCTCAGGAAGAACCCAAAGGGTCAGGCTTCCACCCTTCACATCAGAGACCAAGAAATTGATATGCAGAGTCCCACAAGGATCGTCCCTCAACCCCACCCTTTTCAACATATACATGACACCGCTCGCCAACATCATCTGATCACAAGACATTACTGTAATCTCCTACATTAATGACACCCAACTCACCCTCTCTCTGACAGACAAAACAACCACACCAGAACCCACTTAACCAACTGCATGACCATGGTAGCAGACTTGTTGCCAACCAACTGCATGTAGCTGAACTCCAACATGACAGAAGCACTGACCTTCAACAACAAGACCTCCCCATGGGACTCTACCTGGTGGCCGTTGGAGCTGGGACCAATTCCCACATTCACAGACCGCACAAAATATCTAGGGATCATCCTAGATGACAAGCTCAGAATGAAGGCTCAAGTCAATGCAGCATGCACCTCCTGCTTCCACATCCTCTGCATGCTGTAAAAAATCTTCAAATGGTTGCCTTACAATACCAGACTGGCCATCACGCAAGCATTCATCACCAGCAGGATGGACAATGGCAACACCTTCTAAGCCAGAACACTCAAACAACTCCCACACAGACTGCAGACCATCCAGAACACTGCCGCTGTAAGACTCATACTCAACCTCCCATGCCCCACCCACATCACACTGCATCTCAGTAACCTTCACTGGCTCCCCATTCACAAGCGCAGCTAGTTCAAACTTCTCACGTACACATACAAAACCCTACATAACACAGTACCAGAATACCTGCCACCTGAACAACTGCATACACTTTCACCAACTCACCAGGCACCTATGCTTTGCCTCACGCTCACTTGCATACATTCCCTGCATCGGCAAAAGCAAAACTGGAGGTTGCTCATTCTCCTACGTCTCATCCAAGATATGGAAAGGCCTCACTAAACACATCAGAGCCACCTCCTTGCTTCTTGAGTTCCACAGGAATCTGAAAACCTAGCTCTTCGTATAAGCTCCTTAAGGACCACAAACCTACAAACCCGCCCAAGTGCCTGGATACCCTCTTGGTTGATTAGTGTACTATGCAAATGAATATAACATCATAACATAACACAACATTCACAACAGAGGCATTGAGAGAGCGTAGCTTATATAATCAATATTAACATGAAATGTTTATGAACTAACGTATAATAATGCAGCATAGAAAATGTATTAATGTTTGCTAAACGTGTGTTTGAAAATGTGCCCACTGGGAGTGGCCACCAATATATACGGGGACTAATGAAAATAACTAATATTGATGAATTATTATATTAAGACATAATTTTACACTAATCATTATAGGTTATGTTGCTAAAGTTTTGCTAATAAATCATTAGGCCTTAGTTAGCATGAGTCGAGGTCTAGCTGCCTGACTCTCATATTAAATGTGTTTTTCTAAACGTGCAGTGTGCTGACTTGCTGAAGGACATGAACTCTTGTTTTTTCAAAGCTAGAAGCTGAATGTAACTGTAGTAGATCCGTTCTCATGAAATTCGACTTGCTTGTAGAGACATTTTAGCTGAATGCAACACTGTAGACCACTAGCAGGTACAAGGTTGCCTGAACCGGTGCGGACAATGGAGCCACTGACCGAAGATGTGCAAAGGACCACGAGAGGATGAAATCATACCGGACATTCTACCCACTGAAGACGTCAATCATAAGGACCAATAAACTATGTGAGAACAGTATGGGGTGACAAATTTGATGAGATAATTTGAAGTTAATTGGATAGAGATAGTGGGGTGCAACCCTTCCACCAACCAGATTTTAGGGGAATGTACAACAAAAATGGGATAAAAACCTATGACGCAAGGAAGTAGTTTAGATCGAGGGAAGAGGAGACTAGGAGTTAGGGGAGATGCTGATGCGACTTGCTATGATCCAGACACTTTGTCACTTTGCCTAGTGACTTGCTGATTTTACTTAAACCATCCTTGCCCTTATATTCGCCCGTTTACACTTTACCTCCTTATGAGGGAAGTGCCCTTTTACCCGACTTGCTGAATTCCTGGCTGATGGCGAATCAACTGATGTCCTGAGGACGAAGACAGAACCTGAGTGCTGACCTAATACGGAGGGTAACTATATGACAATGAAATTGTAATTGTCTATTTGCTTTTCCTTTCTAGGTACCAACTGCTACTTTTGCCAGAGACCATAGATAGAGGTTTTCTAAATTGGTGTTGCTAAATTGTTTTGCATGAAGCCCAACATGCTAATGCTAATTCAAGGTTAGTTAAGGGGTTCACTAAACAGACGCAAATAGACAAATGACTGAATCTATATTTTGTTGAACAATGCGCTAACATTACTCTGCTTAGGTTGATCTATGCTGACGCCGTGTTATGTTCTAATATTCGTGATTCTTGCTTTGATGAAATCTTATCAGAGTTGCCACATGTGACTATGTTATTGTGTTTCTTGGTTTTGAGATTAATAAACTTACTAGTAGAATTGTAATCAATAGGGAATAAATGTCACTAAAATTTAACTAAACTGGTGTGGTTATTCATGACTGAAAGGTCATAGTGGTGTCCTGAGTCTTATTAAATGTCATTGACTAAAGTGAATTGCATTGTTATAATAAATATTGATGACGTTATTGACATATTGATTGACATGTTGATTAGCTATCTCGTCCTAAGGTGTCTTCAATCAGGGTCAAAAGATTCATTGGCCTAAAACGAGTCCCAAAGTGAATATATTGGTCATAAAGGGACGCGTTAACAGCATCATAAAGCATGAGATTTCTGTACCTGACAGTCGGCAGCCTCTCTGAAGCAGACATGAGAACTAGACCAAAGGGTAGGCCTAAGCGAGAAACTTCCTTTCCTAGCACAACAGAAACAGAAGATTCCACCCCTCACCATAACATCAACCAAATAACAGCACTCGGGAAGGACTAACTTTCAGCCTATTGCTAAGAAAAATCCTCATGGAATTTCTAAGAGTAGATCTGTCTTCATCCTCCTCACTTCAGTGACAGACCCTACATTATCCAGCCACAGGAAGGCAGGCAGAACACTTCCACTGTCTGGGGAAGCTGCCCTCATCCTCTATCTTCTTCTATACCAAGCCGGAGACATATAAAATATATCCCACTGGCTTCATTTCTCAGGCCCAAGTACATGACCCTACTACTGCACATGCTCAACACAGACACTGCACATGCACTTGTACTCAACATACACACAGGATTCCAGCGCAAGGTTCTGGGTATACACGACAGCGGAACCTTACATAGAGGGGCCTGTGGGCCACACTCTGAATGACATAGATAAAAAGCTAAAACTGTTTTATTTCACTTAGCCTCCTTTTTCTTCATTATCATATTGGACAGCACCTTCAAATATGTGAGTTCACATCAAGCGCCGTACACAAAACTCTCTTGTGTTTGATTTAATAGACTATATTACTCCAAATATAATAAAAATCTAGGCCACATATAGGGTGCACTTGAAAACTAAATTGCCTTTTATTTCACGAATGGCATTGTTGTCAGGCATAGTGAATGAATATTTCTAAGTTCATGTCATAACTGTCATATTTGTACCTGTTTTTTGCACAATTTAAATAGAAGACATTTTCATTGATTGGCCCATACACCTGCTTTTAGTGCCGAGCCATACCTTTGACTCTATTCTGGCACAGCTGTCCTTGGTAATTTTTTGGCCCTGCTGCCTTTATCCATTTCAGGCTTCAGTTTATGGAGTCATTTGAAGCAAAATGATGGCAAAGATGTATTCTTTTAGACAGGTAATGTAAGAGTGTTACTTGCTGAGTTCTGTAGTGCATCATTTTAATAGATACTTAAAAAAAAGTTTGCATTAGGTCACTTTGACTGCATGGTACTAAAAAATATATACTTTTAAAGGACTAGTTTTTCATAAGCACTAAAGTTTTTTACATATTTTGAGGAGTCTACCTTATGCTGTGTATGCTTTTAATCCAATTTTATAATAATGACTTACATATTCACAATGTTTTCTGTGTAGGCTGGCCCTCTAGCACTATAAATTAATGTCACTTCCCAACTGCGTGAATCAGGATCCAATTCTGTGGCTTATAAACACAGACCGCTTGAGAGATCACATTCACAAACTGAGCTTTCATAAGAGTGCATTTTTCACTTTGCGGTGTGTGGGTTATGGATAACTCCTTGTCAATGGAAGTACAGGCAAAAAAATTGACTTGTACATGCTGTATCTTGTTGAGAACATTGTGTAAAATTCTGACTTATTACCTAATCTTTCCAGATGAATTGTAGTCCAGGCACTTATTTTGTCGCACCTTGACTACGGGAACTCCTTGTATCTGGGATCACCCAAATCAGTCTTAAAGAGACTCCAACTAGTCCAAAATGCAGTGGCCAGAACAATCTTCAAGCTCCCCAAATTCTCATCAGCCAAAGATTCCTTGGCCTTCCTGCACTGGTTACCAGTGGAGAAAATAATAAAATTCAAGACATTTTGCATATTGTGGAATTCAATGCCTATCGGCTTGAGAATAAAGCCCCATGAACTCAAATTCAGGATGCTTGTTAAAACCTGGCTTTAAGCCAACTAATTCTTTTACACATTAATAGGCTAGAACAATGCTTACTCTCACAGCGCAAGAAACCTCAGGGTAGCTATGCACTTTACAAATCCACTTAAGATAAGATAAGATCAGTCACCAAAATCACCTCCACCTGTTGTTCTCTAGCTAATTTGCTACTTTAGCTATTACCACTAAAAGGGAAAGGTGTAGTTGAGACACCCACTCCAATCTTGCAGATATGTATCCACCTGAATCAGGCCCTGGTCTGGCCTCCAGTTGAAGTATTGTGGCAGTTGATCATTCAGCCTGTAAGTTAAAAAGTCCCTGATTGGAGAGCCCCACCTGAGGCCCAGTTGTTGAAAGACCTGTGGGTGAAGTAGCCAGTCACTGAATCTGTCTTGAACTGTGAATTTCAGTCAGCCACCTTGTTGGCCTGTCCTTCAGTTGAACTGCTCTGACACTGATTTCCATCAGCCAGGGCCCAGGAATATCACCTGAATCAAGGAGGATAGAAATCCTACTATCCTGTCATCAAGCGAAGTTACACAGTCGGAGTGAGTATTATGTTCCTGAGTCACCTCTTGATGTAGGAGATCTTGTTAGAGGATAGTTCTAATGATACACCCTTGGAATCTGTGGCAAAACCCAAGAATTCCATGCTTTGCTTGGGAGTTAGGTCAGTATTCTCTATGTTGATTAGGAACCCTAAGTCCTACAGCAGGCATACTGCCATTCAAGCCTGCCAAAGAAGCACTTGTGGTGTTTCTCCCATCAGGATGAGATTGTCTAGATAAATTACGAGTCTGCCACCTTGTGATCAAAGCCAAGCCACCACTGGCTTGAGAATATTGGAAGAACACCACTACACTGATAATAGGCAGAAGGGCAGGATCTTGAATCCCTAGACCTGATGTTTCCAAACGAACTGTAGAAAGAGCCTGGGTGGGTGGGGGGTAATATTGGGATTGTCTAATAAGTGTGATTCCAGTCCAAGCATATCATCCAGTCGTCCTTTCAGAGAATGTCCCTTAGAAGATGGATTCCTTCTGTCTTGAAATGCCTGTAGACCAGCCATCCATTAAATTCGATTTATAACTTGCCTCAGTACCTTGTTTTTTCTCATAGCTTAAAATAGGTTGTTTAGGAAGCCTCTTGGTTTTAAGATGGAGTCTTCTATTTCACCCTTGGTTCCACCTGTGCAGTCATTTTGCTGTCCTACACCTTATTCACATTAAGGAAGAATACCGAACCCTTACCTGCCACATTATGGGTTCTTCGATCTGAACTTCTTTGTGGACTTCCCATTCGGGAAGGGAAAAAGAGGGTGTATCCCTTCTGGTCCAGCTAGTCAGCTCGCTTTGGGCCCTGGGCTCCTCTGGGACTATAGGAGAGGAAGTGGTCAGACAAGGGTCCCCTGCTATGTCTGGCCCAAACAAAAACCCTAGGCATCAACGCTCTCTTCAGCGACGACTAGGCCTTGCCTAGTGCCATGAAGGCTTGAACAAACTTGGACAGGCTCTTGACAAAGGACCCCCAAACAACAAACCCTTAGTTTCAGGGCCCGCCTCTGTGGTCACCAGCTCCCCTAGCTTGGAATTTAGTTAGGTAGAGTGTCTACTTTCTGTTGATAGGGTGCAGTTTGCAATCCCTAACATGCAAACATCCCTCTGCCCCATCCTGCCAAAGTTTCAGGATCAATTGCATCACCTCGGCAAGTTCCATTATCTTCACCGTTGGACCTGCCAGGTCCAACAGCTTGTCCTGGCAAGCACACCAGGGACGGTTTATTCCGCGTTTGTGGTCTTTAACCAATTTGCCCAAAATATGGCCATTCTGGAGGTGTAGCTCCATTCCCCGCAAAAGACACTCTTAAACTTTCAGCCTGCAGTGGCTTCCTGAACTCTTTGTCCAGGGGTTGTTGGACTCCGTGTTTTAAGTAAAAAGCTACCTTAGGGGTGGGTTCCCTTACTGAGAACCGTGGGCATCAAATATCTTTGGGGGTCAAACAGATCGGGATGTTGATTCCAGTCTTTGGAGGGTTTGCCATGCTCTTTCTTGGGTCACTTTTAAACCCCCAAGAGGGATGCCAATCCCTCGATCTCTTGAACTTCCTGTCAGAGTTGTCCGAAGAGGGGACCCATAACTCCCCTTTCTTTTTCAGGGGAAATAGGCTTTTTTGGCAAGAGAGAAAAGACTACCAAAACCATATACCTCCTCTGGCTCCAGTTCCAACTGGGAGAGATAAATGAGTTTAAGTAGTTTAGAAAAGAGATCCACATCATCAGAAGGGCCTTCCAGTCCCGGCTCCCCATTGGGGGTCTTACCTGCACACTCGAGATGCATCTCTTCTCGACCACTATGCAAGCCATGAAGGGTCGTGGCAGGGGTGTCCAGCAGCTTCTGTAAGGTCTTTGTTCATGTTGAAGCAAAAGATATAGGGCCAGATGTATCAAGGTGCGCATGCCCGTTTGTGAATGCAAAAAGCCATTTCAGAATGTATGAAAGACATTCTGAATGCAATTTTAAGGAATCGCAAAAATAGCAAATCCTTAAAATTGCGACCCTGTTTAGAGAGCCGCAAATTGCGACTCTCTAAATTAGAAATCGCGAATAAGGATTCCTTATTTGCGATTCCTTAGCACATGTATGAAGCAATTCCTAAATGCGATTTGGGCATTTAGGAATCGCTAATTACCACCAAGTTGAACTTGGTGGTAACCATGTGCAAAATTAAAAAATGTATTTAAAATGCATTTTTAAAATGTAGATGTAAAGCACACATACCCTTTTGGTATGTGTGCACCTTACATGTCCCAAAAAAAACAAAATTGGGGTGCAGCAGAGGGGGCCTTTGGCCCCCAGCACCCTAGGGTTTTGCATTTCCAAAATTGCGATTTCTAGTTCAGATATCGCAATTTTGGAAATGCAAAAAATTTGCAGATATGGCCAACAGGCCCATGGGTGCGAATGGGGCCTTCATGATACATCTGCCCTTAGAGACTGCTTGGTTTATCATGTGTTTTAGTTCAGGATCTTTTTCATGGGACTCTGATCCTGGGTCCTGACGAATGTAGCTGCCATGACAGTGTGGTCTAATGGCCTGCTCTCTCTCTATTTCGCAGTGCTTATGAGGGAAAAGACCGTGGCTAAATATGTGGAATACCCAGTGAATGTCAGAGATCTAGTGTTAATGAATGAGACCTGTTCCTGGCACTAACAGAACTGAATTTGAAATAGCCTGTCATGTGGTAAAAAGGGGACGTCCTACTAAAAGGAGTGTGCTAGCCATGAAATGTACAAAATAGCCATTGCACTCTTATAACTGGGCGTGGGTGAGGTCAAGAGTGGAATGGGTTCACCTGTGAGGAGCACACTCCCTCGCACCACTGCACTCAAGTCCCATGCTATGGATAAACCCCAAGGCAATATGTCAACAATAATTCCACAATGACCAACTATAAGTAAGTAAAGGAGAATGTTACTTAGCTCAGCTGATGTGAGTAGCAAAGAAGGAGGAGGAAGGATTATGAGCAGAATGTCTGGTTACTGATGTTATGATTGGATAGTTTTGCATCATGTGTTTGTAGTTTTTTACACATGCCTGCTGGGTGCTGTAGTTTGCTATGAGAAAAACGGAAGTTTAGCATAATCTGAGCCTCCATTCCTGCCTTAGAATTTATTATGCCATAGCTGCCAAGTTTCCCAGGTCCATGCGGTATGTCCTGCTCCAGTCCAGGTATTTTCTTTGAATTCTGGGATGTCTTGTTTTATAATGGAATATACAAAATTACAAACCCGAAATTTCAAGGAAAAACCTGAACTGGAGCAGCATGTTAACCAATTAACCATGAACTTGGAAAACTTGACAGGGCTGCAGTGTCAGGAATCATGCTTGAACATTTTCTCGAAAGCTAATGGTGCACATCAATAAACAGAATACATTCTCACATGGTACCCCTGTTTGAACTCTGTTTGACACTTGGAGTTTGTTTTTCAGAATATAGTTATGCCTGGACTTGTTTGTTCCTAGTGTACCTGCTAGATCAGTTTCACAGCATGCTGATGACTCATGAAAGAAATATGTGCAGAACCAATTAAGCATGCACAATGAGCTCCCCCACAAGCATTCCAAAATGATTCATTATAATGAAGTAAACACAAACCATCTGTCACCACATCCTGAATGACTCATCAGTAAGGTGATAAAAACAATCAGCTGCATGATTCTAAATGACTCATCACCAGATGGTAAACATATTCAGTAATCATCACCGACCAAAGACATAAACTATTTAAACCCGCTCCACCCTCGAACCAATGGTTCGTGTTGAGAATCCAGGGTCTGGTCATGACTCCTCAGACCCTCAAAGAACCTAAATTCAGAGGATCTACTTACTACAATTAGCTTCTTCCACAGACTGGACCTTCTTCCTTGACTCCAGGACAGCTCAACACCTATAGGAATTAAGAAAAGACAAGATTAAAAGGTAAACGCTAACAGCAGGTATGCTCAGCATGCATTGATAAGAAACAGAAAGCAGCACAAGCATGCCCCTCTCTGTTGGATTGCACTAGTACCTGGGTGGCATCGGGTGCACTGAGACTTCCAGAAAGGAACCAATTTGAAAAGTAAACTTTTTTGTGGATAATACCTCACAACTAGATGTACTCAGCCACAATTTACTTCAAGCCAAAAGGTGAGATTCTTTTTATAGCGTACCAGAATGTTAGTAGTGGGAAAATGTTCTTGCATGCATAGTCGGTTTATTGAGACACTCATTAAATAATAAGTTCTTGTACTAAAACAGAATTCTGTGTCTGTCCCTAGTAACAACTAATCCTCACGACTACCAGCTCAACTCTTCCTATCACTCCCACAATACCCAGCAAGTTTCCATCACACCCCCTACAAGAAAATCGTCAGCTACAGGGCCAACTAAAGAACAAGGAGATAAGAGGTGGGTCCCTCTCGTCCCTGCAACCCAAAAGTAATGGCTCCTCTTCTGAGGTAAGAGCATTCCATTGATCCTGACATACAGTGAGGGCACATGAAAAGTGTGTACCTAGGCTTGCCACTTGATCATTGTTATTACAGGCTTCACCTGTATTTTCAAGGACAGTCCAGGAAAAATGTTGAAAAATTAATTGAAATGGAGTATTTGTCTCCTTTGTAACATAAACCTAAGACACCAAACACATCACTAAATCATTAAGAAAGTGTTTGAGAGCTGTGTAAAGTGTGTCAGAATGATTATTAGAGCAAACAGATGGATAATTACCATGCAGGAAAATAAAACTGACAATTGTATGTGTTCTTTTCAGTCAAATCTGTAAAAAATAATTTACTTCAGTATAAGTATGTAATCATAAAAGCTACAGAACATGTTTTGTCAAACCACCAAGGTTCCCTGGTATCACAACATACTAAAGGCTCCAGTAATAAAACTCTTTCTTATGTTACATGGCCCAACGACACCCAGCAGATCATCTCCCTCACGAAAGACCCCACAACAGCAAGAAACAACCTCCACAAGGGACTTCACGCCATCGCCAACTGGATGGAATCAAGCCGCCTCAAGCTAAACAAAGACAAAACAGAGGTCCTCATCCTCAGCAACAACCCCTCTGCCTGGAACGACTCCTGTTGGCCTACCTCCCTCGGAGCCGCCCCCACCCCAAACACCCAAGTACGGAACCTGGGCATCATACTCGACTCAGCACTCGACATGAATCAACAGGTTAGCGCAGTCTCCTCTCCCTGTTACAACACCCTCCGCATGCTCCGCAATATCTTCAAGTGGATTCCCGTCGAAACCAGAAAAACAGTCACCCACGCCCTAGTCAGCAGCCGACTGGACTTCGGCAACGCACTCTCTGCAGGAACCACGGGCAAACTACAAAAGAAAATGCAACGTATCCAAAACGCCTCCGCCCGACTCATCCTTGACGTCCCATGCCACAACCACATCTCTGCCCACCTAAGAGAACTACACTGGCTACCCGTATCGAAGAGGATTACCTTCAAACTACTCGCCCACGCACACAAAGCCCTCCACAACACAGGTCCTGCCTACCTCAATGACAGACTCACCTTCCACACCCCCATCCACCAGCTCCGCTCCGCCAGCCTCGCCCTCGCCTCCGTCCCCCGCATTCACTGCACCACCTCCGGAGGAAGATCCTTCTTTCACCTCGCCGCCAAGACCTGGAACTCCCTACCGCTCCAACTACGCCAGACCCAAGACCTCCTGATCTTCAGAAAATGCCTCAAGACATGGCTATTCGACCAGTAGCTCCCTCGCCACCCCCCCCCCAGCGCCTTGAGACCCTGACAGGTGAGTAGTGCGCTTTATAAATTGACTGATTGATTGATTGATTGATTGAACAAAAGAGTTAGTAACAATTGATGGACAGTTTAAACATAGATTTGTTTCCAAGTTAACTGTGAAAATACTGGATAGAGCAGATTTCCACACTCGTCTTAGGCAGCTGTTCCTAATTGAGAGGCCAACATTGTCCATGGAGGACACTCTGACTAAAGGAAGAGATACTGAAAATATAGTCTCTAAAAATGGAAACCCCAATATCTTTGTAAAATAGCTACCATAACAGAAGCTAATTGGCCATGGTCCGTGAAGAACATAGATCAATGACTGAATTGCACCCGACCAAAAAATGTGTGAACGTCTTTACCTGTACAAACCTCAGACTCAAGGGCGATTACTAGTTCACTTTGAATTATATATATTGAAAGAAATCACCCCTAGAGTTAGGCAATGACTCAAAAATGTGTCTACATCTAAATTATCAATTGGAAAAGTGCTTCAGCGTAATTTAGATTTAGAATAGGAATCACCATAAAATAACAAACTGAAAGCAGTTAATTCAAATTTATCTGGTGTGCGCAGGGCATCAATTTAAGTAAAGAAATAGTTAAAATTGCAGCCGTTGATCTGTTTAAGAACACTATCATAAAATAAATTATATAAAAACGAAGAGAGTTATATTTTACAAAAACAACTGAATATCACTATGATGAACATCAATTTGACAAAAATGGCGAAGTAGTGATAATCTAAACCAGGCTGAGAACCCTCACTTTGCAGCTGCCTGAATTTAATGGACTGGCAAGTTTAGAGTAACAAGTGAACCCATTGAAAAGAATCTCCGTAACAGCCCACGTTTCCTGAAAAGCTAAAATATCAAATTGGTAATAAAATCTAACCAGTCATCTAAACTTACTTTCAATATAATGGCAGCAATTTTCCAACTTCACATCAATGAGTTTACCCGGCATTTCATTTATAAATGGATAGAACAATCTATCGCTGAGTACAATTTAGTCATTGTCATGCAGTATAGTAACATTTTGCAGACAGTGTCAATCAGCTTTAGGACATACAAAGTGTCAATTTGTCTGCTTAGAATTGTACAAAACCTGTTATCAGCTGTGCAATGGTAGATGAAGCCACGGGACTTGAATTCTTTTCACCGGCCGTCTCTTGGCTACTCCATAATACCAAAACGTAACCAAGTGGCCAGTATTTTTTTCTAAGAAAGGTGTCGTCACTACACCCAGAAGCAATATTACATAAATTAGCAATACCAATTGATTTTATTTGTATGTAAAGATAAGAAATGGTTTGGTGATTTAGTTGTGGCAAAAGCCACGGGTCAAGCCACGTGCACCAATTAATCCCAAATACATCCGTCTTGGAGACGGACCCATAGCTCACTACTGTATGACTAAACCTCTTCTAACATTTACAAACAAATGAGACCGATTGGCATTACGAATGCTTGTTTAATTAGGAGCCAAGTATGTCACTTATGGATATGTTCTTTTGATGCGAGTCTAAACTAATATACATCTAGTTCTGAAAAACAAGAGGGTGAATGTAAAGGTGTGATGAATGTATTAAGCCGCTAGGAATAACAACATCTGGAAAGTGCAGTGCATTGTTAATTTATGCTGATGTTTCCCACCAATCTTGTGCTATTACCTCAATTTGTTATTATCTAGGGTAGCCAAACATTCACAATTTTGCAGGTTTGTCCTCCAATCATGCCTCCTGTACCACTGCCTCGCACAGAGGCACTGCAAAATGCCCATTGTCCTGCATTTGAGTTCCTAGTCACTTTTAGCCTCACAAGACAAGCAATTTTCACTCGTTAAAACCTTTAGGAGCTGTAAAAGAGGTGCTTGACAGAGGCTGGAAGTGTGGAGCTGCCCACAGGAGAGGAGCTGCACAAGGCAGCACTAGGAGCACATTCAGCTACAGAGATGAAAAAACACCCACCTGCCATCAACAGCCCAGTATGTGTGAATGAAAAACATGCTAGGGATCTGTCCTTGGAGTATGCCTTTGTTGTATATTGTTGTATATATTCCATGAATTCACTTTTAAAGGGCTTACATATTGTCACTTCAGTGGACAGAGGCATGTGGAGAGTAAAATTTGCCCAGAATCAAACTGTTTGCTAAAGCAGTAGATCCAAGGCTGCAGCACACTGCTATTTCCTGAAAAAGCTGTACATTGACAACCATAATACATTTGTTGACTACATCATGAGAATGGACACTACTCCACTCTTCCGCCATTTAGCATCTTCCCCAGCAAGGGTAACCGCCAATATCTATGCCACACATGGAGATGGGTGTTCCATGTCTTTATTCCTCTGTGTGCAACTGCAAACTCAACATTCTAAACCTGCATTCAATTCACTACGGTCTAACACTCGGGTCACAGTTCTATGGAGCCCTTCTGGAGCCAAAAGGGCTTTGTCCTTTATAACTTACACAACATTACATCTCCTCCTCTGATAAATGAAAAATGAAAATCATTTGCAAATTTAAACACAATCATAGCACTTTGATGTGCCTTCGTGGCACTCTGATTAGTCGTCCTGATCATTTCTTCGGAAACTGGGAACCGGCAATAGGAGTGCCCATGATCTGCATTGGCGATGCAGAAGTTACCACAGCCTGGGGTTTTTCATCTGTCCTTTCCAAACAAGACCCTATATTGACATCAGTGTCTGACAAGCTTCGAGCCACATGTCTGAAATGTGAGGAATCTTGCGTAATGGATTTCTCAGGAGGTTGGGCAGTCACCATATGTCTTTGTATCAAATGGAGCATCAAATTTATGTTTTCTTAGCTGACGAACAAGCACTCAATCTCCTTTCGTGAAAACAATGTCTTTATCACATCATCGATTGTCTGCATAGGCCTTTATTTTCTTTTTTTACAATCCAGGTCTTTGGTATCTGTTTCTTGCTCAGTATTTGATCTTGTATTGGTCCACTGAGGTAAGTTGGTCATCATTGCTATTCCATACATCAAAGTTTCTGGGCTTTCACCTGTGGTCAAGTAAGGAGTTGAACGATAAGCTCGTAGGGTTGAATTCAAGGCAGTTTTGAGGTCGAGCTTTTCCAATCCAGCACACTGAACAGATTTCTTTAATGGAGTCATGATATGTTAAACAAAGCTATTGGCCTGTGGTAAAAAAGATGTGATCTTCTGATGCTTCACATTAAGATGACGGAGAAAGTCTCTGAATTCTCAACTGTTGAAAGGTGGACCATTATCAGATTTTAAGATTGCAGGAATGTCCCATGTCACAAAGATGCTGTCTAATGTCTTGATGAGTCGCTCTTGAGTGATAGATGTGAGATCGTCTACCAATGGAAAACGAGAGTATTCATCAACAATCACCTCACCATCAGGTGATGTCCATTGTCAAAAGGACCAAAAAAGTAAACAGCAATTCTTTCCCATGCATGCTTTGGCAACTCTGACATGGTTAAGGGGTGTTGAGTGGTTTTCCATGACAGGCAGTTGCATAGATGACAAGCCTTCAACTCTCTTTCAAATCTTTCATCGAGATAAGGAAACCAAATTCAGTCTTGCAGAGCTCTCTGTGTTCCAGCTATTCCACATTGTCCTTCATGTGCCACTTCTGTTATCTATTGTTTCAGGCTCTTTGGAATAACAGTTCTCAAATCTCTCAGGATAAACCTTTCTTCATCTTTGACATTCTTGAACTTCTGGTGTTCGCTGTCACTGTTAAGAGGTTGAGTGTGCTGGTTTCAAGACTGATGTGTAATAACGTCTTTCAGTTTTAACATGTCACTATCTTGTCTCATGGCAGTGATAATTTGCTTAAATGATATGGCAGCTGGTGTATGTTGATTTCATAATGAAGTTTATGTAGTATTCAGCTGCCTTGGAAGGAGTACCTTGACACTGTATAGGCACTCTGGAGGAGTAGTCGCAGGGTTTTGATCTTTCTCCGGACGATGCACAATTGTGTAGTTGTACTCTTGTAATCATAGACCCCAGCGTTCAATGTAAGGTAGCATCTTGACTTTTCAATTGCCGAAGTTGGTCAACAATGCTTGATAAAAAGTCACAAGCGTAAAAGGCTTTCTGTATCAGACCACATGGAAATGTTCACAAGCCCACACCCCTGGTAAACTTTCTTTTTCAGGTTGTGAATAAACACGTTCAGTTTAGGACAAACCTTTGCTTGCAAATGCCACAGTATGTTTTCAAGCATTTGTGTGCCTGATGTGCAAGGCTTGCGCCTAACCCGACTGGGTTAGCATCAACAACAACTTCTGTATGGAGCTCTGGATCAAAATATGCAATTTAAGTAGCGTTCTCGATAGGTTGTTTGATTCTCTTAAAGCTTTGCTCGCAATAATGTGACCAATGAAATGAAACATTCTTCTAAGTCAAGGTTTTCAATTGAGCACTCACAGTGGCAAAACCTCATATCAATCTGGAAGAGTAACTGGCCATGCTAAGGAACGAGCGTAAAATGGAAACATCTTGTGGGGGTCTTGCAGTTAACAACGGTTGCATGTTAGCGGGATAAGGTTTCATGCCCCCCTCAGAAAAGATGTGGGCAAAGAACTTTAGCTTTGTTTTATTGAATTAACATTTCTCAGAATTCAAAGTTAAACCTGTATCAACCAGTAAATGACACACTTGCTTGAGGGCTTTATCGTGCTTGTAAGGAAATGCCTCCTTGGCATGGTTACCCCATGACTTTTTTCATTTGCTGATGCCAAGTTATGATTTGAAAGTGTGCTGAGGCCTGCTAACCAGGCCCCAGCGTTCTTTCCCTAAAACTGTACCTTTGTTTCCACAATTGGCACACCCTGGCATCCAGGTAAGTCCCTTGTAACTGGTACCCCTGGTACCAAGGGCCCTGATGCCAGGGAAGGTCTCTAAGGGCTGCAGCATGTCTTATGCCACCCTGGGGACCCCTCACTCAGCACAGACACACTGCTTGCCAGCTTGTGTGTGCAGGTGGGGAGAAAATGACTAAGTCGACATGGCACTCCCCTCAGGGTGCCATGCCAACCTCACACTGCCTATGGCATAGATAAGTCACCCCTCTAGCAGGCCTTACAGCCCTAAGGCAGGGTGCACTATACCATAGGTGAGGGCATAGGTGCGTGAGCACTATGTCCCTACAGTGTCTAAGCAAAACCTTAGACATTGTAAGTGCAGGGTAGCCATAAGCGTATATGGTCTGGGAGTCTGTCAAACACGAACTCCACAGCACCATAATGGCTACAATGAAAACTGGGAAGTTTGGTATCAAACTTCTCAGCACAATAAATGCACACTGATGCCAATAGGATTAGGGATGTGCCCCCTTCCCCTCAGGGAGGAGGCACAAAGAGGGTGTAGCCACCCTCAGGGCTAGTAGCCATTGGCTACTAACCCCACAGACCTAAACACACCCCTAAATTGAGTATTTAGGGGCTCCCAGAACCTAGCAAGATGGTTTCCTGCAACCTGAAGACGAAGAAGGACTGCTGACCTGAAAGCCCTGCAGAGAAGACGGAGATACCAACTGCTTTGGCCCCAGCCCTACCGGCCTGTCTCCCCACTTCAAGAAAAACTGCAACAGCGACGCGTCCCCAAGGGTCCAGTGACCTCTGAAGCCTCAGAGGACTACCCTGCATCTAAAAGGACCAAGAACTCCCGAGGACAGCGGCCCTGTTCCACAAAGACTGCAATTTGCAACAAAGAAGCAACTTTTAAAGACCACACGTTTCCCGCCGGAAGCCTGAGACTTTCCACTCTGCACCCGACTCCCCCGGCTCGACCTGCGGAGAAACAACACTACAGGGAGGACTCCCCGGCGACCCGCGACGCCTGCAGAGGGAATCCAGAGGCTCCCCCTGACCGTAACTGCCTGCTTCTAAGAACCCGACGCCTGGTAAAGACACTGCACCCGCAGCCCCCAGGACCTGAAGGATCCGACCTCCAGTGCAGAAGCGACCCCCAGGTGGCCCTCTCCCTTGCCCAGGTGGTGGCTACCCCGAGGAACCCCCCCCCCTTGCCTGCCTGCTTCGCTGAAGAGACCCCTGAGTCTCCCATTGAACTCCATTGCAAACCTGACGCCTGTTTGTACTCTGCTCCCGGCCGCCCCTGTGCTGCTGAGGGTGTACTTTTTGTGCTGACTTGTGTCCCCCCCGGTGCCCTACAAACCCCCCCTGGTCTGCCCTCTGAAGACGCGGGTACCTACCTGCTGGCAGACTGGAACCGGGCCACCCCCTTCTCCATTGAAGCCTCTGTGTTTTGGGCACCACTTTGTCCTCCGCACCTGACCGGCCCTGAGCTGCTGGTGTGGTAACTTTGGGGTTGCCCTGAACCCCCAGCAGTGGGCTACCTTGGACCCAACTTTGAACTCTGTAGGTGGTTTACTTACCTGCAAAACTGACAAACACTTACCTCCCCCAGGAACTGCTGACATTTGCACTGTCCAGTTTTAAAATAGCTTATTGCCATTTTTGCCAAAACTGTACATGCTATTTTGCTGATTCAAAGTTCCTATGACACCTAAGTGAAGTACCTTTCATTTGAAGCATTGATTGTAAATCTTGAACCTGTGGTTCTTAAAATAAACTAAGAAAAGATAACTTTCTATACAAAAACCTATTGGCCTGGAATTGTCTTTGAGTGTGTGTTCCTCATTTATTGCCTGTGTGTTTACAACAAATGCTTAACACTACCCTCTGATAAGCCTACTGCTCGACCACACTACCACAAAATAGAGCATTAGAATTATCTCTTTTTGCCACTATCTTACCTCTAAGGGGAACCCTTGGACTCTGTGCATGCTATTTCTTACTTTGAAATAGTACATACAGAGCCATCTTCCTCCAGTGCTGCTTCTATGTAGCTCCGAAAACAAATATGTCATCACTATAGTTAAAAGCATTCATTACAGGCTGTATGATACGTCGAATGACATTTTGAAAAATCTCAGTAGCTGATGACATACCAAATCTGAGTCTTTTATATCAAAATAAACCAATATGTTTAGAAAAGGTTGTAATGTGCCTGCAATTCTACTAGATTTCCAACTGATAATATCCTTTATTTAAATCAAGGCGAGAGAAGACTTTCACACCATTCAATTGTGTTATCACATCAGCAATGTGTGAACCTTCTCTTTCAGTTACCTTTTTTACATGACACATATCCACACAGATGTGTACATCTCCTTTACTGTACTTTTTGGGTAGTGCCACTATGTGAGAAACCCATGGCGTTGGACCAGTAGAACACTCAATGATATCATGTTAAAGTAATGATTTGACTTCCTTTTCGACAGCTTCTTGTAAATGAAATGCAATCCTTCTGTGTCTTTGTACAACAGGACAGACATCCTGATTAATATGCAATTGTGCTTTCATGTCTTAAGTTTTCCTAACCCATGAAACAAAGAAGGGAACTGACTTAGTATTCCATGATGAACATTCATGTTGTAGTTCACTGAGATCAGTCCCTTATCAGCAGCTGTGCCGAAACTGAGTAAACAGGACCTTGACACCGTACCTTGGAGCACATGAATGTGCGGTTGCACCTTTGTCTTCTTCTGTTTCATCGTCGCTACAAATGAACCTTGACTTTTCAATGGCATTCATGCAACCCATGTGTATATTTTAGTTTTCGATGGTGTCAGCCTCGGTAATGGGGATACTTCATTATATTTCTCTTCAGGCATAATGTTTATTGACACACCTCTGTCCTTAATAAAAGGTATTGAACAGCTGGTGTTGTCGCTTGGCCTTGTGGGCGTGTGTCGAATGTCGCTTCTGGAACATCCAGGGGCCATTTTGTCTTCTCACTGTGACACACTTACTTTTTCCTTTGCCTTGCAAATTATTACACAATGGTTCTCCTTCCCACAGCCTTTGCAGATCTGTGCAATGACAGGACATTTACCTTTGTGTGGAAATGACAATCCACACCTAAAACACAACTTTTTCTGTGGAGACATCACCTTGTGTCCTTCAGCTTTGTGTTTCTACTTGCTTTTCACATTCATGACTGACTCACTTTGGGCACCATGTCAGCAGCTTGTCAATCAGCATAATCTTCCGCTCTGACAACCATGATAACTTGTTCCAGACTAGGGGTTTTTCACAGCATTCATCGCCTGAACAAATATGATAGGTATCCATCAATAACTAGGAGCTGTATTGCTTCCTCACCATTAAATTAATTAAACCTACAGTATTTGATGAGTGTATCCAGTCCCTCAAGAAATTTGTCTGTGGTTTCACAAACTCTCTGTCGTTCTTGACCGAAAAATGTACTTTTCGTTTTTTACCTTGGGTATCGAAGATTCAAGGCTTCATTAATTTGACAGAACTTCACTTCACCATCTCGCTACATTTTCTTTATGATTTCTTTTACACCTTCACCAGTAAGATTCTTGAGGTATTTGATAATCTTCCCGTTATCTGTTTCTTCTAACGCATCAATGAAATCATCAAATGTCTTTATCCAAGCAGTCCATCTATCACCAATAGTCTGCTAGTGGCTTAAGGAAGACAGCAGGGTTATAACTGTTTAGGTGATTAGCCAACAGTGAGGATGGAATTCTCTCTGACTCTGCTTGGCAGTCTTGGTAAACCTGTTCCTGCACACCATCTGTGAAGCCTTTCAATGTGATGGCCTCTGGGCCATCTTTGATAACTGTGGGAAACGTGGTCTCTCTCTTGGTCTCTGCTGGAAGAAAAGCCTTTGACTCTTACAATCACTTCTTTGGGTATTGATGGCTCCATAAGCACAACCCTAGGGACTTCTGCTTAGGTCGTTTCCCAGTGCTGTGGTATGATGGCTCTCTTTATTCGGTTCTGGTAAACAGATGACCTTTTATTGTATCTGAATTGCAGTGTTTCCAGTTGTCTGTTTATGCTTTTTGACACCTGATTGTTCTCACCTCAAAGTGCTTCTGATCGTAGCATTATCTTGAAATTTGCTGTCTCTATTTGCTGCATTTTCAAAACCTGGTTGTATCCACCTTCAGCGTTATCACTCCGTATGGTATATATGTTGCTTAGTAGCACGGTACCTCTCTTTACAGAATTGCTAGCAGATTCTTGGCCACTGATGTTTAGACTTTGGAGGCCATGTTTAGATAACACAATCATGGTGGTGCTCTATAAGCAGCGGGCCCATGATGGCGGGAGTCCATTGCAGAACCTGTAAGCATTGTATCCTGACTGTGGCTATTGATTGGATGCTAGCAGACCACACCTGATGTTTATTAGACAATTGTGAACAGCTTCAAAATACACTATAAAACACACTCCATTTCAGACCATAAACCTTTGCCATTCCACTGCAGAACACAACGTTCAAGCAGAAATTGCCACACAGGAGTCAGATTTTCTTTCTCTTTTCATCTCCCTTTGTGCATTTTCTTACTATTACTTTTTTTGATTTTCCTTAAACTTTGAGGGGAAGTAGATCATTTTTCACTCATTCACTATGGCAGGGAGGAGAAGTCCACGTTTCACAGAGGGAGAATTGTCAGTCATGGTAGATGAAATTATTAGAGGAGAGCCACAATTGTTTGGAGCAAAAGTACAAAATATAACAATTTGTCAGAAAAGGCAAATGTGAGACAGAATAGTCAACAGAGTGAATGCTGTAGCTAACAATCTACACACACAGGAAGAAATTAGAAAGAGGTGGAATGACCTGGGGGGGAGTCCGTTCCCTGGCCTCCAAGCATCACCTGGAGGCCCAGAGGACTGATGGTGGTTTTCCCAACCCCCCATTAAGTATCTTTCCCCGAGAAGAGAGATCTTGCAGATCCTACATCATGAAGGCTTGACAGGAATCCCCGGTGGAGTGGAAACTGGTAAGTTACACCCATGCATGTCTCACTAATCACAAATGGAGTTCTTGTCCTTAATTTAACTGTTGAGAATGATTCTAGACACCTATCAAAACATAGATTTTTAAAATTCAGTTTCAAAAACATCTTGTGTTATCCAAATTAGTAGCATCATGGTTGTTACAAGCTACTCAACAATGACCAATCTGTATTGTCTGACTGTGTGTTCTCCTCCATGGATCACCCCTTGCATTTGCCTTGCCCTTTGCTGTATCACTATGTAGGGTGCCTACTTCAAAAATAGGTTCCAAACACCATCCATGTACACATGAAGGTATAACGCTTGTAAGTGGTATCTTAACCTAATTACTTTATACACATATGTGTGTACAAATTGCAATTGTGTGTTTCATTTTCACTGTATTAATTCATATACTGTAGGTATGAGTTATCCACTGTTTTCACAAGTATTAGCAATAGTGTTTACAAATGACTACAACTACCATGATACTCTTCTTTTGTCTCTGCAAAATAATAGTGCAATGTGATGTAGCTCAACCTTACTTTCCTTCCAGATATGGCCAAAAGTGAAAGCTTTAGTAGCTGACATTCACCATTTCATGGTATGTATTGAAATCATCTGCTGTGTAGATCCAATATGTTGTCACCTTCTTGTCACTATATTGAATTGATCTACTTGCTTGCCGAAACCATAGTTTGTGGGCTCAAAGGTTTCCATCCATGTTCTATGGCATGTTGATTATAAGTAGTATATAGTATTTGTGCACAAATTACTTTCAGCATTCATATGATGACCAATGCCATTAAATGCAATAAGTTGTCACAATGTTTGTTTTTGAGGCTCCTAGGCACTGAAATGGCACAGCTCTCAAACCTCCTCTCTACCGTGTTGAGTTGCATATCTGGTACATGGAATGTATAATGTCTATTTTACATTTTACATTTCAGGACATCTCTCCACCATTTTTACTGAAGTGTGCCTCTGTGGACATTAACCTGCATGAGTAAAAAATGAAAAATCACACAAAGTCCTCAATATCCCATTTATCATTACTTTTCTTATCTTTAGGTTGCATCATCTGGAGCTGAAGTCAGAATTGAAGTACAATTCAGACCTTAAATGTACTTTTATTTTGTCATTTATATTGGCACCAACATCAGGGCCTGTGGACCACCATCTGCAAATGAAGACACCTCCATTCCAGGCTAGGATCAAGCCCTCAGTGATACACCACTCCTGCAAGTGCGGATGATGATGGGATGCCTTGTCCATCTGGTCTGTCTAGGCAGACAGCCCGGGTGAGTCTCACTCTGCCCACACCTACACCTCCGACCCCAACTGCTACAACAACTACGCATATGGATATCTCTACTTCTTGTGTCCACAACTCCCATTTTGTCCCCCCAAACCAGTCCTGGCTACTGTTGAGCAACCACCATCCCCAGTTGTGCCAGGTTTCAGTGGGATGGGCCACACTGCCTCAAGGGCACAGGGTATTGGGGATAGGCGTCATGGGAGGGAATCAGTGGGCCAGGAAAGTGAGGCCTCTGGCATCATTGTCACCCACACCACCATTGACTGATTCTTGGGAGCAATACAACAGTCCCAAGATGTAATGGGCCAAGTCCTAACAGAGATTCGAGGCCTTAAGCAGATTCAGAGGCAGCACATTCAGGAGCTACAGAATCTCAACTCAGATTTGCGCACCTTGACTGGAATGATGTTTGACATTTACCATCACATGTGCAGGGCTTTTCCTGTACCATTTACCCCTGTCTGCAGTCCTTCTACATCAGGACACAATACACCTTCTGCAGCCACAGACAGGGACGCCCTTCCACAGGAGGAAACAGATCCACCCACCCAAGTCCCTGCACCAGTTTCCCTCAGCCCCGAAGGGGACGCTCATCCGAAGAGGATGGCAATACCCCCTGTGTATGGTGGCACCAAGGCAATATGTGTGCCATTGATTGTTCCAACCACCCGTTAGGCCACCCAAATCATACATTTCTTCCTTCACATTGCCCAAATCCTGAGCTCTTGGAAACTGGATAAAGCATGTGTCTCATCATTGAAACAGCGACTTCTTGTAGCACACCACTGAAAGGTGGCTGTGCCATGCCTCCAGATACTGCCAGAGTGTATTGAAAAGAGCCAGTGACCAGAAAATGAAGCACTGCCATGATTTTCACTATTGCTGTTGTGTTTCTGTTCTGAGGCATGAAATCAGGCTCCAGTTTCTGACCCGAATCCAGTATAGTTTGCCTATTTAACCTAAACCTTTTGATTATATCCCTTTCCTCCATGGTGGCAAGGTCTGGAAGTAGTCTAAAGATTTAAATATGCCCTCTTCTACCCATCCCTCGGTTCATATGTCTGCATGTAAGGAAAACAAGCTATCAATTGCACACATCTCATATCTAGGTTAGATTAGTGATCTTATTGGGTTGTATATGTTACCATAATTTTCAAACATCTTTCTTACTGCAAATCAATATTATTTTACATGTCTGACTTTTTTATACAAATAATGTGTGAATAATACATTTCAAATGTATTATTTGAATCTTTTTTTGATAGATTTTTTTTTAATTTTCACCAACTGAAGTATTATATGCACTGTGGCACTATTGATGTAAAACACAGTAACGGTTCACTGTTTTATGTGCCAGATCTTGCCAAAAACAGTGTTGTACAATTTGAGATATGTATAAAAACTAGCCACCATTTTGAGTGCTGGTGATGTACGAACAATTTAAAAATGCACAGCTACACATCCTAAAATGGTGACTGCCTGATCTTGCTGACAGGACATTGGCTATCCGGCAGCCGTCCGTAGAAGTTGACTGCATAGTGGTGGGAACATGGAACACTCCACAAAAGACACTGCCACAGGCTAACATGTGTGACTACTACACATGAAAGCCAGTGGCTGTGTCTGTCTCTGGCACGAAGCATGTACACCGTGTACTTGTATGCGTCATATTGAAAAAATGCTCACTTGCCTCCTAACACTGCAGCAAACAACACCTCCTCATTTATTTGCTGCTATTACCGACCTCTGGGATCTAGGATGCAGGGCAAAGCACTTGACATGGCCACTGCCTTCTCCCCTGAGGATCTGGAGCACCTCACCAGGGAAGTCCTGTCCCTGTACAGCCAGCTGTATGGGACTGGAGGAAGAGGTACATGTTTGAATGGGAAATGTTTGTCACAGTAACTTGTTCCCTCTTTGTACATAGGCCATTTGGTCCCTTTTTGTGCATGAGCGAAGTGTTGGTATTGGAGTGAGGTGAACTGAACGATTTAGCTAGGCACAGGGTGTTGTTTGCGGATGTTAGGAATGTCTGTGCATTAAAATGAAAAGTCACCTTAAAGAATTAGCTGAATTTTCAGTGCATGATACTCACACTTCCAGCTCAGATTAGCCAAACTCCAGGCACCTTACGACCAGTGGCTAGTAGGCACTATACTACTAGTTTAAGTGGCCCAGGTTGAAGAGGGAAAAATGTAAAGTCTCTAAAGTTATCAAGTTGTCGGATGCTGTTCAGTCAAGTGGATATACAGCCTACATTTTGGAATAGGAATTTCTTCATGTTTTTAACATATTGGTGCCACATATGCTGCCAGTAAAATGACTAGGCTCTCAATCAGCCATCCAAGCATATCCCATTACAAAACACACATGTTCATACATCACATAAACCCATACTCTCACTGACACATGGCAGCCCTGCCCTTTGTCACTATATATGGTGCAAAACATAGTATCTGACTTTTTAGAAGATTAGGCATGAAGAACATGTAGCTGTGCATGTGGTTATGTGCAAAGAATAAACAGATAGTTTAGCCTTTAGTAGCTCACAATGAGCTGGATTAATCTGGAGTGGGTCTCACCACATGTAAAGTTTCCTATCCCTGGCTTAGAGGATGTTTATGTCTTGGATTGATAACATGAGGAGAAATAAAGTGTAGGTGCTACTCTACAGGTCATTGCAACTAGTGCGTTTTAGGAACTTTGAAATGTTAGTAAATATTCTGTACTAACTGTTCTAGGAATGCATGTGAGAGATACAACAAAATTGTATCACTGCACTACAGACAAGCAAAATCACTCAAAACATTTTTTTGTTGTATTTCTTTCTCATCCATACAGGACAACACCCATCAGAAGCAGGAGGTATGGAAGGCTATTGCAAAGAAGATGCGGATCCTGGGGGTCTTTAAGCAGCACAACCTGCATTGCAGGAAGAGGTGGAAGGACCTCTGATGCTGGACAAGGAAGTCAACAGAAGTCTGGCTCGGCCAGGCCTCCCAAGGAGGCAAGAACGTGCACCACAGCCTGACCCCACCCTAATGGCCCTATCCTTTCGGTTGTGTACCCGGAGCTTGATGGGCAGTTGAGGGCATAACAGCTGCATTAAGGGGGTGAGTCATTGTATGTAGCTAATTTTGTTGTTTAACCTTTTTTATTTACAGCAATGTTGTTTGTCATCAAAATGATGATTGACACACCTGCAACACAGACAAGGATTTCTAGATGTGTAAGGTTTTCATATGGTGTCTGATGCTGTGTTTGGTGTATTGTTTTGTGCTAAAGGTTGTCACTAGATTCATCATCACAAACCATATACTATTTTGAACAGCTGCATGCCAAATAAGGAGTACCTGTATTTTTTCCATGGTATAAGGGACATCTGTACCAAACATGCCCCATTTGAGGAGTGGGTCAGGTGTGATGCTCCATCACAAATGGTAGTAGGTAACGTAGTCCCTATTGCTGCTGACATGGCATAGTAGCACCTATGAGACAACTTATGTTTCAGACTTTACATTGGTAAGTTGGTACAATGAAAATACCATGAGCATCTTCAACAAAAGGACTGGAGACATGTGTGCAATGGAATCATTCCTTATCAAAAATATGTTAGAAAAATGTTTCAATAGCAAATTTCTGTTTATTTAATGTGGACAGTAGCAGGTTGTCATGAAGTCTCAGTACTTCTTAAATGTGCACGTAAGCCAGTCAGTGTCAACCAACATGGATTTTCATGCCAGAATGTATTGATTGAAACAAACAGACATGTGTCCACATTGATGACAGAGTTACATGTATCCCAAATGACATTTAGGTGTCCTTAGTTATGTCCAGATGAGCAAGCTATGATGGTGATGACAGTGATACTTAAAAGGAAAATTGCAAATGGAAGGTTTCATCACACAGATGTTGGAGTATCTCATCTTGATGAGTCAATATCAGGCCCAAAATAATGTCTCTTTTGGATATGTGGAAATGTTATTGCTCTGTACTGAAGTGGTTTAAGACGGTATTCAGGCCTATGTATTTACTAATGCTGTCAAAGAGATTTGTCATGCAGAGAAATAAAAGTGGATAAAAGACAAAAGGCATACATGATATGGGAGCTAGCATTCCGATTTTCTAGACTGTGAGCAAATAGTTTGTGTAATTCTTCAGTACAGCAATGAGATACAGATGACTGAGAAGCCAAAGTCTGAGTACCTTAAAGCTAGTTTAGTATGTAGACTTTGCAAATGTTTTGTGAGCAAAGTTCATGTTCAAATATATTTGCCTAGATACCCTCAAACTGTTGTATCTGTCTTTATAATATCAGCAAGGCAAGGCGAAGGGGACAGTATCCATGTCGGTGGGGAAGAAGCTGGGCACTGTGGTCCTGGTGCAGACACCACCTACACCGAGGGACCCAGCGATCTGTCTTTTGCATCATCATCAGAGCAAAGTGAAGGTGACAGGAGCCACGTTGGTGGGGAAAATGCTGGGCATTGTGGTCCTGGTGCAGACACCACTGACACCGAAAGACCCAGTGACACAGAGGGTGAAACAGACTGGCGCGTCAGAAGCCTCCACAGATGACAGGTCCGTAGTGGTGGCAGACTCTAGTCTGACTATTCCACCTGTATCGTTGTCCGCCACCAACATTTCCATCTCCACCATCTCTCTTGCTCCCCCTCCCAGTTGGCTGTAGCCGCTCCCTTTAAAAGGGGTGATGTCACTTTTGCTGCAGGCACCTCCCCCTGCCACTGTCTCCCAGGCTGCGCTTAATGAGGAGGCTATTGATCTATTGCAGACTGTCACTGTAGGCCAGACCGCACTACTGAATGCCATCCATGGACTTAGTGGTCAGATGACCCAGATGCTAGCTTACCTGGATGGCATTCATGGCACCATGTCCGGCCTACAGTGGTCATTCCAGGGTCTGGCCTCCTCATTGACCACAGACTCCGACCCACTCCAACCTCATTACCCAACCCCCGCCCCTTCCCTATCCTAATCCATCTTCCAAACACTATTCAGAGCACACGTACACCTTTACATGCACCCACCCAAAAACAGAGCACATCCTCACATAAACACAAACATGGTAAGAAACACAGACACACACACACACAAAGACACGATAAACATACCCATAGACACCTCACCAACCCGAACATAGACATCAACACTCACCATTAGCACACCCGCAGACACCAAACCTACCACAACACATACATCCACACTCACCACCAGCACACCTGCAGACACCACACCCACCACAACACAAACACCCACACCCACCACCACACCCACCATGGCACACACCTGCACCAGCAAAGGCACCACAACACACACAGCACCTCCACAGCAGACACATCCACACACACACACACACACACACATACTGTACACAAACACCCACACAACAGACACCCAGTAAAAAAACAAACATACACCACATACACCCGATCCTCAGGCACCCACACCATCAATACACATATGCACAACAGACAATGACAGTTGCAAGCTAATGAATGAAATGCCACATCTTATTCTCCTATTAACCTAGAAAATATTCTTTAAGGGATCAGTGTCTTTAAATTTCCATGTCCCCAGAGAAAGTAATCTACAAATGTATTTTCTATGACCTTATAGGTCTTCCTTCAAGGATACATGACCACAAACGTCCATAATTTTAGTCTGCACCTGAATCACTGTTACCATAATTGTGAATGTTGCAAGGGATGCTACCACCACACACCCATTTCTTAAAGGCTTTTATGCCTTTACATTAATTTGAAGTTGAGCATATTGCCTTAAAGGCCTCTAACATCCTGAGAAATCGGCATATTTTAACTAATTGAACCTGATTAACAACAAACATCACAAGTAGTGGAGAAAAATGTGCCTCTCACATATGCTCAATTCAAAAGGCAATCTCCTTAGTTAGTTTAAAGAAAACAGTCAATTCCTCAAGAGAAACTAGGAAGACTCTGGTGAAATAAAAAATAGGACTGAATAACTTTAGCCATGAAAGGTAAATATAGGCATAGGACGCAAAAGTTTTGTAAATGTTGAGCATTCTTTAGCCCACAACTCAAATATAGTTTTTCCCTGCCTCAAATTTTGATAATTATGGAGTGGGGCTAGCCTGCCGGCAAGATGGCTGTCACAGTGTGAGGCTCTGCCGGACTTAGGGCTATTATTCATTATTTCCCCTGACACAGCGATGTAGGAAGCGCTCCCCCGGCCGGAGGATTTCCTGGTTGGACTGGGCTTCCCACAGTCTGTGAATTTGGTGTCTTGCTGCTCTGTGAGCCGGCGGGGCGGCGGGAGGCCCCGCTGGTGCCTGGCCTGCAGGAGGGCGGAGTGCTCGGCCGGGCGGGCCGCCGCAGGCTGCTGTGGAGGCTGGGGAGGGGTTCCCCTTTGCCCATGCCGAAGCGAGGTGAGAGGAGGTGCTGCTTGAGGGGCCTTCGGCGGTCTCATTGGGCTGCGGCCCCCCCGGGAAGTTGAAGGCCCGACCGGGGCCTGGGCCCATTGCAGCGCGGCTGCCTCGCGGGGCGTGGCGGCCTGGAGGTGCGCACCGCGGGGTGAGGCTTTCCCGCCCTAGCGGTGGCAGGCCTGGCGGTGCTGCTGGGCCGGCCTGGAGGTGGCTGGTGGGGGCCCTCAGGGCAGTGTCACCCTTGCAGTGAGGGGGTCCCCGTAAGTCGGGGCCGGGAGACCCTTCTGTGCGGCTGGAGACCTAGCTTTTAGGCCTTGTGGAGGGATGTTTTCGCCCTGGGCCTCCTGGTGGGGACCTCTGCTGGGGGAGCCTGCAGTTAATTGTCGCCGGCCGGATCGGGCCGGGGAGGAGCCTTACTGGGCCAGCAGGAGGCAGTGTTGCCGGCCGGGTCGGGCTTGGGGGCTTTGTTGGGCCTGCAGGAGGCAGCGGTGTTTTGAACTGCTGCTGTCCATTGTTGTCTTTTTGGAGGCAGCGGAGATTTATTTCTCCTTTTTGACAGTTGTGGAGGACTGGGGGAGCACTCTGCTTGCTGCCTGTGCCTTTGGGGTGACGACTACCGGCGCTACTGCTGTCGAGTACTTACTTCTGGTGGAGTGCGGCTGTCGGCTGGTGTGCTTCGACTGGTGGCTGGTGATCCCTCCGGGGGCCGCCGGTTGATATCTTCCTTGCTGTGGGTCTGTCTGCCTCTGGGCGCCTGGTGGAATGTTTGAGGCTGGGCTTCACGCGGCAGACGCGATGGGAAAGGCGGAGCAGTGACAGGCCAAGCTTTCCTTTGAAGGCGGTAAGCGGAAGGGGAGCATCTCTGCGTTGAAGTCTGGCGAGGTGCAGACGGAAGATGGGCCTTCTGGAGACTCTATTAAATCCATGTTTATGGATCTTAAGAGTAGATTGTCTGGAATAGATGCCAAGTTGGGCCATTTGATGGAGCAGATGGACCGCATTAGGGCTCGGGTAGATGAGCATGACGCTCGGTTTGAGCAGTTAGAGTCGCGCACCTCGGAGATGGAGGATCAACAGCATGGGGAGCGAGAGTGCTTGCTGCAGATGGAGCGAGTGCTGGAGGTCATAAGGAACAAGAATGAAGACTTGGAGGCGCGGTCCCGGCGCAACAATGTTCGGTTGATTGGCCTTCCTGAGTCCACGGACATGGGGAGGATGGAAGATTTTGTGGAGAAAATGCTTGCTGATTTGTTTCCAGGTGAGCTTTCTCGAATGCTGGTGGTGGAGAGAGCCCATAGGTCTTTGGGCCCTCGGACTCCTCCTGGGACCCCGCTGCGACCTATTATTTTTCGCCTCTTGAATTACTGCGATGGAGTGCTGCGTCTGGCTCGTGATCGGCGTCCGGTGATGTACAGAAACACTGAGTTGCAATTTTTTCCAGACTACACTCCGAGTGTGCAAGCAGCACGTAATCGTTCTTTGAGTCTGACTGCAGCTCATTTTTCACTTATCTACCCGGCCAAGCTTCAGATACAGCATGGCGGAACATTGCATTTCTTTACGGATCCGAAGCTGGCGGCTAAGTTCGTCAAGACGCTCCCTCGGCGCTCCTCAGCTGATCAATCTGGAGCTTTGGGCTTGGAGCGGGCGCCCCTAAGTGACACTGATTGACTGCCTTGAAGTTGTGTTGATGGTTGGCACAGAGTCCTGTTTGGGTACTGCTCTGGTAGTGCCTCTGACTTCCTACTTTAGCGCTGCTGTATTGGTTTATTTGCCTTTTCTAGCCCTTTGTCCTTTCTAGCCTGTCTGCTCGCAGATGGGCTAGATGGCTAGGCTTACGGCCCCTGGATGAGTCCCATTATTATGTTGTGGGGATCAGATCTCTTCTGTTGGGGGATAGGGAGGGGGTTTCTTGCTCTGACCCGTTTGGGGGGTCCGCATGGGTCAGGGTGGGTTTGGGGTTTGGTTTGTTGTTTTTGTGGTGTTTGGTCTTTTTACTACCATCTTGTTGTGCTGGATGTGGCTAGTAGGAGGCGGCGGGCGGCTCTGTGGCGGGGCGAATGGAAGTGCTGTTGGGATGAGGCTGGGGGCAATGATGATAGTTAGTTGCCTCACCTGGAATGTGCATGGCCTAAATGATCAGCGTAAGGTGCGGCCTATGTCTGCTTACATTCAACTACATGTGTCTGCTTTAGGAGACTCATCTGGAGAAGCACACGCTGAAACGGCTGAGGGAGGGATAGATTGGAGAGTGTCATGGAGCGGTGTTCTCGCAGTACACTAGAGGAGTGGCGATTTTGTTGCGCAAGGGGTTGCAATGGCGCATGCATTGTGTGATAGTGGACCCGAATGGACGATATGTGCTGTTGGGGGGGACATTGCTGGACAGGCCCTGCCAGTTGGTGTCAGTTTACGGCCCTAATGTAGATGACCCTGGATTCTTTTGTGAGGTGTGGTGCTTGGTTGAATCATTGGGGAGTGGGGCTGTGATTTGGGGGGGGGGACTTTAATGTGGTTCTGGATCCGGAGAGGGATCGGGAGAGCTCGACTAGGCCTCGACATTCTGCTGCTGCTGCTGCTCTGAAGACTGTAATGAGTGATGGCGCTTTGGTTGATTTATGGAGAGCTAAGCATGGGGATCAGAGGGAGGGTACGTGCGTCAACTATGTTCATAATAGCTGGTCTTGCTTAGACCGATGGCTGGAAACTAGGGACGTGGAGATGTGGACGCAATCAGTAGAGCATCTGGCCCGGACTCTCTCGGACCATTCTCCGTTTAAGCTACGGCTGTCGATACCTGGGACTCCGGGGGCTGCGTTTGCTTGCCGGTTGCCGCAGGGGGCTTTGCAGGATGTGGTGTTTCGGGAGGAGATCCAGGAAGCCATCTTACATTTCTTTGCTGAGAATCAGTGGGTTCGGCCGGAACGCTCTTGGAGGCCTTCAAGGTGGTTATTCGAGGGGTGTGCCTCTCTAAGCAGCACGGCGTGCTTTGTGCCTTGCGTCGTGAATTAGCAGAGCTGGAATCTCAGATAGTGGAGTTGGAGGCGAAGTTGGTGACGGTCTGGGCTGGTGAGACAGTGGCGACTTTGCGGGATGCGGTCTCCCGATATGAAGAGGCCTCCAATCGCGAGGTTTGTTTCCTGTGGAAACATGCCAGGGCTTTGCGTTATGGGGAGGGGGACAGGGCGCACCGTACGCTGGCAAATATGCTGCGCAAGCCTTGGGCAAGTGGGTATGTCACTGATAGCGACGGGCAGGGGGGCCGGCGGGTGGCTGGAACGGCGGGTATCATGCAGGTCTTTACGAGATATTTTGAAGATCTATACAGTACTCGGCCCCAGCGGAACTGAATCTCGATATGGCGCAGGCTTACTTCTCTGAGATCAGTCTGCTCTGGTTTGATGACAAGCGTTGAGCTTACTTTGATGAACCCTTCTCGGTGGAGGAGGTCAAGGCAGTAATTAGTGGACTGCCTGGTGACAAGGCTCCGGGCCTGGATGGCCTGACTCCTGCCTTTTATAAGGAGTACTCCGATATTCTGGCTCCCTACCTGTTGGAGATCTATGCTGAGGCGTTGGACGCAGGCACTCTCCCCCCCCTCCTTGAGTGAAGCGCTGATCGTTACAAGCCAGGCACGGATCCTTGTAGCTGCGATTCGTACCGCCCGCTCTCCATGATTAATGTTGACATAAAATTTTTGCTAAGTTGATTGCGCTCCGGTTGCAGCTGTTGATGTCGCGTTTGGTGCTTCCGGATCAGTCTGGTTTTGTGCTGGGGCGCTCGACGGCGCACAATTTGCACACGTTCTTTGCGGTGCTGGGTGGTCTCACGGCGGAGGATGAGGCTGCTGCAGTGTTTTTGGATGCGACAAAGGCGTTTGATTCCCTGTCCTGGCCCTACCTGTTTGCGCGGCTGGGCAGGGTTGGTATGAGTGCATGATTTATAAGGTTGATTCGTTTGCTGTATACGGATCCGGTAGGGAGGCTCAGGCTGAACGGATGCATATGGGACCACTTTCCGGTGGCGTGGGGAACTCGTCAGGGATGCCCTTTATCCCCGCTCCTTGTAGCTGTCGCGATGGAGCGGCTCGCGGCCTATTTGCCGCAGCATCACAATCACAGGGGGCTGTAGTTTAGGCAGCGTCCCATCTTGGTTTCAATGTACGCAGATGATATTGCGCTATATCTGCGGGAGCCGAGGGGGAATCTAGATATTCTGCTTACTGAGGTTGTCCGCTCCGGGACCTTCTCCGGTATTGCAATGAATTGTTCTAAGTCGGTGGTGCTCCCTCTTACTGGCAGTACCGCACGTTTTTCATCACGCTATCCTGTTGAATGGGCGGAGGGCCCAGTCCGCTACCTGGGTGTTTGGCTCAGTTGTGATGTCGAGACCCTTTGGCTGGCTAATTATGGTAGGCTGGTGGCCTGGTTGGAGGACAGGCTGAAGGTGTGACGCTCCCTGCCGCTTTCCCGGATTGGGCGCATTGGCATTGCCAAGATGGTTGTCTTACCCAAATTTTTGTATCTTTTTGTTAACCTTCCGCTGGTGCTGTCCCTGAGCTTCTTACGGAGGTTGGCTCTGGTGCGGCTGGTGTGGGCCAGTGGGCAGCCCAGGATTGAGTGGGAGAAGTTGACCCTGTTGTTCGAGTTGGGGGGGCTGGCTGCCCCCGATTTGGAGCTGTACTATTACTGTGCTCAGGCTCACTTTGCATACTATTGGATCCGTCCAGTGCGGTACCTGCCTCATCTTGCGGCCGAGAGTGATGCGGTGTGGCCGGACCGGCTGCCGAGGGTGCTTGGATGTATGTCCCGGACTCGTCCCAGAGGGATGGCCACCGTTGCATGCACTTCTGGGGCTTGGCCCGCTCTGATGCGTAGGTCGGATGGATGTGAGCCCTTTGCACCCGCGATGCCTGTGCTGGAGGTTGCAGATGAGAGGATGTCCAGCGATACACGACTGCGTGATTTTCTTTCTGCTTCCGGGCTGTCTATGTTGGGGGACTGGTTTGTGAATTAGCGTTTGCGGTCGCCGGAGGAGGCGCTAAGTGATGGAGCTGATAATGTGCTGCATAGGCTATATTTGTTGTGGGTATACGCGATGCTCCGGGCGCGCTTTACTAGTCTTCCGCCTATGCCGCAGACGTTTCAGGCACTTGAGCTACTGTGACGCGTGCAGTCCCCGCGTCAGCTTGTTACTAAATTATACAGGTACATGCAGGAGCAGCGGAGGGCGGTAGTGGAGGCTGCTAGGGCTAAATGGGAGGGTGATGTTGGGGAGGAGATTACTGATGCTATGTGGAGAAGCTGTTGCGCGCACATGAGAGCACTGTTGCCCAATTATAGACTGCGGCTCATACACTTTCATTTTTACATCGCTTATATTACACCCCCGCGGTCTACGGGCTATGGGGTTGCGTGATGATGCGCAATGTGAACGCTGCCATGCTCTGGATGCTGATTTTCTGCACTTGGCGTGGACTTGTGGAGAGGTGCGCGCCTTTTGGGGTGAAGTGATGCATGTGATAGCTGGCATGACTGGCTTGAATCTGTCTTTTTCCCCGGTGATGGCGTTGCTGGGCCTGCTGGATGAGGTGCCGGTGGAGTGGAGACGCCTCGTGGGCATGTTGCTTTTGCTGGCAAAGAGAAGAGTGGGCGGGGCAGGGCTCCGCGGAGATCTGATTGGCTGCGGGATGCCACATTCTGTCAGGAGCAGCTGTCAATCTTTTGGGAGATGGCTCCGGCGTGCTCTCGCCCTAGAGACATTTGGGTGCCTTTCCGTTCCTTTTTGGAATCAACGGGCTAAATTGAGAGAGTCTCTGCGGCGTGCGCGAGGCCATGCATATGACTGTCTAGATTGGGGATTGCTCCCGCATGTGTTGTAAATGCTGTTTGGTGGACGATCCTGCTGCGTGAGTCTGCTACGCCGCCTCCGTCCTTCTGCTGTTGTGGTTGTTGGTGGTTTATACCCCAAGAGCTCCTGCATTTAGACTCCACCTGGGGGTGTGCTCTATGTCGTTGGTATTGGTATGTGTATGGGATGATACTTGGACTTATGTCTCTGGCCCCACTGGGACACTTGTTCATTGGACTTTGCTTTTGGTTATCCCTGGTATTCTTGTGGGCACACTTATGGGCTCCTTGTGCTATGTTCATAGCTCCTGGGGTTGTTATTGTTGATATATGCAAATTTGTATAAATAAATAAAAAAAATAAAAAAAATACATTTTGATAATTATTTTATATTTATAATACAATGTTTTTAAATGTAAAATATTCTGTTTCATGAATCTTTAATATATATGTGCTGCTTCATCAACCAACAACACCTCTTTTGACCAGCATTCAGTAATTGGCAATGTATTTCATTAACAATCAATCATAGCATAAAACATAGACAGAGTAAGAAATTAGGTTACAAGTTGAGCGGGTGAAACCCTTCTCATGCAGCAAACCCCAAATTAACCTGGGCTCAACCCTCTGATAGCTTGGTACACAGCAATCAGGTGTAACTTAGAGGCAATATAAAAAGTGTTTGTGCAACAATTCAAACATGACCCCACACCAGATTTGAAAAATAGATTACATTTTAATAAATCAATCAAAATCAAAACAACAAAAATCCAATCAGTGGAACCGGAGATATGCAATGTTAATTATTTAGGTGAAAATAGCTTTGAAGAGCTTGAAGCACGGCTATCTAGTCGTGCAATACCTGGAGAAATTCACAAATTCAGACCGACTGCGAATAGAGGTCAGATACAGGAACATTAGTCCAGCTGAAAAAGTTACCTTTTAAGTCCATCGCAAACAGTCCTGTTCGCAGTGGAGGGAACTGCAAGGAGCAGGGAAGCATTGCAGACAGTTGTTGATGTAGTGTGACAAGCAGGCCTGGTGTCACAAATGGTTGCCACTGTAGCATGAAGATCCTGTCATCGTCACAAGTGGTTGGGGCAGAGCTTCACGCATCGGCTCGGTGTGAGTGGTTGATACTGTAGCATGAAGGGTCAGGTTGAAGGAACCTGGCATTGGTGGGGAGTGAAAGCGGTAAGGTTTTGACACCAATGGGCCTGTTTGCAGTCAAGAAGATCCCAAAAACGTAAAGACAGCTCCACTGAAACCACACTGAGGGTCAGGAACCGACTGAGGGATAACGCTTGGTGGTCAGAGGCTAGCTTCAGCTGGATCTAGGTGCTGGTTCAGGTGGTTGTGAGCCTGTTATGTCCCTGTGGCTCTGAACAAGAGGTCAGCAGATTAGCCCTTGGAGTCAGGTTCAAGTCCAATCCCTCTGACTCAGGCAAGAGGGAAGCAGGGCAGTAAACCAGCAAGGCAGTAGTTCAACGGCGTAGCAGTACAGCAGAGTGGCAGTCCTTTCAGCAGCACAGAAGTCCTTCTTCTTGGCAGAGTCTCCACAGGTCCAGAAGTGTACTGAGTTGGTGGTGTCAGAGGTCCTGTACTTAATCAATCAATCATAGTATTTGTAGAGTGTGCTACTCACCCATGAGGGTCTCAAGGCTCTTTTGAGGGGGTGTGGGGAGCTGCTACTGCTCGAACAGCCAGGTCTTGAGGAGTCTCCTGAAGGTCAGTAGGTCCTTGGTCTGCTGTAGGTGGATGGGGAGGGAGTTCCAGGTCTTGGCCGCGAGGTAAGAGAAGGATCTGCCGCCGGATGCTCTCCTGTGGATGCAAGGGACCGAGGCGAGGGCGTGATCGGCGGAGCTGACGGTTCGGGGTGTAGAAGGTGAGACGATTGTTGAGGAATGCTGGTCCGGTGTTGTGGAGTGCTTTGTGGGCGTGGGTTAGGAGTTTGAATGTCGGGAAGCCAGTGTGGGTTTCTCAGGTGGGCTGTGATGTGGCTATGGCAGAGATGTTGAGGATGAGGCGTGCGGAGGCGTTCTGTATCTGTTGCAGTCTTTTCTGGAGAGCTGCTGTGGTTCCCGCGTAAAGGGCGTTGCCGTAGTCCAGTCTGCTGCTGACAACGGCCTGGGTAACCGTCCTTCTGGTTTTGGTGGGGATCCACCTGTAGATTTTGTGGAGCATGCGAAGGGTGTAGAAGCAGGAGGACGAGACGGCGTTAATTTGCTAGGTCATGGAGAGCGATGAGTCAAGGATGAAACCCAGGTTGCGGGCATGGTTGGTGGGCATTGGTGTGGCTCCCAATGAGGGCGGCCACCAGTAGGTGTCCCAAGCGGAGGAGGTGGGACCGAAGATGAGGACCTCTGTCTTATCTGAGTGAAGGTTTAGTCGACTGTTCTTCATCCAGTTGGCTGCAGCCTTTATTCCCTTGTGGAAGTTAGTTTTAACTGTGGCGGGGGAGATGATCAGCTGGGTGTCGTCGGCGTAAGAGATGATGTTGAGTTTGTGAGATCGGACGTCTTTTCCTGGTGCCACTTCCTCTCGAGTTTGCGGCAGACCTGTTTGGAGGTCCAAAGTTCAGTGGTGAACCAGGTGGCCTTACTGATGGTGTGGTTGTGAGTGGGTTTTTTGAACAGGGTGAGAGTGTTGACACAGTCTTCAATCCATTGGCTGAGGTTGTGGGCGGCTGAGTCGGCGTCGGTGGAGGCAGCTGGTGGGGCTCGGGTGAGGGCGGAGATTAGACGGTTGTTGGTGATCTTGTTCCAGCTGCGGCGGGGGGTCGGTTGCTGGAGGTAGTGGGTGGTGGGTTTATTGAAGGTGAAGTGGACGCAGCGGTGGTTGGACCAGTGGAGTTCGGTGGTGTGGCTGAATGTGACGTGTCTGCTGGCAGAGAAGATGGGGTCAAGTGTGGGTCCGGCGGAATGGGTGGGGGATGTGAAGTTGATTGAGTCTGAGGTTGTTGAGCAGGGAGATCGAGTTGTTGTTGTTGGTGTTTTCGAGGTGGAAGTTCAGGGCCCTGAGGAGAATTTAATCTGTGGAAGCTAGGCCTTGAGTGCTGGCGATGTCGACGATGGAGTCACTGAACTGAGGTCAGGGTCTGAGGGGAATGTAGTTGAGGGTGCCCTTGAGGGTGGTCTTGGGGTCGATGTGGATTTGTAAGTGCATGTGTTCGGCGCTGCTCAGGGTGTCTTCGGTGTTGGTTGAGATTCTGATGGTGTTCCTGTGGGCGATCCCTCCTCCCGGTCTGTTGGTGTGGTCTCTGCGGGTGATCTTGTAGCCGTCAGGGATTGGTATAGCGATGTCGGGGGCTGAGGATGGGATCAGCCAGGTCTCTGACAGGAAAGCGACTTCTGGGGAGGAGGAAACGAGAAGATCCCCGAGCTCGATGGCTTGCTTGTGGATGGAGCGGGTGTTGAGAAGGATGCACCTGAGGTGGTTGCGTCCGTTTTTTGCGGGTAAGGTGGTATTTATACCCAGTTGGGCCTTTGAAGTGGTGGAGACTTCAAAGACAGGCCTTTGAAGTGCACAAAGGTCCTGCTCTTTATGTCCTGGGTCCAGACTTGCTACAGGGTTATATGCAGACCTTTGTGTGGGGACAGTACACAGTCTATTCAGATATAAGTGAGGCTGTGCCCAGCTCTTCCCTCCCATCCTCCCAGGATGGCCCATCAAGTCACACCAAGATCCCATTGTGTTTGGCTGTCTAAGGGGAATACACAAAGGCCAGGTGTCACATACCCCAGACAAGTGATCTGAGACAGGCAGCAGGCACCAAATGGCTAAAGGAAGAAAATGCCAACTTTCTAAAAGTGAAATTTTCAGAATTGCTATTTATAATTTGACTTCATCATAAGTGTTGATTTTGAATTGTGATACCAGAGCCATCAAACTTGAAAGGTTAATCTGTTCCCGATTGCAAATTACAGCAAATGTTATAAGGTAATCCTTTGTTGACTTTTGGTGTCTGAGATTCAGTATTTACACCAGGTGCCTCCTTTGAAGTGGGAGGAGCTTCTCAATGTTTTCATTAGAAGTGCACAGGTTTCCTGCCTTCCCTGCCCTGGCTCCAGACTAACTACAGGGGGTATGCAGCCCTTTGTGTGAAGGTAGGACACAGGCTATTCCGGTGTAAGGAGGGAAGTGCCCAGCCGGCCTATGATGGCCCATCCTACACACCTAAGCTTTGTATTGTGTGTGGTTGTCTAGGAGGAATACACAAAACCCAATTCTCAGCTACACCCAGTCATGTGACCCAGAGACAGGCTTCAGGCACTAAATGGCTAAACCAGGAGAATGCCAACTTTCTAAAAGTGGGATTTTCAAAATTGTAATTTAAAATCTGACTTTGCCATGAGTGAAGATTTGTAATTATAATTCCAAAGATATGAAACATGGACTGCCTTCCAGTTCCTGTTTGGCAGTTACAGCTTATTAAATGTATTTAACTAACTCCAATGTTATCCTATGAGAGAGGTAGGCCTTGCAGTAATGAAAAATTAATTTAATTGATTTTCACTACTGTCGTAGTTGGACTCTTGCTGTAGGCAAGACTGCTGGTTTGGGGATGACAGCACTTTTGTTTATAGGTGACTAGGCCAATCCTACAACAAGTTGCAGCTGTCAGTCCAACCTTCCCGACTCACAAGCAGTACCTCACCAAAAACCCAAGCAGTAAAAGGTGATTTCTGGCAGCTTTTACACATGGACTGTAGAGTGCGACATCTCTGGGGAGTCGTGGTTAAACAGAGATTACTCTTTTCTTACATGAGCAATAAGTCTCTGTAGGAAAATGCCACTGTTGGCATGGTTACCCCCTAACTTTTTGCCTTTTGTTGATGCTAGTTATGATTGAAAGTGTGCTGGGACCCTGCTAACCAGGTCCGAGCACCAGTGTTCTTTCCCTAAACTGTACCTTTGTCTCCACAATTGGCACAGCCCTGGTACTGTAGTGAATCCTAGTTTGTTTTAATGGGATAACGGAATTTGGCTTAGCCTTTGGCTTGTAGACTCATGCCACCATCACCTAGTGACTTTTAACCTATTAGCTTGCTCTGTCTTAGACCATTTATTTAATTAAATCTTCTACGATGGCTGCCAGGTTTATAGTTAGGCCGTTTTGTTTAGAGTTATGTTAATAGTGTCACCACGCTAAGGCGTCAACTCATACACCAAAGACATACAAACTGTAGGTGCCCATATTAGAAATTACAGTCCCAAGCATGCAGCGTTATCTATTGTTTTGAACAACCTGCGTCACGGGTCCAAGTAGATCTGTATATATACGTCACACTTTAGACAGATAATCAGAGGGATTCCGACCAGATACCATCGCTGCTATTGATGCTGCACGTCGCCTTGATGCTGACCCGGACTTCTTGTTCTTCTGAAGTCTGAGCTCGAGACCTGACTCAAGCTAACCAGGGTTGGGGGCTCCTTCCAGGGATATGGCATTTTCCAGATTAGGTTTAACATACCCAGCTCTCCTCTAGGTAGAAGGTTAAGCCTATTATGATAGGGTACACAGACATATGATACACTTTATGTCTTTCTATGCTAATACAAGATGGTGGGGGTCTTCTTAGTCATGACCCTCGTCTTTACAATTCTATCTCTTGTACTGTTTATTATCATAATCATTGCAGCCAATACGATTTACCACATTGTATTAAATAAAAACTATTGAAACATTACTGCATCTTCGTTATTGCCTGTGTTTGGTTGAGATATAATATAGCTGTGAGAAAGGGGTAATCTCCGTTTAACCACGACACTCCCTGAGATGTCATACTTCTGAGTCCATGCGTAAAGGCTGCCACAAATCACCTTTAACTGTTTGGGTTGTTGGTGGGGTACTGCTAGTGAGCCGGAAGGGTTGCGACTACAGTTGCAACTTGTTGTAGGATAGGCATAGTCACCTACAAACATAAGTACTGTCATGCTTGAACCACCAGTCTTGCCCAGAGCAAGAGTCCAAAGTACAACATGGTGCCACCAACGATGGTGTTTAGGCACTAATTTACGGGTACCCCGATTATCACTATCGCACCAAACGACAGGTACCCTAAATACCATTATACGAAGACGTCTGTGGTCTTCGGGAAAATCCTCCTCAGCTGAACAGGGAACACCTAATTAGGCTGTAGGTTGTTCTAGCTCGAACTCTTAAAAAGGACTTTACTCCCCACTTGGTGTTACATCTCTTCACCCATTTTTCAATATGGCTAATGCCATAGACATTCCTGAAAATGCTAGACAAGCATTAACATTACATCGAGTAGTGAATGGCTTAAGAGAAGAGGGCGGGGAAGTCACTTTCATAGTAGAAGCTAATGAAGCTTACCAAACAGAAACGTTCAATGCCTGGGTCACCTTTCCTGAGGAAGACACCAGGTCAGCCACTTTTCACACATATAGAATTGTTAATGTACCTCAACGGTACCAAGCATACCAGTATCACGAAATACCGCTCACCTATCAAGAGCCTCAGAACTGGTTTGAAGGCGCCCTACCACGTTATGCAGCGAGTGAGATTAGGTCCTTTAAGTAATGACCGACCAGCATGGCCGATGTTTGCCACATACACACCTCACCCAGATATACAGAATATGCCAGTAGCAGATCTGCGGAACTTATATAATGAAATTGTAACATTATATAGAAGGCTTGCTCAGTTCGTAATGCGGACCTTGAACACAAGCGCGTACAGCACCACCAGCACCTGCTGGATATCAATTGACTACTGGGATTAATCCACAAACAGTACATACTATTATGGGTAAAGTACCTACAGAACGGGAGAAAATACCTTATTGGATAGCCCAGAAAACAAATCAGCTGTAAACTGTGTTTCCCCATACGGGACTACAGAAGAAACATATAATTCTAACAATGTGCTTTCCCTTTGGGATGGTTCCCTTGGTGGATGACTGTGCCACATGGGGTACGGTCTTCGCTGCAATATATACTACCACACATGGTGCCCCGACACTTGCCAATTTACCGGGAGTGTTAAAAAAAAATCAGAATGAGCATGGGGCAGCTCCTGCCAGCATCTCCGGGAAACTCCACATCTGGAACAAGAGAGACAGCTACCAAAAATGATTTCCGATACCTATATTAGTATTGGACAGGATAGTTTGGGAGCCAAGCCAAAGAAATTGGAAGGAAGGTACTAAACAGACACAAGAGAGTTCAAAAAAGTGCTGGGTGAAGCCAAAACAATTTAAAGAAAGACAGAAGCAGAGAGCAGATTCTCCACATCCAGAGAACTCCGAAAGGAGATATACTCTCAGAAATAGGGAGAATATTAGAACTCCTGATAGATATACTGATTCACATCCCTCTCGTTCCTTTCAGGACGCTCTGGATAGGTGTAGCGAGAAAGGGGGCCGTCCTGACCGACATCCTGAATACGTGAAACAAAAGAAAGACTCACCACAGTCTACATTCAAGAAAGAAGAGAGGACTTCACAACAAAAGCCACAGTTTAAAAAGAAAAAGGTGGCAGCACTATTGCTTAAAGATGCCAATACACTTGAGAACTTTGCTGAAGAACAAGACATGGGCAATGACACTGCTAGACAGTGCAGCAGAGGTCACGATATGTTGCCAGAGTCTGAGAGAACATCTGGATGCAAAAGCAACTAGCAATTTTGTTGCGGTTATAACGGCGGATGGGCGTGTACTCCCACCAGATAGACTTTATGATCTAAAGATCCAAATTGAGGGAGACATGGAACGCACTATTGGTGTGATCTTTTGGGACGAACTTAATTGTGACATCCTATTGGCCGAAAGAGATTGGCCGCCCGAACACGTCCGTAAGCTCCCACATGGGTAAAATGTCATTTTACCTTGTTTCTCCAATCTTGTTCCAGCGGCTAAAAAGGAAGCTTACGCTGTCAGTTGGGCTCTAGTACAGGCACCTGCATTATATCGCAATCATGTAGGTTGGGACAGGGAGTCTCTGTGTAATATAATACCTATCAGGTCTACACCCCAGCCTCAGCCACAATATCCAGTTAAACATGAGGCGAAAGCTCCAGTGAGGGAGATCCTTACTCAGCCGGAATATCAAGGGGTAGTTGAGCCCTGTGCCTCTGCAATGATCAACCCGTTATTCCCGGTTGCGGAGCCAGACCATTCCTATAGAATAGTCTTAGATTACAGACATTTAAACAGCCATACCCGTACATATGCTTTACAAAATTCACATAGCACGGCACTAATGAATAACATAGAGCGCAAAAAATATAAAACGACATTGGATTTATCCAACGGGTTCTTCTGCCAGAATTTAGCAGAAAAAAGTAGGGACCTGAGTGCATTCTCATTTGGCTCACAAAAACGCTTTTGCCGTCTACCCCAGGGCTATCACAACAGCCCAGGGCTGTTCTCAGCCCGAGTAACGTCAATATTACATGATATTGATCCTGAGGCGTTATCCTGTGTGTATGACATTTATCTCACAGACGACGACCTGAACATTCATCTTGTCAGAGTCGATCGCATAATTTTGGGGTTTGCAGAAGTTGGATATAAATTAAACTTTAAGAAAAGTAAGATCGCCTTTCTCAGTGTACTGTTCCTGGGATATGGGCTATCAAAAAAAGGAAAGAGTCTGGCCCCACACTTCCTAGAAAAATTTTCACAACTATACCCACCAAATACGCTAAGGAAACTACAGTCATTGCTCGGTTTCTTTAATTTTGGCAGAACATGCATTCCTGACTATGCACAACGCATTAAGCCATTATATGACTTAATACGTCCAAACTTTTTTTGCGGACACTGGATGATTGAACATACACGCATCCTTAGGGATTTGCAGCAGGACATGCTAGAAGCCAAACACTTATACACCAGTGACAACAAGAAAAATGTGGTCATCAGAATAATTGCTGGTGCCCTTGGGTTCACGTATGTCACCTTCAATGAGGATGATATGGTGCCCATAGCATATAAATCTCATCTATACTCAAATGGAATGCGCCCATAGAAAAAATTCTAACTGCAGTTCAGATGGCTGTCATAAAAGAGAGACTACTTGCCCTGGGGAAACGCATCATTGTCGTTACCCCGGTGCCAGCACTAGAGGCCGTCACCAAAGCGAGTGCTCCTAACGCTAAAGCACTACACCCACGCTGGATTCAGTGGGCAACTTCTCTGACAGCTACTGATGTAGATTATATTTTTGATCCGAAACTTCAGACACAAGAATTTCTCCAATATGAACAAGAGAGCCCCACTCCACTACATCTTTTACCTTTAGACAGCTATAACACTGTCATTTATACTGATAGGTCAGCCGAACCAGCTGTAGGTACCAAACATCAATACTCACCTGCTTGCGCAGCCGTGAGTGGAGTGATGAAAGAAGGAATTTTCCACCCTCACAATACCTACACGCAGACCTTCAGGGACTGCACAGATCAGTTGGCTGAACTTGAAGCCCTTATTTTAGCGCTAGAAAAAACAGAGACAGGAAGACTGACTTTGATAGTCTGTGATTCATATTACTGCGTTCAGTCTTACAATGATTATCTCAATCATTGGAAACTGAACGGGTTCAGAGATTCTAAAGGGAACACCCTAACACACAAGACATTGTGGGGGAGGGGGGCTGATCTTAAGGATAAGCTGTCCATGTAGTACATACATTGGGCAACCAACGTGTAGGAGTACACGTTATCAGTAATACTTTGGCTGACGAAGCAGCCAAATCCACAGTAGCTACGGCTTCTGTGGCTGCAGTGACTCGTTCCCATACAAGATTGGAAAATGAAATAATGACTGCTGTGAAAGCTTCGGCTGAAGGCAAGTCTCTCCCAAAAGGATACCCTACAAAATATTCGTACCACATCAGTGCAAAGAATGTTGCTTATGCAACACTTCCTGGGGTTGGAGATTGAGCAATCCCCAACGAAGACCAGAGATTACATCTAGTGAAAGCAGCGCATGAGGGCGTCGCTTCTGCTCATGCTGGTATTTCGGCCACTGTAACACTCTTACAGAAAAGATTCTGGTGGCCAGGTCTATATAAACAGACAAAGCAATATGTCCTTTGTTGTGACATCTGCCAGCAAATAAAGGGCTCCAATATGAAACGCCCACCGCAGACATCACTCGTAGTGTCTAGTAGGCCATTACAATGTGTGTACCTGGACCACTGCGGTCCACTCCAACCAGATGGTGCATATATATACATTTTAGTCGCTGTAGATTCTTGTTCTAGATTCCTGTGGGTATGGCTGCAGCGGTCGGCTGACGCTCGAACTGTCATCAAAGATTTGCTGATCTTTATCAGTACATATGCGGTTGCAGCATTCCACTCAGACCAGGGCCCTGCATTTGCCTCTAAGTCATTCAGGGACACCATGGGGACAATGGATGTTGAACTCCATTACTCCTCACCATACCATTGTTAACGCATCTTTTTATGTCAATTTATACCCATTAGGACTCGTTTTAGGCCAATGAATCTTTTGACCCAGTGGTGAGACACCGTAGGACGAGATAACTGATCAATATGTCAAGCAGTATATCAATGATGTCACCAATATTTATCACCAGAATACACTTTACTTTGGATAAAGACATTGATCAAACTGTTGACGCAACCATGACCTTTTCAGCCATGAATAACCACACCTTTTGATAGAATTTTATGAATTTTATTTCCTATTGATTACAATCTACTAGCAGAAGTGTCAATCTCAAAACCACGAAGCATGAGAGCATTGTCACAACATGGCAACTGTGATAAGATTTCATTAATGCAAGAATCACAAACATAAGAACATAACACAGTGTAAACATAGATCAGAATACAAAGAATATTACGTAAGTCTTAGTTCAGCATAGCGCAACGTAAGTCTTTGTCTATTTGTGTCAGACAGGGTGATCACCTAGCCTAACCACTAATTAGCATCAGCATGTTGGATTTCATGCAAAATAATTTAGAACACCAATTTAGAAAATATCTAACTATGGCCTCTATTAAAAAATAGAGCAGTTGGTACCTAGAAAGGAAAAGCAAACAGACAAATTACAATAGCATTGTCATAATTACCCTCCAAGGATTAAGTCAGCACACAGGATCAGTCTTCGTCTTCAGGACATCAGTTGAATCGCCATCAGTCTAACTTCGTCTAGAGGAGAAGGGACACTTCCCTCATAAGGAGGAGAAGCATAAAAGGGCAGTCTATGGTTGAGGATAGTTTATTAAGTCTCAAAGTCACCAAACAGAGTGACAAAGTTTCTGGATAAAATTGACAGCATTCCCTACCTAGTTCTACCGTCCCTTTGTGACATGAGTTTTTATCCCTTTTCGTAATACCTTCCCCCAAAATTCTATTGGATAATCACTATACCCCATTATCTTTAACCTATCAAATTATACATTAGGTAATCCCAATTGTCACCCCACGATAATTTATAACACTTTGATTGGTCTTCATAATTGACGTCTTCGTAGGTGGCACATCCGGGGTTACTTCACCGTCTTGACACGTTTCTCGGGTCATGAGTTTCTTTTGTCCATGGTCAAATGTCCTTGTACATTCTTTCATCTACTTTTGTTTCAAAATCTGTATAAAACTTATACTAAGGCAGCTTGCATGAGGATGGGAACAAGATGGAATTAGATACATAAAACGAAGGAAAAGAATAATTGCAGGGTCATGGCCCTTTACGGGTCAGCACACTGGAAAACAGAAAATATGCTTTAATATGAGAGCTACACAGCTAAATCTTCAACTTATGCTAACTTAAGGCCTAGGAGATTTTTCTATATTATACAATAACATAAATGTTAATATAAACCATAGCATGATCAGGTTTATTTATCATTGTTAGCTTCACGTATATAATTGTGACCACACACGTTATAGTCGAATTTTCAGATGCATATTTAAGCATTACTCTAATTATTATCGTTTTCTATGCAGCATTATTGATCATTGATATAAGCATTTCACGTTTAACATATGTAATATTTAAACTACGCTCTCTCAGTCCCTCCTCTGATGACGCTCGTCATCACATAAACCTTTCCCTTGGTCCTTTCACTTTTAATTTTTCACCTTGCGCATAATACGCATTTCAACATCTTGCCCTTTATGTGAACTTTCCCAGATTTCATTGAACATTTTCTCTCTTTCACTTTCTTCGTTCTCCTGGTTCTTTTAGTCCAATTTCTCTTTATTTTGTCATTAATTTTGCATGCCCCCCATAATCCTAATAGACAGACCAAAACAATTAATAGACCCATCAATATTTTTGCAAGTACCCCATTCCAAATGCTGGTAAACCAACTCCCGACTCTGGCAATTACCTTCCCAAATTTCTCCCAAACACCGAGTTCTTTCAAATCCTTTAAATCTGTACTATCTCTAGTAAGGTTAGTAAGCATACTTCTAATATTTTTACTGTTATCCGGAATGAATGAGCAACAATGACGCTCATTGAGCATCTTGCAGACCCCTCCGCTCTTAGCTGAAAGAATGTCTAAAGGAAGTCGATTTTGAAGAGTCATAGCTCTTTCTGCAGCAAGTTCAGTATCCATCAGGAGTATAGCCCCTGTGAAATTTGTCAGCATGTTATCCACTATAGTAGACAACTTTTGAATCTTCATAGAATTCAAGATAACCCCTACTGAAGGAATTATAGCTCTGAATATATAACCAATGACAGCCGCCACTGATTCTCGTTTTTGTCTAGGATGTTGTAATTCAGACGTTTTAGGTATCTGTTTTAAGTCATCAATCTGGTAAATCTTTGGAAATACTATTCCCAAATAACATGTCCCATACCATCCCTTAGGGAGACGGTAATAAGCATTAAGCCACAGATGTAATAGATCCCAGGGATCGCTGGATCCTGTCCATTCAGCATAAAGGTCCATTTACTCTGAAACAAAAAAAACATGCCTGCACTCACTCGTTCCCACAAACAGGTTGTCCTGCTCAGATTTTGGCCTATATATACAAAGTCTACCTACATGTAATGCATCTATAGCTAATTTTCCTTGTGTCTTGAATGCAGTGTAAGCATAATCATTTGCGTATGTGCATTTTTCTAACCCTTTTTCTAATCTTTCTTTCAATGCTTTGCGTCTATCATCAGTGTGATCTAAAAAACTTTTCTCAACAGGTGATAATAAGCAAGTAAAATTATTGCGATGTTGTTAGAAATGGGGTTTTTGGTTGGCAGTCAGGTTACCCCCTGTCCAAGCAAAAGCCCTCACTCTAGTCAGGGTAAGTCACACACAATCCAAGATTATCCTGTGCCCACCCTCTGGTAGCTTGGCACGAGCAGTCAGGCTTAACTTAGAAGGCAATGTGTAAAGTATTTGTGCAATAAATCATACAATACCACCATATAGCACTACAAAAATACACCACACAGTGTTTAGAAAAATATATAATATTTATCAGGATAATTGTAGGTCAAAAGAATAAAGTTGCAATGGAAAATTGTAGAGATATCACTGAAAAGTGATATAAAGGCCCTCATTCTGACCCTGGCGGTCGGTGATAATGCGGCGGCCAAGCCGCCAACAGGCCGGCGGTCCAAAATATGCAATTCTGACCCTGGCGGGAACCGCCAACACAGCCCGCCGCATTAACACTCCGCCCGCCACGGCGGAACAAACAAACATCGCGGCGGTCCCCGCCAACAGCCAGGCGGCAGACAATGTACCGCCCACCCTATCACGACCCACCAATCCGCCACCTTTTCCGGGGCGGGAGCACCGCCGATAAAAACACGGCGGAAACAGACTACGAACGGGAAAACGCTCACCTCTACGCACTCCACGCGAGATTCCGGCAGTATGGAACCCGAGTTGCAGGTCATCCCCGCACTCCTATACCTGCTCCTGTACCAGGAGCACGCCCGGCGGCGCGGAAGACATCGGTGAGTACTGCACCTACGACACAGGGGAGGGAAAAGATTACCGGCACACACCCACCCACCCACACCCACTACAACACACACATCAATGCATTCCCACAGATCACTGTCACAACCCACAAACCCCCCCCTCCGAAATAATGCAAAGACCAAAAGAAGAGATCATAAACGGGCAGATATATTGAAATATGGACACCAGTAATCCCAATAAATAAATAAACTATGTACAAAATATATACAGCTACTAAATGTAGTCCAACCACTGTCCGTGGACCACAGGGGTCCTGTGCAAAGGGGCAAGGCCCAGTCCCACGACAAGAACTCCACGGAGAGAACACTGCAGGGGCATCAGAAAGAAAATAGGACAGGCACCTCAGGGGGAAGGGAAGGGGGGGCACCTCAGCCACTTGAGTACACAACGCCAGATCCACGAGGGGACTCCATGACCACTGGCCCATCCTGGGGAGAGCAAAGCCACAGTCCATACAGTCCATACAGTGGGTGGCCTGCCCACTGGGCCATCCTGGGGAGAGCAAAGCCACAGGCCATACAGTCCATACAGTGGGTGGCCTGCCCACTGGGCCATCCTGGGGAGTGCAAAGCCACAGTCCATACAGTCCATACAGTGGGTGGCCTGCCCACTGGGCCATCCTGGGGAGAGCAAAGCCACAGTCCATACAGTCCATACAGTGGGTGGCCTGCCCACTGGGCCATCCTGGGGAGAGCAAAGCCACAGGCCATACAGTCCATACAGTGGGTGGCCTGCCCACTGGGCCATCCTGGGGAGTGCAAAGCCACAGTCCATACAGTCCATACAGTGGGTGGCCTGCCCACTGGGCCATCCTGGGGAGAGCAAAGCCACAGTCCATACAGTCCATACAGTGGGTGGCCTGCCCACTGGGCCATCCTGGGGAGTGCAAAGCCACAGTCCATACAGTCCATACAGTGGGTGGCCTGCCCACTGGGCCATCCTGGGGAGAGCAAAGCCACAGTCCAAACAGTCCATAACAGACTCCACTGCCACTGGAGGAGGCATGTTGGCCAGAGGACATCCTGCAGCCCTGCCCGAGACAGATCCTGCCCTGCCACGTCTGCCAAAGGGCCAGCGGTTCTTGCCTGGAAGGGCCCAGTTCAGCGCTTCTTGCCTTGAAGGGCCCAGTTCAGCGCTTCTTGCCTTGAAGGGCCCAGTTCAGCGGGTCTTGCCTTGAAGGGCCCAGTTCAGCGGTTCTTGAGACGGCGGTCCCCTGCGGAGCGGTGCTGGAGACGGCGGGCCCAGTTCAGCGGTTCTTGAGACGGCGGTCCCCTGCGGAGCGGTGCTGGAGACGGCGGGGCCCAGTTCAGCGGTTCTTGAGACGGCGGTCCCCAGCGGAGCGGTGCTGGAGACGGCGGGGCCCAGTTCAGCGGTTCTTGAGACGGCGGGGCCCAGTTCAGCAGTTCTTGAGAAGGCGGGGCCCAGTTCAGCGGTTCTTGAGACGGCGGGGCCCAGTTCAGCGGTTCTTGAGACGGCGGGGCCCAGTTCAGCGGTTCTTGAGACGGCGGGGCCCAGTTCAGCGGTTCTTGAGACGGCGGGGCCCAGTTCAGCGGTTCTGGAGACGGCGGGGCCCAGTTCAGCGGTTCTTGAGACGGCGGGGCCCAGTTCAGCGGTTCTTGAGACGGCGGTCCCCAGCGGAGCGGTGCTGGAGACGGCGGGGCCCAGTTCAGCGGTTCTTGAGACGGCGGGGCCCAGTTCAGCGGTTCTTGAGAAGGCGGGGCCCAGTTCAGCGGTTCTTGAGACGGCGGGGCCCAGTTCAGCGGTTCTTGAGACGGCGGGGCCCAGTTCAGCGGTTCTTGAGACGGCGGGGCCCAGCGGAGCGGTGCTGGAGACGGCGGGGCCCAGTTCAGCGGTTCTTGAGACGGCGGGGCCCAGTTCAGCGGTTCTTGAGACGGCGGGGCCCAGTTCAGCGGTTCTTGAGACGGCGGGGCCCAGTTCAGCGGTTCTTGAGACGGCGGGGCCCAGTTCAGCGGTTCTTGAGACGGCGGGGCCCAGCGGAGCGGTGCTGGAGACGGCGGGGCCCAGTTCAGCGGTTCTTGAGACGGCGGGGCCCAGTTCAGCGGTTCTTGAGACGGCAGGGCCCACTTCAGCGGTTCTTGAGACAGCGGGGCCCAGTTCAGCGGTTCTTGAGACGGCGGGGCCCAGTTCAGCGGTTCTGGAGACGGCGGGGCCCAGTTCAGCGGTTCTTGAGACGGCGGTCCCCAGCGGAGCGGTGCTGGAGACGGCGGGGCCCAGTTCAGCGGTTCTTGAGACGGCGGGGCCCAGTTCAGCGGTTCTTGAGACGGCGGGGCCCAGTTCAGCGGTTCTTGAGACGGCGGGGCCCAGTTCAGCGGTTCTTGAGACGGCGGGGCCCAGTTCAGCGGTTCTTGAGACGGCGGGGCCCAGCGGAGCGGTGCTGGAGACGGCGGGCCCAGTTCAGCGGTTCTTGAGACGGCGGGGCCCAGTTCAGCGGTTCTTGAGACGGCGGGGCCCAGTTCAGCGGTTCTTGAGACGGCGGGGCCCAGTTCAGCGGTTCTTGAGAAGGCGGGGCCCAGTTCAGCGGTTCTTGAGACGGCGGGGCCCAGTTCAGCGGTTCTTGAGACGGCGGGGCCCAGTTCAGCGGTTCTTGAGACGGCGGGGCCCAGCGGAGCGGTGCTGGAGACGGCGGGGCCCAGTTCAGCGGTTCTTGAGACGGCGGGGCCCAGTTCAGCGGTTCTTGAGACGGTGGGGCCCAGTTCAGCGGTTCTTGAGACGGCGGGGCCCAGTTCAGCGGTTCTTGAGACGGCGGGGCCCAGTTCAGCGGTTCTTGAGACGGCGGGGCCCAGTTCAGCGGTTCTTGAGACGGCGGGGCCCAGTTCAGCGGTTCTTGAGACGGCGGCCGGTCTATGGCCAACTGCTCATTGCCTGGTGGTGCCCTCCTGGGCAGCGGGGATGGTGCTCCTTCAATGCCCACCTGGGCTGTGGGTGGTGGGGCCCTCCTGGCCAGCTGGGCTGGGTCCTCCCTGGCCAGCGGCTATGGGGGTGGTGGGCTCCTCCTGGGCAGCAGGCCTGCAGCCTGACCTCTCCGACTTGCTGCCCTTGCCCTCCTTAGTCGGGAGTCTGTGGCCCTTTCCTCCCTTTGGAGCTGTGGCTGGTGACTGTGTCTGGGTGGTGTCCGGGGGGGGATGTAGAAGCCGGGCTCCTGCGGCGCCCCTTCCGCCTTCTGCTCCTCTTCCCAGGGGGTGGGCTGGCTGTCCCCTTGCTGCTGGGCGAAGATCCAGACATGCGGGCTGGTGGGCTCCAATACCCCTGCACCCTTGTCAAGGGGGCTGCAGGGCTGGTGGTGGCTGAGGTGCTCTTCTTACCCCGACGAGAAGGAGGGGGGGGCTCAGGGTCAGGAAAGAAGTTAGCAGTGGCGAGGAAGAGTTTCTTGGGACAATGGAGAGTGGTAGGTACAGTGGGAATGGGAGTGGAGGGAGAGGATGTGGTTGTAGGTGAGTCACGTTTGCTGTCTTTGGGTGCAGGTGCAGGAGGGATAGGCTGTCGTGAGGTGGATGGCTGTTGGGTGGGTGGGTGGCTGCGTTTGTGTGGTGTGGAAGAGGGGGTGACAGACACAGTGGGAGAGGACACAGGGGACGTGTAAATGGCAGTGGGGGTGGTGACTGCACGTGTGCGGACTGGACTGGAGGGTGTGCTGGTGATGGAAACACTGGCTGATGGTGAGGTGAATGGAGGTGTGAGTGTAGACGTCACAGGGAGGGAGGAGGGAGACGAGGAGGTGGGGGTCACAGAGGTGGTAGTGACTGTTGGCATGTCTGCATCGGAATGTTGCGTGTGTGAATGTCTGCGTGATCTGTGGTGCTTATGTTTGGATGAGCTTCTCTTGGGTGTTGAGGTGTGTGCAGGCTGGTCTGATGGTGTGGGTGGGACAGGCAGAGGAACAGGAGACTGGGAGGAGGGAGTTAGTAGAGGGAGGCAGGAGACAGGGACAATGGCTGCCGTCAGTGCTGAGGCCAGAGCCTGGAACGATCGCTGATGGGCAGCCTGACCCGAATGAATGCCCTCCAGGTACGCATTGCTGCGATGAACCTCCCTCTCCACCCCCTGGATGGCATTCAAAAGGGTAGTCTGCCCAACAATGAGCGTTCGGAGGAGGTCAATGACCTCCTCACTGAGGGCAGCGGGGGTAACAGGGGCAGGGCCTGAGGTGCCTGGGGCGAAGGAGATGCCCGGCTTCCTGGCAGAGCGGGCACGGGGCGAACGCTGAGGGGCTGCTGGGAGGGCGGTGATGGTGCGCTGGGTGGCGGCTGTACCTGTAATGGCGGGGGGCACGGATGGTGCCACCCCCGCAAGGGAGCTCCCTTCCGAGGACGTGTCCGTGTCGCTGCAGGGTCCAGTCGTCCCCGTTGTGGAGCTCCCCTCGCCCTCCGTCTCACTGGTCCAGTCAGACTCTGTGGCATGGCCCTCCTGGGCCATGTGAGATGCAGCTCCCTCCTGTCCCGATGCCACTTCTCCTCCGCCTGATGATGCTGATGCACACAAGCACAGAAAGACAAACAAAAAGGGGGGGGGAGAGAAATAAAGGGATATTGAGTACATGGATCTCCGGTACAGTTAGCGGACATGACAGACACAGATGCCCCCTGCACTAAGTTGCGCACTTGGGGTCCGCTACGCATTCCGTGGAACATGCCCTACACGCCTAGAGTTGACAACTGCACCCATGGATGACACCGACCAGGGATGGCTGTACTGACACACTACTGAGGGTGTTGGCTGGGGACACAGGGGCTTACGGGGGTGCCCAGCCTACAGATATCGCCCTGGCCTAGGGGGACCCACAGTCCTCCTCCCCCACCCAGACACCTCCACTGCGCGACAACAGAGTAGATAATGCTTGGACTCACCCCCTTGTGTCTGCTGTGCTGCCCTCACGCGCCCATCCAAATCAGGGTAGGCCACCGCCAGGATCCGGAACATCAGGGGGTTCAGTTGACGGCAGGCACCCCGCCTACGTTGGGAGGCCATCCCCAGCAGAGACTCAGCGGTCTTCTTGGTCCCGCGGCGGATGTCCTCCCACCTCTTGCGGCAGTGGGTGCCCCGTCGATGGTGGACCCCCAGGGTCCGGACTTCCTTGGCGATGGCACGCCAAATCCCGATCTTCTCATGGGCGCGGACCTATGTGACACGTACAGGGAGGGAGAAATACCACGTTCAAGTTTGTCTGCATTTTCGTTGCCAGTGGGCCAACGCCCCCCATCCCCGCCAGGCCCCCGCCAGCCCCAACATGCCCCCCATCCCCGCCAGGCCCCCCGCCAGGCCCCCCGCCAGGCCCAACATGCCCCCCATCCCCGCCAGGCCCCCCGCCAGGCCCCCCGCCAGCCCCAACATGCCCCCCATCCCCGCCAGGCCCCCCGCCAGCCCCAACATGCCCCCCATCCCCGCCAGGCCCCCCGCCAGCCCCAACATGCCCCCCATCCCCGCCAGGCCCCCCGCCAGGCCCAACATGCCCCCCATCCCCGCCAGGCCCCCCGCCAGGCCCCCCGCCAGCCCCAACATGCCCCCCATCCCCGCCAGGCCCCCCGCCAGCCCCAACATGCCCCCCATCCCCGCCAGGCCCCCCGCCAGGCCCCCCGCCAGCCCCAACATGCCCCCCATCCCCGCCAGGCCCCCCGCCAGCCCCAACATGCCCCCCATCCCCGCCAGGCCCCCCGCCAGCCCCAACATGCCCCCCATCCCCGCCAGGCCCCCCGCCAGGCCCCCCGCCAGGCCCAACATGCCCCCCATCCCCGCCAGGCCCCCCGCCAGGCCCCCCGCCAGCCCCAACATGCCCCCCATCCCCGCCAGGCCACCCGCCAGCCCCAACATGCCCCCCATCCCCGCCAGGCCCCCCGCCAGGCCCCCCGCCAGGCCCAACATGCCCCCCATCCCCGCCAGGCCCCCCGCCAGGCCCCCCGCCAGCCCCAACATGCCCCCCATCCCCGCCAGGCCCCCCGCCAGCCCCAACATGCCCCCCATCCCCGCCAGGCCCCCCGCCAGGCCCCCCGCCAGCCCCAACATGCCCCCCATCCCCGCCAGGCCCCCCGCCAGGCCCCCAAGCCAGCCAGTGGCCCCAAATCCATATTGAATTAAACTCACTTGTTGGTCTGGAGGACCGTAGAGTAGCGCATACTGGGGGAGGACCCCATCCACAAGTTTCTCCAACTCCTCTCCAGTGAAGGCAGGGGCCCTTTCCCCAGGCGCAGCAGCCATTGTCCCTTCCAGACCGAGGTCACAGCAACACTTGCAGTATAGGTCCTCTCCTGTGAAAGTTCAAGTCGCAAGTGGATAAGTAGATGGAAAATGGCGGTCACGTCCGCGGCGGTGCGTACCGCGGCGGTGCGTACCGCCACCGCCGGCGCCCTTCGCCATTGGCTCCTGAAACCCATAGGCTTCAATGTTAACCAATGCGGCTTCGCGACGCGGTCTTCGACCGCCGACCCCCGCGGTGTGCCACGCCAGCGCATTGACCTCACATCCCATTGTCACACTTCACAGGTCAGGCAGCCGCCATTTCGAGGGTCCACATGGCTCAATTTCAACTGCGTCACACAGGCCTAGGCCTTGCATAGCCACTCAGACACGCCATTCACTGCATAGAGAATCGTTTACTGTGCTAGCTGTGAGTACGTACCTGTGGGTTGCTTGACTGTGTGCTCCATGTTGTCCTTCCTAGGCACCGTCCGCTGGGTTTGGCGAGGAGACGGATGAATCCTCCCGTGTACCGACCGCTGGTGGACCTGTCGACAATGGAAGAACGCCACATTATCCTGACCTACCGTCTTAACCGTGCCACTATACATGAACTGTGTGCCCAGCTGGAGCCCGACCTGATGTCCCCCATCCGCCAACCCACAGGGATTCCCCCTCTGGTGCAGGTCCTGTCAGTACTCCATTTCTTGGCAAGTGGGTCATTTCAGACAACAGTGGGAATTGCTTCTGAGATGTCTCAGCCCATGTTTTCGAAGGTGTTATCCAGAGTGTTGTCTGCCCTGATGAAATACGTGAGGAGCTACATCATTTTCCCTGAGGTGGGCGAATTGGCTGCAGTGAAGGGTGATTTCTATGCCCTTGGACATATTCCCAACGTCATTGGTGCCATTGATGGGACCCATGTGGCTTTGGTTCCCCCAAGAGACAGGGAGCAGGTGTACAGGAACAGAAAGAGTTACCATTCCATGAACATCCAGGTGGTGTGTTTGGCTGACCAGTACATCTCGCATGTAAATGCCAAATTCCCAGGGTCAGTGCATGACGCCTACATCCTGAGGAATAGCAGCATCCCTTACGTGATGGAACAGCTAGAGAGACACCGTGTATGGCTATTGGGGGACTCTGGGTACCCCAACCTGTCGTGGCTACTGACCCCAGTAAGGAATCCCCGGACCAGGGCAGAGGAACGGTACAATGAGGCCCATGGGCGTACTAGGAGGGTGATCGAACGCACCTTTGGCCTCCTAAAGGCCAGGTTTAGGTGCCTGCATATGACAGGTGGATCCCTAATGTACTCACCTAAGAAGGTGTGTCACATCATCGTGGCCTGCTGCATGCTTCACAACCTGGCTTTGCGCCGCCAGGTGCCTTTCCTGCAGGAGGATGGTCGAGACGGTGGTGTTGTGGCAGCGGTGGAACCTGAGGAGAGTGACGAGGAGGAAGACGACGGGGCTGAAACAGACAACAGGGACAGAATCATTGAACAGTACTTCCAATAGGACACAGGTAACAATTCAAAGATAATTTAGTAAATCTGAACTACTCTCCTGCATCTCTGCTGCCTGTCTATTTGCCCCAGTGTATGATGACTGAGTTGTGGCTTTTCCCTCCCTATTTCAGATCTGGGGTCCCCACTACGAGTCCTGTGCTTCGTTTCCCCATGGACTACAGCTTTGTGGCAGCTGTTTGTTGACTTCACTATGTACAAGGACATATTTGCACTGTCATGTCAATTACAATATTTTGAAATCACAGCCAGACTCCAGATAGTTTTGTGCAAAATAGGTGTTGATTTAAGTGCTCAAAATGGGATGGGTGGTTTCAAGTGGGTGGGGGCTATGGTGAAGGAATGTCCATGGCAGAGTCCAGAGTAACAGTCACACAGGTGCATTGTCCAGAGGCCTGTGGAGAGATGGAGCATGGGCAGTTCAAGGATGGACAGGGTGACAATGTGGGACAGTGGGATGACATCAGGTGGTATCCTTTGCTGGCGGGGGTCTTGACATCCTACTCTGTCTTCTTGCGAGATCTCAGGGCCCTCTTGCGGGGTGGTTCTTCTCCTGCAGGAGGTGGGGGTCTGGTGGGCTGCTGCTGTGCGGGGGCCTCCTGTCCACTAGCGCCGGCGGAGGTGGTTGGCTGTTCTTGGTCCAGGCTAGTGGCAGGGGCCCTTTGTTGTTGTTGAGTGTCCGTCTTGGTGTTGATGAGGTCCTGCAGCAGCCCTACCATGGTAACCAGGGTGGAGGTGAGGGCTCTGATGTCCTCCCTGTACCCCCGATAGTGTTCCTCCTGCAGTACCTGGATCTCCTGGAACCGGGCCAGTACCGTCGCCATCGTCTCCTGGGAGCGGTTGTATGCTCCCATGATGGTGGTGAGGGCCTCGTGGAGAGTGGGTTCCCTGGGCCCGTCCCCCCCTGTCGCACAGCTGCCCTCCGAGTTGCCCTGTTTCCCTGGGCCTCTGCCCCCTGGCCGGTGTGCCCACTACCACTGCCCCCAGGTCCCTGTTGTTGTTGGGGTGGTGGGTTATCCTGGGTGCCCTGTAGTGGTAGACACACCGCAGATTGACGCGCCCTGGAGACAGAGGCATGGGCCCGCTGGGTGGGAGCTGTGCTGGTGTTCCCAGAGGGGTTTGGGTCTGTAGTGGCCTGGGCCTGTGTGAGGGGAACCGACTGTCCAGAGGTCCCCGATGGTCCGGGCTGCTCATCGGTGTCCAGGTCGACAGAGCTGCTGTCATCGCTGACGGCCTCTTGGGTGGGGGGTGTGGAGAATTCTGGGCCCTCCGCGGCGGTGTGTTGACGGTCGGGTCCTGCAGGGGTATAGAGGTATGGTTATAGTTTCAATGTGTGGCATATGGGTGTATCTGTGGGTTCCCGTGTCCCCAAGTGCTGGCATTCGTGTGTGGGGGCTTTGGTGAGGGTGGCTTGTGGGGGGGATGTGTATATGCATTGGGCATGCTTTGGTGATGGGTGTCCATGCTTAGTGGACGCATGCAGGCCTAGGTTTTGGGATGTGTGGGTTGTGATGGTGAGACATTGGCAGGGAATAGGTGTGCTGGGGGTGGGGGTGAGGATGGTGGTGGGGGTGAGGATGGTGGTGGGGGTGAGGGTGGGGGTGAGGATGGGGGTGGGGGTGAGGGTGGGGTTCGAGGATGGGGGTGTGGGTTGGGGTATGATTTGGCATGCAGGTGGGGGGGAAGCAGTAGTGAAGCTTCAACTTACCAGTATCCATTCCTCCGCCGACTCCTGCGAGGCCGTCAGGATGCAGGATGTTCAAGACTTCCTCCTCCCATGTTGTAAATTGTGGGGGTTGAGGTGGGGGTCCTCCGCCAGTCTTCTGCACGGCGATGTTGTGTCTGGATACCATGGAACGCACCTTCCCCCGTAGGTCGTTCCATCGCTTCCTGATGTCTTCCCGATTTCTGGGGTGCTGTCCCACAGCGTTGACCCTGTCGACAATCCTCTGCCATAGCTCCGTCCTCCGGGCAATGCTGGTGTATTGGATCTGTGTGCCGAACAGCTGGGGCTCTACCCGAACGATTTCCTCCACCATGACCCTGAGTTCTTCGTCTGAGAAGCGGGGGTGTCTTTGGGGTGCCATGGGGTGGTGTGTATGATGTGTGGGGTGGAGTATGTGTAGTTAAGTGTGTTGAGTGTGGTGGTGTGTGTTGTTTTGTGTGTGGATATTGTGTGGGTGATGGTGTTGAGTGGCTGTGGCTGCTAGTTTGTGGATGGTGGTGTCTCGCTCTGGCCTTCTTTCTGAATTTTTGGTCGTAGGGGTTTGTGGGTGATGTGGGTGTGTGTTTTATATTGTATTGTGTGTGTGGGAGTGGTGTGTGTATGTGTATCAGGTGTGTGGAATTCAAATCGGCCAATGTGGCTGAGTTTTGTTCGTTTGTGTGTATTCTGACCGCGGCGGTGTGTCCCGCCAATGGAATACCGCGTTTGAAAGACCGCCGCGTGGATTCGTGGGTCGTAATGGCATGGGCGTATTTCTGTTGGCGTGACGGTGGAGGTTTTGTCACCTCCACTTTTCCGCCGACCGCTGGTCTGGCGGTCTGTTGTGGCTGTCGGATTTTCGGAGGTTTGGCTGCTGCGGGTCAGAATGACCGTGGCGGGTTTCCGCGACCGCGGCGGGATTATGGAGGATTTCTGACCGGCGGTAGGCGCCTTTTACCGCCGAGGTCAGAATGACCACCAAAGTGTCTTAAGTCTTTAGAATATAAACAAAGTCTCTTTCAAGCACAAGTACCTGGTTTAGCGTGCAAAAATCTCCTTAGAGGGCCACAAAAGAAGAGGTGTGTGGAAAAAGGGTGTGTGCGTCGATTTCTCCTCAGCACACATGGACTTGCGTCGTTATTTTCCACGCGGGGAAGTCGTGCGTCGTTTTCCGGCGCGCGGACAGTCTCTTTCTGTGGATCGCAGGGATTACCAGATGTCCCGGGTCTGTGCGTGGATTTTCCTGCTTGTTTTCCGGCTGCGCGTCGTTCTGCGGGGCTGCGTGTTGAAATTACGATCTCACGGCAGGCGTTGCGTCGATTTCTCCTCTAGAGGTCGGGCGGCGTTGTCCTTGCGAAGCCGTGCGTCGGATTTCCGGTCGTCCCCAGAGCGTCGCGTTGATCAGCGTCGGTGTGCGGCATTTTTCTCGCTGCGGCACAAGCTGTGCGTCGAAATCTTCGGCGCACGGAGCGTCCAAGTGAAAAAGGGAAGTCTTTTTGGTCCTGAGACTTCAGGGAATAGGAGGCAAGCTCTATCCAAGCCCTTGGAGAGCACTTTCACAGCCAGACAAGAGTTCAGCAAGGCAGCAGGCCAACAGCAAGGCAGCAGTCCTTTGTAGAAAGCAGACAGGTGAGTCCTTTGAGCAGCCAGGCAGTTCTTCTTGGCAGGATGTAGTTTCTGGTTCAGGTTTCTTCTCCAGCAAGTGTCTGGTGAGGTAGGGCAGAGGCCCTGTTTTATACCCAAATGTGCCTTTGAAGTGGGGGAGACTTCAAAGAGTGGCTAAGAAGTGCACCAGGTCCCCTTTCAGTTCAATCCTGTCTGCCAGGGTCCCAGTAGGGGGTGTGGCAGTCCTTTGTGTGAGAGCAGGCCCTCCACCCTCCCAGCCCAGGAAGACCCATTCAAAATGCAGATGTATGCAAGTGAGGCTGAGTACCCTGTGTTTGGGGTGTGTCTGAGTGAATGCACAAGGAGCTGTCAACCAAGCCCAGCCAGACGTGGATTGTAAGGCACAGAAGGATTTAAGTGCAAAGAAATGCTCACTTTCTAAAAGTGGCATTTCTAGAATAGTAATATTAAATCCGACTTCACCAGTCAGCAGGATTTTGTATTACCATTCTGGCCATAATAAATATGACCTTCCTGCTCCTTTCAGATCAGCAGCTGCCACTTCAACAGTGTATGAGGGCAGCCCCAATGTTAGCCTATGAAGGGAGCAGGCCTCACAGCAGTGTAACAACAAATTTAGGAGTTTTACACTACCAGGACATATAACTACACAGGTACATGTCCTGCCTTTTACCCACACAGCACCCTGCTCTAGGGGTTACTTAGGGCACACATTAAGGGTGACTTATATGTAGAAAAAGGGGAGTTCTAGGTTTGGCAAGTACTCTTAAATGCCAAGTCGAGGTGGCAGTGAAACTGCACCCACAGGCCTTGCAATGGCAGGCCTGAGACAAGGAAAAGGGGCTACTTAAGTGGGTGGCACAACCAGTGCTGCTGGCCCTCTAGTAGTATTTAATTTACCAGCCCTATGCACATAAAGTGCACCTTACTAGGGACTTATAAGTAAATTAATAGTCCAATCAGGTATGATTCAAGGTTACCATGTTTTAAGGGAGAGAGCATATGCACTTTAGCACTGGTTAGCAGTGGTAAAGTGCGCAGAGTCTAAAAACCAGCAAAAACAGTGTCCACAAAGTGGAGGGAGGGAGGCAAAAAGTTAGGGTTGACTACCCTAAGGCTGTCAGGTCTAACAGATGTGCATAAGCAGTCCCGAATGTAAGCGTTGACTCAAAGAATCCCCTAAGTATTTTTATATCATGTTCCTTAGCTAATTTGTTTAAAAACTCAATCACAGGCACAAAAGAAAACACAACATCCAAGTTTTAATAAAAGTATTGCACATGCTCTTGATTATAGAACCTTGTTAGTAGCAAGCTGCAACTAATCCCATAAGTAAGAGGGAGGCTATGGTATGTAACTCCCTCCTGCACAGATGAAGGAATCTTAGTGCATACATAACAATCTTTCGCATCCATGGTTTCCACATACTCATTTAGTAAGCGATAGAAGACATTAGTAGAAAGTTCCCCTTTTGCATTAGTTCCCTCATGCATGTGTCTTGCATCTTGCTCAAATCTTTCCCACGGTGTTAGTGTGGTAGTTTTAGGTTTTAAAGTAGCATTAATAGTTTCTTTCTCTATCCATGGCATTCCCACAATCACTCCCACAATTATCACTGCACACACAACACCTATTATAAGTCCTAGCCAACCACACACTTTACTTCCCTTGCTACTACTTCTATTGTAAGCCATGTTTGTATAGAATCAGATAGTAGATCAACAATCAACTTGAGGATGATTTAGAATATTCTCTTGCTTTCTGCGTGTATTTACAGCTTCTTCACTCACTCCAGGACCCTTTTTGTCAAATCAGGTTAGCAGCTTGTCGTAATCAGGTTTTAAAAGTCAATCCGGTTCTAGTGTCACTTTCGGTAATTTATAAAGTCTCTTTTTCAGTTTTCAAATTTTCAGATTCTAACCAAGCTTTCCTTATATTAGTTCAGGTACCGTAGTATTGGCCTGGTACTTTTCGGTCAAAACAGAATGCTAGGAATTCTTGTTGCCATTCAGATGTTGTAGCATACGCCCATTCAGGACCTGTATATCTTCTGTTTGCAACTCTTTTTCTTTTCAGCCTTCGTTCACCCTGTTGTTCTCCTTCACTTAGGTCTTCCACTCGAGATGTATCGTTCTCTTCTATTATTGTGTCTTTTGACACGTCTCTTATCTTGAGGAGTGGTCTATCAGGCCAGTTATCACCTTTATGCGTCTTCTCTTGGTGTGCCTTTTCAGGACGCTGGACAGCACCCTCCTCTTGTGATATGGCGTTTTCACTTGATGGACCTGCAGCTGGCTCGGAAGACTCTGGTACGCTCTGATTTCTCTCTACAATTTCTCCTTCTTCTTCTTCTTCTTCTGGGTCTGTGCTGGGTTCGAGTTCTAACCCGTATTTGTCTACTTCTGGGAGAACCTCTCCTTGATTTAGTTCTCCTGCTGCCTCTACTGAGATAGGAACTCTGTCACTTCTCTCGAACTCGTTGACTGCTTGAGGGACAAGGCTGTTCTCAGTGGGCTCTCCAGTAGTCTCAGTTCCTTCTTGACTGTTTTCTGGCCCTGAGATTTCTCTTCCTGAAGCTGTTGTGCCGGAAACTTTAAGTTTCTCTTCAGTAGGACACGTTACCCTTTTTGTGTGACTGGCATGTATCCAGTTTGGAACTCCGGCACACTTTACAGCAGTAGTAGTTGTCAAGATTACTTGATATGGCCCTTTCTAACGTGGTTCTAGACACGATTTTCTCATGTGCTTCTTGACAACCACCCAGTCACCAGCTTGTAGAGAGTGGCCTGGATCGCCAATCGGTGGCAATGTGTTAGCTTTCACCTGGTGAGAGGAAGAGCGAATCACGTCAGCCAAACCATTGCAGTAGTCCAATACCATATCATCTGTAATATTCACTTGCGCATTTGCAGGTACTGCTGGTAATTTCATAGCTCTACCCATGAGGATTTCATGGGGGGATAGTCCCGTTTTCTTGTCTGGGGTGTTTCTCATTGACATCAGCACTAGAGGCAAGGCATCTGGCCATTTCATGTTAGTGGCTGCGCACATTTTTGCCAATCTTGATTTCAAAGTACCGTTCATTTGTTCTACTAGTCCTGATGCTTCAGGGCAGTAGCTACAATGCAGCTTTTGTTCGATGTTAAGTGCGGCACACAGGAGTTTAATCACCTCATTGTCGAAGTGTCTGCCCCTATCTGATTCTATAGAGACCGGAAACCCGAACCTTGGTATCAGTTCCCTAAGTAGTAATTTTGCAACTGTAAGACTGTCATTTCTACGTGTGGGATATGCCTCAATCCAGTGACTGAAAATACACACAATCACCAACACGTACCTCAGTCCTCCACAAACAGGCATTTCAATGAAGTCCATTTGCATCTTGTTGAATGGACCGCCAGCTCTCCCAATGTGGCTCAAAGTTACCACGGTTCCTTTCCCGGCATTCATCTGTTGACAGATGATGCACCTGTGACAGGTAATTTCTGCGGCATGTCTGAATTTTGGGTTAAACCAATCAATTTTGAATGACCTGATCATTGCATCTCTTCCAAGGTGAGCCTGTCCATGGTAGAGTCTGGCAAACTGAGATAGAAGACTGTTTGGCAAGACTAGTTTCCCTTCCTCTGAGACCCACAAATCATCAGCCCTTTGTACACATTGAATTCTTTGCCAAGAGCGTTTCTCCTCTTTGCTCGCACAGCTCTGTAATGTTTTTAACTCATCTAATGTGTCGACTACCCGCAATGCAAGGTTCAGACATGTGTCATTTTCAGTTTGTGGTAATAATTCCCATTGCTCCTTGAACGATATACAGTTCAATGCGCAAAATCTTACGACTTGATCTGCATAGCCGTTTCCCATGGACACAAAGGGCCTGATTACAACTTTGGAGGAGGTGTTAATCCGTCCCAAAAGTGACGGTAAAGTGACGGATTTACCACCACGCATATTACGAGTCCATTATATCCTATGGAACTCATAATACGGCTGGTGGTATATCCGTCAAATTTGGGACAGATTAACCACTCCTCCAAAGTTGTAATCAGGCCCAAAGTCTTGTGATCTAATATGAGCACTGCATTTCACCACGGCAATTTCAAGAGGTAACTGAATTGCATGTAACAAATCCTTTATTTGCTCACCATTTTTCACAGGAGAACCAGATGGGGTCATAAAACCTCTCTGTGACCAAAGTTGGCCAAAATCATGTACAATTCCGAATCCGTATCTGCTGTCAGTATAGATAGTGACTTTCAATTTTACAGCTGCGTGGCATGCCTTAGTAAGGGCAATTAATTCTGCCACTTGAGCGGAAAACACTCTCTCGAGCCAGGAGGCTTCAACGATACCAGTTATGGTACATACCGCTTAGCCAGCTCTCAGTGTTTCAGCAGAATCTCTTAGACAGGACCCATCGACAAACATGATACAGTCATTTTCTTTCAACTGTGTGTCCTGAATGTCTGGGTGAGGTTTGGTACATAGCTCGGTTACCTCAAGACAGTCATGTTCGAATTCTTCCTCATTTTTGATTTCAGTATTTTCAACAGGAAGTAAAGTTGCCGGGTTCAATACATTACAACGCTTGAGAGTGACATTTGGTGACCCCAGTATGACTGTCTCATACCTAGTGAGACGAGCATTTGTCATGGGCTGAGTTTTAGTTCGAGTCAACAGAATTTCAACAGAATGTGGAACCATTACTGTTAGGGGGTATCCCATGACTATGCCTTCACATTGTGTAAGGCTCTGACCAACTGCTGCAACTGCACGCAAACAACCCGGTAAGGCTGCTGTGACAGGGTCCAAGGTAGCTGAAAAATATGCTACAGGGCGATTTGCATCTCCATGGACCTGTGTTAAGACAGACAAAGAACAAGCATCACGTTCATGACAAAACAACAGAAAAGGTTTCTCATAGTCAGGCATTCCCAATGCTGGTGCCCTGCACATGCATTCTCTTAACTCCATAAATGACTCAAGTTCTTCCTTAGACAAGGTTATAGTATATGGCTCATCCTTGATTTCTTTGCCTGTCAGCTTTATCAATGGTTTTCAAATGATCTAGAAGTTGGGTATCCACTGGCGACAGTAACCCACCATTCCCAAAAACATCCTGACATCCCTTTTTGTCATTGGGGGGTTCATTTGTAAGATAGCTGTTATTCTTTCCTTTGATATTCTCCTGGAACCTCTTTCAATCAAATGCCCTAAGTATTTCACCTCCTTCTGACGGTATTGTAGCTTTCTGGGTGACACCTTATGTCCATTCTTTCCCAGATGATTCAGTAATGCAATGGTATCGTATTTACAACTATCTCTAGTTTTGGACGCAATTAGCAAGTCGTCAATGTACTGCACAAGAGTTGAATTAAAAGGCAGCACCAGTGGCTCCAAATCCTTCTTCAATATCTGATTGAAGATGGACGGTGACTCAGAAAACCCTTGAGGAATTCTGCCCCAACTGTACACCTTATCCAGGAATTTGAAACTGGACAAAAATTGGCTGTCCTCATGAAGAGGTATCGAAAAGAAGGCTTGTGATAGGTCTACCACAGTAAACCATTCAGCATCGCAGGGGACCTGGAACATTATTACTGCTGGATTGGGCACCACAGGGCAACATTTTATCACAATTTCATTTATTTTTCTCAAATCCTGTACAATTCGAACTTTCCCGCAGGGCTTCTTTAAACCCATTATGGGAGAGTTAAATGGACTGCTCAAAACTTCTTTCAGAACTCCCTGCCTGAGAAAGTCTGCAATTATTTGTGACACTTCGATGAGAATGTCTTGGGTCATGTGGTACTGTGGCCCTTGAGGGAATACCGCATTTGGCTTTACCTGGACTCTAACTGGTTTCACCCCTTTTATTAGTCCTACTTCCTTCCCAGTCAGATCCCATACTTTCTCTGTTACCGTTCCCTGTAATTCGACAGGTAAATCAATCAAGGTATGCATCGGGAATAGAGTAATCATTGGGTAGTCTTCATTTGTTCCTGTTTCTTCCTCTAAAAACTGACCTTCGTCTCCTTCATCGTCACTATTTGTCTGCACTTCAATTCCGTCATTGGAACAGGTAATTGAACATTTTGTCTTACACAGTAAGTCTCTTCCCAGTAGGGATACTGGACTCGAGTCACAGACTGCAAACCTATGTAGCCCCTGGAAGTTGCCAATCTCAACCTGCACTGGATCTGTAATTGGGTTAGTCAGATATTGATTTGCTACTCCAACCTCTCTTATGGTACGCCCTGAAAGAGGCAATCTTGGAACTTCCGCACTTCTAACTGTGGAGCGTGTGGCTCCTGTGTCGACCAGGAACGAAACCTTGTAATCCATCACCTTTCCTTCTACATATGGGCCTCTCTGATCCACCTCTAAGGACGCTGCAAGCCTGCACTCCTCACTATCTGAGCTATCATCTGACCAATCCTCATTCATGCCATTTTCGCCTCGTAATGGGAACTGTTGTACAGTATTATTTTGATTCGTTACCTGGCCTGTGACCTGTTGAGGAAGCATCACCTGTTGCTGTCCCATTGGAGCCATTGGTAATTGCATTTGCTGTCTAGGCACCATAGGAATCTGCTGCTGTACTGGTTGCATTTGTACTGACTGAAAACGCGGCATTTGCATCTGCTGCATGGGCTGTACCCCTTGCATTTGTACCAGATTGTTATGAAAATTCGGGTTTTGATGTCTCCTTTTCGGGCCTCGTACATTTTACAATGTACCAACATTAGCACTTTGCTGAACAGCACCATCCTGCATCATATTTGGGCACTCCCGTTTCCAGTGCCCCACCCCAGCACGCGTGACATGGTGACATCTTTTTCACCCCTTCCACGTCATTTTGAATTACAACCGTATTCAAGTCTGAACCGCGGTCCACAAACCCTCGACCCCTCGGTTGGGTCTGAAACACACCGTTCATTTGCGGTTGCTGCTGTATCATTTGTTGAACTCCATTTCCCTGTATTCCTGCCTGTGCAGCCCTTATCTGCATTACCATCACTTTCTCTTTCAGCTTCTTTTGTTTCAATTCAATCTCATCACTACAGTATTTCGCATACTGTAACACCTCATCAATCAGCTTTGCTTGACAACAAATTAAATGATTCTTAATCATCTGGCTAACTTCTGGTCTCAGTCCTTCGACGAACCTAAATACAAGATGATTCATGTCCTTTGGTTCAATTGTCTCAGTACCACTATAGTGTTTGAATGCCTTTAGCAGTCTTTCGTAGTAAGCATGTATTGATTCTTTAGCCTCTTGAGAGGTCCGGTCGATTTTCTGCCAATCAGTCACTTTCGGCGACACCTTTTGTTTCAAAAACTCAATCACCTTATGATAATACTTCATCACCTCTTCAGAGGGTGCCCCGGTCACCTTATCCCCTGCTGGCTCCTTCGTCGGCCAATCTACCCCTCTCTTGCACTCGAGCCACAAATCAGGTGGAACAATGATCTCAAACAAGGTATTCAAGTCTTCCCAGAGACACTTTGCAAGTTTCACAAACCTATCTGTTTGCTGATACCACTCGATCGGTTTCTCTCTCAATCTGGGATAATCGTTAGTAAAAGATATGATGTCTCCTCTGGTCCATGGCACATGAACTAGGACACCACCAGCTGTCTCTCTCATAGGTAATATTTTTACTGATTCCAGATCGGGTGAGGCCTTGGCTTGATTAGACCCTGGACTGTCACCTTTTCCCTTGTCTCTTTTCTTTGCCCATCTGCCTTCCCATTTCTCCAGTGCACCCCAAATTTGTGCACTTTGCAACAATTCTTTCAAATGTGCCTTCATTCCCGCAGACCTCATGTGCTCAAAATCTTTAGAGTCAAAATCTAATCTGTAACTTCTTTTCAAATGTTTAGTGTTTCCGATATCAATATTGTATTTATCTGCCAGGTTCGCTAATCTCTGATGCACCTTGCCTACTTCTTTGGTAATTTTGGTACATAGGAATCTTAATTCTGCTTCCGTGTATGACTCTAATCTGTTTACTCCCATTGTACCTTCCACTAACTCAGCAGCTTCTGCCCCTAGTCTTACAAAGTTCAGGTATTCGTCTTGTTTTTCTTTTTCTGGTTCGACTGTAACCACTGCAGTCTTTGGTGAAGTATAAGTCTTTTCTAACCATTCATTTAGCTGTTGGACTGTAAAACCCTGTAACGAAATGTTCCCTGCATGCATCATTGGGGAATGTGAGGTGTTCGTACTCATTGTCTGTGGAGTTAAAACTCCTAACCCTGCTTGACGCATTGCTTTGATGGGTGCTCCCACTGGACTAAGGTCCATTAAAGACCTCGGTTGTTCAACTGCTTGCTCTCCTGGGGCCATTATCTGGGGGGTTCCCATAGACCCTCCTCTTATCGCATCTTGAGTCATCACTCCCTGATCACATACGCCAGTTTTACCCTGTGCATACAATGGCACTGGTGTACCAACATTAATTGGTAGCAATATGGCAGCAGGTGTCTGACCCGGTCCCAGACTCCGTGGAGCAGTGACTCCATAGGTCTGTTCCAAGGTATCCGGAATTGGTACTAATGGTGGACCAGCTACAGGGTTGTACCCTGGTATCAGCTGTGGCTGCGGTTGGGAAAGTAATTTTGGAGTTGACTCAATCTGCACCAATTTTGATTTCTTGTGTATCGGGTCTGGCGGCACTATCAGATTTGTAGTAGTCTCAAGTACTGGAACGTCTAGGTAGATTCTCTGTATCTGCGGTGGAGGTTGCAACTGTATCGGTATGTCTGGTGTAGTGGGTACACTGACACCATTCTGTATCGAAGCCGTATCGCTAGTCTGTACTGTATCAGCAACTTCCTTTTCCTGCGTCTGGTTCCCAGGATCCATGCTAGTACTTGGAGCTCTGTCACTCACTGCATAAGGTGGCGGACGATCATGTAATAACCTGTCCATAAATTCCTCATTGTCTGAATCATCTTCCTCCTCCCAAGATCTTTTATTCTCTTTAGATTTGGTCGAGTCTTTATCTGTTTTACAGGAGGCTTTCTTTCCCTGTGTCTCTTCTCCCTGTGCTATCGCTGGGAACAATTTTAATCCATCTACAATCTCCCGTCTCCACATTTTGTTCTCGTTATCCCACCTAGCCTCTGCATAAGATTTTTCTGCCCTTCTCAATCTCCTCTGAAACCTTTCTTGTCTATGCTTAAGAGCCATCAAGTCCCAAATCGCTAATGCTTCATACTGAGCTGGTCTCAGAGGTAGTTTCTGTGTACTAAACATCCACCTTAAGTTCTCCAGTACCTTTGGATTGAATGTCCCATGTTCTGGAAACGCTAGACATCCCTCTTTCTCTGTTAATTTGCGCCACTGTTTCATCCATAAACAAGGCGCAACACCTTTCTCTTCCATGACTATATAAGCTGGAGTACCCTCGGGTGGTGTAGGCTCCCCATCAGTTGCTACAATATATACGTCTCCTTTCAGAGCGCTCTTGAATGCTTTAACAAAATTCATTTTTGCGATTCTCTCTTAGTTTTGTATTTAATCAGAAGTGACTTAGTTCCCAGGACACTCTTCACCCACCTTTCTCAGCCTATTGCCTCTCACGGACGGCAGCCAATCCGTGCGCGACCCCTCTCAACAACTGACCTATCTCAGCGCGGCACCACTGACGTCACACTCATATACACACTGCAGCTGACAACGTCTTGCGGCTCGTCCGCTCCTCACTGAACCCACACAAGCTAATGCAAATTATTGCGAGCACTTTAAATGACAACACAAATCTGCCGGTTTATTACAGGAAGGGTAACACATTCGCTTAAGAACTTTACAGAGATTTCACTTGAAGCCTCGGCCGCTACTCTCTCCTTATCAGTTCCCGCATACGCAAGCAGAATTCTACCCGCAAATTCTACTCTCAACTTGTCAATGGCTCCTCCTAGTGCACTTTAGAATTTGCCAAATCTCCATCGAAGGTTTCACACATACATTATGATTCAAACTTGACTTGTCAACCACGCCCGATTGACTCATTAAACCGCACAGATTACAACATAAACCCAAGTGTCTCCCACACTTGTCTACATACTCCGGAGTCTTAGACCTCAACAGGTCCGTACATAACAACCAACCACGTTGGTAATTTTGAGCATTAAGCGCCACACTCACATGAAGTACGCGGACTTCCCTACTCTCATACTGCGGAGTACGCCCACTCCTACCTAAAACAACATTTACTTGGTCTAAATACACACAAATTTCACAATCACCTGCAAAAGGCATAAGCTAAGCAAGCGCAAAAACCCTAAACCACATACATTATGGCGCCGAGAACATTCCCAACTCACTTAGGCAGGCTCCGAGATCCCGGGAAAGTCATGGTGAACTTAGAAACCCATCATACCTCCAATTTGCATTATCACAGAAAAACAAATTAAACAATGACTCTCCGTCCTAGGGCCCCCAAGGGCCAAAACCGTCACTCTGCTACCAGAACTGTTAACGCGTCCTTTTATGTCAATTTATACCCATTAGGACTCATTTTAGGCCAATGAATCTTTTGACCCAGTGGTGAGACACCGTAGGACGAGATAACTGATCAATATGTCAAGCAGTATATCAATGATGTCACCAATATTTATCACCAGAATACACTTTACTTTGGATAAAGACATTGATCAAAGTGTCGACGCAAACATGGCCTTTTCAGCCATGAATAACCACACCTTTTGATAGAATTTAATGAATTTTATTCCCTATTGATTACAATCTACTAGCAGAAGTGTCAATCTCAAAACCACGAAGCATAAGAGCATAGTCACAACATGGCAACTGTGATAAGATTTCATTAATGCAAGAATCACAAACATAAGAACATAACACGGTGTAAACATAGATCAGAATACAAAGAATATTACGTAAGTCTTGGTTCAGCATAGCGCAACGTCAGTCTTTGTCTATTTGTGTCAGATAGGGTGATCACCTAGCCTAACCACTAATTAGCATCAGCATGTTGGATTTCATGCAAAATAATTTAGAACACCAATTTAGAAAACATCTAACTATGGCCTCTATTCAAAAATACAGCAGTTGGTACCTAGAAAGGAAAAGCAAACAGACAAATGACAATAGAATTGTCATAATTACCCTCCAAGGATTAAGTCAGCACACAGGATCAGTCTTCGTCTTCAGGACATCAGTCGAATCGCCATCAGTCTAACTTCGTCTAGAGGAGAAGGGACACTTCCCTCAGAAGGAGGAGAAGCATAAAAGGGCAGTCTATGGTTGAGGATAGTTTATTAAGTCTCAAAGTCACCAAACAGAGTGACAAAGTTTCTGGATAAAATTGACAGCATTCCCTACCTAGTTCTACCGTCCCTTTGTGACATGAGTTTTTATCCCTTTTCGTAATACCTTCCCCCAAAATTCTATTGGATAATCACTATACCCCATTATCTTTAACCTATCAAATTATACATTAGGTAATCCCAATTGTCACCCCATGATAATTTATAAAACTTTGATTGGTCTTCATAATTGACGTCTTCGTAGGTGGCACATCCGGGTTTACTTCACCGTCTTGGCACGTTTCTCGGGTCATGAGTTTCTTTTGTCCATGGTCAAATGTCCTTGTACATTCTTTCATATACTTTTGTTTCAAAATCTGTATAAAACTTATACTAAGGCAGCTAGCATGCGAATGGGAACAGGATGGAAGTAGATACATAAAACGAAGGAAAAGAATAATTGCAGGGTCATGGCCCTTTACGAGTCAGCACACTGGAAAAAATATGCTTTAATATGAGAGCTACACAGCTAAATCTTACGCTAACTTAAGGCCTAGGAGATTTTTCTATATAATGCAATAACATAAATGTTAATATAAACCATAGCATGAACAGTTTTATTTATCATTGTTAGCTTCACGTATATAATTGTGACCACACACGTTATAGTCGAATTTTCAGATGCATATTTAAGCATTACTCTAATTATTATCGTTTTCTATGCAGCATTATTGATCATTGATATAAGTATTTCACGTTTAACATATGTAATATTTAAACTACGCTCTCTCACCATCCCGAGGGAAATTCGGTTGTGGAGAGGCGGAAACGTGATCTAAAGCAGTCCTTAACAGCTAGATGTAGGAAGTTGGCTCTGTATGTACTATTTCAAAGTAAGAAATAGCATGCACAGAGTCCAAGGGTTCCCCTCAGAGGTAAGATAGTGGCAAAAAAAGATAATCTAATGCTCTATTTTGTGGTAGTGTGGTCGAGCAGTAGGCTTATCAGAGGGTAGTGTTAAGCATTTGTTGTACACACACAGGCAATAAATGAGGAACACACACGCAAAGACAATTCCAGGCCAATAGGTTTTTGTATAGAAAAATATATTTTCTTAGTTTATTTTAAGAACCACAGGTTCAAAATTTACAAGTAATACTTCAAATGAAAGGTATTTCACTTAGGAACTTTGAATTAGCAAAATAGCATATACAGTTTTCACACAAATGGCAATAAGCTATTTTAAAACTGGACACTGCAATTTTCAACAGTTCCTTGGGGAGGTAAGTGTTTGTTAGTTTTGCAGGTAAGTAAACCACCTAAAGGGTTCAAAGTTGGGTCCAAGATAGCCCACCGTCGGGGGTTCAGAGCAACCACAAAGTTACCACACCAGCAGCTCAGGGCCGGTCAGGTGCAGAGGTCAAAGTGGTACCCAAAACGCATAGGCTTCAATGGAAAGGGGGTGCCCCGGTTCCAGTCTGCCAGCAGGTAAGTACCTGCGTCTTCGGAGGGCAGACCAGGGGGTTTTGTAGGGCACCGGGAGGGACACGAGTTAGCACAAAAAGTACACCCTCAGCGGCACGGGGCGGCCGAGTGCAGTGTGCAAACAGGCATCGGGTTTGCAATGTAGTCCAGTGGGAGACCTAGGGGTCTCTTCAGCGATGCAGGCAGGCAAGGGGGGGGGCTCCTCAGGGTAGCCACCATCTGGGCAAGGGAGAGGGCCACCTGGGGGTCGCTCCTGCACAGGAGGTCGGATCCTTCAGGTCCTGGGGGCTGCGGGTGCAGGCGTCGGGTTCTTAGAAGCAGGCAGTCGCGGTCAGGGGGAGCCTCTGGATTCCCTCTGCAGGCGTCGCTGTGGGGGCTCAGGGGGGTAAACTCTGGCTACTCACGGGCTCGCAGTCGCCGGGGAGTCCTCCCTGTAGTGTTGGTTCTCCACAAGTTGAGCCGGGGGCGTCGGGTGCAGAGTACCAAGTCTCACGCTTCCGGCGGGAAACATGTTGTTTTCAAAAGTTGCTTCTTTGTTGCAAAGTTGCAGTCTTTGTGGAACAGAGCCGCTGTCCTCAGGAGTTCTTGGTCCTTTTAGATGCAAGGTAGTCCTCTGAGGCTTCAGAGGTCGCTGGACCCTGTGGAACGCGTCGCTGTAGCAGTTCTCTTGAAGTGGGGAGACAGGCCGGTAGAGCTGGGGCCAAAGCAGTTGGTGTCTCCGTCTTCTCTGCAGGTTTTTCAGCTCAGCAGTCCTTCTTCATCTTAGGTTGCAGGAATCTAGTCACCTAGGTTCTGGGAGCCCCTAAATACTCGATTTAGGGGTGTGTTTAGGTCTGGGGGTTAGTAGCCAATGGCTACTAGCCCTGAAGGTGGCTACACCCTCTTTGTGCCTCCTCCCTGAGGGGAGGGGGGCACATCCCTAATCCTATTGGGGGAATCCTCCATCTGCAAGATGGAGGATTTCTAAAAGTCAGAGTCACCTCAGCTCAGGACACCTTAAGGGCTGTCCTGACTGGCCAGTGACTCCTCCTTGTTTTTCTCATTATCTCCTCCGGCCTTGCCGCCAAACGTGGGGACGTGGCCGGAGGGGGCGGGCAACTCCACTAGCTGGAGTGCCCTGGGGTGCTGTAACAAAGGGGGTGAGCCTTTGAAGCTCACCGCCAGGTGTTACAGTTCCTGCAGGGGGAGGTGAGAGGCACCTCCACCCAGTACAGGCTTTCTTACTAGCCACAGAGTGACAAAGGTACTCTCCCCATGTGGCCAGCAACATGTCTGGTGTGTGGCAGGCTGCTAATACTAGTCAGCCCACACTATTAGTCGGATATGGTTTCAGGGGGCATCTCTAAGATGCCCTCTGGGGTGTATTTTACAATAAAATGTACACTGGCATTAGTGTGCATTTATTGTGCTGAGAAGTTTGACACCAAACTTCCCAGTTTTCAGTGTAGCCATTATGGGGCTGTGGAGTTCGTGTCTGACAGACTCCCAGACCATATACTCTTATGGCTACCCTGCACTTACAATGTCTAAGGTTTTGCTTAGACACTGTAGGGGCATAGCGTTCATGCACTTATGCCCTCACCTATGGTATAGTGCACCCTGCCTTAGGGCTGTAAGGCCTGCTAGAGGGGTGACTTAACTATGCCATAGGCAGTAGGCAGTGTGAGGTTGGCATGGCACCCTGAGGGGAGTGCCATGTCGACTTAGTTGTTTTCTCCCCACCAGCACACACAAGCTGGGAAGAAGTGTGTCTGTGCTGAGTGAGGGGTCTCCAGGGTGGCATAAGACATGCTGCAGCCCTTAGGTACCAGAGGTACCAGTTACAAGGGACTTACCTGGATGCCAGGGTGTGCCAATTGTGGAAACAAAAGTACAGGTTACGGAAAGAACACTGGTGCTGGGGCCTGGTTAGCAGGCCTCAGCACACTTTCAAATCATAACTTGGCATCAGCAAAGGCAAATAGTCAGGGGGTAACCATGCCAAGGAGGCATTTCCTTACACTAGAGTATTAGGTTCTGGCCGCAGCTGGCTTCATTACCTATATGGGGTCCAGAGGGCACTGAATAATTTGCCAAGATGGTCCTTGGGGGGAATGAACTCCCTATGAGGTTCTCTTTGGGATACCAATGTATGTCCCAGATCTTGATGGTTCTGGTATGGTGGCAGCAGAAACACCTTTTGACATAAATGAACGCCTGTTTTACAGGAGCTTCAACAATTTTGAGATGAAAAATCATCTACCAGTGCTGCCACTTTAGGAATAAGGGATATTCCAACAACTTCCACTGGCTGGATTCCTACAGTTGGGGATCTGGTTTGTGAAAAGATTGCTGTAAAGAAGGAATTCGGTCCATCCTACAGAGCACCAGTCTCAGTCTTGGGAATACAAGGTACCAGAACTGTAATCTTACCACCATTGCCTGGTTCTCGAGGAAACAGATTTGTTTCAATTGACAATGCCAAACTACACCATGTGGCCGATCCTGCACAGTAGACCCAGAGGTCCCTTGGGTGGTTCCCGATCCCCTCTCACTACCCAACAGGACATTCCTCTTCAGAATAGAGTGACCAATACTACTATGGACTATGTTACAATGTCCAACAATGCTATAAGTTCCTCCTTGACCATGGGGAGGGCGGAGAATGAGCTCTTGCTGGTTCCAGTCAACACTTCCACAACAACATCTGGTCAAGAATTGGCACTTTTATACACCAATACAACACAGACTGATGGCACAATTTACTATGAACCCCCACGAGAAGTAAACACATCTACAAGTACTGAACTTGCTCCTGTTTTTGCAGAGACTGGCTCTGGCTACTTCGTCGACATTGATGACTTTTCTTCAGACTCATCCACTCATACAATTGAAAACGATTCAAAGACACACAAGCTATATCAATGGCTTGAAAAGAACTACTTTATATATCCATGGAACTATTTTTGGTTCTGCCTAACATTTATTACCTTATTTTTTTGGATTGGTTTCGTGACTGTTTTTTTCTTGCTTATAAATGGTCATTACATCCCTGAATGCACAATTGTAGCACCAATAGATTAAGTTTTAACTCCACATCATTCCTCACACAAGGTCCGCAGAGACTTGTCCCTGGTGAACATTTCAGCTGTACCCATTTCTGATGGGATTTTGTGAGACAAAGTTCCTTTTGAAATATACAGGCCTACTGAGGTCATTGAAATTCCATATGTATTCAAAATATCCGTGACAGATGTTATCACACCCGGTGTTGTTTCTGATGATTGGGATGTCCAGACAGTTGATACTGTGTTAACTGAAATGAAGGACTATTCAATATTTGAAAGTGATGATATATATGTAAATACAATGAATTATGGGGAAATGTTCTGATACAATAATTGGGGACATTACTACCTGCACCGTGCAACTAGACATAGACCTGTACTTAATTACACACAGTGGGAACATTGTTCAACACCACTGGTGGGGAGCCCTAAAAATTATTTAGAAAAATTCACTTACTTTTTTTGGGCATGATTCAAGAAACTTCGAGTCATATTTTTTCAAATTGCCTAGTTCAAAAATTAGGAAAATTTTGCTAACAGATACAAAACTGATATATTCAGATGCCTTTGTTTCCCGTCTTACCATTGAAGGTTGCAATCACTGAAAGAAAAATATTGATTTAAAGAGTGTATGGGAGACACAGGATTGGCAAATACAGGGTATAGAGGTCTTGTTTAGGGCATGCCTGATTCCTGAACAAATGATTTTTTTGAATGACACTGTTCAACAGACGTCCTGCCTCGGGTTAGCAAAAATAAAAGAAATGAACACGCCTAGTATCCCCACACCAGCTAAATTCAATGGTTGGCAATTATTTTTGAATAACACTGAAGAAGAGCTAGATGCAAAAGTTCAGGCTGGTACCTATAATTCTTCACTTTCCAGTCCCGGTGGGTGGTTAGTTTGGCCAATAGACACCGATGAATGTCAGACTCGTTTTATAAATTCCTCAGGGAGTTTTAAGATTAGCCGGCCAGATCCTCGCTTAATCTCAGGTCAACACACGGGGATAGTCACTACACACAGTGTGTGTAAACTGTGTCAACAATGGGTACAGTCTAACACGTTAGCCGCAGTTAAAGAACACACCTGAACACACTTTCTGAAAATATAGACTTGCAGAACTTCCTGTTAGGTCCTGGGAAACAGCGCTTTAAAAGATTTGTATATGCGATGTATAATGAGATATGGAAACTTTCTCAGATAGAAGCCGCTGCACGTTTAAGGCAGATAGAAAAGGAAAACTTAGAAAGAACCTTGGCGGTTGTCGATAACGGCATGAACACACTCTGTCCAACAGAATTTATGCGCTCAAAAATATAGTGTTATCTACGACTTGGCCTGTTTCCTGAAGGGTACTCCTGTCTCTTTGATTCGACCAGCATTTCATGTACTTACCAATGGCAGTTACATGGTGCTGAGCGATCAAAGCTGTTGCGGTATGCGACCGGGCATTGCCTACACAATTTCGTTCTCTAAGGTTGTTACGTGTTGTGGACACGTTTTATTCCCCCCCACACAAGAAATAAAGGTATCAGAAATGTGGCCTCACATTGGTACTATTAATGTGAATTATGACAAGCTGAGTAGACTAAAGGCGCTACTGTTTCAGAAACAGGTCGCGTTGACATCTGCTAGAGAGACGGATGCGCTCCAGATTGCAAGATCATCAGCCGAGATACAATCCCTATTAAATACCAACTTCCCCAAGCACTTTGGTGAGCTGGTATCCAGAATATTCAATGCCTCAAGCACTACTGGGATTGTCCATTTCTTTAAGGATGTCAGGTCTGGATTTGTGTCCGTCCTCCAGGCTATCTTCGGAGTCATCCCGTCGGCTATCCATTCACTCTTTTCAAGTGTGTTTGGTGGTTTTCCTATAATTTTGGCATTATTTGGTGGAATACTACTGCTGTTTTTTCTGATTCACAGTGGTTGTCTCTTTACAGCTACATGGAGCGATGGAGCCACTGCCACCAGCACAACTGTGCCGTGAACGCATGGTTCAGATCTTTGATGCTTCCTTGCTGGAGGAACTAGAGTGGAATTGGTCATTGTCATTTCAACCACTCCTCTGGTGCGTGCAGCCGGTCTTTCACTGCTTATGGTGCTTCTTCGAACATTTGCCAACTGTGTGCCTTGCCGTCCTGCCAGTATCTCCTGTGGACTCCAAACTGCTGATGTCCCTGATGAGGGTTCATACATGGCCGTGCCCCATGAGACTAAGGCTGATCCGTGAGGCCACTTATGAACACTCAGAGTTGGTTCTACCATCTACGGACAATGGCACTGACGCAGGTGGACCTGCACACTTTTGCTCCGTGAATCCATCCGCCCAAGTGATCGATCTCAAATCAGACGATTTGGCCTCATTTTTTATTTACTTTTTGCAAGGTGACTTTGGAGATAGTCTTCAAGATCATGGCTATAGTTCCACGCCAGAATGATTTACTTTGGCCTGCTATTCTTGTCATGATTGACTTTAAGGCCCTCATTCTGACCTTGGCGGTCTTTTCGCGAGACCGCCGAGTTACCGCCGCGGTGAAGACCGCCGACCGCGGCGGTATGCCGCTGTGCGCATTCCGACCGCTGGGAGCGTCCCGCCGGGAAACCGGCAGCAGCCACACTGGCGGTCGGCGGAAAAGTGGAGACTGGTCAACCTCCACCGCCACGCCAGCAGAACACCGCCCACAGAATTACGACCCACATATCTGTGTGGCGGTCTTCTGTTGGCGGTGTTCTGTTGGCGGTCACCTCCCCATGGCTCCCGTCGCCTCCCGGAGGACCAACGCACAAGGTAAGTTGACCGTCCGTGAGGGGAGGGGGAGGGGGGGTGTTGTGTGATGTGGGCGTGCATGGGGGTGTGCGTGTGTAGAGGGGGTGTGTGAGTGCGTGTATGCGGGCGGGGGGTGCTGCTGTGTCTATGGGTAATGTGTGCTGTTCGGCAGGTGCGCATGTCTGCATGTATGTGTGCGGGTATGTGTCCCCGTTGTGTATGTGTGTGTAGGGGGTGTGTATATGTGCATGTTGGGGGTGTGTGCATGTCGGGGTGCATGTATGTGCATGTCGGGGTGGGGGTGGGGAGGGGGTTCGTACCACCTCTGGGGGGTGGCAGGGGGGTGGAGGGTGTGGGGGGAGGACTCGGGTGGGTAGTGGGGGGTGGGGGAGACCCCTATCAGTGCCAGGGAAGGAATTCCCTGGCCCCGATAGTGCTTACCGCCATGGTTCGCATGGCGGTTCCCGACCGCCAGAAACCGCGGCGGTAGGCAGGGTCATGATACCGTTGGCGGTCTTGGGACGACCGCCGGGCCGGAGTGCGCAAACTCCAGCCCGGCGGTCATGACCGCTGTGGCGGTCGGAGTGGGGAAGTGGCGGTCGATCGCGGCGGTGACCGCCGCAGTCAGAATGCCATTTTTCTGACCGCCGGTCTGTTCGCGGTCCGACCGCCGCCTCTCCGCCGACCGCCAAGGTCAGAATGAGGGCCTAAGTCTCTTTAGTATGTTTGAAACGTTCAATTTTAACTATGTTTCTAACTTTGGTTTTTATGCTTCGCTTTCAGTTCAGAGCAGCTTTTTTAGCTTTTGGATTATCTTACCTTCGGTAGTGGCCAGTACTGGCGTCATACTTGTTACTGCAATGGGGAGGGTGTAGTGAATCCTAGTTTGTTTTAATGGGATAACGGGAGTTAGCTTAGCCTTTGGCTTGCAGACTCGTGCCCCTGTCACCTAGTGACTTTTAACCTACTTAGCTTGCTCTGTCTCAGACCATTTATTTAATTAAATCTTCTAAGATGGCTGCCGTGTTTATAGTTAGGCCTTTTTGTTTAGAGTTATGTTATCAGTGTCACCGCACTAAGGCGTCACTCATTCAACAAAGACACACAAACTGTAGGTGCTCACATTAGAAATTACCGTCACAAGCATGCAATGTTATCTATTGTTTTGGAACAACCTACGTCAGGGGTCCAAGTATACCTGTATAAATACATCACACTTTAGACAGATAATCAGAGGGATTCTGACCAGATACCATCGCTGCTATCGATGCTGCTTGTCGCCTTGACGCTGACCCGGACTTCGTGTTCTTCCGAAGTCTGAGCTCGAGACCTCACTCAAAGTAACCAGGGCTGGGGGCTCCTTTCAGGGACATAGCATTGGCAGATTAGGGTTAACATACCCAGCTCTCCTCTGGCTAGAAGGTTAGGCCTATTATGATAGGGTACACGGACATATGATACACTTTGGGGGTCATTACAACCTTGGCAGACGGCTGAAGCCGCCTGCCAAGGTTGGACCACAGGGCGGCCGCCAAAACGGCCGCACTCCCGCCGCGGCCATTAGGAGATCCCCGCTGCCCAGCCCAGCGGGGATCACGGCCTCAATACAGGAGCCAGCTCCAAATGCAGTTGCACCCTTCGCGATTTTCACTGTCTGTCTTTCAAACCACCATGAAAATGTTGGCGGAAGGGGGACTCGTAATCCCCTGGGCAGCGCTGCAAGCAGCGCAGCCCTGGAGGATTACTCCCGCCGGGACAAAAGTGGCGGAAAACCGCAGAGACAAAAGTGGCGGAAAACCGCCGGTCCCTGGATTTCACCGCCAGCCTGTTGGTGGTGAAATCTGAAGAAACAGCCCTGGCGGTCAAAGACCGCCAGGGTTGTAATGAGGACCTTTATGTCTTTCTATGCTAATACAAGATGATGGGGGTCTTCATAATCATGACCCTCGTCTTTACAATTTGTTCTGCTTTCCTTCTTATCTCGTATCAGAGCTTACAGAACATATCAAGAATGCACTTCTGAGTTCAAAGAAGACCTTTATTGTTGTTAATTCTTCCCCACCCACAAGTTCTTGAGGGACGAATTAATAGATTTCAAGCACACGTTCAAATGAGTAAAAGTATTGCAGCAATGAAAACAAAATATATCACAGTACTTCTCAGTTGCAATGTACACAGCAGGTTATATATATAAGATATTGATAAGATATTGAATGCAAAGCAAAACAAATACTTCACCTTGTGAGAAACTATTTACAGCTTCATCTTTCTGGGGTCTGCAAGTTGATGACTCCGGTCAACTGCGAGAAAGAGATTATCTACCCACACGGGAGACTGGCAATTGGCACCAAGTTCCAGCCCGAAGTCAGGCACATTCGAATCTAATCCTCTGAAGCCCCGAGCCATCCTTACAAAAGCGTGACCCCTCCTCTCAGACTCGGGAAAACTACGCAAGCCTTTGGAGACTGGCCAGATCTCCTAGACTTCTCCTCTTCCCAAGCTTGAGCAGAAAGGAAAACACCAAATGTACTCTCTCTTATCAGGTCTAGTATGGTGTGAGAAAAACATCTTGGTTCATCTTGTGGAAAAACATAACTTGGAAAAATACAGCTTGGATTCTCAACTGCAATGTCTAACTCCACGTTAAAGGCAATAGGCAGCTAACCTAAATAACAAATGTAATGTCTAATGTCAGGTCAAAGCCAATAGGCAGCTGAGCTGAATACAAAATGTAAGGTCTAATATCATGTCAAAGCCAACAGGCAGCTGAGCTGAATACAAAATGCAATGTCTAATATCATGTCAAAGTCAATAGGCAGCTGAGCTGAGTACAAAATGTAATGTCTAATATCATGTCAAAGCCAATAGGCAGCTAAGCTGAATACAGCATGTCAAAGCCAATAGGCAGAATACAGAATGTAATGGCTAATGCAATGTCAAAGCCAATAGGCGGCTAAACTGAATACAGAAAGTAATGGCTAATGCCATGTCAAAGCCAATAGGCAGCTAGGCTGAACAAAACATATAGGCGGTCATTCCGACCCTGGCGGTCCATGACCGCCAGGGCGGAGGGCAGCGGAAGCACCGCCAACAGGCTGGCGGTGCTTCCTGGGCTATTCTGACCGCAGCGGTAAAGCCGCGGTCAGAAAAGGGGAACCGGCGGTTTCCCGCCGGTTTTCCCCTGGCCCAGGGAATCCTCCATGGCGGCGCTGCTTGCAGCGCCGCCATGGGGATTCCGACCCCCTTCCTGCCAGCCTGTTTCTGGCGGTCTTCACCGCCAGAACCAGGATGGCGGGAACCGGTGTCGTGGGGCCCCTGGGGGCCCCTGCACTGCCCATGCCACTGGCATGGGCAGTGCAGGGGCCCCCTCACAGGGCCCCATTAGGATTTTCACTGTCTGCTTAGCAGACAGTGAAAATCGCGACGGGTGCCACTGCACCCGTCGCACCCCTGCAACTCTGCCGGCTCCATTCGGAGCCGGCTTCCTCGTTGCAGGGGCTTTCCCGCTGGGCCGGCGGGTGGCCTTTTGGCGGTCGCCCGCCGGCCCAGCGGGAAATTTGGAATGGCCGCGGGGCCGCCATAATGTGCTACTGGTGAACATTGAGCAACTAATATGCGCAGTGGTGAAACACAAAGTCATTGGTCAAACAAAATTAATAGCATCACACAATTCTATCCCTTGTACTGTTCATTAACCTAATCATTGCAGTCAATACAATTTACTGCATTGTATTAAATAAAATCTATTGAGACATTACTGCATCTTCGTTATTGTATGTGTTTGGTTGAGACATAATATATCTGTGAGAAAGGTGTAATCTCCGTTTAACCACAACACTCCCTGAGATGTCATACTTCTAAGTCCATGCATAAAGGCTGCCACAAATCACCTTCAACTGTTTGGGTTGTTGGTGAGGTACCGCTAGTGAGCCGGAAGGGTTGGGACTACAGTTGCAACTTGTTGTAGGATAGGCATAGTCACCTACAAACATAAGTACTGTCATTCTTGAAACAGCAGTCTTGCCCAGACAGCACACATATAAGTGACTTGTAAATGGTACCCATGGTACCAAGGACCCTGTGGCCAGGGAAGGTCTCTAAGTGCTGCAGAATGTATTATGCCACCCTGGGGACCCCTCACTCAGCACATGCATATTGCCTCACAGCTTGTGTGTGCTGGTGGGGAGATAAAGACTAAGTCGACATGGCTCTCCCCTCCGAGTGCCATGCCTACAACCCACTGCCTGTGGCATAGGTAAGTCACCCCTCTAGCAGGCCTTACAGCCCTAAGGCAGGGTGCACTATACCACAGATGAGGGCATAGCTGCATGAGCACTATGCCCCGATAGTGTCTAAGCCAATTCTTAGACATTGTAAGTACAGGCTAGCCATAAAGAGTATATGGCCTGGGAGTTTGTCAGACATGAACTCCACAGTTCCATAATGGCTACAATGAATACTGGGAAGTTTGGTATCAAACTTCTCAGCACAATAAATCCACACTGATGCCAGTGTGGGATTTATTGAGAAATACTCACAGAGGGCATCTTAGAGATGCCCCCTGTATACCAGTCCGACTACTAGTGCTAGGCTGACCAGTTTCTGCCAGCCTGCCACATCCAGACGGGTTCCTGGCCACATGGGGTGAGTGCCTTTGTGCACTCTGTGGCCAGAAACAAAGCCTGTACTGGGTGGAGGCGCTTCACACCTCCCCCTGCAGGAACTGTAACACCTGGCCTCAGTTGCACAAGGGCACTCCAGCTATTGGAGATTCCTGCCCCACCAGACACAAACCCCCCACTTTTGGCTGCAGGTCTGGCGGAGATAGTGAAAAAAACAAAGAGGAGTCACCCTCCAGCTAGGACAGCCCCTAAGGTGTCCCGAGCTGGGGTGACCCCTGCCTTAGGAAATCCTCCATCTTGCTTTGGAGGATTCCCCCCAGTAGGATTAGGGATGTGCCCCACTCTCCACAGGGCGGAGGCACAAAGAGGGTGTAGCCACCCTTAAGGACAGTAGCCACTGGCTACTGCCCCCCAGACCTAAACACACCTCAAAATTGAGTATTTAGGGGCGACCCTGAACCCAGGAATCCAGATTCCTGATGACCTACAAAGAAGAAGGACTGCTGACATGAAAGCCCCACAGAGACGACGGAGACAACAACTGACTTGGCCCCAGCCCTACCGGCATGGCTCCAGACTCAAAAAACCTGCACAGCAACACATCCAGCGGGACCAGCGACCTCTGAGGATTCAGAGGACTGCCCTGCAACCAAAGGTCCAAGAAACTCCAGTGGACAGCAGCTCTGTTCAAACAGTAACAAAGAAACCTTCTTTGAAGGGACTCCAGCCTCACTCCGGAAGCGTGAGTCCCCAACACTCTGCACCCGATCCCCCCAGCTCGTGTCCAAAAGAACCAACACTGCAAAGAGGACCCCCAGGTGACTCTAACAACATAGACACACTGAGAATCTAGAGGCTCCCCCTGACCGCCGCTGCACGGTAACAAAGAACCCGACACCTGGAAGAAGCACTGCACACGCAGCCCCCAGGCCTGAGAAAAAACAACTACCGGTGCACGACTGACCAGCAGGCGGCCCTCAACCTTGCCCAGTTGTTGGCTGGCCCGAGAAGCCCTTCCTGTGCCCTGCCTGCATCGCCAGAGTGACCCCCCGGTCCCTCCATTGCTTTCAATGCAAAACCTACTTTGCACACTTCACCCGCCCGCCACTGTACCGCCAAAGGTGTATTTTGTGTGCCTGTTTGTGACCCCCCCAGTGTTCTACAAATCCCCCCTGGTCTGCTCCCCGAGGACGCGGGTACTTACCTGCTAGCAGACTGAAATCGGAGCACCCCATGTCTCCATAGTCGCCTATGCTATTTGGGCTCTACTTTGACCTCTGCACCTGACCGGCCCTGAGTTGTTGGTGCTGGGTGTTTGGGGTTGACTTGAACCCCCAACGGTGGGCTGCCTATGCCCCGGAGACTGAACTTGTAAGTGCTCTACTTACCTGAAAAAGGAACTATTACTTACACCCCCTCAGGGACTGTTGATTTTTGCACTGTGTCCACTTTTAAAATAGCTTATTGCCATTTTTGCCAAAATTGTGTACATTACTGTTTTAATTCAAAGTTCCATATTTACCTATGCCAAGTACCTTACAATTTATGTACTTACTTGAATTCTGAATCTTGTGGTTCTAAAATAAATTAAGAAAATTATATTTTTCTATATGAAAACCTATTGACCTGGAGTTAAGTCTTTGAGTGTGTGTTCTCATTTATTGCCTGTGTGTGTACAACAAATGCTTAACACTACCCTCTGATAAAATACAGACTACCGACACTACCACAAAATAGAGCATTACTATTATCTAATTGTAGGAAGTTGGCTCTGTATGTGCTATTTCAAAGTAAGGAATAGCATGCACAGAGTCCAAGGGTTCCCCTTAGAGGTAAGATAGTGGCAAAAAGAGATAATACTAATGCTCTATTTTGTGGTAGTGTGGTCGAGCAGTAGGCTTATCAAAGGAGTAGTGTTAAGCATTTGTTGTACATACACACAGGCAATAAATGAGGAACACACACTCAGAGACAAATCCAGCCAATAGGTTTTGTTATGGAAAAATATATTTTCTTAGTTTATTTTAAGAACCACAGGTTCAAATTCTACATGTAATATCTCATTTGAAAGGTATTGCAGGTAAGTACTTTAGGAACTTTGGATAATTACAGTAGAATATATACTTTTCACATAAAACACAAATAGCTGTTTTAAAAGTGGACACAATGCAATTTTCACAGTTCCTGGGGGAGGTAAAGTATTGTTAGTTTTAGCAGGTAAGTAAATTACCTACAGGGTTCAGTTTTGGGTCCAAGGTAGCCCACCGTTGGGGGTTCAGAGCAACCCCAAAGTCACCACACCAGCAGCTCAGGGCCGGTCAGGTGCAGAGCTCAAAGTGGTGCCCAAAACGCATAGGCTTCAATGGAGAGAAGGGGGCTCAGGGGGGACAACTTTGGTTACTCACAGTCTCGGAGTCGCCGGAGGGTCCTCCCTGAGGTGTTGGTTCTCCACCAGTCGAGTCGGGGTCGCCGGGTGCAGTGTTGCAAGTCTCACGCTTCTTGCGGGGAGTTGCAGGGGTCTTTAAATCTGCTCCTCTGTAACAAAGTTGCAGTTCTTTTGGAGCAGTGCCGCAGTCCTCTGGAGTTTCTTGTCTTTCTTGAAGCAGGGCAGTCCTCTGAGGATTCAAGGTCGCTGGTCCTTTGGAAAGCGTCGCTGGAGCAGGTTTCTTTGGAAGGCAGGAGACAGGCCGGTAAGACTGGGGCCAAAACAGTTGGTGTCCTCTGTTCTTCTTCTGCAGGGGTTTTTCAGCTCAGCAGTCCTCTTCTTCTTGTAGTTTCAGGAATCTAAATTCTTAGGTTCAGGGAAGCCCTTAAATACTAAATTTAAGGGCGTGTTTAGGTCTGGGGGGTTAGTAGCCAATGGCTACTAGCCCTGAGGGTGGGTACACCCTCTTTGTGCCTCCTCCCAAGGGGAGGGGGTCACATCCCTAATCCTATTGGGGAATCCTCCATCTGCAAGATGGAGGATTTCTAAAAGTTAGAGTCACTTCAGCTCAGGACACCTTAGGGGCTGTCCTGACTGGCCAGTGACTCCTCCTTGTTATTCTCATTATTTCCTCCGGCCTTGCCGCCAAAAGTGGGGGCCGTGGCCGGAGGGGGCGGGCAACTCCACTAGCTGGAGTGTCCTGCGGTGCTGGAACAAAGGGGTGAGCCTTTGAGGCTCACCGCCAGGTGTTACAGCTCCTGCCTGGGGGAGGTGTTAGCATCTCCACCCAGTGCAGGCTTTGTTACTGGCCTCAGAGTGACAAAGGCACTCTCCCCATGGGGCCAGCAACATGTCTCTAGTGTGGCAGGCTGCTGGAACCAGTCAGCCTACACAGATAGTTGGATACAGTTTCAGGGGGCACCTCTAAGGTGCCCTCTGGGGTGTGTTTCACAATAAAATGTACACTGGCATCAGTGTGCATTTATTGTGCTGAGAAGTTTGATACCAAACTTCTCAGTTTTCAGTGTAGCCATTATGGTGCTGTGGAGTTCGTGTTTGACAAACTCCCAGACCATATACTCTTATGGCTACCCTGCACTTACAATGTCTAAGGTTTGGCTTAGACACTGTAGGGGCACAGTGCTCATGCACTGGTGCCCTCACCTATGGTATTGTGCACCCTGCCTTAGGGCTGTAAGGCCTGCTAGAGGGGTGACTTATCTATACTTGCATAGGCAGTGAGAGGCTGGCATGGCACCCTGAGGGGAGTGCCATGTCGACTTACTCATTTTGTTCTTACCAGCACACACAAGCTGGCAAGCAGTGTGTCTGTGCTGCGTGAGGGGTCTCCAGGGTGGCATAAGACATGCTGCAGCCCTTAGAGACCTTCCCTGGCATCAGGGCCCTTGGTACCAGAGGTACCAGTTACAAGGGACTTACCTGGATGCCAGGGTGTGCCAATTGTGGATAGAAAAGTACAGGTTAGGGAAAGAACACTGGTGCTGGGGCCTGGTTAGCAGGCCTCAGCACACTTTCAATTCAAAACATAGCATCAGCAAAGGCAAAAAGTCAGGGGGTAACCATGCCAAGGAGGCATTTCCTTACACAACCCCCCCCCAAACGAAAGAGGATGAGACTAACCTTTCCCAAGAGAGTCTTCATTTTCTAAGTGGAAGAACCTGGAAAGGCCATCTGCATTGGCATGGGCAGTCCCAGGTCTGTGTTCCACTATAAAGTCCATTCCCTGTAGGGAGATGGACCACCTCAACAGTTTTGGATTTTCACCTTTCATTTGCATCAGCCATCTGAGAGGTCTGTGGTCGGTTTGCACTACAAAGTGAGTACCAAAGAGGTATGGTCTCAGCTTTTTCAGGGACCAAACCACAGCAAAGCCCTCCCTCTCAATGGCACTCCAACGCTGCTCCCTGGGGAGTAACCTCCTGCTAATGAAAGCAACAGGCTGGTCAAGGCCATCATCATTTGTTTGGGACAAAACTGCCCCTATCCCATGTTCAGAGGCATCTGTCTGCACAATGAACTGCTTGGAGTAATCTGGAGCTTTTAGAACTGGTGCTGTGCACATAGCTTGTTTCAGGGTGTCAAAGGCCTGTTGGCATTCTACAGTCCAGTTTACTTTCTTGGGCATTTTCTTGGAGGTGAGTTCTGTGAGGGCTGTCACAATGGATCCATATCCCTTCACAAACCTCCTATAGTACCCAGTCAAGCCAAGGAACGCCCTGACTTGAGTCTGGGTTTTTGGAGCTACCCAGTCCAGAATAGTCTGGATCTCTGGGTCTGGATCTTAGGCTGGAGTGGCTGAACTTGGCCTCCACCTACAAGGTGTCCCAAGTAAACCACAGTTCCCTGCCCTATCTGGCATTTGGATGCCTTGATAGAGAGGCCTGCTGATTGCAGAGCCTTCAAAACCTTCTTCAGGTGGACCAGGTGATCCTGCCAGTTGGAGCTAAAGACAGCAATATCATCAAGATAAGCTGCACTAAAGGACTCCAACCCAGCAAGGACTTGATTCACCAACCTTTGGAAGGTGGCAGGGGCATTCTTTAAACCAAAGGGCATAACAGTAAACTGATAATGCCCATCAGGTGTGGAGAATGCTGTTTTCTCTTTTGCTCCAGGTGCCATTTTGATTTGCCAGTACCCTGCTGTTAAGTCAAAGGTACTTAAGAATTTGGCAGCACCTAATTTGTCAATCAGCTCGTCAGCTCTAGGAATGGGATGGGCATCTGTCTTGGTGACAGAATTAAGACCTCTGTAGTCCACACAAAACCTCATCTCTCTCTTTCCATCTTTGGTGTGAGGTTTGGGGACTAAGACCACTGGGCTAGCCCAGGGGCTGTCAGAGTGCTCAATTACTCCCAATTCCAGCATCTTGTGGACTTCCACCTTGATGCTTTCCTTAACTTGATCAGACTGTCTGAAGATTTTGTTTTTGACAGGCATGCTGTCTCCTGTGTCCACATCATGGGTACACAGGTGTGTCTGACCAGGGGTTAAGGAAAAGAGCTCAGCAAACTGTTGCAGGACCTTCCTACAATCAGATTGCTGTTGGCCAGAGAGGGTGTCTGAATAGATCACTCCATCCACTGAGCCATCTTTAGGGTCTGATGAGAGGAGATCAGGGAGAGGCTCACTCTCAGCTTCCTGGTCCTCATCTGTTACCATCAACAGATTGACATCAGCCCTGTCATGGAAGAGTTTTAGGCGGTTTACATGGATCACCCTCTTGGGGCTCCTGCTTGTGCCTAGGTCCACCAGGTAGGTGACCTGACTCTTCTTTTCCAGGATTGGGTAAGGGCCACTCCATCTGTCCTGAAGTGCCCTGGGAGCCACAGGCTCCAAAACCCAGACTTTCTGCCCTGGTTGAAATTCAACCATTGCAGCCTTTTGGTCATACCAAAACTTCTGGAGCTGTTGGCTGGCCTCAAGGTTTTTACTTGCCTTTTCCATGTACTCTGCCATCCTTGAGCGAAGGCCAAGTACATAGTCCACTATGTCTTGTTTAGGCTCATGAAGAGGTCTCTCCCAGCCTTCTTTAACAAGAGAAAGTGGTCCCCTTACAGGGTGGCCAAACAGAAGTTCAAAGGGTGAGAACCCTACTCCCTTCTGAGGCACCTCTCTGTAAGCGAAAAGCAGACATGGCAGGAGGACATCCCATCTCCTTTTGAGTTTTTCTGGGAGCCCCATGATCATGCCCTTTAATGTCTTGTTGAATCTCTCAACAAGGCCATTAGTTTGTGGATGATATGGTGTAGTGAATTTATAAGTCACTCCACACTCATTCCACATGTGTTTCAGGTATGCTGACATGAAGTTGGTACCTCTGTCAGACACCACCTCCTTAGGGAAGCCCACTCTGGTAAAGAAACCAATGAGGGCCTTGGCTACTGCAGGGGCAGTAGTCGACCTAAGGGGAATAGCTTCAGGATACCTAGTAGCATGATCCACTACTACTAGTATGTACATATTTCCTGAGGCTGTGGGAGGTTCAAGTGGACCCACTATGTCCACACCCACTCTTTCAAAGGGGACCCCCACCACTGGAAGTGGAATGAGGGGGGCCTTTGGATGTCCACCTGTCTTACCACTGGCTTGACAGGTGGTACAGGAGGTGCAAAACTCCTTAACCTTCTGGGACATGTTGGGCCAATAGAAGTGGTTGACTAACCTCTCCCACGTCTTGGTTTGTCCCAAATGCCCAGCAAGGGGAATATCATGGGCTAAGGTCAGAATAAACTCTCTGAACGCCTGAGGCACTACCACTCTCCTAGTGGCACCAGGTTTGGGATCTCTTGCCTCAGTGTACAGGAGTCCATCTTCCCAATAGACCCTATGTGTTCCATTTTTCTTGCCTTTGGTCTCTTCAGCAGCTTGCTGCCTAAGGCCTTCAAGAGAGGGACAGGTTTCTTGTCCCTTACACAACTCTTCCCTTGAGGGTCCCCCTGGGCCCAAGAGCTCAACCTGATAAGGTTCCAGCTCCAAAGGCTCAGTTCCCTCAGAGGGCAGAACTTCTTCCTGAGAAGAGAGGTTCTCTTTTTCTTGTTGTGTTGCAGCTGGTTTCCCAGCTGACTTTCCTTTTCTCTTGGTAGGCTGGGCCTTTCTTCCAGACTCCAGCTCTACTTTTCCCCCTGAGCCTTGCACTGTGCCCTTGTCTTGACACACACCAGTTCAGGGATACCCAGCATGGCTGCATGGGTTTTCAGTTCTACCTCAGCCCATGCTGAGGACTCCAGGTCATTTCCAAGCAAACAGTCTACTGGGATATTTGAGGAGACCACCACCTGTTTCAGGCCATTGACCCCTCCCCACTCTAAAGTTACCATAGCCATGGGATGTACTTTAGTCTGATTGTCAGCGTTGGTGACTGGATAAGTTTGTCCAGCCAGGTATTGGCCAGGGGAAACCAGTTTCTCTGTCACCATAGTGACACTGGCACCTGTATCCCTCAGGCCCTCTACACTTGTCCCATTAATTAAGAGCTGCTGCCTGTATTTTTGCATGTTAGGGGGCCAGGCAGCCAGTGTGGCTAAATCCACCCCACCCTCAGAGACTAATGTAGCTTCAGTGTGACACCTGATTTGCTCTGGGCACACTGTTGATCCCACTTGGAGACTAGCCATTCCAGTGTTAGCTGGAGTGGAGTTTGAAGTGGTATTTTTCTTGGGACAGGCCTTGTCTCCAGTTTGGTGTCCAGACTGACTACAGCTACGACACCAGGCCTTTTTGGGATCAAAGTTTTTACCCTTGTACCCAGAATTGTTTTGTGAAGAGGCTCTGGGCCCACCCTCCTGTGCAGGTTTTTGGGGGCCTGTAGAAGACTCTTTACTATTTTTGTTTTTGGTTGTCTCACCACCCTTCCCCTGGGGAGGTTTTGTGACCCCTTTCTTTTGGTCACCCCCTGTGGAAGTTTTGGACACCCTAGTCTTGACCCAATGGTCTGCCTTCTTTCCCAATTCTTGGGGAGAAATTGGTCCTAGGTCTACCAGATGCTGATGCAGTTTTTCATTGAAACAATTACTTAATAGGTGTTCTTTCACAAATAAATTGTACAGCCCATCATAATTACTTACACCACTGCCTTGAATCCAACCATCTAGTGTTTTTACTGAGTAGTCTACAAAGTCAACCCAGGTCTGGCTTGAGGATTTTTGAGCCCCCCTGAATCTAATCCTATACTCCACAGTGGAGAATCCAAAGCCCTCAATCAGGGTACCCTTCATGAGGTCATAGGATTCTGCATCTTTTCCAGAGAGTGTGAGGAGTCTATCCCTACACTTTCCAGTGAACATCTCCCAAAGGAGAGCACCCCAGTGAGATTTGTTCACTTTTCTGGTTACACAAGCCCTCTCAAAAGCTGTGAACCATTTGGTGAGGTCATCACCATCTTCATATTTAGTTACAATCCCTTTAGGGATTTTCAACATGTCAGGAGAATCTCTGACCCTATTTATGTTGCTGCCACCATTGATGGGTCCTAGGCCCATCTCTTGTCTTTCCCTTTCTATGGCGAGGATCTGTCTTTCCAAAGCCAATCTTTTGGCCATCCTGGCTAACTGGATGTCCTCTTCACTGGAGTTATCCTCAGTGATTTCAGAGAGGTTGGTCCCTCCTGTGAGGGAACCAGCATCTCTGACTATTATGTTTGGAGACAGGGCTTGAGAGGCCCTGTCCTCCCTAGATAGGACTGGTAGGGGGGAATCACCCTCCAAGTCACTATCATCATCCTCTGAGTTGCCATCCTCAGAGGGGTTGGCCTTTTCAAACTCTGCCAACAGCTCCTGGAGCTGTAGTTTGGAAGGTCTGGGGCCCATTGTTATTTTCTTTAATTTACAGAGTGACCTTAGCTCCCTCATCTTAAGATGGAGGTAAGGGGTGGTGTCGAGTTCCACCACGTTCACATCTGTACTAGACATTATGCTTCTAAAAGTTGGAATACTTTTTAAGAATCTAAAACTAGTTCTAGGTTCTAATTCAACTTTCACAAACTTTTAAACTCTAAAAGAAATGCTAAACAGGATCTAACACAAGGCCCTAGCAGGTCTTTTAAGAATTTAGAAAAATTTCAAATTGCAAAAAATCAATTTCTAATGACAATTTTTGGAATTTGTCGTGTGATCAGGTATTGGCTGAGTAGTCCAGCAAATGCAAAGTCTTGTACCCCACCGCTGATCCACCTATGTAGGAAGTTGGCTCTGTATGTGCTATTTCAAAGTAAGGAATAGCATGCACAGAGTCCAAGGGTTCCCCTTAGAGGTAAGATAGTGGCAAAAAGAGATAATACTAATGCTCTATTTTGTGGTAGTGTGGTCGAGCAGTAGGCTTATCAAAGGAGTAGTGTTAAGCATTTGTTGTACATACACACAGGCAATAAATGAGGAACACACACACAGAGACAAATCCAGCCAATAGGTTTTGTTATAGAAAAATATATTTTCTTAGTTTATTTTAAGAACCACAGGTTCAAATTCGACATGTAATATCTCATTTGAAAGGTATTGCAGGTAAGTACTTTAGGAACCTTGGATAATTACAGTAGCATATATACTTTACACATAAAACACAAATAGCTGTTTTAAAAGTGGACACAGTGCAATTTTCACAGTTCCTGGGGGAGGTAAAGTATTGTTAGTTTTAGCAGGTAAGTAAATTACCTACAGGGTTCAGTTTTGGGTCCAAGGTAGCCCACCGTTGGGGGTTCAGAGCAACCCCAAAGTCACCACACCAGCAGCTCAGGGCCGGTCAGGTGCAGAGTTCAAAGTGGTGCCCAAAACGCATAGGCTTCAATGGAGAGAAGGGGATGCCCCGGTTCCAGTCTGCCAGCAGGTAAGTACCCGCGTCTTCGGAGGGCAGACCAGGGGGGTTTTGTAGGGCACCGGGGGGGACACAAGTCCACAGAGAAAGTACACCCTCAGCAGCGCGGGGGCGGCCGGGTGCAGTGTGAAAACAAGCGTCAGGTTCTCTGTAGATTTCAATGGGAGACCAAGGTGTCTCTTCAGCGGTGCAGGCAGGCAAGGGGGGGGCTCCTCGGCGTATCCACCACCTGGGCAAGGGAGAGGGCCTCCTGGGGGTCACTCTTGCACAGAAGTTCCGATCCTTCAGGTGCTGGGGGCTGCGGGTGCAGGGTCTTTTCCAGCCGTCGGGACTTTAGGTTCAGGCAGTCGCGGTCAGGGGGAGCCTCGGGATTCCCTCTGCAGGAGTCGCTGTTGGGGCTCAGGGGAGACAACTTTGGTTACTCAAAGTCTCAGAGTCACCGGAGGGTCCTCCCTGAGGTGTTGGTTCTCCACCAGTCGAGTCGGGGTCGCTGGGTACAGTGTTGCAAGTCTCACGCTTCTTGCGGGGAGTTGCAGGGGTCTTTAAATCTGCTCCTCTGTAACAAAGTTGCAGTTCTTTTGGAGCAGTGCCGCTGTCCTCTGGAGTTTCTTGTCTTTCTTGAAGCAGGGCAGCCCTCTGAGGATTCAGAGGTCGCTGGTCCTTTGGAAAGCGTCGCTGGAGCAGGTTTCTTTGGAAGGCAGGAGACAGGCCGGTAAGACTGGGGTCAAAACAGTTGGTGTCCTCTGTTCTTCTGCAGGGTTTTTTCAGCTCAGCAGTCCTCTTCTTCTTGTAGTTTCAGGAATCTAAATTCTTAGGTTCAGGGAAGCCCTTAAATACTAAATTTAAGGGCGTGTTTAGGTCTGGGGGGTTAGTAGCCAATGGCTACTAGCCCTGAGGGTGGGTACACCCTCTTTGTGCCTCCTCCCAAGGGGAGGGGGTCACATCCCTAATCCTATTGGGGAATCCTCCATCTGCAAGATGGAGGATTTCTAAAAGTTAGAGTCACTTCAGCTCAGGACACCTTAGGGGCTGTCCTGACTGGCCAGTGACTCCTCCTTGTTATTCTCATTATTTCCTCCGGCCTTGCCGCCAAAAGTGGGGGCCGTGGCCGGAGGGGGCGGGCAACTCCACTAGCTGGAGTGTCCTGCGGTGCTGGAACAAAGGGGTGAGCCTTTGAGGCTCACCGCCAGGTGTTACAGCTCCTGCCTGGGGGAGGTGTTAGCATCTCCACCCAGTGCAGGCTTTGTTACTGGCCTCAGAGTGACAAAGGCACTCTCCCCATGGGGCCAGCAACATGTCTCTAGTGTGGCAGGCTGCTGGAACCAGTCAGCCTACACAGATAGTTGGATACAGTTTCAGGGGGCACCTCTAAGGTGCCCTCTGGGGTGTGTTTCACAATAAAATGTACACTGGCATCAGTGTGCATTTATTGTGCTGAGAAGTTTGATACCAAACTTCTCAGTTTTCAGTGTAGCCATTATGGTGCTGTGGAGTTCGTGTTTGACAAACTCCCAGACCATATACTCTTATGGCTACCCTGCACTTACAATGTCTAAGGTTTGGCTTAGACACTGTAGGTGCACAGTGCTCATGCACTGGTGCCCTCACCTATGGTATAGTGCACCCTGCCTTAGGGCTGTAAGGCCTGCTAGAGGGGTGACTTATCTATACTTGCATAGGCAGTGAGAGGCTGGCATGGCACCCTGAGGGGAGTGCCATGTCGACTTACTCATTTTGTTCTCACCAGCACACACAAGCTGGCAAGCAGTGTGTCTGTGCTGCGTGAGGGGTCTCCAGGGTGGCATAAGACATGCTGCACCCCTTAGAGATCTTCCCTGGCATCAGGGCCCTTGGTACCAGAGGTACCAGTTACAAGGGACTTACCTGGATGCCAGGGTGTGCCAATTGTGGATACAAAAGTACAGGTTAGGGAAAGAAAACTGGTGCTGGGGCCTGGTTAGCAGGCCTCAGCACACTTTCAATTCAAAACATAGCATCAGCAAAGGCAAAAAGTCAGGGGGTAACCATGCCAAGGAGGCATTTCCTTACACTAATTTTGCCACTATCAACCTCTAAGGGGAACCCTTGGACTCTATGCACACTATCTCTCACTTTGAGATTCTATATACAGAGCCAACTTCCTACAGTTTCATTCACACACAGGCAATGAAGGAGCTGCAGCAAAGTTTTCAATAGGCTTCATTAACAAGACTGCAATCTACTGTAAAATGCATGAGCTGCAGTAATTGGGATAATGAACAATGCAAGAAGCAGAATTGTGAAGATGAGAGTCATGAATACAAAGACCCCCACCATCTTACAAAAACATGAGATGTGAAATAGGCCCTGTGACCCTAGCATGGAGAACCTAGGGCCAGATGTAGCAAACTTTTGCGAGTCGCAAATGGCCCGAATCGCAATTTGCGACCCCGCAAAAGTGGAAATGGGATGCAAAAATCCCATTTCCGACTCGCAAAATGCAACGTGAGCCATTACCGACTCACAAAAATAGCGACCCCATATTGCGACTCGCAAATAGGAAGTCGCAATTTGCGAGTCGCAAACCTAATGTATTAGCCACTCGCAAATTGCGACTAGTCGCAAAAAGCCCATTTTGCACTTCCAATTTACCACTAACTCAGAGCAGGTGGTAACCATTACCAAAGTATAAAAGGAGACCCAGAAGGCATCTGGGTTACTCAAGATGGTGGAGATATATGTGATAGGAATGAGGAGGAGAGCCCACGCCGCACAGCAGAGGAGGAGGAGGAGCCAGAGACAGGAGAAGATATACAGAACCAGGCAGACACTTTTCCAACAAACAGAGGAGGAGATATATGATAAATATAGACTCAGCAGTGCAGCAATACTAGATTTAATAGATTTACTTAATCTGCAGCTTCAACACCAGACTGTGCGCGGCTGCGCCATCCATACGCATGTGCAAGTGCTATGCTCACTGCACCTCTTGGCCTCGGGTAGCTATCAGGGGGTCATTGTTGTGGCAGGTGGGGTATCCCAAAGTGCACTATCACGGTTCTTTAGAGCATTCCTAGATGCCTTACTCACACACATGTCCAGATACATTATCCTTACCCAGGAATGAGGCAGAAATCAACAGCACCAAGTTGGAATTCTACAGGATTGCCAACTTCCCCCATGTCATAGGGTGTGTGGACGGGACACATGTACAGATCTGCCCTCCTGCAAATCTGGAATATCTGTTCCGCAACAGGAAGTGTACCCACTCACTGAACATCCAGGTGGTATGTGACGCCCATTATGTCATCACTGACATGGTAGCCAAATTTCCTGGGAGTACACATGACTCTTACATTTTCAGGCACAGTGGGATACACCAATGCCTAGAATGTGGGGAGTTTGGAGACAGATACCTCCTAGGTATAGCTGAATACACCTTGCAGACATACACACAGGTCAATGTGGAACCCATCTATGCCCAGCTAACATTGTACATTTTGTGCCAAACAGGTGACAGTGCATATGCACTACGGCCATGGATACTCACCCCATACTTAACACCCAGCAATGAGACAGAGAGGCGATACAACAATGCCCATAGGAGGACCCGAAATATCATAGAGAGGACCTTTGGACTGCTGAAGTCAAGATTCAGATGCCTCCACAGAAGTGGAGGTGCCCTCCAGTTTAACCCAGTAACAGCATTCAAGATAGTTGGCGCATGCGCTATACTCCACAATATTGCCACCAGACGTGGGCTACCTCTCACCCCAGAAGACCCAGATTCGGAGGATGAAGAGCAAGAGCTACCACATCACTATCCTGGGGCTGGAAGCATTGCAAATCAAGGCAGACAAAGACGGGACCACATTGCAAACCAGTACTTTGGAAGGTACGTGCTGACTGTCACCACACTCACTAATGTCACACACAAAGAGTCCAGGTGTGAAGTGGTACTAACAAGTGATTTAATTTGTGCACCAAAAAAAACTATATACATTGACAACAGTTCAGGGGCTGTAAAAGTCCACCTGGCATGAGGACACATTGACCTCATGTGCCTCTACCCCAGGATAGTGTGGAGTTCATATTCTACGCCGGCCTCAGCCAGCATGGCTGGTACCAGGTGTGTCAGCAGTGCCCTGCCTTGCGCTTCCACTGCGCAACACCCTGGTGTCACTGGCTGAGACACTGCTGATGGTAGAGCCCTCCTCGCTGTCCTGCGGCGTGTCAGCTGTGCCCCTAGCCACCTGCCGTGCCTCCATGATATCTACAGCGTGGCTGAGATGTCCCAGTCCACGTGCCACATCACTGGCAAAGTGGCCCATGTCTACTTGGAGGCTGACCGTGTGCCTAGAAAGGCCAGTAGTGTTCACAGCCAGCCTGACAATGGAGGCAGACATTCGGTCCAGCCAGTGCATTAGCTGCCTGTCACGACACCTTGCACCCTCTCTTTCAGTCATGAGTTCTGCCACAAGTGGTTTCATGGAGAGTGCAAGGTCGCCGACATGTGTGTTCAGTTGTTGCAGCTCTGTGTGTACCAGCTGCATACCACCGCTTTGGTTTCGCTCCATGCGCCGCATTGCCCCTGATATTCTCCGTATCTCCTGTGTTTGCAGGCGCTGACCCCGTAGGAGTGCGGCCTCAGCTGGTGACATGGAGGCGTCCCCTGGCTCTGCCTACGGCTCTGGTGGTACATTTACACGTCGCCTGCGACGCAGTGGAGGCTCTGTGTCATGTACAGTGGCACTGTGGCTGGGACCAGGTGCTGCCTCACACACCAGTAGGGCAACCGGTGCATCATGAGGGAATTGTGTGTTGGTGGTGCAGGTCTCTGTGGTGGCTGGTCCTGACTCGTCTGCAGGCTGGTGGCTTACCTGTGGCCCCTGGATGCTTTGGTTGGTGGTGGTGTCGTGTGGGAGACCTGTAGGACATAGGGAACACACTGTCAGTATCTACCATCTGTTATCAACTTCCTAATAAACTTTTGCCTATCAACTGCCTACTTGACTACATTGCCCATAATGCACCATGCAGGTGGTTGCTACTCTGAAATGGAGCTATTTTGGTTGTGCATGCTACTGAGTACAAGGTGGGTGGGGGTATGGCATATTTGGGTGTACATGCATGTCTCATGTTACTCACCGGTTGATGGTCCTGGCTCTGAAGTATCCAGCTCTCCCATCCCGCATACTGCCTCTGGCTCCAGGGTCTCCTCAACTCTTTCCTCCAGGGATGTGGGTGGTGGTATTGTGGACGGTCCCCCTCCAGTGCCCCTCATCTCCTGGAGCCGCTCTGCCACCCTCTCCTTGGTCCGGGAGCGCAGGTCATACCACTGTTTCTTTAACTCTTCTATGCTCTGGTGGCTGACACCCAGGGAGTTCACCTTGTCTTGGATGTCCGTCCAGATTCTTCTCTCCTCCACCTCTGGCACACTGGCAAAAAGTTGGTCATGGTGCTGGCAGCACTTCTCTGTCAGCACCTCCAGCTCTTTCTCTGCAAATTTCAGTTTGCGCTTCCTTGGTGTCTCAGCCATGGTAGCTGCTGTTCTCTCTGTTTGCAGTTCAGCAGTTTAAAATGGGTGTGGTCCTCCCTCCTCCCTGGTGTATTTGTAAACTTCCTGGCTGTGATGTCATCATCAAGAGCCAGGAAGTGTTTTCCAGCGTGTTCTGCTGTACCTGCATTCAATTTGCGGCACAGTCGCAATTTGCGACACCCACTCGCAAATTGCGTGTTTGTTTTTAGCGCGGTTGCAAAATGCGACCTCGCAAACAGCTGACTCGCAATGTGCGGTGCGACTTCATTTGCGAGTCGTAAATTGAAGTCGCGTTTTCTTCTTGGATACCATTTAGCGAGTCGGAAATTGCGAGTCGCAACGACTCGCAATTTCCGACTCGCTAAATTTTTCCTACCTACATCTGGCCCCTAATCTCTAACCTAACGAGAGCTAGATGTTAAACCTAATTTGCCAGTATCATGTCCATGAGAAGAGTCCCCCAACTCTCGTTACCTTGGAATGAGGTCTCTAGGTCAGACTTTGTGGGGACACGAAAGCTGGGCCTGCATCAAGGCGACGTGTAGCATAGATTGCATTGATGGCATCAGGTAGGAATCCCTCTAATAACCTTTTCTGCATGATCTGTAATTATACAGATCTTGTAGGACCCCTGATACAGGTATGTTCCCTAACAATAGATAAGAAGGCTTGCTTGGGGTGGCATTTATATAAACAATTCCCTCCAAAAGTACATTATGTTTCTGTCACACATAAGTGGAAAAGGTCCCATGAAGTGAATACCTATATATATCACTTGTCTTTGATGCTGATAGTGACGCCTTCACAGAGTGGCACTGATAACGTGAAATCAAGACATCTTCGTAATTAAAAACATAGCAACCGTCTTGGAAGAAATAATTAAATAAATACGCTAAAACAGAGCAGGCAAAGTAGATTAAAAGTTACTAGGTGACAGGGGCACAGGTCTGCAAGCCAGAAGGCTAAGCAAACTCCTGATTCCCAATAAAGCTAAATAGGATCCACCACACTATCAAGACATGTATAACCTAAAAGTACATGTCTAACTTTTGAAATGTACTGTACCATGCTGTCTGGGCTGTTCAAGGCCTACCTTAGGGGTGACGTATATGTATAAAAAGGAAGGTTTGAGCCTGCTAAGAGTTGTCTTTTGCTGTGTCGAAAGGGCAGTTTAAAACTGCACACACAGGCTACAATGGCAGGCCAGAGACATGTTTAAAAAACTCTTCAAGTAGGCGGCACAATCAGTGATGCAGGCCTACTAGTAGCATTTAATGTACAAGCTCAGGGTATATGTAGTACAACTTTTACTAGGGACTTACAACTAAATTAAATATTCCAGTTTTAAGGAGTGAGCACATGCACTTTGCACTAGTTACCAGTAATAAAGTGCACAGAGTTGTAAGGCCAGGAAAAACGAGATCAGCAAAAATGGAAGAGGAGGGCAAAACATTTCAGGGAAGACCAACCTAAGGCTGGCAGGTTTAACAGAGAGTAATTATCATAAAATGTTGCTGCTTTTTCTTACTCTGTGTGTCACGTGCTATTTCAGGAACCACTGACCAAAACAAAACAATGCAAATTTGTTGATAATATAATATCTGACCATGGGTCTCATTTAGATGAGGGCCATAACAAGGCATCTGCCAAAAACTTTTCTGCCAGCTAAATGTTGAGTATGGGGTAATGTTGGCTTTCCTGGCTGCAGATTTATCTCCAACTCTTTTGACTGGAAAACACTTTAGTCAGACCCAGTGATGGTAAGAGTGCTGTCAGTAGTTTCATCCTTTTTAAAGTAGCTATCCCAAAGTTATTTCCAAGAGAAATTGCACATTAGCCCATGCTCAATCACTTGCTGAGAATGACTGGAATGCTGGTAACCATGGCCATTTTGGAAACTATGCCTACTGCCTGAAAAAAAACATCTGAAGGTTGACAGTAGAACTTGGAAGACATTACATTAACAAATATAGTGATGTATGCTCTGGTAAACAATTGTTGAACGCTTGTGTATCACAATAATATTTGTCTTGCTGGCCATTGTGTGCAAATAGAAAGGACTGAAACAAGATCAATTTCGTGTGTGTGTGTGTGTTTCGGGTGCGTTATTCATCTGTGGTATTGGATAGTTTATCAACATTCAGAAAGTGGCACTTTTTTCAAGAACATGGAAATCAATTGGTCAAAAAGTGAGTATGATTACCTACATTTGAGGACTACTTTGAGGCAATTGAAAGTTGAAGTGACAGAAGGAAACTATTATTAATTTACTACTTAAGAGCAAAGGAACTAAATGAATTTCATACCAGAACACAGGCAATAATAATAATAAGAAAATAAATGGGAGAGTTCCTGGTGGCATACAAACCAAAGGAGTTACTTGTCAGGTGTGCTGCTTGCACCGCGTCCCAACTATGCTGTCCCTTTAAAAAGGTGGAGGATGTAGGCTATAAGGCTGCGTGCTGCACCGTGATGACTGCTCATCGTCTGTGACACTCTACCCCTGTACCTACCTGCTCTAATATCCTGCTTACCTTTTGGCGTCTATGCCAACGTTTTCTCGCTGCTCCAGCCGGCATCCTCCTGCTTCTTCCTCAGCCATTTGTGCCGAGTGCTCCGTGTTCTCTGTGCTTCCAGAATCGCGGTGGGTTCATCCCCTGGCATCAGGTTCGGCAAGCTTCCTTTTCCCTTGTGGAGTACGTGGTGGACTTCACGGCGACCTGTAAAACAAAAAGGAATTACATGTAAAGCGGCAATCCCTTTGTGCTGGCACACACAGGCAATGAAGGAGCTGCAGCAAAGTTTTCAATAGGCTTCATTAACAAGACTGCAATCTACTGTAAAATGCATGAGCTGCAGTAATTGGGATAATGAACAATGCAAGAAGCAGAATTGTGAAGATGAGAGTCATGAATACAAAGACCCCCACCATCTTACAAAAACATGAGATGTGAAATAGGCCCTGTGACCCTAGCATGGAGAACCTAGGGCCAGATGTAGCAAACTTTTGCGAGTCGCAAATGGCCCGAATCGCAATTTGCGACCCCGCAAAAGTGGAAATGGGATGCAAAAATCCCATTTCCGACTCGCAAAATGCAACGTGAGCCATTACCGACTCACAAAAATAGCGACCCCATATTGCGACTCGCAAATAGGAAGTCGCAATTTGCGAGTCGCAAACCTAATGTATTAGCCACTCGCAAATTGCGACTAGTCGCAAAAAGCCCATTTTGCACTTCCAATTTACCACTAACTCAGAGCAGGTGGTAACCATTACCAAAGTATAAAAGGAGACCCAGAAGGCATCTGGGTTACTCAAGATGGTGGAGATATATGTGATAGGAATGAGGAGGAGAGCCCACGCCGCACAGCAGAGGAGGAGGAGGAGCCAGAGACAGGAGAAGATATACAGAACCAGGCAGACACTTTTCCAACAAACAGAGGAGGAGATATATGATAAATATAGACTCAGCAGTGCAGCAATACTAGATTTAATAGATTTACTTAATCTGCAGCTTCAACACCAGACTGTGCGCGGCTGCGCCATCCATACGCATGTGCAAGTGCTATGCTCACTGCACCTCTTGGCCTCGGGTAGCTATCAGGGGGTCATTGTTGTGGCAGGTGGGGTATCCCAAAGTGCACTATCACGGTTCTTTAGAGCATTCCTAGATGCCTTACTCACACACATGTCCAGATACATTATCCTTACCCAGGAATGAGGCAGAAATCAACAGCACCAAGTTGGAATTCTACAGGATTGCCAACTTCCCCCATGTCATAGGGTGTGTGGACGGGACACATGTACAGATCTGCCCTCCTGCAAATCTGGAATATCTGTTCCGCAACAGGAAGTGTACCCACTCACTGAACATCCAGGTGGTATGTGACGCCCATTATGTCATCACTGACATGGTAGCCAAATTTCCTGGGAGTACACATGACTCTTACATTTTCAGGCACAGTGGGATACACCAATGCCTAGAATGTGGGGAGTTTGGAGACAGATACCTCCTAGGTATAGCTGAATACACCTTGCAGACATACACACAGGTCAATGTGGAACCCATCTATGCCCAGCTAACATTGTACATTTTGTGCCAAACAGGTGACAGTGCATATGCACTACGGCCATGGATACTCACCCCATACTTAACACCCAGCAATGAGACAGAGAGGCGATACAACAATGCCCATAGGAGGACCCGAAATATCATAGAGAGGACCTTTGGACTGCTGAAGTCAAGATTCAGATGCCTCCACAGAAGTGGAGGTGCCCTCCAGTTTAACCCAGTAACAGCATTCAAGATAGTTGGCGCATGCGCTATACTCCACAATATTGCCACCAGACGTGGGCTACCTCTCACCCCAGAAGACCCAGATTCGGAGGATGAAGAGCAAGAGCTACCACATCACTATCCTGGGGCTGGAAGCATTGCAAATCAAGGCAGACAAAGACGGGACCACATTGCAAACCAGTACTTTGGAAGGTACGTGCTGACTGTCACCACACTCACTAATGTCACACACAAAGAGTCCAGGTGTGAAGTGGTACTAACAAGTGATTTAATTTGTGCACCAAAAAAAACTATATACATTGACAACAGTTCAGGGGCTGTAAAAGTCCACCTGGCATGAGGACACATTGACCTCATGTGCCTCTACCCCAGGATAGTGTGGAGTTCATATTCTACGCCGGCCTCAGCCAGCATGGCTGGTACCAGGTGTGTCAGCAGTGCCCTGCCTTGCGCTTCCACTGCGCAACACCCTGGTGTCACTGGCTGAGACACTGCTGATGGTAGAGCCCTCCTCGCTGTCCTGCGGCGTGTCAGCTGTGCCCCTAGCCACCTGCCGTGCCTCCATGATATCTACAGCGTGGCTGAGATGTCCCAGTCCACGTGCCACATCACTGGCAAAGTGGCCCATGTCTACTTGGAGGCTGACCGTGTGCCTAGAAAGGCCAGTAGTGTTCACAGCCAGCCTGACAATGGAGGCAGACATTCGGTCCAGCCAGTGCATTAGCTGCCTGTCACGACACCTTGCACCCTCTCTTTCAGTCATGAGTTCTGCCACAAGTGGTTTCATGGAGAGTGCAAGGTCGCCGACATGTGTGTTCAGTTGTTGCAGCTCTGTGTGTACCAGCTGCATACCACCGCTTTGGTTTCGCTCCATGCGCCGCATTGCCCCTGATATTCTCCGTATCTCCTGTGTTTGCAGGCGCTGACCCCGTAGGAGTGCGGCCTCAGCTGGTGACATGGAGGCGTCCCCTGGCTCTGCCTACGGCTCTGGTGGTACATTTACACGTCGCCTGCGACGCAGTGGAGGCTCTGTGTCATGTACAGTGGCACTGTGGCTGGGACCAGGTGCTGCCTCACACACCAGTAGGGCAACCGGTGCATCATGAGGGAATTGTGTGTTGGTGGTGCAGGTCTCTGTGGTGGCTGGTCCTGACTCGTCTGCAGGCTGGTGGCTTACCTGTGGCCCCTGGATGCTTTGGTTGGTGGTGGTGTCGTGTGGGAGACCTGTAGGACATAGGGAACACACTGTCAGTATCTACCATCTGTTATCAACTTCCTAATAAACTTTTGCCTATCAACTGCCTACTTGACTACATTGCCCATAATGCACCATGCAGGTGGTTGCTACTCTGAAATGGAGCTATTTTGGTTGTGCATGCTACTGAGTACAAGGTGGGTGGGGGTATGGCATATTTGGGTGTACATGCATGTCTCATGTTACTCACCGGTTGATGGTCCTGGCTCTGAAGTATCCAGCTCTCCCATCCCGCATACTGCCTCTGGCTCCAGGGTCTCCTCAACTCTTTCCTCCAGGGATGTGGGTGGTGGTATTGTGGACGGTCCCCCTCCAGTGCCCCTCATCTCCTGGAGCCGCTCTGCCACCCTCTCCTTGGTCCGGGAGCGCAGGTCATACCACTGTTTCTTTAACTCTTCTATGCTCTGGTGGCTGACACCCAGGGAGTTCACCTTGTCTTGGATGTCCGTCCAGATTCTTCTCTCCTCCACCTCTGGCACACTGGCAAAAAGTTGGTCATGGTGCTGGCAGCACTTCTCTGTCAGCACCTCCAGCTCTTTCTCTGCAAATTTCAGTTTGCGCTTCCTTGGTGTCTCAGCCATGGTAGCTGCTGTTCTCTCTGTTTGCAGTTCAGCAGTTTAAAATGGGTGTGGTCCTCCCTCCTCCCTGGTGTATTTGTAAACTTCCTGGCTGTGATGTCATCATCAAGAGCCAGGAAGTGTTTTCCAGCGTGTTCTGCTGTACCTGCATTCAATTTGCGGCACAGTCGCAATTTGCGACACCCACTCGCAAATTGCGTGTTTGTTTTTAGCGCGGTTGCAAAATGCGACCTCGCAAACAGCTGACTCGCAATGTGCGGTGCGACTTCATTTGCGAGTCGTAAATTGAAGTCGCGTTTTCTTCTTGGATACCATTTAGCGAGTCGGAAATTGCGAGTCGCAACGACTCGCAATTTCCGACTCGCTAAATTTTTCCTACCTACATCTGGCCCCTAATCTCTAACCTAACGAGAGCTAGATGTTAAACCTAATTTGCCAGTATCATGTCCATGAGAAGAGTCCCCCAACTCTCGTTACCTTGGAATGAGGTCTCTAGGTCAGACTTTGTGGGGACACGAAAGCTGGGCCTGCATCAAGGCGACGTGTAGCATAGATTGCATTGATGGCATCAGGTAGGAATCCCTCTAATAACCTTTTCTGCATGATCTGTAATTATACAGATCTTGTAGGACCCCTGATACAGGTATGTTCCCTAACAATAGATAAGAAGGCTTGCTTGGGGTGGCATTTATATAAACAATTCCCTCCAAAAGTACATTATGTTTCTGTCACACATAAGTGGAAAAGGTCCCATGAAGTGAATACCTATATATATCACTTGTCTTTGATGCTGATAGTGACGCCTTCACAGAGTGGCACTGATAACGTGAAATCAAGACATCTTCGTAATTAAAAACATAGCAACCGTCTTGGAAGAAATAATTAAATAAATACGCTAAAACAGAGCAGGCAAAGTAGATTAAAAGTTACTAGGTGACAGGGGCACAGGTCTGCAAGCCAGAAGGCTAAGCAAACTCCTGATTCCCAATAAAGCTAAATAGGATCCACCACACTATCAAGACATGTATAACCTAAAAGTACATGTCTAACTTTTGAAATGTACTGTACCATGCTGTCTGGGCTGTTCAAGGCCTACCTTAGGGGTGACGTATATGTATAAAAAGGAAGGTTTGAGCCTGCTAAGAGTTGTCTTTTGCTGTGTCGAAAGGGCAGTTTAAAACTGCACACACAGGCTACAATGGCAGGCCAGAGACATGTTTAAAAAACTCTTCAAGTAGGCGGCACAATCAGTGATGCAGGCCTACTAGTAGCATTTAATGTACAAGCTCAGGGTATATGTAGTACAACTTTTACTAGGGACTTACAACTAAATTAAATATTCCAGTTTTAAGGAGTGAGCACATGCACTTTGCACTAGTTACCAGTAATAAAGTGCACAGAGTTGTAAGGCCAGGAAAAACGAGATCAGCAAAAATGGAAGAGGAGGGCAAAACATTTCAGGGAAGACCAACCTAAGGCTGGCAGGTTTAACAGAGAGTAATTATCATAAAATGTTGCTGCTTTTTCTTACTCTGTGTGTCACGTGCTATTTCAGGAACCACTGACCAAAACAAAACAATGCAAATTTGTTGATAATATAATATCTGACCATGGGTCTCATTTAGATGAGGGCCATAACAAGGCATCTGCCAAAAACTTTTCTGCCAGCTAAATGTTGAGTATGGGGTAATGTTGGCTTTCCTGGCTGCAGATTTATCTCCAACTCTTTTGACTGGAAAACACTTTAGTCAGACCCAGTGATGGTAAGAGTGCTGTCAGTAGTTTCATCCTTTTTAAAGTAGCTATCCCAAAGTTATTTCCAAGAGAAATTGCACATTAGCCCATGCTCAATCACTTGCTGAGAATGACTGGAATGCTGGTAACCATGGCCATTTTGGAAACTATGCCTACTGCCTGAAAAAAAACATCTGAAGGTTGACAGTAGAACTTGGAAGACATTACATTAACAAATATAGTGATGTATGCTCTGGTAAACAATTGTTGAACGCTTGTGTATCACAATAATATTTGTCTTGCTGGCCATTGTGTGCAAATAGAAAGGACTGAAACAAGATCAATTTCGTGTGTGTGTGTGTGTTTCGGGTGCGTTATTCATCTGTGGTATTGGATAGTTTATCAACATTCAGAAAGTGGCACTTTTTTCAAGAACATGGAAATCAATTGGTCAAAAAGTGAGTATGATTACCTACATTTGAGGACTACTTTGAGGCAATTGAAAGTTGAAGTGACAGAAGGAAACTATTATTAATTTACTACTTAAGAGCAAAGGAACTAAATGAATTTCATACCAGAACACAGGCAATAATAATAATAAGAAAATAAATGGGAGAGTTCCTGGTGGCATACAAACCAAAGGAGTTACTTGTCAGGTGTGCTGCTTGCACCGCGTCCCAACTATGCTGTCCCTTTAAAAAGGTGGAGGATGTAGGCTATAAGGCTGCGTGCTGCACCGTGATGACTGCTCATCGTCTGTGACACTCTACCCCTGTACCTACCTGCTCTAATATCCTGCTTACCTTTTGGCGTCTATGCCAACGTTTTCTCGCTGCTCCAGCCGGCATCCTCCTGCTTCTTCCTCAGCCATTTGTGCCGAGTGCTCCGTGTTCTCTGTGCTTCCAGAATCGCGGTGGGTTCATCCCCTGGCATCAGGTTCGGCAAGCTTCCTTTTCCCTTGTGGAGTACGTGGTGGACTTCACGGCGACCTGTAAAACAAAAAGGAATTACATGTAAAGCGGCAATCCCTTTGTGCTGGCACACACAGGCAATGAAGGAGCTGCAGCAAAGTTTTCAATAGGCTTCATTAACAAGACTGCAATCTACTGTAAAATGCATGAGCTGCAGTAATTGGGATAATGAACAATGCAAGAAGCAGAATTGTGAAGATGAGAGTCATGAATACAAAGACCCCCACCATCTTACAAAAACATGAGATGTGAAATAGGCCCTGTGACCCTAGCATGGAGAACCTAGGGCCAGATGTAGCAAACTTTTGCGAGTCGCAAATGGCCCGAATCGCAATTTGCGACCCCGCAAAAGTGGAAATGGGATGCAAAAATCCCATTTCCGACTCGCAAAATGCAACGTGAGCCATTACCGACTCACAAAAATAGCGACCCCATATTGCGACTCGCAAATAGGAAGTCGCAATTTGCGAGTCGCAAACCTAATGTATTAGCCACTCGCAAATTGCGACTAGTCGCAAAAAGCCCATTTTGCACTTCCAATTTACCACTAACTCAGAGCAGGTGGTAACCATTACCAAAGTATAAAAGGAGACCCAGAAGGCATCTGGGTTACTCAAGATGGTGGAGATATATGTGATAGGAATGAGGAGGAGAGCCCACGCCGCACAGCAGAGGAGGAGGAGGAGCCAGAGACAGGAGAAGATATACAGAACCAGGCAGACACTTTTCCAACAAACAGAGGAGGAGATATATGATAAATATAGACTCAGCAGTGCAGCAATACTAGATTTAATAGATTTACTTAATCTGCAGCTTCAACACCAGACTGTGCGCGGCTGCGCCATCCATACGCATGTGCAAGTGCTATGCTCACTGCACCTCTTGGCCTCGGGTAGCTATCAGGGGGTCATTGTTGTGGCAGGTGGGGTATCCCAAAGTGCACTATCACGGTTCTTTAGAGCATTCCTAGATGCCTTACTCACACACATGTCCAGATACATTATCCTTACCCAGGAATGAGGCAGAAATCAACAGCACCAAGTTGGAATTCTACAGGATTGCCAACTTCCCCCATGTCATAGGGTGTGTGGACGGGACACATGTACAGATCTGCCCTCCTGCAAATCTGGAATATCTGTTCCGCAACAGGAAGTGTACCCACTCACTGAACATCCAGGTGGTATGTGACGCCCATTATGTCATCACTGACATGGTAGCCAAATTTCCTGGGAGTACACATGACTCTTACATTTTCAGGCACAGTGGGATACACCAATGCCTAGAATGTGGGGAGTTTGGAGACAGATACCTCCTAGGTATAGCTGAATACACCTTGCAGACATACACACAGGTCAATGTGGAACCCATCTATGCCCAGCTAACATTGTACATTTTGTGCCAAACAGGTGACAGTGCATATGCACTACGGCCATGGATACTCACCCCATACTTAACACCCAGCAATGAGACAGAGAGGCGATACAACAATGCCCATAGGAGGACCCGAAATATCATAGAGAGGACCTTTGGACTGCTGAAGTCAAGATTCAGATGCCTCCACAGAAGTGGAGGTGCCCTCCAGTTTAACCCAGTAACAGCATTCAAGATAGTTGGCGCATGCGCTATACTCCACAATATTGCCACCAGACGTGGGCTACCTCTCACCCCAGAAGACCCAGATTCGGAGGATGAAGAGCAAGAGCTACCACATCACTATCCTGGGGCTGGAAGCATTGCAAATCAAGGCAGACAAAGACGGGACCACATTGCAAACCAGTACTTTGGAAGGTACGTGCTGACTGTCACCACACTCACTAATGTCACACACAAAGAGTCCAGGTGTGAAGTGGTACTAACAAGTGATTTAATTTGTGCACCAAAAAAAACTATATACATTGACAACAGTTCAGGGGCTGTAAAAGTCCACCTGGCATGAGGACACATTGACCTCATGTGCCTCTACCCCAGGATAGTGTGGAGTTCATATTCTACGCCGGCCTCAGCCAGCATGGCTGGTACCAGGTGTGTCAGCAGTGCCCTGCCTTGCGCTTCCACTGCGCAACACCCTGGTGTCACTGGCTGAGACACTGCTGATGGTAGAGCCCTCCTCGCTGTCCTGCGGCGTGTCAGCTGTGCCCCTAGCCACCTGCCGTGCCTCCATGATATCTACAGCGTGGCTGAGATGTCCCAGTCCACGTGCCACATCACTGGCAAAGTGGCCCATGTCTACTTGGAGGCTGACCGTGTGCCTAGAAAGGCCAGTAGTGTTCACAGCCAGCCTGACAATGGAGGCAGACATTCGGTCCAGCCAGTGCATTAGCTGCCTGTCACGACACCTTGCACCCTCTCTTTCAGTCATGAGTTCTGCCACAAGTGGTTTCATGGAGAGTGCAAGGTCGCCGACATGTGTGTTCAGTTGTTGCAGCTCTGTGTGTACCAGCTGCATACCACCGCTTTGGTTTCGCTCCATGCGCCGCATTGCCCCTGATATTCTCCGTATCTCCTGTGTTTGCAGGCGCTGACCCCGTAGGAGTGCGGCCTCAGCTGGTGACATGGAGGCGTCCCCTGGCTCTGCCTACGGCTCTGGTGGTACATTTACACGTCGCCTGCGACGCAGTGGAGGCTCTGTGTCATGTACAGTGGCACTGTGGCTGGGACCAGGTGCTGCCTCACACACCAGTAGGGCAACCGGTGCATCATGAGGGAATTGTGTGTTGGTGGTGCAGGTCTCTGTGGTGGCTGGTCCTGACTCGTCTGCAGGCTGGTGGCTTACCTGTGGCCCCTGGATGCTTTGGTTGGTGGTGGTGTCGTGTGGGAGACCTGTAGGACATAGGGAACACACTGTCAGTATCTACCATCTGTTATCAACTTCCTAATAAACTTTTGCCTATCAACTGCCTACTTGACTACATTGCCCATAATGCACCATGCAGGTGGTTGCTACTCTGAAATGGAGCTATTTTGGTTGTGCATGCTACTGAGTACAAGGTGGGTGGGGGTATGGCATATTTGGGTGTACATGCATGTCTCATGTTACTCACCGGTTGATGGTCCTGGCTCTGAAGTATCCAGCTCTCCCATCCCGCATACTGCCTCTGGCTCCAGGGTCTCCTCAACTCTTTCCTCCAGGGATGTGGGTGGTGGTATTGTGGACGGTCCCCCTCCAGTGCCCCTCATCTCCTGGAGCCGCTCTGCCACCCTCTCCTTGGTCCGGGAGCGCAGGTCATACCACTGTTTCTTTAACTCTTCTATGCTCTGGTGGCTGACACCCAGGGAGTTCACCTTGTCTTGGATGTCCGTCCAGATTCTTCTCTCCTCCACCTCTGGCACACTGGCAAAAAGTTGGTCATGGTGCTGGCAGCACTTCTCTGTCAGCACCTCCAGCTCTTTCTCTGCAAATTTCAGTTTGCGCTTCCTTGGTGTCTCAGCCATGGTAGCTGCTGTTCTCTCTGTTTGCAGTTCAGCAGTTTAAAATGGGTGTGGTCCTCCCTCCTCCCTGGTGTATTTGTAAACTTCCTGGCTGTGATGTCATCATCAAGAGCCAGGAAGTGTTTTCCAGCGTGTTCTGCTGTACCTGCATTCAATTTGCGGCACAGTCGCAATTTGCGACACCCACTCGCAAATTGCGTGTTTGTTTTTAGCGCGGTTGCAAAATGCGACCTCGCAAACAGCTGACTCGCAATGTGCGGTGCGACTTCATTTGCGAGTCGTAAATTGAAGTCGCGTTTTCTTCTTGGATACCATTTAGCGAGTCGGAAATTGCGAGTCGCAACGACTCGCAATTTCCGACTCGCTAAATTTTTCCTACCTACATCTGGCCCCTAATCTCTAACCTAACGAGAGCTAGATGTTAAACCTAATTTGCCAGTATCATGTCCATGAGAAGAGTCCCCCAACTCTCGTTACCTTGGAATGAGGTCTCTAGGTCAGACTTTGTGGGGACACGAAAGCTGGGCCTGCATCAAGGCGACGTGTAGCATAGATTGCATTGATGGCATCAGGTAGGAATCCCTCTAATAACCTTTTCTGCATGATCTGTAATTATACAGATCTTGTAGGACCCCTGATACAGGTATGTTCCCTAACAATAGATAAGAAGGCTTGCTTGGGGTGGCATTTATATAAACAATTCCCTCCAAAAGTACATTATGTTTCTGTCACACATAAGTGGAAAAGGTCCCATGAAGTGAATACCTATATATATCACTTGTCTTTGATGCTGATAGTGACGCCTTCACAGAGTGGCACTGATAACGTGAAATCAAGACATCTTCGTAATTAAAAACATAGCAACCGTCTTGGAAGAAATAATTAAATAAATACGCTAAAACAGAGCAGGCAAAGTAGATTAAAAGTTACTAGGTGACAGGGGCACAGGTCTGCAAGCCAGAAGGCTAAGCAAACTCCTGATTCCCAATAAAGCTAAATAGGATCCACCACACTATCAAGACATGTATAACCTAAAAGTACATGTCTAACTTTTGAAATGTACTGTACCATGCTGTCTGGGCTGTTCAAGGCCTACCTTAGGGGTGACGTATATGTATAAAAAGGAAGGTTTGAGCCTGCTAAGAGTTGTCTTTTGCTGTGTCGAAAGGGCAGTTTAAAACTGCACACACAGGCTACAATGGCAGGCCAGAGACATGTTTAAAAAACTCTTCAAGTAGGCGGCACAATCAGTGATGCAGGCCTACTAGTAGCATTTAATGTACAAGCTCAGGGTATATGTAGTACAACTTTTACTAGGGACTTACAACTAAATTAAATATTCCAGTTTTAAGGAGTGAGCACATGCACTTTGCACTAGTTACCAGTAATAAAGTGCACAGAGTTGTAAGGCCAGGAAAAACGAGATCAGCAAAAATGGAAGAGGAGGGCAAAACATTTCAGGGAAGACCAACCTAAGGCTGGCAGGTTTAACAGAGAGTAATTATCATAAAATGTTGCTGCTTTTTCTTACTCTGTGTGTCACGTGCTATTTCAGGAACCACTGACCAAAACAAAACAATGCAAATTTGTTGATAATATAATATCTGACCATGGGTCTCATTTAGATGAGGGCCATAACAAGGCATCTGCCAAAAACTTTTCTGCCAGCTAAATGTTGAGTATGGGGTAATGTTGGCTTTCCTGGCTGCAGATTTATCTCCAACTCTTTTGACTGGAAAACACTTTAGTCAGACCCAGTGATGGTAAGAGTGCTGTCAGTAGTTTCATCCTTTTTAAAGTAGCTATCCCAAAGTTATTTCCAAGAGAAATTGCACATTAGCCCATGCTCAATCACTTGCTGAGAATGACTGGAATGCTGGTAACCATGGCCATTTTGGAAACTATGCCTACTGCCTGAAAAAAAACATCTGAAGGTTGACAGTAGAACTTGGAAGACATTACATTAACAAATATAGTGATGTATGCTCTGGTAAACAATTGTTGAACGCTTGTGTATCACAATAATATTTGTCTTGCTGGCCATTGTGTGCAAATAGAAAGGACTGAAACAAGATCAATTTCGTGTGTGTGTGTGTGTTTCGGGTGCGTTATTCATCTGTGGTATTGGATAGTTTATCAACATTCAGAAAGTGGCACTTTTTTCAAGAACATGGAAATCAATTGGTCAAAAAGTGAGTATGATTACCTACATTTGAGGACTACTTTGAGGCAATTGAAAGTTGAAGTGACAGAAGGAAACTATTATTAATTTACTACTTAAGAGCAAAGGAACTAAATGAATTTCATACCAGAACACAGGCAATAATAATAATAAGAAAATAAATGGGAGAGTTCCTGGTGGCATACAAACCAAAGGAGTTACTTGTCAGGTGTGCTGCTTGCACCGCGTCCCAACTATGCTGTCCCTTTAAAAAGGTGGAGGATGTAGGCTATAAGGCTGCGTGCTGCACCGTGATGACTGCTCATCGTCTGTGACACTCTACCCCTGTACCTACCTGCTCTAATATCCTGCTTACCTTTTGGCGTCTATGCCAACGTTTTCTCGCTGCTCCAGCCGGCATCCTCCTGCTTCTTCCTCAGCCATTTGTGCCGAGTGCTCCGTGTTCTCTGTGCTTCCAGAATCGCGGTGGGTTCATCCCCTGGCATCAGGTTCGGCAAGCTTCCTTTTCCCTTGTGGAGTACGTGGTGGACTTCACGGCGACCTGTAAAACAAAAAGGAATTACATGTAAAGCGGCAATCCCTTTGTGCTGGGAACACGATTAAGACTTTCTACTAAAATATAAAAGAGTACTTAACAAATGGATTATTTATTGCAAAGAACTGTTGTTGCATGAAGGAACTAGTTAATTAAACCGATTTTGGTTTTCTAAAAAGGAAAAGAAACATATTATTATTTGTACAATGTTTGATGAACTTATGAACACTGATAACGCGAGGAGTTTATTATTGACTTAAATTCATGAATGGTAGGTGTTGGAAGGGTTAATGTTTCATATATATATATATATATATATATATATATATATAAATATATATATATATATATATTTTTTTTTTACACATTTTTTATTATTTTTTTATAATACAGAAGGCCCAACTGGACTCTGTCTTATAATTTCCTTGCATTGTGCAGATAGGAGCAATATTACAATGAACATGTTGTTCAAATTATTTTCTTCTAATTATATTTCTGCATTTGTTACTCCTAGGCCCATATTTATACTTTTTGACGCAAAACTGCGCTAACGCAGTTTTGCGTCAAAAAATTTTGCGCCGTCTAACGCCATTTGGATGCGCCGTGCGGGCGTCAAATTTATACTTTGACGTACGGCGGCGCAACCAACAGGTGGGCGTCAGGATATTGTGACGCACACAGCGGCGTCAAGTCGTAAGGAAAAACCACATAAAGGCGACGCACATCACCGTGGCCCGATTTACGACAGCGCAATCGTGAAAGCGCTGGTTTTTCTCACGCAATTGCGTCAAATTCTAGCGCGAAAACTGCAGTGTTACCAGAGAGCCAACATGGATCCCAGTGGACACAACAGAGCCCAGGATGATGACAGCAGACCAGGAACCAGCCAAGAGGTCCCACAAACAAACCAGGATAACCAAAAAAAGAAAAGAAAGTGTCGCTTCAGTGAAGAGGAGCAGGAAATCCTGGTGAGAGAGGTGACGGAACACCAGCACCAACTTTTCATTACATCCAAATTGCCACTCAGTAGGAGAGAGGCCATATGGAAGCAAATAGTGGACAAGATCAACAGTGTGGCTGAAGAACGCCGCACAGTCACTGAGTGTAAGAAACGCTGGCATGACTGTAAACGCAGGACCAAAGAGAAAATGGCCAGGAACAGGAAGGCAGCAATGCAGACTGGAGGTGGGAGTCCAGCACAACAGGAGGCCCTGGACCACATGGAGGAGATGGTTGCAGCCGCCATCCCCGAGGAGATCGTCACAGGGATTCAAGGGCAGGACAGTGCAGACTACCAAGACACAATGCACATGCAGGGTAAGTCGCATGGGGAATTATAATGCACTAATGTTAACTGCAACCAGGGGGGGAATACCTACTACACAATGCATGTAAGTCAGCATATACATAGAGTGGCATGGGTAAAGGAGCACAGTAGGGGGGCATGCCTAGCACACACTGAAGCTGGGGCACCACCAAACACAGCAACAAGTACAGCCCCATGGGGACATCCTGTAAGTACAACAATAGAGCCAAGGGAAAGCAGCGACAGGTAGGAAGGCCACTACAGCAAACTCACATCCAGGCACTTGTTTTGTAAAATCTATCCTACAGCAACTAGGTCCCTATCAGTAACCCAGTAGGCAAAGCAACAACTGCAATGTAACTGCCACAACACCTTACAATAACGCCTCTCATCTCTGTGCAGCTACAGTACCAAATGGCAGCAACCTCCCCATGGAATATACATACACAAATTAGGGGGTGACATTGACATCCGCAACAAGTCAGTGTAAAAATACAAACGCACCAGTACACTCAAATGCCCAATGTCCATACCTGACACATACATAAGCCAAAGTAAACAGCAATAGGACCCACACAGCACCAACCACACACACATGCTGCATACGTCAGGGTCCCTCACATGCCTGGATAACAAGGCTACATCACTAATGTCATACTGCTCAGACAACACCTGAGGAGGAGACATAGGCAACTGGTCACTCAAACACACCTGCAAAGTCTGACAAACAAATCGGACCTTCATACGATAAACAGGCTTATACAATCAAACACACATGACCCACCTTCATCTTCAAACATCAACAATGTTTACATCCACACCACATCCAAACATGAACATGCATAGGAAATGGCACGGAACATGTACACTGCATGCAATGTGAATCAAAAGTGAATGGGGCAGGTCCTGAGAGGCAAGTGTGTTGGCAGGGCACTCACAACACCCACAGTCAGTCAATGTGTATTCTGGCAAGTGTAATGTATACTTTGCGCATTAGCCTCAGGCTGTAGGCCTTTCTGCACCTTACCCTGAATGTACTCTTACGCATATGCTCACATCTAAGAGCCTCTGAGCACTTTGCACTACATGCTTCTCATTGGCCTTCCTATCAGGAAATATACCAAATAGCCAGTCCTAGGGTGTTGTTAATAAGTCCAATCACACTGTTTTGCCTACATCTGCACTGGAGTGTGCCAGAACAGATACACTCTGTGCCCCAGTCAAGGATACAGTCTGGTACTTTGCTGGTAGATGGGGTAGGGGTTCTGATTTGCCATTCCTGCGTAGGGAAACTATCTCATCACCATGACTTATGACTTATAAAATCACTTCCTTGTCCCAAGACACACAAGAGGGAGTCTCCAAACAGAGAAACACCAGACGCTGCCTGCCTTGCTGCAGATGCAAAACCAGATCACAGGCCATTGCTCAGATATGACGGATGAAGTCTCCCCAGTGATTCAGACAGGCAGGCTAGAAGCTTAACATGCTGTGCTATAAATAGAACAAGCAGAGGGAGAGTACAAACTGTTAGGCACCATGATAGCTTTCGACCAATGTCTTACTCTCCTGCTGACTATTTCAAGTCTACCATGTTGAAGTATTTGGGTTATTGTGGCTCACACCTAAATATAGACAAGTCAGTTGTTCAAAGAGATCATCATATGAAACAAATACTGTCTTTGACTTTTGTGTATGAGTTCATACTGGAAAAGAGTGAAGATGTTGGGATCTGAGTGACCACAACTTCCCTGAAAAGTTCCAAAGATGTCATGCGCTCGGATGTATAATCATTCCTTTGCTGTGGGAGACATGAGCCAATGCTAGTTAGCTAGAGCAAAATGAAAGAATCAGGGTGACAGAGTCAATTAAAAGTGGGTCAGACTCAGTCCATCACACCATTAGCTATCCTGCTGCCTCGTAAGCAAGTCAGCTCAGGTCGGATAATGAGAACACACCCTCGAAAATGTCTCTACATAAGAATAGTTAATCACGGAGGGACTAGTAGGACACAAAGATGCCTATTCACAAAATGTTACAAAGCAACACCTAGCGGCAATTAGGCAGACAAGTCTGGTAGCTCCACACAGGTGGGCCATAGGCCTACAACAATGCCCATATGAAGGACAGCAGATACCCAGAAAAAAACAGACACCAAAGATAAGGCATCCAAACGCCTGTAACTGTTTGCAAACTTGTTACAACACAGACACACTAATTGTACCCTGTTTCATTGCAGAGGAACATGGATCTCCTGCCGATATGCCTGACCCTGATTTACCTGATGACATCGATGACGACCCCATCAACCTCTCCCCACAAACCCTCAACATGGTCTTAGGAAGCCTCCAAACCCCACCTTCAGTCCCAAGGAGGAGCCCAGAAGAAGCAGCCACCCCAGTAGACCCACCTGCCACCCCAAATGTAATACCTGCCAGCTCCAACACAGCTGAGGACTCCGACGACACTGGAACCAGCTTTGAAAGAACCGTCGTTGGGGTCCAGCGGGAGCTGGCCAAGGAGGTGCGGGTGGGGATGCAAACTATGGCAGCCAGCCTTGAGGGGGTGCGTTCGTGCATGATCCCTCCTGCTGATCAGACAGCTGTGATGCAAGCACTAACATCGCACATGCAGGAACTTGTAGAAACACAAAAGCAAATCGCCACAGCTGTCATCCAGTTGACGGAACAACTAAGAATGCAAGCCAGTCAACGGGTGCACGAATGCAACATCGAACCCCTCAGGGCTGACCTGGCTGCCTACCATCGGGATGTGGCTGCCATTCTGAGAAACCAGCAGGCCCTCCTTGCTGCAGTATTGCCCTTCCTAAGTCCACAGGGACTAGCCCCCGGGATGTCTGCCTCCATGTCTTCTAACACTGAGGTGTGTGTTGCCCCTTCACAACCAACAACAACAAGGACAGAGGAGGCAACACACACATCAGAAGAAGAAGACGTGGAACAGATAACCTTCACACGGAGGAGTACCCGGAAGCCCTAGTCCCTGCACCATGGCCTACTCTGACCAAGGTCCTGCGTTTAGTCAAAGCCCAGTTTCTGAACACCTACACTCAATGACTGTTTGGCAATCCACTGTTTGACTTGTCCACATTGCCAGTGAATGTCTCTCTCCTACAATTTGGTAATCCTGTCCCTCTGCACTGACACCTTCTATAGGCTCACCAAGAAATGATGCCCCAGAACGGACTCAGCCAAAATGTTGAATGGACAATTTGCACTACAACACCTGTAAATAAATCGCACTTGCTCACCCATTGTGTCTCTGTGTCATTTCACACTTCAACTGTGCAGTACCTAACTCCAAAGTGGCTGTGTGGCAACCCTGTTGAATCTCTATACTACTGTCCTGATGTCATATATTCAGATCCATCTGTGCATTGGCCAGGATTGCATCATAGCCCTACCATACTGAGGGAAATAACTGAGGAAGGAACTAAGCACACACAATCATGCTGTGTTGGTCAGAATGATGCACCATCTATCGCTATTCCAGAGAGCAAATGGTGGCTGGGAAATGTAGGCTCCATGCAAGACTTAAATAAGAATGGATGCCGCTTAATGTAATGAATCGTGTACAAATCACACTGCATTAACTTCCCTTACAGAGTAGGCTTCCATGAAGGAAATTCATGCTGCTTCAGTACACACATGATGTAGCTCAGCAATGAAAGCAGCAATACATGAGTGTGAACAACTCCTCATCTACAAAGATCTCCCTGAGCTTCACACTGCTGTCCGACCTAACAATTAACCCACATTGACATGTAATGAAGCACTCTTTGTGAAGTTGGACACATATCATAACAAAAGCTTGGTGTACAATGCACACTACCAATGGGGAGTCTCCCAATTTGAGGATACTTAACAAGTGAGCACACGGGTAGATGGGATGTTAAACATCCATTCCCAGGGGATGCTGAGCATAGGACACAAATGTCACACTAAATCATTCTGCAACATGGATGTCAAGGCCATGATAAAGTAGCACCTAACGCATCAAGTAAAGGGTTAACAAAATATTTATTTATATCTAGTACTACAAGAGGCAACTAAGGGAAAGGTACACCTACACTAATCTAACCTGACTACTAATAACCCACAACTGTCCCTATCTAACCTAAGCTAAACTTACTCTACACATGTAACGAAACGATCTAAACATCAACCCCCCACCCACCATTATGAGACAGGACACATGCAGGACAAAACATACTAACCTACACACATACTACACTATCCTAAACAAGCAGATATTTTTTTGTATTTTTATTTTTTAAATTTTTTTTTTTTTGTTTTTGTTTTATTAAACATGAATCCCAACATTGCCCCCCACCCACCCACCCACACACAAATATTTGAGAAAAATAACAAGGACCCCCCACCCTCTTCCCTAACACTAACTAAGCTACATACCTATCCTAATCCTAATACTAATCCCCAAAGCCCAACTAACAGGAGAAAAAAAGGAAAGAGGTGAGAGGGGAGGGATAAAAGTTTAAGAGGGCAAACGAACTAGACGTTTGCACTCCTTAGTGTGCGCCTGATGTCGCGGACCCGGGTCTTTACATAGTTCATGTCATCAGTCAGGTTGTCCACCTTCCTCAAAAGTTTGTCCACTTTCTGGGACAATGCCTGGAAGGCTGCAGGGTCCACGGGAGGGTCTGTGGGGAGGGTTTGTGTGCCAGCAGAGGTCGAGCTAGTGGCAGCTGTTGGTGGGACATGTGACTGTCCTGCTGCCAGCACATGGCTGGGTCCAGGTCGTGCTGCATGCGGCGGGTCCATGGCAGCCGAAGTAGATGGGACCACTGGGCCAGACCTGGTGGCTGTGTCGTTGGTGGCTGTAGGTGGCACACTTGTTGGAGGCTGTGGTGTGGCCCACCACGCCCCGGAGGCCCTTTCGGAGTGATACCTGCGGCCCATCCGCCGATACCCAGACTGCACCTGCAGGATGTGCCTGTAACGGATGGCACGCCGCTCAAAATGGATGCGATCGGCCGCCCTCATGTTAGCAGCTGTGAAGAGAAAAGGCAGATATTTACCTTTGGCTTTGCATTGGGTGGGATAGCACAATGGGTTATTTGTACATTACTAGAAATGTATAGGTTGCAGCAATTGTCACAACATAGTTCACAGAAGGGCTCAGAGGAAGTACATGTGAAGCATGCATACATAAGGGCATATCACACCTAGAATATCCAGGTCTCTACATGATGGATGACATCACCCTACACTACTCATCCTAATCATCCCTACGGTTTTGTACATCATGGCTGCACCTCTTCCGCATACTTACTTCACTACATATGTCACTATATGTGATAACTATCACACTCCTCACTCTAAGCCATCTGGAATTGGTTGTGTGCTAAGATTGAACCAATGGGCTATAACCCAATGTCTACACTAGGGACCAGATGTAGGAAGATGGGAAATGGGACGAACAATCTGCAATGCAGAATGGGGTATCTGACACCGTCTGTGAGTTGCTATGGGGTTGCTAAGAGCCACCTCATTTACATCAATGATGTGGGTTGCAAGTTGCTCCACCTTTGCAACTATGGGCACTCACGGGGATGGAGGCCTGCTGGGAACAGCAGACCTCCATGTCCGTGACCGCTTGGAAATAACGCAGAACATGTTCCCCAAGTGTAGGCCGTTTACCTCAACGGGAAATGAGCAGCACTTAGAAATAAATTACGACAATTTCAATATTGAATAATTTAAGGCACTTAGGCCCGTATTTATATTTGTTGTTGCGCCGCATTTGCGTCACTTGTTGACGCAAAAGCCGCGCAAACTTGCAAATTCCAATTGTAATTTGTAAGTTTGCGCCGTTTTGGCGTCAAAAAGCTGCGCAAATGTGGTGCAAAAAAATTATAAATACGGGCCGCAGTGGTCCCAAGGACCACTGCCTGTTTTGTACAGGATTATTTTGGTGCACTCGGAAAGGTGATGGGTTACAATGGGGACCCCTTACAGCTAGCAAGTGGGTTACCATCCACTTAAAGTGGATGATAACTGCGACTCACTTAGCAACCACAAACTCCATTGCAAATGGACTTGCATACCACTGTCAGTTGCAAATAGGACTGGAAAAAGCCTTCATATTTAGGATTAGGAATAAAATCTCCCATATATTTTCATGATCACCTAATACATTTCGGATTAGGAAACTGATGTTTGCAACTCACACACAATAATTATGAGTTTATCAACTTGTACACAGTTTGGCACATCTGGCCCTAGGTTCTGACTCACGACACAAAAGGTGTCAAGTAAGTGTGAGATACTGGTTGCTACAGTCCAAGGTAGCCTGTTTCACATTACCATCCCAGTCGTTGAGGGTGGTGTGGGAAGAACAACCACCAATCCCATGTGAAATGCACACCCAGGAGTGTATTGAACGTTCACCAAGTATGTGCCTTCACACACAAGACCTATGAATGGCTAGCAACACGTTGGACTTAGGCAAACATTGTGACATCCATGGACCACACATGTCACAATGATATGACTTTTGCCAACATGACATACTATCAGTGAGGCATGTTTTACTACACACACAGAGGAGGTGGAACACCCATTCTCATGATTCAACAGAACACATAGGCCAATGCACTCAAGTCACACACACTCCTAGTTCAGCTTGTGTAAGTACATGCCCCCGGAAGATCCAACCTACAGTGTGCACAGTCCATCCTCAACTAGGAAGATGCACTTTTCATCACAGCCATGTGCCTAAGCTATATGGGAGAATGTCAGTCTGATATGCAGACTCAGTTCATGTCAAGTCCCCGACCAAGTCTTACTTTGACCAGTGTATTCTAAGTAACTCATCCCATTCCCCATTGCGGCCCAACTGTAATGTCCTACAGCCCCTCAATCTCAGAGATGGCTAGGTGTTGCTTAACAGAAAGATAAGTCCAATTTGATATCACACTAACACGACAATGGCAATGAACGGCCAGCGCATCACATCATGATTTCTCTTGAACACACAGTAGTCCATTTTGCGTCATTGGCAAATAAATATATCAAATAGCACTCAGGCAACACTCACTGTAGGTATCGGGGTCGTCGAAGTGTGCCACCTCTCCCACGGTGTAAGGCTCTGGTCCACCTGTAAAGCATGACAGGAAGAATGTACTCAGACTGGGTGGACTGACAAAATAATTCTGTTACAATGACACTGTGAGAATATGACATGGTAATGATACACTTTCACACATGCTCATACTGCATGGATGAGTTTGTATTCAACATTAACATTGGATGATTCTCCTGCTACAGTTACACACCCTACTACACACATGCAGTGGCCAGGACAGTCAGGTGTCGTCCAAGTTTACTCACAATAATTATGCCCCGACAATATTGTTATCCAAACATCTCAGCATGTGCATTCCAGAGAGACATCCAGACACTTGTTCCATGAGGACTGCATGACCACTCACAGTCAAACAGCCTATGTGGACATGTTCAACACACAGCAACCACACACACATGTGACATATCTGTGGAAAACATCTGACTTCATGTGACGTGTATAAAACACACATGTATATCATCATCATGGGATTCAAATCAGATTTCGAGCGATGGGGTCTACATATGTAGGTATGTTGTTTCGACATGACTTACTCATTGCCCATTATGACATGTAGAGTACAAATAGAGCCATTAACGTGTTGCTTGTCTGACACAAATGCTACACTACATTACATACAGCTACAGCCATCTGGTATGTGTAGAACAACTGAGCCATCTGACTGCTAGCATAGGTCTTCATACACATTCTGCAACACGTACACATTAGGGCACATATGTAAACATTAGTAAGGCAGCATTTGCATCATTGCATCACGCAGAGATGGGCCACACCTGCCAAATACAGATATATGTATTAAGTTTCTGCTGTTTGAGGGAGAAAAAGTGTAGCCAATTTGGGGATATCAATATATATTGACAAGGGCCTAGGTTTCCCTAGCATTACACATAGGCAGCTCCTTATCTAGCAGATTGGGTAACATTCATCACATGTTCACACACAGATTACTATCATGTCCATGTAATTGATTGCTACTCACCAACAGGGCCACCAATCCTGACTCCCAGGTGGTCCAGCAGGTCCTGTTCCCTCGTGATCAGATCGGCCCAGCGGTGTTTCAACTGATGGACATTCCGCATGGTCCCATGGACCCGGACCATGTGATGGCGCACCTTCTCCCAGCGAATTTTCCGGGCCTCCGTGTGATACCCCTGTATCACACGGCCCCCAGCCTCCAGCATCAGCGGGAGGAAATGGCACACTAGCCAGATAAATCCCCCCAATTCATCTTCGCCCATCCTGGACAGGCGAGGCCTCCCTGACATTATGACTGATGACTAACAGAAAAAATAAAGTAGGAAATGGGGAAAGGTAGAGGTGTGAAGTTAAGAAAAGGAGAAAATAGCCCAACTAACCCCAATAACTACCCTAGCCACAACAGACTCCCACAGACAATACAAACAAATACAGGAATGGACAAAACTAGACTTAACAGACTGAGACAATGATACACAACAATATTAGACTGAACAAAGTACAAAAGACAAGCTACACAGGACAACAAAGCAGTAATTCACAGGACAACACTCTTCACTGAACCACACAGTCTAGAAAAATCTGAGACTGAAAAGTGAAAGTGAAAGTCAACTTCCAATACAGATTTGGCAAACAGGATATCCTATTACATCACTTCCTGCATAAAATGGCCGCCGTTTTTTAATCGCGGTTTGCGTCGTATTTTCACGCATACATAATTTCGCGTCATTTTTTATGACGCATAATATTGCACATGCTGCTGAGTGTAAAAATATGATATGAAGATTAATATTTATTTACTGTACGAGATGTCCAAAAATATGTGCATGTTGCGTCATTTTTTCCGACGCATACATGATGGGCGTCATATTTTATCCACCTACAGGAGTGCTAATGCTGCTGAGTGAAAAAATATGATATGAATATTAATATTCATTTACTGTACGAGATGTCCGAAAATATGTGCATGTTGCGTCATTTTTTCCGACGCATACATGATGGGCGTCATATTTTATCCACCTACAGGAGTGCTAATGCTGCTGAGTGAAAAAATATGATATGAATATTAATCTTCATTTACTGTACGAGATGTACGAAAATATGTGCATGTTGCGTCATTTTTTCCGACGCATACATGATGGGCGTCATATTTTTGAAACGTACAGGAATGCACATGCTGCTGAGTCAAATCTGAAATATGATGTAACTTATATTTTGCTGTCTAAATCTGTGAAATTTTTGTATACATTCAGATTTGACTCTGCATTCTGTGCACTCATGTACGTGACCAAAATATGACACCCATGCTGTATGCGTAGAATTATGATCAAATCTTTTTGTTACGTCTTCATGTTTTTAACTTGGGGAAGGTGATTTGTCAGGGTCAAACGGGGCAATGTGATACACATTTGTGTTTGGATATGCCACATGTCCATTGTTGTATGTATGGCAGGCATTCACACAGTAATGGTGTGGATACGTTACATAATGTCTTTTCCATATTTGTCAACATATTTGTGGCAATTGCTGATGGCTGTTTGGAAATGATGGATGGGATACCATGATGTATTCCTTCTCCAAATTTGGTCCACACTTATGATGGTGATGCTTTTATCTGGAGTCCTAACAGGGAGTGCAATGGTCACTTACAGTTATTATGGGGCTAACCATGTCCTAGCCTCATTTTGTGTTTGTGCTTTGTGTTCTACTCTTGACATGTAGGCCACACATGTACCTTATGCATGTGTTTGGCTCACAAGTACAGGATTTGTGTATGTTTGTGGGACCGTAGAAGTGGACTTAGGCCCCCAGCACCCTAGGATTTGACCATCCTGATTAGTTACAGTATCCATGGCTTGGCTTAATATTTTATGGGAAACCTGCAGCAGCAGGCTAATGTAAGGCCATATGGTATGTATGACTGTTGAGCATTCATTCATCTCATTAGCCCATTAGAAGTTTGCAGTAATGATGATTTTGAGCTGACATGCCTACCATTTCCCAATGACTATGTTTGGAAGACTCTGAGCGTTCCTGATGTTCTGGGGAATATTCTTTAGTGGGTGTCTGTGTCCCTTTCTGCATTAACTGGTTAAGTGGCATGTCACATTCTTCCTGCTAGGTTCAAACTGGGACCCGACTGTGATGGTCTACTTTCAATAATTTGGTTGATTGTATGACATATGTGTACATGTGTGTTGGTATGTGGATCCACTATCACCTGTCTGGGTGTATGTTGTCACTGTGACATCCAGGTCTCCTCCTGAGTTAGTGGCAGCTAATGTTGTCCCAATTGTGTTTTGCTCATATCACCCACTGGAGAGAAGCCATTGATGACATGGTGACGTACACATGGATGGTCCCACCCTGTCTCTGACCACATGTGATGTGACTTTCACATGATCTACTTTTTTTGTCTGGGTGCAAGACTGTCTCAGGTGTTTTGATGTAGCATGTGGATTTGCCACATTTGTACTCATGTGGGCCTCTGTGTATGGCAATGTATCATGTCACATCCTACCCTCTGTGCATACAATTGAAATGTTCTTTTTTGTTGTGATGATTGTTATGGCATTGTTGGTCAAGGAGACCACATTCTTCGTCAGCATTTTATAAGTAAAGGTGCTCAGTAATGCATGGACCAAAGCATGATGTGGTGTTTGATATCTGTGTTTATTTACAATAGTGTAATACAGGTGATTATTATACATTAAGCAAAAAAATTATTTACAAGCTGCTGGCGCCTACGCTGTCCTGCTGCCGTGTTGGGTTGTCCCCCCTCCTGTTGCGGCCCAGCATCCTCCTCTTCGTCATCCTCAGGCATGCCTGGGTCCAGTTCAAGGAGGGGAATGTTCCTCTGGACACATATATTGTGCAATATGGCACAAGTGAGGATGATTTTGCACACCATCTCTGGGGAATAGAGTAGGCTCCCGCCAGTGATGTCAAGGCAGCGGAACCTAGACTTTAGGATCCCAAAGGTCCTCTCCACAAAGCTGCGGGTCCTCTTGTGGGCATCATTGTATGCCCGCTCTGCAGCAGTGATTGGGTTCCCGAATGGTGTCATCACCCAAGGCTGGATGCCATACCCCTGATCAGCTGAAAGAGAAAGAGAATGGATTGAATTAGATGTAGGAGGCAGTGTTGTACGGATCTTTGATGGCTGTAGTTGTCTTGTGTTGTCTGTGACTCTTTTGTGTACTAATGTTCCAACCTATGGTTGTTATTGAAAACTTTGCTTTGATATATTTTCCCTTGGCTGAGCAAGTGTTTGTTGGCTAACCGTTTGTCAGAAGGACTGTTTTTGTTGTTGCAGTAGAGTGTTCCCTCCCTAGCATTGTGACTAGTGATACAGTTGTCTGTGTGTCCTCACTGGGGGTGTGATGTTAGTTCCATGCCGAGTTAAAACGTGAAAGTGTATTTGACACCTTCATGTGTATGAGCCCAGGCCATCCCATACCTTTTGACTTATGCATTGTATTAGTGTACAGGTTATTTTGAGACTTCCAATCTGTAAAGTGACATTTGGCCAACCACACTCATTGATGTCTTCACATTATGCTGTGGATTAAATTCCAATGTGTGACAGGTTAAATGTTGACTTCTGACACATGGCTAGTGATGTGAGTACCTCAGTGTGTTCCTGGCTAGGTGTTGCTATTGTGGTGTATGTGTTGTTTGTCCTAGAGGGTTTGTGTGCGGTGTGTGTATGGGTTTGTTTTTTGTCCTTACCAACAAGTAGTCCATTGCCATAGCGTCCATCCTGGAAGTGTTGGTTGATGGTGGAGTGACGGAAGATGAATGCGTCATGTACACTCCCAGGATATTTGGCCACGATGTTGGTGATCAGTCCTTGGTGATCGACTATGGCCTGCACGTTGATTGAATGTGTGTGCTTCCTGTTGCGGTAGAGGTGTTCTGAATCAGCAGGTGGCACAAGGCGTACGTGTGTGCAGTCGATTGCACCAAGGACGTGCGGGAAGCCACTGATGGCGTAGAACCCCTGTTTAATTTCCTGCTGCTTCTGCAGTGTGTTAGGGAAGCAGATGTGGCGGGGTGTCAGGCGAATGATGGCATCCAGGACTTTAGGCAGGAATGCAGAGAATGATGGTTGGGATATTCCACCAACCAGGGCACCAGTTGTCTGAAAGGAGCCACTTGCCAGCAGGTGTAGTACGGCAAGCAGCTTTGTTTCAGTTGGGATAGTGCGGGGTGTCACTAAAGTGGGGGCCAACTGTTGTTCGATATTTGCCAGCAGCTGCTGAATGGCCTGCCAGTTCAACCGGTACCTCTGGATGATGTCCCGTTCCCTGAGGCCATGCAGGGTTGTTCTTGGGCGGAATATCCTGTCCTGCCTTCTGCGCTGTCTTTGGGGTCCCTGCTGTTGTTGTTGTAGCTGCTGTTGTTGCTGCAGGGCTCTGCGTCTACGTGCACGTTGAAGAAAAAGCACCTCCATAGCTCCCTGTTGCTGCTCTGCTGCTCTGTTGTTTGTTCTGTGTGTTCTGCTTAAGTACAGGTGTGTTTGCCCCATTTTAACGCCTGCCCTGACCCAGGCGTTAAAATTTAACGCTATTCGTGCTTTGCGTCATTTTTTTGCGCCGCCTACGGCCCGGGAGACATTTTTGCCCGGAAGCATAAATACGACGCACCGCTGTATGCGTGGGTTTTTGGACGGGAACGCCTACCCTGCATGTCATTAACGCAGGGCGGGGTGCCGCTTCCAAAAACTCACGCACATAGCGCCATTCCCCTTGTGCACCGCATCGGGCGTCAGGGTATAAATATGGGGCATCGTTTGCGCTGAATGTGCGTCAAAATTTATGACGCACATTCGGCGCAACCGGAGTATAAATATGGCCCCTAATGTCCATTGTTAGCCTACAGTCTTAGCAACAAAAACATCCCTCCCCAACTAGCCCCACCCACCACCCCCCATTGATTGCATCTACAGTAATTCTTAATACCGATAACATCCCAGGTATGTCTCCAGGTTGCAAACTACAATCAGACCCTATCTGCCAGTGTCAGTATCTAAGTGTATTCCTGAGGCAGGGGGAGTCAGCTAACCATAGGCCCACTAAGTACAGCTCCAGTGTGGTACTATACTTCTCCCAGTAAACTCTTCATGCCAATGTGACCTCTTCTGTGGCGGCCGGCCAAAGGTTGGCCACCAGATTCTTCCATGCAAGTGACACCTCCAGTGTACCAATACCTCTCTTTGCCTCCCTAAGCAATACTTCTCCATCTTTTGTGGCCCATTTTGCCAACTCATTATGCCACTTCAGCAGTCAGGGTTCCCCACTGCTTTCCAGTTTCTGGTTATTTCGCACTTTGCCAATAAGAATGCTAGATATTGGAACCTACTTGTAAGCTTAGTTTTCGCAGTGTGCGGGAACCAGCTCAGCAGACAGTGCCCCGGTGCTCATGGGATTGCCTTATTTAGGACAGTGGCCAGTAGTTCTCTGATCTCTTCCTAGTGGTGCTGGAGCCAATGACAGCTCCATAGCATATGCATTAGTCCTGCCCCATTCTCCCCACATCTGGGACATCCTGCCTCTGCGACCTGAAAATATCTCTGAGCATGCTTGGGGGGTTAAGTGTGCTTGCTGCAGCACATAAAAATTGATCAACTTGAAGCAGGCATTGCAAGACTCCCGGGGTGCTCTTTCTAGTATGGTTTCCCAGGCCTCTTCTGTTATCGGAGTCCCCAGATCTTCCTCCCAACTAGTTTTCAGCTTTCCAAGCGGGCTGCGGCGGTCCCCTCCAGGGGCCTATACAGGCAAGAAACTACTTTGATAGTGGTTGAGGAAACGGCTTTATAACAACAGCTCCCTAGAGCCGGTGGGTCAACAATACTATTTCCCCAATGTTGTCTTATCATCACGGTGACTGCCCTGTACAAGAGGAAATGCCCTTGCGGGGCGTCAAATTCCACCCTAAAGACCTCAAAAGAGAAGTAACTCCACCTCCTTAAAAATCTTTCATAGGTATCATCCCTGGCCTCCACCCAATCCGTTAGGTCTCTCCATCACCCTCTATGTGGGAGAGCTCTCAGCATTGTAATCGGTAGGTCCGGTGAATATGGGACCTTGGTATGTACCCCCCTTAACCATCTAGCCTAACATTTAGCAATCACTCTGATTTTCCACAGTGTCTGATATGGAGATCCGCCTGGCCCTCAACAGGATTCACCTTTATTCAGCCATCCCAAGCACAAATGGGCCTAAACCCTGCTCTTGCCTTTGCTTGCCCTCCAACCACTGAACAAACCACTAGAGCTTGGCTGCGAGGTAGTAGTCCTCAAAATCCGGTGCCGCCAATTCCCCCTCTGCTATCGGTCACTACAAGGTGTTCAGTGCTACCCGTCTACGGGCTAAGTCCCGGATTGTCAAATCTAGTTCTCTAAAGGTCGCCCGAGGTATCCATAATGGAAGTGCCCCAAAAAAGTACAAGAGGTGGGGCAGGGCAATCATTTTCAACAGTGCTATTCTGCCTATAACTGACAGTGGGAGGGTTTTCCAAAAATCTGTGCTGGATTTCAGGGCACGCAGCACACCCCCTATAGTCCCCTCTAATAGATCTTTGCGATCATGGTAAACCTTAACCCCTAGGTAGGAGATGCATCTGGGGGCCCATTGCAGAAGGGCCAGGACTTTAGGAGGTGCCTGCTCCATGATCATTGGGAATAACCAGGATTTCTACCAATTTACTTTAAGTCCCGAAAATCATGCAAATGCATCTAACATGGCCCTAGATATATGGAGCTCACCCCCAGTATCATGTAGAAATAATAGCAGGTCGTCAGCATTCAAGGCTATCCTGTGACAATGCTCCCTCACACTCAGTCCCCTGTAATGAACTCCCAGGTAAGCTTGGGCTGCCAGTGCAAAGAGCAGGGGTGACAAAGGACACCCCTGTCATGTCTCCCTCTCCACCCTATAGCTCTGTGAGATCACCCTGTTCGTTCAAACTCATGCTGTTGGACCCCCAGAGAGTAATTTGGTCCGTGCCAGAAAGCCGCTCCCCCAGACGCATGTGCAACATTACTTCATATAGGGATTCCCACTCTAGTCTATCAAACGTCTTTTCTTTATCAACAGCCATAACCACTGCCCCATCTTGGTCATGGAACCCCTTGCTCTAGGATCGAGAGTAGGCACTTAATATTGGTGGCTGTGTTACGCCCCGGGATGAACCCAGCCTGATTCGGATGTATAAGCCGAGGCATGTGAGGGAGCAGGCATGTGGCTAGTATTTTACTGAGAATTTTATAATCGACGTTCAGCATCAGTAGAGGTCGATAGGTCTTGTAGTCACTGGGGAATTTACCAGGTTTCAAAAGCAGCCCCTCTAGAGCTTCTTAGGTAGTATCTGGTAGGTAACCTGTTGCCTGAGCCTCATTATACAAGATTTCGAGTCAAGGCGCCAGCTGGTCTGCATTAGTCATTTACGCAGGGAACCCATCCGTCCCTGGGGTCTTCCCCCGATCAATGCCCTTTATTGCTATTTCAATTTCCTGTTGGGTGATAGCTTCCCCAAACTCCTCTGCCTCTTCACAAGAAAGGCGTGGTAGGTCTAAAGGATCTAAATACTCCCTCACTGCTGTTGCCTCATGGGTACATGCACTGCAATACAAATGAGCATAATATTGAAGGAAGCAGTCACTGATCTCTTCATGCCTAAATTCTCGCCCGCCTCCATCTATTTCTAATTCTAGAATTGAAGTCCCTCTCTTTGTGGGGTTGGCCAGCTAAGCCAGTAAGGTGCCTGTCTCTCTCCACATGAGTCTGCACCATATATCCCCTGTAATCAAATCAGTGAAGTTTCTCTACCTTAGTCGCTACCTCCTCCCTCTTATCCAACTGTGGCTACTGTTGATCTGGACTCTCCTGGCTCTGCCTTTCAAGCTGGCACAGTTCGTCCTCCACATTTAGCACCTTCTTCAACAGTGCACCCCTCACACCCATACCCTTTGCCAAACATTGGCCCCTTAGCATTACCTTGAATGCTCTGCTTGTTTGCTCGATGCTGTCCCTTCATTTGTTTAAAAAAATTGGTCTATCTTCTGTCTTATTTCCTCCTTAAAGACCTGGGTGGTCATTACAACCCTGGCGGTCGGTGTTAAAGCGGCGGTAAGACCGCCAACAGGACGGCGGTAAAAAAATTGAATTACGACCGTGGCGGAAACCGCCAACATAGACAGCCACTTTAACACTCCGACCGCCACAGCGGTACAAACAAACAGCGCGGTGGTCACCGCCAACAGACAGGCGGGAGACAATGTGCCGCCCATAGTATCACAACCTACCAATCTGCCACCTTTTCCGGGGTGGATTCACCGCAAACAAAAACATGGCGGAAACAGGACTTCAAAGGGAAAACGCTCACCTCTACACACCCCACGAGGAACCAGGACGCCATGGAACCGGAACTCCATATTCTCCCTGTCTTTATCTTCTTGCTCCTCTACCAGGAGCATGAACGCCGGCGGCGAAGACCACGGTGAGTACTGCACCTACGACACAGGGGAGGGAAAAAACAGTGACACACACACGCAACACCCCCACCCTCACCCACGACAACACACACACTAATACAGCATGATACATTACAGTTACACCCCCAACCCCCCCGGAAGAATGCAAAGACAAAAGGAAATGAGCTGAATGATTGTAATATATTCAAATTCAGTAGTCAAATAATATACATACACTATTTACAAATATATACACCAAGAATATTAGTCCACGGTATTCCACCCTTAAAGTCTGTGGACCACTGGGCTCACACTGCATGGGCGAGGCCCACAAAAGATACCCGAACATGACATATAGAACACTGCAGTGGCATCAGATAGAAATAAAACAGGCACCTCAGGGGGAAGGGAAAGGGGGGCACCTCAGCCGGGTGAGTGCACGACGCCAAATCCACGAGGGGGCCCCATGCCCACTGTTCAATCCTGGGGAGTGCAAAGCCACAGTCTCACAAGTCTCTACAGTGGGTAGGTTGCCCACTGTTCAATCCTGGAGAGTGCAAAGCCACAGTCTCACAAGTCTCTACAGTGGGTGGGTTGCCCACTGTTCAATTCTGGGGAGTGCAAAGCCACAGTCTCACAAGTCTCTACAGTGGGTGGGTTGCCCACTGTTCAATCCTGGGGAGTGCAAAGCCACAGTCTCTCAAGTGGATAACAGTCTCCACTGGTTCTGGAGGGGGCTTTGTGCCCAGAGTGCTTCATCCTGCCAAGGACAGAGGTAGTGGATGTGATACTCCACTGGTTCTGGAGGGGGCTTGGTGCCCAGACTGCTTCATCCTGCTTGTGGCGGCCTCAGTAGCCTCACTGCTTTTGGCGCTCATGGGCCTGCGGTGCTTGTGGCGGCGGTGTCTTTGGCAGGGGTGCTTGTGGCAGCGGTGTCTTTGGCAGCGGTGCTTGTGGCGGCGGTGTCCTTGGCAGCGGTGCTTGTGGCGGCGGTGTCCTTGGCAGCAGTGATTGTGGCGGCAGTGTCCTTGGCAGCGCTTCAGCTGCTGGCAGTCCTGTCTTGGGCAGCGGGATGCTGCTGGCGGTCCTGTCTGGGCCAGGGGGGCTGCTGGCGGTCGCATCCTGGTCAGCGGGGCTGATGCTGGCGGTCCCCTCCTGGGCAGCGGGGCTGATGCTGGCGGACCTGTCTGGGCCAGTGGGGCTGCTGGTGGTCACCTCCTGGGCAGCGGGGCTGCTGCTGGCGGTCCTGTCTGGGTCAGCAGGGCTGCTGGCGGTCCTGTCTGGGCCAGCGGGGCTGCTGGCGGTCGCCTCCTGGGCAGCGGGGCTGATGCTGGCGGTCCTGTCTGGGCCAGCGAGGCTGCTGGCGGTCACCTCCTGGGCAGAGGGGCTGATGCTGGCGGTCCTGTCTGGGCCAGCGGGGCTGCTGGCGGTCACCTCCTGGGCAGCGGGGCTGATGCTGATGGTCGCCTCCTGGGCAGCGGGGCTGATGCTGGTGGTCGCCTCCTGGGCAGCGGGGCTGCTGCTGGCTAGCTCCTGGACAGCGGGGCTGATGGCGGTCTTCTCCACCGTGCTGATCTTCCCAGACTTGCCGGGTTTCTTGTGCCCCTTCCCCACCTTGGAAGGTGTCGCAGCTGACTCCACACTCCCACCTGTACCCCTGGGCGCAGCTTTGCTGGCTGTTGTCTTCCCTCTCTCCCGCCGGGCACTGGCCAACTTTTGATGCTTGACAGGTGGGGGACTGTCCGTGCTGTGGCTCCGTGCCACACTGGCTGCCCTGCTGCCTGGTGCACTCCAGAATCCGGTGACTACTGGCACCACTGGTACCGCTGATGTTGTGGCTGAGGTGCTAGGTTGGGACCTGGAGAGTCGGGTCCTAGGAGACTGACGGGGTGGGGGAGGTGAGGGAAAGAGGTCAAGGGTGGACAGGAAAAGTTTCTTAGGAACACTGGGACGGGTAGCTGGGGGGGTTTGGGAGTGGAGGAAGAGGATGTGGTTGTAGGAGGTGTACGTTTGGTGATACGTTTGGTGACTTTGGGTGAAGGTGCATGCGCTGGAGGCTGTCGTGAGGTGGATGGCTGTTGGGTGGGTGTGTGCCTGCGTTTGTGTACCTTGGGAGGTGCCGTCACAGACACACTGGGAGAGGACACAGGGGACGTGTGAATGGTAGTGGGGGTGGTGACTGCACGTGAGCGGGGTGTAGTGGTGGGCGTGCTGGTGATGGAAGTAGTGGCTGTAGATGTAGTGCATGCAGGTGTGAGTAGAGACGAGACAGGAAGGGAGGAGGGAGACGAGGAGGAGGGGGACACAGTGGAGGCAGTGGATGTTGCTTTGTCTGCATGTGTGTGATGCTTGCGTGAGTGCCTGTGGGATGTGTGGTGCTTATGTTTGCCTGAGATTCCTTTGTGTGTTGAGGTGTGTGCATGCTGGTCTGATGGTGTGCTTGGGGTAGGCTGAGGTACAGGGGATTGGGTCTGGGTGGAGGGGGGAGGCTAGACACAGGGACAATGTCTGCCATCAGTGCTGAGGCCAGAGTCTGAAAAGCTCGCTGAAGGGCTGCCTGACAAGAATGAATGCCCTCCAGGAATACATTGCTTTGTTGCAACTGTCTCTCTACACCCTGGATGGCATTCAAAATGGTAGACTGCCCAACAGTGAGGGACCTGAGGAGGTCAATGGCCCCCTCACTGAGGGCAGAAGGGGTGACTGGGGCAGGGACTGAGGTGCCTGGGGAGAAGGAGATGCCCACCCTCCTGGGTGAGCTGGCACGGGGCAAAGGCTGCGGGGCTGCTGGGAGGGTGGTGCTGGAGGGGAGAGGTGGCGTCTGTACCTGTAGATGCGGGGGCACAGATGGGGCCACCACCACAAGGGAGCTCCCATCAGAGGACGAGTCCGTATCACTGGTGTCAGCTCCTGTCCCCGCCATGGAGCTCCCCTCGCCCTCCGTCCCACTGGTGAAATCAGACTCCGTAGTGTCGCCCACCAGGGCCATGTGGGATGCAGCTCCCTCCTGCTCCGCTGCCACTGCTCCTCCACCTGATTATGCTAATGCACACATGTACAGGGAGACCACAAAAAGGGGGGGGGAGACAGAAGAAAGACATGTTGAGTGCATGCATTACCGCTACCGTTGGCAGACATGACAGACACAGAACCCCCCTGCACTATGCCGCGCCCTTGGGGTCCACTATTCAATACCTGGGACATGGCCTACAAGGCTATGGCCGATATCTGCACACATGGATGTCACAGGAGCCTGACTAGGTGTAGTTGGCACTGTACCCAGGTGGGGTGGGGTGCCACAGGGTCTGCCTGAAAAAGGGGACTTAACTAGCACACTTGCCCTGGCCTAGGGAAACCCACAGCCCACCTCCCGCACCCAGACACCTCCACTGCGCGCTGAATCAGCTGAATGAGAGTGTACTCACCCCCTTATTGCTGCTGTGATGCCCTCAAGCGCCCATCCAACTCCGGGTACGCCACCGCCAGGATCCTGAACATCAGGGGGGTCATGGTGCGACGGGCACCCCTCCCACGTTGGGAGGCCATCCCCAGCTGGGCCTCCGCCGTCTTCTTGCTCCAGCGGCGAATGTCCTCCCATCTTTTCCGGCAGTGGGTGCTCCGTCTGTGATAGACCCCCACGCTCCGGACGTCCTTGGCGATGGCACGCCAAATATCCTTCTTCTGGTGGGCGCTGACCTACATGAATTGTACAGGGGAAAAAGTGAAGTATTACCTACTGCACCGTCTCAGTCATTGTTCCGCATCCCTATCCTTGCCATGTGGCACATGCACTCACCGTTGTTTCATGCACGCATCATTCTCCCCCCCATCTTTCATCCACACAACTCCACACAGGCATTACCCATAGAGCATGCTCCCAGTGTACTTACCTGTTTGTCTGGAGGACCGTAGAGTAGCGTTTACTGGGGTAGGACCCCATCCACGAGTTTCTCCACCTCCTCCGATATGTAGGCAGGGGCTCTTTCCCCAGACGCACGAGCCATTGTCTCTTCCAGACTGAGGTCACAGCAGCCCTTGCAGTGTAGGTCCTCTCCTGTCGAAGATCAGGTATCGAGTGATTGAACAGATAGAAAATGGCGGTCACATCCGTGGCGGTGCGTACCGTCACCACCGGCGTACATCGTCATTGGCTCCTGGGACCCATAGGGTCCAATGTTAACCAATGCAGAATTGCGCCACAGTCTTTGACCGCCTACTGCGACGGTGTACAACGTCAGCGCAGTTACCTCACATCCCATTGTCCCACTTTACAGGTCAGGCAGCCGCCATTTCAGGGGCCCACATGGCTTTATTTTTAACTGCGTCACACATACCTAGGCCTTGCCTCAACACTCATACAGGCCAAATTCGGGTTATGAATGGTTTTCTAAGTAAGCTGTGTTTACGTACCTCTGAGTTGGTTGACTCTGTGCTCGCTGTTGTCCTTCATAGGCACCATCCGCTGGGACATGTGAGGAGATGGTGGCACCCTCCAGTGTACAGACTGCTGGTGGACCTGTCGACAATGTAGGAAAGACATGTAATCATCACCTACAGGCCTGATTGTGTCACAATCCTGGAACTGTGTGCCCAGTTGGAGCCAGACCTGATGTCAGCTACCGCCATCCCACAGGAATCCCCCCTCAAGTGCAGGTGCTGTCAGTACTCCATTTCCTAGCAAGTGGGTCTTTTCAAACAACAGTGGCCATAGCATCAGGGATGCCCCAGCCTATGTTTTCCAACGTGTTGTCCAGAGTGTTGTCTGCCCTGCTGAAACACATGCGGAGCTACATCGTGGTCCCTCAGGTGGAGGATTTATCTACAGTGAAAGGTGACTTCTATGCCTTGGGACATATCCCCAACATCATAGGTGCCATTAATGGGACACCTGTGGCCTTGGTCCCGCCCGCAGGAGTGAACAAGTGTACAGAAACCGGGAGAGTTACCATTAGATGAATGTGCAGATGGTGTGTTTGGCCGACCAGTACATCTCCCATGTTAATGCCAAATTCCCTGGCTCAGTGCATGACGCTTACATCCTGCAGAATAGTAGCCTTCCTTATGTGATGGGGCAACTCCAGAGGCACCGTGTGTGGCTATTAGGTGAGCACCTGGAACCAAATCAGTGGGAATAGTTGTCTGGGTCTGGTGATATCCCTACAGGTTAGTGTGTGTCTAACAGTTGTCCCTCGCCATTTGCAGGTGGCTCTGGCTACCCCAACCTGTCATGGCTACTAACCCCAGTGAGGAATCCCAGGACAAGGGCAGAGGAACACTGCAATGAGGCCCATGGGCGAACTAGGAGGATTATAGAGCAGACCTTCGGCCTCCAGAAGGCCAGGTTCCGGTGCCTTCATATGACAGGTGGTTCCCTATTCTACTCACCAAAGAAGGTGTGCCAGATCATCGTGGCCTGCTGTATGCTTCACAACTTAGCTTTGCGACGACAGGTGCCTTTTCTGCAGGAGGATGGTCCAGATGGAGGTGTTGTGGCAGCTGTGGAGCCTGTGGACAGCGAAGACGAGGAAGCAGAAGAAGAGGACATTGACAACAGGAACTCTATGATCCTGCAATACTTCCAATTAGACACAGGTAAGAATACAAACCTGCCTACTACATGTACTTTAACACTACTACCTCTCTACTGTCTGTCCTTTTCACCCAGTGTATGGTCACTGAGTTGTCACTTCCCTTACGATTTCAGAGATGTGGGTCCCACTGTGTGACATCTGCTTTGTTTCCTCATGGACTAGAGCTGTGTGACATAGGTATGTTGACATAACAATTGAAAGAGCATTTGGTCACTGTGATTGCTAATACACTATTTCGAAATCACAGACAGATTGTTTTGTGCTTTAAGGGTGTTTATTTAAGTGCTCAATATTGGAGGGGGTTGTAAAATGGTGAGGGGTGATGGTGGAGGAATGATAATGGCAGAGTCCAGTCTATTAGTCTCACAGGTGCATTCTCCAAAGGGGCATAGGAAGTGGAGCTGGGGCAGTTTGAGGATGGACAGGGTGACAAGATGGGACAAAAGGATGACATTCAGGGCGGTCTCATTTCTTGGCGGGGGTCTAGGCACCGTTCTCTGTCTTTGTCCTGGATCTCAGGAACCGTTTGCGGGGTGGTTCTCCCTCTGCAGGGGGTGGGGTGCTAGTGTGGTGGTCCTGTGGCGGTGCCTCCTGTCCACTAGCGCCGGTGGAGGTGGTGGGCAGTTCATCGTCCAGGCTAGTGTCAGGGGCCCCTTGTTGTGCCACAGTGTCCCTTCTGGTGTTGAGGACTTCCTGCAGCACCCCTACGATGGTGCCCAGGGTGGAATTGATGGATCTGAGTTCCTCCCTGAAGCCCAAATACTGTTCTCCCTGCAGCTGCTGGGTCTCCTGAAACTTGGCCAGTACCGTTGCCATCGTCTCCTGGGAATGATGGTAGGCTCCCATAATGTTGGAGAGGGCCTCGTGGAGAGTCGGTTCCCTGAACCTGTCCTGCCCCTGTCGCACAGCAGCCCTCCCAGTTCCCCTGTGTTTCTGGGCCTATGTCCCCTGAACTGTGTGGCCACTGCCACTGCCCCCAGGTCCCTGTTGTTGTTGGGGTGGTGGGTTAGCCTGGGTTCCCTGTAGTGGTGGACACAACTGCTGATTGACGTGTCCTGGGGACAGAGGTATGGGCCCACTGGGTGGGTGTTGTGCTGGTGTTTCCAGGGGGGACAAGCTCTGTATTGGCCTGTGCCAGTGTGAGGGGAACCGACTGTCCTGAGGTCCCAGATGGGCTGGGCTGGTCATCTAGATCCAGTTGGACAGAGCTGCTGTCATCACTGTGAGCCTCTTCTGTTGGTGGTGTGGACATGTGTGGACCCTCCTGTGCGGTGACAGGGGTCCTGCAGGGGTGTAAAAGCATGATTATTGCATTTGGGTGTACCATGGTGTGCAATGGGTGGGTGACCGTGTACCCCAGTGCTTGCAATTCTGTGTGGGACCTTGTGTGATGATGGTTTAGGGGGGTGTATGGGTATGTGCAGTGGCCATGCATTGGTGATGGGTGTCCATGCTTTGTTGTTGCATGCAGGGCTTGGTGTTGGGATGGGTGGGTTGTGATATTGGGACATTTGTGATGAGTAGGAGTGATGGGGGTGAGGGCGAGGGTGGGGGTATGTGATGGCATGCAGGTAGGGTGGGGGATATAGTGGTTAAGGTTTGACTTACCAGAGTCCATTCCTCCAGCTACTCCTTTGAGGCCCTCAGGATGCAGAATAACCAAGACTTGCTCCTCCCATTTTGTTAGTTGTGGGGGAGGAGGTGGGGGTCCGCTGCCAGTCCACTGAACCAAGGTGGTATCTTCAGACCACGGAACGCACCTTCCCCCGTACGTCGTTCCACCTCTTCCTGATGTCATCCCTATTTCTTGGGTGCTGTCCCACTGCGTTGACCCTGTCCACTATTCTTCGCCATAACTCCATCTTCCTACCTATGGGGTGTGCTGCACCTGTGATCAGAATAGCTGTGGCTCTACCCGGATGATTTCCTCCAACATGACCCTGAGCTCCTCCGCAGAGAACCTGGGGTGTCTTTGCCGTGCCATGGGGTGGTGTGGGTGATGTGTGGGGTGGTGTGTGTTGTGATATGTGGGGTGATTTTTAGTGGTGTGCTGTGTGAGGTGCGTGGATGTTATGTGGGTGATGGTGTTGTGTGCCTGTGGATGCTTATTTGTAGATTTTAGTGTCTCTCTCTGGCCTTCTGTCGCAATTGTGGTCGTAGGGGTTTGTGGGTGATGTGGGTGTGTGTTTTATATTGTATTGGGTGTGTGGGAGTGGTGTGTGTATGTGTATCAGGTGTGTGTCTTTTGAATTGTCCAATGTGGCAGTGTTTTGTAAGAGTGTGTGTATTTTGAGCACGGCGGTGTGTACCGCCAATGGAATACCACGGTTGAAAGACCGCCGTGTGGATTCGTGGGTCGTGATAGTGTGGGCGTATTTCTGTTGCCGTGACGGTGGAGGTTTTGTTTTTCTCCAGTTTATCACTGACCTTTGGTGTGGCGGACTTGTGTGGGTGTCTCAATTTTGGCAGATTCCGAGCTGTGGGTCATAATGACCGTGGCGGAATTCTGCTGCCTCGGGGATGTGTTGGCGATCTTCTGCACGGCAGTAAGTGGCTTTTACTGCCAATGTTGTAATGACCCCCCCCGGTCTTCTAGCATCCAGGGTTTAAGCCTCCATGTGGGTATCCTACGTCTAGGGCAGTGCCAGTCACAGCTTAAGAGAATCGGGTTATGGTCCGATACTGTGGGGGTATTCAGTGTTCTTTACTGTGTTATGTACATCTGGGGAAAATAAGAATGTATCAAGCCACACGTGTAGATTATATAGGCTGGCAAAATAGGAATAGTCCCTTGTGTGGGGATGTGTCATTCGCCAAGTGTTCATTAGACCCCACTCCTGCTGCCATTCTAGGAATGTCCGGGCCAATCTCAGTACGGGGGGATGCGATCTGTCCATCTTTATGTCCATCACACAATTAAATTCCCAACCAACCAATATGGGCTGATATATAAGTAATAAAGGGTCCCTGATCTGTGTTCGGAGCATAAATGTTGATAAGGGCCAAGTCCCTCCCCTCCAACCGCCCACTCACTGCAACATATCTCCCATTGGGGTCTATCACATGCGCCTCTTGCTGAAAAGGAACCCCCACTCTTACCCAGATTAGGACCCCCTCACAAATGCAGAGTAAGTTGTTTAAAATAACTGGCCTCACCATCGGCGCTGTAGCGCCACCCCTTCCTTGGCAGTTAGGTGAGTCTCCTGGAGAAACGCTGTATGTATGCCTCTCCTGTTCAGATATGAGAATACTTCATATCTCTTTAAGATGGTGTGCATACCTCTGATGTTCCAGGAAATTACCTTTTTTCTCATTTGAGAAACCATGTGGTGTACTTGTAGTTTGGGTGCCCATAGATCCCGTCCTCCTTTCCTTTTTGTCTGTCTCCAGCGCCCCGGTAGTGTTATAGCATTTCAAGTATTGATGCAATCTTTTAAACCCCCAAGAACCCAACTTCCCAACTTTCAACAAACATCCCCCCACGACAAATCGGGCAAAGCCCTCTATTCAAACCAGGCCATCTCTAACTGTAAGATGTGGACTGCTCCACAAAACATGCACGTACAAACAACTAGGGACTCCAGCTCAAGCCTCAAATCCAGAGGCCCACCCAGGAGCTTATGACAGGCAATGTCGTGCATCTTACAGCTGTGTTCATCAGATAATTTTAGCCCCAGTCAAATACAGGCCCCAGTCAGAGCCTCCCCAGTCTGCGATAGGTGATTTGATTGTAGTGCGACAGGTCTTTAAATGATGTAATCTGCGGTTCCAGGGGTAACATGAGGCAGCAGGTTACTAGAGGTGCTCGACCTGTTTGAGGCTGAGTACGATTCCGAATCTTCTGTATGAGGTTCATGCTTTGCAATCAGTGATCCAGGGCCAGAACCTTGCATATGAACTACTGCTAAAACTTCTCGTTCCCTTTCATTTTCGGATTCCTCTCCAGACAGAGTCATCCCACTCCGTGGATGGGCCCCCTACTTCCTCTAAGATCCCGATGATCTCTGTGTCCCCTGCATTCCGCTTGTTCCCGGTTGCGGGTGGGTGTCAATCCAGTTCCAGACTTCTTGTAGAGAGTTGAAGAATAGGACTCTGTCAACAGTTGCCACTTGGAGACGTCCCAGGATTAACATACCATATTGCACCCCTATTTGTTGCAGGTGCTTTTTTAGCTTCATTAAAGGTAGATTGCCGTTTTTGGACTTCATGAGAGAAGTCAGGGAAGAAGCTCACTTTGCAGTTGTCTATGATCAAGTCTCCCCTTCTACGGCCCTGAGCAGAATATAATCACAATCTTTGTAGAAAAGGAGTTTGGCCTCAACCGGCCGGGGCGGGTTGCACGCCACATGATGCACCCACTCCAAAGCGAATAAGGGGGACAGGCCTTCCTGGGGAAGTTTGGTTTGGATAAAGTTTTCCAAATAATCCATCATACTATCCCCCTCCACTCGCTCCAGCAATCCAACCAATCGAATATTATTGCGTTGCAATCTATTTTCTGCACCAGCCCTCAATTCTAGGGTATTCACTTTTGTTTCCACGGTGGTCAGGTGTTAGAACTGCAACTGCCGGGGGTATTTCTGACACCTCCATTTCTGTAATGGTAACTTGCTCTGCCAGCCGGAAGGGGTCATCCCTTAAGCAGGCTCAGGTCCACACCCAGAGTGTCTATTATGGTCTCTAGCACCTCCCTTGTGGTTGTTATCACTTGTATCACATCTTGCAGTGTTGGACCCTGCTGTGCATTCTCCTCCATACTTGACTCCTTGTCTGCAGGTGGGGTGGTGCTTTTCTTTCTCGCAGCCTTCCCCATTGTGACCGCATGACCTATGGCAATTTGCCCCCAAGTTTACTCCTAAGCCTCCAGTGGATCCTCTATTCCTTGGAGACGCTCAGGAGCCACTCTGACAGTGCCTTCTGTCTACAGCTCCCCCTTGCGGTGTCACACTCACATATTTTGCCTATGCAGGGTCCAGGATGGGGAGTCCCAAGTACAGGGTCAGCTCATCAGTCCACTCCCAAAACCCTCCAAAAGTGCCTCGCCGCAGTCACCGTCTCCAGCACTAACCTCAGGACACTGTCCTCCACCTCGGGTACCCGTACAATCAAGGCGCAAAGGGCAATTACATCCAGCACAGCAGAGGGGATGGCCAGAGCTCAAATACGTGTCATTGTCAGCTACTCTTCATTCCGCTACGCCACATGACTCAAAGCCGCCTCTCTCCTTCCCGGGGGGGCCAAGTCCCCAGGAAACAGTAGGCCCAAGAATAGACAACAGCAACCCAGTTGCTGCCGCTCAGTCGCAGAGGATGAGGGCCCTCCAACACAGTTCTCTAATTAAAGAGGGAAGGTCCACTGATTCCTCTGCTTCCCCCCGCAGCTCTTTTCTGCTCAGGCCCCTGTCCGGCCTCTGGCCAGGGTAGAATCTAAAGGGGGGCAGGAAGGGGCTCACCTCTCACCGCTGCCTCCACACTCCCCTCCTCGGCACCCTGTCAATCCCATCAGAGTCTCAGGCCCTACCTCCCCGGGCCGACTCTGTCGGTTCGCTCCTGTGTGTCAGCGTGGCAGCTCCACCTCTGTCCGTCTCCCGCAGGCTCCTCCACCTCCCCTGTGGAGCTCCGGCTCCGGGCAGTACCAAAGAAATAAGGATCTGACCCTGACGAACCAGAACCCATGCAGATAGGTAGTTTTAGTGATGATGAAAGACAAAGGCGTAGGACAGTAAAAATTTGTATAGTGGAAATACAGGTAATTTTTTACCATGATTTTCCGATAAAACCTAGGAGAAAAGGAGAGGCGGGAAACTAGAGTATCCGGAACCCAGAGAGGTGAGCATTTCAGGTGTATAGACTGACCTAGCCTCAAGAACCTTAGCTCAAATGTCTTGCATACAACAATATTGTAATTTATAAGTAACAGCTTACTTGTCTTGGTATGGGCGCTCAATTTGTTTCCAACTACTAGTTGACCCAGGAGCTCCGTGGAATTTTATGGATCAACCCCTCTCTTCATTATATGGTATCCCATGTGAACAGAAAGATCAGGTTCAAGTCAAAACTATTGACAGTAGTGCCCTGAAGTCGAGTCCCATAACATACTCTACTACTGCCTATGGCTTGACATTCTGTGAAACCATAAGGAGAAGATTAATTTTGATCTGATACAAGCTCCACAGTTTCAGGTTATTTTGGGAATACTATGGTTGGAGACCCATAATCCAGACATAGATTGGAAAAGTCAGAAGATCACATTGTATTCCTCCTCTTGCAAACACCCTGTTTCAGAAGACCTTCTAGTTCATTTCCAGACAAAACTGCAGCAGTATCTCCAGATGAAGCTGGTGCTCAGATTCCTCCATGCTACCAAGACCTAGCAGAGTCTTTGATAAACAAAGGGCTACTTTTCTCCCACCACATAACCCCTATGGTTGCCAGTCGATCTGATCCTTGGGGCCCGCATACCATGTAGTGGGATCTATGCACTAACTAAGAAAGAAAACATCCATCATATGGAATAGCTAGATGAAATGCTAAGTATAGGATTTATCAGTCCATACCTTTTCCCAGCCTCATCCACTTTATTTTTTTAACTTAAAAAAGAGGGGTGTTGCGCACCTGTGTGCCTTATAGAGCTCTCAATGTTGTCACTGTGAAGAATCGCTATCCTCTGCCTCTTATTTCCATTTATTAGATCAAGTAAAGGATGAATGGGCTTTCACCAAGTTAGATCTGAGAGGGACCTATCATCTAGTGTGAGTGAGGGAGGGAGATGAGTGGAAAGTACCATTTGCACTAAGTTCGGCTTGTATGAATATCTGGTAATGCCATTTGGGTTATGTAACATCCCCGCTGCCTTCCAGATCTTCATAAATGAAGTATTGAGGGATTTTTTAAAATGTGTGTGCGTGATGTCTTACCTTGGTGATATCTTAAAAAAACTCCCCTGCCATGACAGAACATGAGAAACATGTCAGAGCTGTATTACAACAACTATGAAAAAATAAGCACTTTGTCAAATTGGAGAAATGTGACTTTCACACTTCTGAAGTCTCCTTTTTGGTGTATAGTGTCTCTTGTCAAAGAGTTAGTATGGACCCGCAAAAGGTTACAGATGCTTTGCAGTGGAAGTCTCCTAAAACAGTGAAAGAAGTACAAAGTTGTCTTGGGTTTGCCAACTTTTACAGGTGATTTATAGGTTATTATTCCACCTTGGTAACCCCCATAACATAGTTGTTAAAAAAGTGTTAGCATTTAAGAGACCAAGGCAGTGGAACAAGCTTTCCAGCAATTGAAGAAAGCTTTTATCGATTCTCCCATTCTGTAACATCCTGATATTTCACAACCATTTATAATGGAGGCAGATGCATCTCATGTTCCAGTCAGGGAGGTCTTATCACAGAGAAACAAGGAAACAGGTCAGCTTCACCCAGTAGTCTATTTTTCTCACAAACTTACTCCAGCCGAAATAAATTATCCTGTAGGTGACAAAGAGCTCTTAGCAGTTAAGAAGGTTTTTAAGGAATGGCAGCATTATTTGATGGGTGCCTTCCATACTGTCATGGTTATCAATAATCACCAAAATCTCAAATTCCTGAAGTTCGCCAAGGCTCTATCAATGAGACAGCTACGTTAGACACAATTCTTTACTGCCTATAATTTCATCCAATTCTAAGCCGGTAACAGCATGGGAAAGCATATGCACTGCCATGTCCTGGACATGAGGTAGATTAACAAGAAACCAAATGTACTCCTATCATACTCTTTGACCATATCCTAGGGGCTATACTGTCCGAACAGTCCTTCTTGGCAGATGTAGCTACAGCACAAGAGACCAGAGAACCACAAGAGATACTATATAAACAAGATAAAAAGATTATAAACAATATGTACTATGTACAGAATGGTCTATTTATTCCCACTCTTGCTTTACAGCAACAGGCATTGTTGCATTGTACTGGTGTCATAACCGTATACTGGCGGGGCATTCGGGATACAAGAAGGCTATAGAATTGGTTAGGCATAATTTTTGGTGGCCTACTTGTTACTGATACTAAGCAGTTCATTCAAAAATGTTCCATGTGTGCTCAAAATAAAAACCTACATCTAGCTCCTGAAGGCTTATTACACCACTTACCCACTCCTCCATACCCATGGCATACCATCTCCATAGATTTCATATCAGAATTACCCAACACAGACCATGGTTATACTGCAATCATGGTTGCAGTAGATATGTTTCCCAAAATGGCCACTTTTACACCATTGCCAGGGTTGCCTACTTCTAAAGCACTTGCAGACATCTTTTTCCAATCCATCGTACATTTGCATGGTCTACCACCAATAACTATGTCAGATCCGGGTCTTCAGTTTATCTCAACGTTTTTGAAAGCCTTTTGTGGGGTTTTACAAATAGAAATCCATCTGCCCACTGGTTATCACCCACAAACTGACAGTCAGAGAGAAAAGGTAAATCAGTGTTTAGCGCAATACATCAGATGCCAGGTATTGAGTGATAATGCAGGTTGGGATAAGTTCCTTAGGGCCGCAGAGTTTGTAATAATTCACAACATTGTTCTACCAAGGTTACCCCATTTCAATGCAATTCTGGTTTGCATCCCCGTTTTCAGTTGCTTTCCTCCATCCCTACTACTGATTCAGTTCATAATTATGTAGAACAAATAAAGGTTTTTCAACAAATAGCACAAACCAATTTAGATCAGGCAAAGCTGACGTATAAACAAAATGCAGATAAACATCGAGGAGCGAGTCCCGAATATCAAGTGGAAGTTCAAGTATGGTTATCCACGCCACACCTCAATTTGGAAGGCCCAGGAAAATTTCAACCATGATAAATAGGCCCTTATCCAATTATCAAGAAGATGAATGATGTCGCCATGAAACTGGACTATTATGGTTGATAATGGAACATAATTTGAAGTCCAGGCAATTTTGGACTCTAAACCAGTACATCACAGACTATTTTATTTGATTAATTGGAAAGAGTATCTACCTGAAGTTCGCACTTTGGAGCCTACATGTCATGTGCATGCCCCCCCCATACGCCTCTTTCAATGTTGATATCCTGACAAACCAAAGCCTGTGTGGAGAACCCTGGAGGGTGTACTGCCGGGCACGCTGCATGCGGCCTGACTATGCAGTCCCTTTAAAGAGGCTGCACCGTGCACCGTGACAACTGCTTGTCGTCTGTGACGCTCTATTCCCTTACATGATTAAGACTTTCTACTGATATATAAAAGAGTACTTAGCCACTGGATTACTTATTAAAAAGAAGTGTTGTTGCATGAAAGAACTGGTGAATTCAACCATTTTTGGTGTTCTAAAAAGGAAAATAAACATATCATTATTTGTGCAAGATTTGATTAACTTATGAACACTGATAATATGAGGAGTTTATTATTGACTTAAATTCATGAATGGTATTTGGAACTAAATCACAAACTTGTTATACATTTTCCAGCAGGACAGTTGTTTGAATTAGTAGAACATTACTTAGAACTCCAGATTCTAGACAACTTTGATAGGTGTTAGAAGGTTAATGTTCCGTAGTCATATTTATAGATTGTATGTGCATCTTTAGTAATGGTTCACATGAAGTAATAGCTCTAAGTTCTGTTTTATAGATATAGTGAATACCAGTCAAAAGGAACCTCTTACTTAACTAAGGAAGAATGGACGTTGGGTAAGGCAGATGGTGGGTCACATTGTTAGAGAAATTCTCATCTGTAATTGTTCCTGGCTCTAAGGTGTTGATATCTATTTTTAGAAGCTGGAAAGACAACCCTGATATAATCAGGTGGGAGTCTGGTGTCTGCCTCGATCAAGCTTCGTCCCTTTATCCTGGTGGGTTAGGCTTGACCTACGTCACATCCATTTCATTCCTGTGAAAAAATAATAGCCTGACAGTTATAGCTTGAAGAACAAAAGAATGTAAAAGATTATAGACACATGCCTGAGGGAATATGTTGACTCATACATTACTCCACTGAAAATGTTGCCCGCTGACTGGGATTTTGAGGATTTTAAGAATCAAATAACACATCAAAAGAATGACTACAAGGAAATAATTTTTAAAGTGCAAGGAATAAGCTATTTCAGTCTTGTACGTAGAGGGGTAAAAGACTAATGGTAAGGCGAGCGAAGGATGATACTAATAGAGAGAGGTGAAGAAAATGGTGCAATGTGGATGGTACATTTGGTTGAAATAATTAAGGCAGAATAAGGTAACTAGTAATGAGAATAGGGTGGTAATTAATTAGATAAAGAATATTTATGCTAAAGTGGTGGTGAATGGTAAGACGATTGAGTTGATAGCAAATTCTGGAGCTACAGTGGCCATTCATGAGAAATTACTGAAGAAATTATGGTGAAGAAGAGAATTACAACCAGCTAATATTGTGATATATGGATATGATGGGGAAACAATTGAGTTATTAGGCTTTTGTTGTGTAATCTGTAGTTTGAGAAGAGAGTAGAGGTGCAATATTATAAACTGCAATATGGATATTACGTGCATAAAAGGCATTAGAAATACCTTATATGTTAACAGATTTCTCCACCTGTAATTATGAGACTTGTTTATAGTATGTCTTCCATGTTTACCACATAGCATGAGGTGATTGGATTGTTCTCTTCATGACATTATCTGATTGACAGCCCAATAGTTATCTGAGGTATGCTGCGATAAGTATGTGGCATGGCATAAGTAATTAGAGGAATTACTAATTATTGTGTCAATATAATAACTATGAGACTGATAACCAATATACATATATATATATATATATATATATATATATATATATATATATATATATATATATAGAGAGAGAGAGAGAGAGGTCGAAATTAGACTAATATATTACGAATAGTAGGGGTGTGCGATGTAAAATGCTTTGAGCTTTCCTAATGTTCGTCTTACTCTATATAATGACAGCTGGAACTACTGTGATTATTACTTTTATTCTGATACATTAGGGATATATACTAATGGCACATATTAAATAACCTTTTATTGTTAAATGCAAATTGCTGAATGTGCCTACTATTTCTGGGGTCTGAAGTAAGCATTCACACACCTACAAATGACCCTTGCTGATATGAGTTTATCTGACATGGTTGTCTCTCTCTTTCCTCTTGATGCGCCTAACTCATCATAGGGAAGAGTAAGAGACACCCGTCTATTTTTCTTACCACAAAGGATATGCAACATACATTACCCTTTGGGAATAAGGACATCTAACATATTTGGGTGAGAGAAGCATAACATTATAATGCTGTCGTATCATCCTCAAATAATTGTTTGGTGGAGGGGGACAACAGGGTTTTTATTGAGTGTAATGTGGGCAGTGAGGTTTTGTCAGGATGTCACAAATGTAGTTCATGGTATGATTGGGTTTTATAGTACTGTACACCCCAGTGCTATTGATATCTTCACCTTTGAATGGATGGGGGAATAAAAGGCCGTCTCTCATCTGTGTCTCATATGGTCAGAGGCAGGAATGATTTTAAAGAGTGGAGTGATTTGTGGTGTAAGATGAGGGGTAATTCGGATACGAAACAAACGGTGATTGAGTAACAGTGAATTATCCCTTTTATTTACATATTGGGAATTCCAAATATTGACTCAGCAAAAGTCCTGGAATTGAGAGACAATTTGTAAAGAAATTTGGGTCATCAGTGGTGTAATGTTTGAAAACTGGCCAAGATTGTGAGAGAAAGAGTGTGGAGTGATGAGAGTGAGTGTGAGTGTGAGCATGATGACAAGGACAGTAGTAGAGGATGCCATAATGTATCCTACTCTTCCAGAGGATACTGTGTTTGTGTGGAAGGTGTACAGAAAATCAAACTCTCAGGAGATGTGGGAAAGAAAGAAGAGTTTCCACAAGGATCAGGAACTGATCTGTTGTATTCTGGAATCATCTGCAGTCTCTTTACAAGTTTATTTCATTCTATTCCTTTAAGATTGATTTGGGTCATGTTTGTATAAGTGAGGTACTGAATTATCGTATAGTCAAAATGTATCTTCTATTGCTGCATTTCAGCAGTGTGTTAGTGTTATTTGGGTTTCTTCCTTTTTATGTATTGTGTTCTGTGATATTTTGCAAGGTACTGTTCATTACTGTTCAATAATTGTTCTTCAGTTACAACCTAAGGATTTCAGTCCTCAGACAAGATATATCTGTTGGTCCCCTATTTGGAGCCCCTTTGAATTTATTACCTTTTTTCAGCTAGTTCAAGCCTTCACGATGCTAAATAATATGAAGTAATTACTAGTTCAAAACCTTGCAATGCACAGCTAATTACCCCATATATTACATCATTGATGACATCATCTATAACATCATTGATATTAACACTGCAACATTTGCAATAAAATTATTGATGTGAACCTGTGCATGGCGGGGGCATGAGTTATAGTTACCTTAGGGTACAAGTTATGGTTACTTGAAATAACTCTAACTATAGAAGCTGAATCCTTTGTTTTTTTTGTTGTTGTCCTCATTCCACAACCCTCGCTTTGATAAGAGACAAAAAACCTTTGGTTATGCATCCAAGAGTGAACCCCACAATACCAATGGGTCACACCACCTGTCTTGCACGTACCAAATTTTCCCACATATGCCATTGGCCACACCTTACTGTTTTACTCAGGCTGTGGTCATACCAAATCGACACCCATTAGGTAGAGGGAGTTTTAATCATTGGACTTAATTTTAGAGAAAGAAGAAAAAAAAAGGACAAAAAATCCACATCTAACACACTCCAACCATATTTAACACAGGTAAACATTTTCCCAAACCACCCAAAAATCATCTCTTCTACTAAGAGGACCAGATTGTTCCATATTACATAACCGTATTACTGATGATTGCCAGTCCTGAACGATGGGATGTAGTGAGTTCACCCATTTACAACATATTTCCCGTCTAGCCAAAAGCATTAATACAAACAACAAGTGCTCTTGCTGCACAGACACTTTCTGACCCATAAAATCTGGATCATATACCCCAACATTACCATTAAAAGATTTATTCTTAAACTGTCACCAAAAATTGCCTTAAGGATACTTCCTATATCCTCCCAGTACTTACTCAACCTTGGACATTGCCAGAACATATGAATATCATCCGCATTGACATCCCCACATCGTGGGCAATTTTTGTTGGATTGCCCAATGGCCGTTAATCTAGCTGGTGACCAATATACCCTATGCAAAGTAAACAAATGGTTTTTCCTCATTGCGGCCGATTTAATAGTAAACCACAACCTAGAACATGACTTTTGCCATAGGGAAATAATATCTAAAGTAGGAAAAATCTTCCCCCATTTCAACACCGGGAGAGACAAAGCATCTTCTGCTGCATCCAACTGCGCATGATACCAGAAAGCAACCTCCTTATTAATAAATGTCTGATTTAATTTTCCCTCCCAAGAACTCCTCCCAATTTCTCCTACTTGGCGGGACTTGACCCAGCTAGATAATTGGTAATACTTAAACTTGGAAATTGTCTCACCTATACGCTCCTGAAATGCAGACCAAGATATTAATTCGGAATCTTCTATAATCTGCCCCCATCTTGCCCCGCCGTTATCTTTCAGTGGAATAGATAGCTTATCCATAAGACATTCGGGAGTACCTGGTGAATCCCAAATGGGGGCAGAGCTACAATAATAAGCTATCCCTAACACCTTACGAAATTGCATCCAAACCTTACAAGCATGTCTGGGAATCTTCAAACGAACCTTCTTAAAGAACTTTGGGTGCCCAAATTTATACAGAAAATTATCAGCTCCTTCCGCAAGATGCACCGTCAAAGCTCTCCAAACCGGAGAGTAATCTGAGTTCTTATTCAATAAAACTCTAATGTTCTTTGGTTGGAACGCCAGATAACACCTATAAAAATCTGGAGATGCTATGCCCCCCCACTCCTTCTTTCTACATAGCTTCTTCCATGACTGAATTCCTTTGGTTTTGTGAGTGTAATTCAGAACCTAACTATAATATCCCTATAACCTTTGTTTTTTTCAGAGAAAAATAAAATATATATATATATACACACACACACACACACACACATATATATACACTCTGACTTCCCTGTAACCTTTGTTTTTTTCAGTGAATATACATAATCACTGAAAAAAACAAAAGTTACAGGGACATTGTAGTTAGGTACTGCATTTACTTGCACAAAACCATGGATATTTAGCTACCATAGTTACTAACCCTAACTGTAATATACTCCCCCACAAGGTACTGCTTATGACCTCACTCATGACATGGTCAGTGACATCCTGATGACATCTCAAATTACATCACTGATGACGTCATCCAGTCTGTGTAAGCAGGTTGAAATATTTACATGAGTTAAAGATACATATTACGGTATTGCATACATTAAATTAGTACTCTTCCAGAGTTACTAATATCACTGATAGTACTTGTAAAGTATGTCATATGGATGGATATGTATGTGACTGCATTTGTATGTGAGTCGTTGTTTGAGTGTCAGTAGCCGTTTTAGTAAGTGAGTAGTTTTCTGTGTAGCTGTTTGGATAAACAAGTAGATGTATCAGTAGTTCTACATGTGAGTGAGTGTTTCTTTTAGTAGTTGTAGTGGTAAGTGAGTGACTGTGAGTGTCTGAGTTAGAGGCTGTGTCAGTATTTGTATGGGAGACTTATTAGGTGTGTCAGTGACTATACGTGTGTGAGTGTGTCAGAATGTATTGGGCGAGTGTGTACTTGTAACAGTGGCTATATAGGAGCGTGAGTATATGTGTTAGTATCTATATGAGTGAGTAACTGTTGAGTTTAACTGTGTGGGTGAGTGACTGGTTGTGCCATTTGTTGTATGGGTGAGTGAGTAGGTATAAAAGTAGCTGTATGGGTGAGCCTGGGTTTGTCAGTGTACACGTCAGTTCTTTCATGGCACACACTTTATATTTAAGATCTCTGGCAAAGAACCCCATTGTGGGGCCCGTCAGACATTGCAGCACCAGTCTGACGAGGAGCTAGCCCTATGATGAAGTGTGACATCCAGTGGATGTGTGAGGGCTCCTGCTTCTAAATTTAGAAGTATCCTGAGCACCTGTGCCCTGTTTTTTCTTTTCAGGAACAGTGTACCTTTTAGATTTTTGGATATAGTTAGGGAGGCTGTACACTGGACCTTGTTAATCTCCCTGTCCCCCCCCTGGTAGGATTGACACATCAGTGTGTGCCTGAATGTGCCAGTGTCTGTATCAGTGTGTGCCTGGGTATGTCAGTGTATGCATCAGTGTATGCCTGGGTGTGTCAGTGTATGCATGAGTGTCTACTTTGGTATGTCAGTGTACGTATGAATGTGCCCCTGGGTGTGTAAATGTATGCATCAGTGTGTGCCTGGGTGTGCTTGTTTATATGTCAGTGTGTGCCTTGGTATCTTAGGGTATGCATGAGTGTGTACCTGGGTGTGTCAGTATATGTATCGATGTCTGGGTATATTAGTGTATGCATCAGTGTGTGTCTGGATCTGTTAGTGAATGTATGAATGTGTGCCTGGGTGTGTCAGTGTATGCATCACTGTGTGAATGGGTATGGTACATATGCATGAGTGTGTGCCTGGGTGTGTGAGTATATGCATGAGTGTGTGCCTGGGTGTGTCAGTGTGTGCATGATTGTGTGCCTGGGTGTGTCAGTGTATATGTCAGTGTGTGCCTGAGTGTGTCAGTGTCTGTATTGGTGTGTGCATGAGTATGTCAGTGTATGCATCAGTGTATGCCTAGGCATGTCAGTGTATGTATGAGTGTGTGCCTAAGGTGTTAGTGTATATATGAATGTGTGCCTGGGTTTGTAAATGTATGCATCAGTGTGTGCGTCAGTGTGTTATTGTATGCATGAGTGTGTGCTTCGGTGTGTCAGTGTATATATCAATGCCTGGGTATATTAGTGTTTGCATCAGTGTGTGCCTGGGAGTGTTAGTATACGTATGAATGTGTGACTGGGGTGTCCATGTATGCATCAGTGTGCCAGAGTGTGTCAGTGTAGTCATCAGTGTGTGCCTGGGAGTATAAGTGTATGCATCAGTGTGTGCCTGGGTGTGTCTGTGTATGCATCAGTGTGTGCCAGAGTGTATCCATGTATGCATCAGTGTGTGCCTGGGAGTGTAAGTGTATGCAACAGTGTGTGCCTGGGTGTGTAGGTGTATGCATCAGCGTGGCTGGGTGTCTCAGTGTGTGCATCAGTGTGTTCCATGGTGTGTCAGTTTATCCATCAGTGTGTGCCAGTGTGTGGCAGTGTATACATCAGGTTGTGTCTGGGTATGACAGTGTATGCATAAGTCTGTGCTTGGGTGTGTCAATAGATGCATCAGTGCATTCCTGGGTATGTCAGTGTATGCGTCAGTGTGTGCCTGGGTGTGGCACCATATGTATCAGTGTGTGCCTGAGTGTGTTAGTTTATGCATAAGTGTGTGCTAAGCGTGTCAGTGTATGTATCAGTGTATATCTGGGTCTGTCAATGCATCCATCAATGTGTGCCTGGGTGTGTCCCTGTATGAATGTATGTGTGCCTGGGTGAGGTAGTGCATGTATAAGTACGCATATGGATATATCAGTGTTTTATTAGTGTATATTAGTGTATCACTGTAATTAGATGTGTCTGGTTGAGTATTTTTATGGATGATTTAAGAATGGAAAATAATTAGTTACGTACATTACTGCAATAAATGGGTCCATTAATCTGTGTACAAAGAAAGAAAACACAGATAGAAGTTAACGTTTCATAATATACATTTTATCATTAAAGCTTCACAATCTTTAATGAAAAAGCTGTTGTTAATAATAAAACAGATCAAATGTATATAATTGTAAAGCAATCCTGCATATATATTTAAGCATTTCAATTTTCCTTTTTCACTGTTCTCAGCTTCAATACTTTTACACTATAAATGAAGTTTTGTATAGATATTTATCACTGAACAGTGAGAGAAAAACAATCATATAGACTGTAGAAAAAAACCTATAAATGCACAGTATATTACTTTAAATTAACATTACTGTGCATCACACTCGCTACAAATTAGCTAACTATTTTACCTTTACTTGTTAAGTAATAGCATAATATATGCTTAATGTAAGTTTTTTTTATATTAAGAGTGTTACAATAGATAAAATATGTATGAAGGATAGCAGTAGATAAAAAGCCTTAAAAAGACAACACCCTTGGTAAGCCGCATGATGTTGTAAAATCTGGCAATCCATTAACAAGTAGTAGAGTATGTCAGTGTTTTAACTGTAATTCTTCTTTTATTGTGTAGCTCTTATTCCAATTTCCCTTTCACTGTGACATTCTTCTCATGATTTTCTGTCCATCTGGTTTAGCTTTTTTAAAAACAAGTTTAATATTGGCAAATATGTTTAACTTTATTAACTGTGACAGTATTTCTTTCTGTATAAAATTGTTGTTTCTTCTGGTTTCTACTTTGCAATTTCTGTTATGAATTTAGTGATCTCTCTGTTATTTTGTTGCAGAAGCAAGTGCATTTCAGTATTTGGAATAGCTTATACACACATCACCTTTGGTAGGCCGGATCATGTCTTAACTTACTGTGTTAGAAGTCCCAGAAGTGTATTATTCCACGTTTTAAGTAGTAATCCTCTTTAAACTTTTGGTTGAAGGAAGAATAAATAGATATTTGGTAGTTTATAATATAATCTCTGATTGAATGAAAGGGTGCTATCATTATTCTCTGTCAATCCAGTTCTGTTTTTTAAGTAGGTGGTGTAGTGTCCAGATGTAATACTTAGTCCTTCATAAACAATAACGACTATACAGCTATATGTTTGACCAGAAATATAGATTTGTCCAGCTTTAGAATTTGTAATTTGTGTTTCCAATTTAATTCTATCCGCTATGCATCGCTGCCACATTAGGATGATATATTTGCCAGTTCTTCTTATACTCAAAGTTTATAGAAGATCTGAGTGACATATTTTGCATGTATTTTTCTGTGATGCATCTTTAAACAATTTGTCAAAATTGACAGTTTTACAGTCTGGCAGAGTTAAGTGGATAAATCTTTCTGAATCGATTTCTGTTTTAATGAAAAATAACAATTTCACAGCCATGTTGCCATGAGTAACTAGGTCAAAATAGGTCATCAATAGGCACCATCTCTTCTTCTAAAACACCAAATACGACTATCTAGAATTCTTGTGCATTCTCTTGAGTGTTGTGAGTGAAGGGTACAGATCCAATATACAGATGTGCAAGATCTCTAATGCAAGATGCAGAATATGTTTTTTTTCTGTCTCTGTACACACATTGCAACAAGGTAGAGGGTGCAGAGCACAATCTTATCTTTTTTCTCTTCAAGTGAGTGAGCCAGATGAGGTAAAAACAATAGAACATTGAGAACTACGTTGGCATGGCAGTTGACTCTAGAGCAGTTTGACAACTGGTAACCAACTATTCACTATTTTATTTCTCTAAATCTTCCTTCTTGTCTTTCTCACACTTTTTCTCAGGAATGTTATTGTTTGCAGCCTTTCATTTCCCTAACATTCTAAGTTTTTTTAATGAACTGGATACTGTCCTAAATGATGAGCATACAGGCTTCTGAAACGATTATACTCTTTTACACATATTGAATCAGCATTTACTTTGCAGACATCAAACTCTATGAGATGGATAGACAAATTTCTAACCTGTGGTAATGATTCATATGACATACCTTTTTTGAAAACTGTACTACCAATGTTAAAGAATGCTACATCTAAACTTACACCTTGAGATTTATGAATTGTTATAGAATATATGAGAGGCACTGGTAACTATCTCCTTCGATCATACAAGTCTTTTACAAGCAAGAAACGTGCAAAAGATCTTGCTGTCTGTTTTACACATTCAAGTTGATCAAACTTAACAGCTTGGTATTCAGCCTCATACAAAATGAAATCAATTATTTTACCCATGGCTTTATTAAGTAATCCTTCTTTAGCATTTCAATTATGCCGCAAAATTACCCTGCAATTTTTCCAAACATGCAAACACTTTTCTAATCCCGCAGTTTTGCAAACAGCCTTCTCCAAAGACTTCAGGTTTGATTTTAGTTTTTCAGTCAACAGTATTGTCACTCCTTGGTGTTCCATTTGATCAATTGCTGTGAGGTCCAATATTTGTCCCGTCTCCACTTATAGCAATTGTTTATTAAAAGAGGTACATTCTTAAAGAGTACACATAAGACATACAATGGATTTTTCTTGTTGAATAAAGTCAAACATTAGCTGTGCTGCAGATTTTTTTGAAGGAAGTATTTTCTTTATAAGTTAAGTTTGCATGCAAAGTTTTCCTCTTTTGACAATACTACTACTCTAATATCCTTCAGAATAGTTCCATATTTCTATCAGATGTTTGACTTGTGTTTCTAATTAGTTCTTTGTATTAGACATTCAACCAAATATTTACATTTCCAATACTTCCTAAAGAATTTGGAGTTTCTTCATGTAAAAGTGCCTTAAACACAGGCTGTCCTTTCACTGTGGTAAGTTGCAATAAATCTCCAAAAACAAAACATGCTTTCCTCCAAATTGTATGTCATAGTCTGTCTTCAGTAGCTGTTGAATTCTCAAATGGAGAAAGGCAACCATTACGTTGGGACCACGCTCACCTCATTGATGATTACAAGTTTCAGTTTCTTCAAAAATCTGGAAACTGCTTGACAAACTTCACCAGATAAAGTTTGGTACTCCAGTTTATTATTGTGTTCAGCAGGTTAGCATAAGTAGTCAATGCAAGGTAATTCCTCCAATGATGTGTGCAGCTTATCTAGCAAGTGCTGTTACTACACAAGAAAAAATGGAGTCTGTAGCCATTTGTAGGTGAGTTGTTAGACCTTGGATCAAAAAGCTTTTCCCAGTGCCAGCTAGTCCACTGACATACAATAGAATTGGCTTAAATGTTGAAAATTTACATTGAATCATTTTGTGGAGGAATCCATGCTACATTTTCCCTTTTACTTCTAAATATGTATTTTTTTCTGCTCATCATTTAGTTGTGCAACTAACTTTTCCAAGTCAACATTTTCATCTCTTGCTTGTTGCATTGCTGTCTCCAGCTCATTCATGGCTATGGTAGCTTAATTTTCATTTATTGGCTGTCCAAGAGGATCGTGACTAAGAGGTCCAGGACTCTGGCTGTGGTGTGAACTATCCTCGGCTATCTCAGTAGCAATTGTTTCCTCTTGTTTGATTTCTTCATTTAACATTTTCAGGTAGCTGGGAAAGATTGGAAACTCAATGCTGTCTGTTACAGCATTAAAAGAGTCTTTGCAGCAGTCATATTGTCCAAGTAACTCAGTTTCAGAAGTGCTAAGTAGAAAAATGATTTTTTCTGAGCAGTTTGACAACTATGTTTTTTGTTGTTTATGAAATTGCCTTTTGCATGTCGAGCCAAACAACTGTTGCAACCAACTGCATCATATTTTCATTCATCAGTGTTTACTGTCACATTGTTTATGTGCCTATAGTGTTGCAGAATTTCATGAAGACACATATTTTGGAGGTGTTGGCTTCTTTTTGGATAGTAGGTATCCAACATACGTTTTTAAACAATGTCTGTACTGTCCGGATCAAACTATGCTAGATACTGGATTTCTGGAAAAGACATCAAGACTCTATTTTACATGTTGGCAAGGCCTAGACTAACTCAAACAATTCCCCTAGACTTTAAGTACAAGCTAGCTGAACTCAACCTGTCACACCACTGAAAGAAACTTATCTCCCTATGCGAGAGCATTTTCGAGCTGAAGCTGTACAATTTCTTCGTTAGAGATTTTTCTGCAGAAATCTCCTCTCACATTTCCTTCATCTCTTTTTTTGTCTGATTTTGTTTTATGCTAAGTGGCATAGGGCCTGATTTAGATGTTGGTGGAGGGGGTTACTCTGTCACAAATATGACGGAAATCCAGTCCATTGTATTACGATCCCACTCTATTCTACGCTGATCGTAATTTGGCAGATGGGATATCCGTCACGTTTGTGACGTAGTATTCCCTCCATCAACATCTAAATCAGGCCTACAGGGAGCAACAGTAATGGAGTTGTCTGCAACAAACTGTGGCACTCATTACGACCCTGGCGGTAAATGCCGCTGACCGCCGTGCTGACGGCCGCCAACATACCGTGACCGCGGCGGTATACCGTTACGGGTATTATGACCCACACAGAGAAATCTGCCACTATACAGACACCCTCACAAGTCCGCCAGCCCAAAGGTCAGTGATAAACTGGCGGTACCGAAACCCACACCGTTACGCCAACAGAAGTACGCCCACAGCATCATGACCCACAAATCACCGTGGTGGTCATTCAACTGCGGTAAACCATTTGGGGTACAGACTGCTGCGCTCAAAATACACACACACACTAACAAAACTACACTACATTGGACAATTCAAACTATACACACCTGACACACATACACCCACCACACCCACACACCCAATCCAATATAAAACACACACCCACATTACCCACAACCCCTTACAACAACAAAAAAACATTGCCAACTGAGAGGGAGAAAAGCCAGGAGCACCCTCTGAATCTGAACCACATAACACCATCACCCATACACCATCCATGCATCTCACAGCACACACCCCAACACATCAACCCACACACCCGCACACATACCACTCACACTACACCCATGGCACCACAAAGACACCCCAGGTTCTCAGAGGAAGGGCTAAGGGTCATGGTGGAGGAAATCATTCGGGTAGAGCCACAGCTATTCGGATCACAGGTGCAGCAGACGTCCATTGCAAGGAAGATGGAACTATGTTGGAGAGTCGTGGACAGGGTCAACGCCGTGGGACAGCACCCGAGAACGTGGGATGACATCACAGGGAAGGTGCGTTCCGTAGTAGCAAGATACCGGGTAGCCGTACAGAGGACTGGCGGTGGACCTCCACCTCCTCCCCCACAACTGACAACATGGGAGGAGCAAGTCTCAGTGATCATGCATCCCGAGGGCCTTGCAGGAGTAGCAGGAGGACTAGACTCTGGTCAAATCTTTACTACCATATCCCCCACCCTACCTGCATGCCATCACAAACTCCTACCCGTACCCTCAACCCCATCACTCCACCACCTCACATATACCCCACTATCACAACCCACCCATCCAAATACCAAGCCCTGCATGCAACACCAATGCACGTACACCCATCACAGACCTGCATGGACACACATCACCACAGCATGCACACTAGTGACAATCGCTTAGCCAAACCAATAACATCTCACACAACCCAAACGTGTCTTGCTAAAAACAACCATAAAGGGAATCATATCTGTGCTCAAGATTGCACACGGAGATACAATAACACTGCATTTACATCCCCACAAGACCCCCACTAAATGTCTCCCACAGAAGAGGCCCAGAGTGATGACAGCAGCTCTGCACGCCTGGATCACGATGATCAAACTGGCCCATCAGGGACCTCTGGACAGTCGGTTACCCTGCCATAGTCCCAACCCACCACAGAGCCTCCCCCCTCAGGAAACACCAGCACAGCACCCACTCAGCGGGCCCATCCCTCTGTCCCCAGGACATGTCAGTCAGCATTTTGCCCACCACTACAGGTACCCCAGGCAACCCCACAGACCCAAGACAATCGGATACCTGGGGTCAGTGGCAGTGGGCACACGTTTCAGGAGACAGAGGCACAGGACAACAGCTGGGAGGACTGCTGTGTGACAGGGGGAGAACAGGCCCAGGGAACCCACTCTCCATGAGGCACTTGCAGGGATCCTGGGAGGATACCACCATTCCCAGGAGACTTTGGGCCAGATACTGTATAAGTTGCAGGAGACCCAGCGGCTGCAGGAGGGACAGTACCTGGGGATCAGGGAGGAGCTCAAACACATACACACTGTGAGAAAACAGGGCTGATTGCAGAGGCCCCCTAACTTTTTGCCCCCATTTTCCACTTTTTACTGGTGTTTTCCTGACTCTGATGGTGCCCTGGGTACTGCTAACCAGTCCCAGGGCCTGTGCTCTGTGTAAAATCAATATGCAAATTAGGCTAATTATCATTGGCTTAGTTAACCTACCTATAAGTCCCTAGTATATGGTAGGGCATGTAGGTTTAGGGACCACAGCATAGGTGGTGCACACATAGGTGCACTGCTGAGGTGCCCAGGGTCATTTTAAAGTCAGGCCTGCCTTGCTGGCTGCTTTTAAATTAAAGTTATATGCAAATTCGACTTTGGAATTAAAAGTAGTTACAAAGTCTTAAACTACCTTATTTTTACATATAAGTCACCCCTAAGGTGTGCCCTATGTGCCCCTAAGGCTGGGTGCCATGTAACTATAAGCAGGGACTTTATAAAAATAGATTTATAAGCCCTGGTGAGGTAAAAACAGCCAAATTCGTTTTTCCCTCATTGAAGTAAATGGCCTTCATAGGCTAGAATGGGGAGACTTTATTTTAAATTTTAAAGTCTCCTTAAATGTTGCATACCAAGAATTTGGTATCAAATTAATTGTTGTAATAAATCCCACAACTTCCAGTTGTTGGATTTAATATAACTTGTTCAGGTAAAAAGTTTTAGACTTTACCTAAAAAGTTGCCAATTTCAGCCCTGCATTGTTTTTGCTGCTGTGCTCTGATTGGCCAGCCTGCAGCAGCTTAGCCAAGCTGCCTTTATGAGGTGTGAAGTGGCCTGGCTTCACACAAAGGAATGTGCCTGTGGGAGAGAATCTCCCCTCAGCAGATGGTGAGGCAGGAAGGGGGAGGGCTGCCAAACTGGTCTTCAAAGGCAGAGAAGGACATTTGGAGCAACAAGCAACACCCCCACATCCTGCAACCCCAGACAACTAGGTGCCCCCTTGATTAGATTAGGAGAGGGCAGGAGAGGGGTGTGTTTATGATTTTTAGCCACACCAGTGGGTGGGCTCAGCCAGATGTAACCTCCAAAAATCAGATTCAGCCATGTTGGATTTTTAGAGAATGTTGCCCACTGGGATGGATTTTTGCCACACTTCCCAGGAAGTGGTCATCGCAGGGGGAAGGACCCTGCCCCTGATTGGAGAACCAGGACCCCCCTGCTTTTCACCCAGGAGCAAGGATAAAACTGGCAGACCTGCACCCACACCTCAGATCCCCACAAGATTTCAACAAGAAAGAACTAAAGGAGAAGAAGGACTGCCCTGCTGGACCCCTGGCCTGCACCTGGAACCTGCACTCAGAAGGACTGCACCAGCTGCACACTTGGGCTTCACCACAAGAAGGACTTTGCCTGGCTTCAACTGGTTCAAGGAGGGACTCCCTGTTTGCTACAGGTGAAAAATTGCTATCCAGAGTCCCCTGCACCAACTCCTGAAGAAAGTGACCAGCTGACCACTGTCCAGTGGCCAAAAAGGAGTTTGCGCCAGGTGCATTCTGGGAGTTGTAGTCCGCACCCCCCAAGGACCATCACAGAACTTCTGGACCCTTGGGGTGAGCTGTGGACCCCCAAAAAACCTTAAAAGGACATCTGGGTGAAGCCCCAGAAGTTTGGAGAAGATTTGAGAATTTTTGTAAAAAAGCTCCATAGAGGGACCGACCCGCTGCGGCAATTCTAGCCGGGTTGCCTCAACCGTGACCCGGCCTGATTTGGTGGTTCGTCCCGGTAAAGAAAAATCTCAGAAAAAGAGACTAAGGTGGTCATTCTGACCCTGGCGGTCTTTGACCGCCAGGGCGGAGGACCGCGGGAGCACCGCCGACAGGCCGGCGGTGCTCCAATGGGGATTCCGACCGCGGCGGTAAAGCCGCGGTCGGACCGGCACCACTGGCGGGGTCCCGCCAGTGTACCGCCGCCCCATTGAATCCTCCGCGGCGGCGCAGCTTGCTGCACCGCCGCGGGGATTCCGACCCCCCCTACCGCCATCCAGATCCCGGGGGTCGGACCGCCGAGATCCGGATGGCGGTAGGGGGGGTCGCGGGGCCCCTGGGGGCCCCTGCAGTGCCCATGCCACTGGCATGGGCATTGCAGGGGCCCCCGTAAGAGGGCCCCTACATGTATTTCACTGTCTGCTGCGCAGACAGTGAAATACGCGACGGGTGCAACTGCACCCGTCGCACAGCTTACACTCCGCCGGCTCGATTCCGAGCCGGCTTCATCGTGGTAGCCTCTTTCCCGCTGGGCTGGCTGGCGGTCTGAAGGCGACCGCCCGCCAGCCCAGCGGGAAAGTCAGAATTACCGCCGCGGTCTTTCGACCGCGGAACGGTAACCTGACGGCGGGACAGGTCAGAATGAGGGCCTAAGTCCGAAGGTAAAAAGTTGACCGGGACCTTCCAGCCATCGTATCCGAGAAGGGCTCCATGGACGTCGGATCAAGATCCAGGTTTACCCCGGTAGAAGGATTTTCACCTCGAAAAAACGACTAAGTCCGAAGGTAAAAATCTCCACCGAGGAATCCAGCATCGCGTATCCGGAGAAGGGCTCCAGGAGGTCGGATTGGACTGGCAGGTTCGTCCCGCTGAAGAAAATCTTCAAAATAAAGACTAAGGCCCTCATTCTGACCCTGGCGGTCGGTGATAAAGCGGCGGCCAAGCCGCCAACAGGCCGGCGGTCTAAAATATGCAACCGCCAACACAGCCCGCCAACTTAACACTCCGCCCGCCACAGCGGTACAAACAAACAGCGCGGCGGTTCCCGCCAACAGCCAGGCGGCAGACAATGTACCGCCCACCCTATTACGACCCACCAATCTGCCACCTTTTCCGGGGCGGGAGCACCGCCGATAAGAACACGGCGGAAACAGACTACGAACGGGAAAACGCTCACCTCTACGCACTCCACGCGAGATTCCGGCAGTATGGAACCAGAGTTGCAGGTCATCCCCGCACTCCTATTCCTGCTCATATACCAGGAGCACGCCCGGCGGCGCGGAAGACATCGGTGAGTACTGCACCTACGACACAGGGGAGGGAAAAGATTACCGGCACACACCCACCCACCCACACCCACTACAACACACACATCAATGCATTCCCACAGATCACTGTCACAACCCACAAACCACCCCCCTCCGAAATAATGCAAAGACCAAAAGAAGAGATCATAAACGGGCAGATATATTGAAATATGTACACCAGTAATCCCAATAAATAAATAAACTATGTACAAAATATATACAGCTACTAAATGTAGTCCAACCACTGTCCGTGGATCACAGGGGTCCTGTGCAAAGGGGCAAGGCCCAGTCCCACGACAAGAACTCCACGGAGAGAACACTGCAGGGGCATCAGAAAGAAAATAGGACAGGCACCTCAGGGGGAAGGGAAGGGGGGGCACCTCAGCCACTTGAGTACACGACGCCAGATCCACGAGGGGACTCCATGACCACTGGCCCATCCTGGGGAGAGCAAAGCCACAGTCCATACAGTCCATACAGTGGGTGGCCTGCCCACTGGGCCATCCTGGGGAGAGCAAAGCCACAGTCCAAACAGTCCATACAGTGGGTGGCCTGCCCACTGGGCCATCCTGGGGAGAGCAAAGCCACAGTCCAAACAGTCCATACAGTGGGTGGCCTGCCCACTGGGCCATCCTGGGGAGAGCAAAGCCACAGTCCAAACAGTCCATACAGTGGGTGGCCTGCCCACTGGGCCATCCTGGGGAGAGCAAAGCCACAGTCCAAACAGTCCATACAGTGGGTGGCCTGCCCACTGGGCCATCCTGGGGAGAGCAAAGCCACAGTCCAAACAGTCCATACAGTGGGTGGCCTGCCCACTGGGCCATCCTGGGGAGAGCAAAGCCACAGTCCATACAGTCCATACAGTGGGTGGCCTGCCCACTGGGCCATCCTGGGGAGAGCAAAGCCACAGTCCATACAGTCCATACAGTGGGTGGCCTGCCCACTGGGCCATCCTGGGGAGAGCAAAGCCACAGTCCATACAGTCCATAACAGACCCCACTGCCACTGGGGGAGGCAAGTTGGCCAGAGGACATCCTGCAGCCCTGCCCGAGATAGATCCTGCCCTGCCACGTCTGCCAAAGGGCCAGCGGTTCTTGCCTTGAATGGCCCAGTTCAGCGGTTCCTGAGACGGCGGGGCCCAGTTCAGCGGTTCTTGAGACGGCGGGGCCCAGCGGAGCGGTGCATGAGACGGCGGGGCCCAGTTCAGCGGTTCTTGAGACGGCGGGGCCCAGTTCAGCGCTCCTTGCCTTGAAGGGCCCAGTTCAGCGGTTCTTGAGACGGCGGGGCCCAGTGGAGCGGTGCGTGAGACGGCAGGGCCCAGTTCAGCGGTCCTTGCCCTGAAGGGCCCAGTTAAGCGGTTCTTGAGACGTCGGGCCCAGTTCAGCGGTTCTTGAGACGGCGGGGCCCAGCGGAGCGGTGCGTGAGACGGCGGGGCCCAGTTCAGCGGTTCTTGAGACGGCGGGGCCCAGTTCAGCGCTCCTTGCCTTGAAGGGCCCAGTTCAGCGGTTCTTGAGACGGCGGGGCCCAGTTCAGCGCTCCTTGCCTTGAAGGGCCCAGTTCAGCGGTTCTTGAGACGGCGGGGCCCAGTTCAGCGGTTCTTGAGACGGCGGGGCCCAGCGGAGCGGTGCGTGAGACGGCGGGGCCCAGTTCAGCGGTTCTTGAGACGGCGGGGCCCAGTTCAGCGCTCCTTGCCTTGAAGGGCCCAGTTCAGCGGTTCTTGAGACGGCGGGGCCCAGTTCAGCGCTCCTTGCCTTGAAGGGCCCAGTTCAGCGGTTCTTGAGACGGCGGGGCCCAGTTCAGCGCTCCTTGCCTTGAAGGGCCCAGTTCAGCGGTTCTTGAGACGGCGGGGCCCAGTTCAGCGGTCCTTGCCCTGAAGGGCCCAGTTCAGCGGTTCTTGAGACGGCGGCCGGTCTATGGCCAACTGCTAATTGCCTGGTGGTGCCCTCCTGGGCAGCGGGGATGGTGCTCCTTCACTGCCCACCTGGGCTGTGGGTGGTGGGGCCCTCCTGGCCAGCTGGGCTGGGTCCTCCCTGGGCAGCGGCTATGGGGGTGGTGGGCTCTCCCGGGGCAGCTGTGCCGGTTCCTCCCGGGGCAGCTGCTATGGGGGTTGTGGGCTCCTCCTGGGCAGCAGGCCTGCTGCCTGACCTCTCCGACTTGCTGCCCTTGCCCTCCTTAGTCGTGGGCCTGTGGCCCTTTCCTCCCTTTGGAGCTGTGGCTGGTGACTGTCTCTGGGTGGTGTCCGGGGGGGATGTAGAAGGCGGGCTCCTGCGGCGCCCCTTCCGCCTTCTGCTCCTCTTCCCAGGGGGTGGGCTGGCTGTCCCCTTGCTGCTGGGCGAAGATCCAGACATGCGGGCTGGCGGGCTCCAATACCCCTGCACCCTTGTCAAGGGGGCTGCAGGGCTGGTGGTGGCTGAGGTGCTCTTCTTACCCCGACGAGAAGGAGGGGGGGGCTCAGGGTCAGGAAAGAAGTTAGTAGTGGCGAGGAAGAGCTTCTTGGGACAATGGAGAGTGGGAGGTACAGTGGGAATGGGAGTGGAGGGAGAGGATGTGGTTGTAGGTGAGTCACGTTTGCTGTCTTTGGGTGCAGGTGCAGGAGGGATAGGCTGTCGTGAGGTGGATGGCTGTTGGGTGGGTGGGTGGCTGCGTTTGTGTGGTGTGGAAGAGGGGGTGACAGACACAGTGGGAGAGGACACAGGGGACGTGTAAATGGCAGTGGGGGTGGTGACTGCACGTGTGCGGACTGGAGTGGAGGGTGTGCTGGTGATGGAAACACTGGCTGATGGTGAGGTGAATGGAGGTGTGAGTGTAGACGTCACAGGGAGGGAGGAGGGAGACGAGGAGGTGGGGGTCACAGAGGTGGTAGTGACTGTTGGCATGTCTGCATCGGAATGTTGCGTGTGTGAATGTCTGCGTGATCTGTGGTGCTTATGTTTGGATGAGCTTCTCTTGGGTGTTGAGGTGTGTGCAGGCTGGTCTGATGGTGTGGGTGGGACAGGCAGAGGAACAGGAGACTGGGAGGAGGGAGTTAGTAGAGGCAGGCAGGAGACAGGGACAATGGCTGCCGTCAGTGCTGAGGCCAGAGCCTGGAACGATCGCTGATGGGCAGCCTGACCCGAATGAATGCCCTCCAGGTACGCATTGCTGCGATGAACCTCCCTCTCCACCCCCTGGATGGCATTCAAAAGGGTAGTCTGCCCAACAATGAGCGTTCGGAGGAGGTCAATGACCTCCTCACTGAGGGCAGCGGGGGTAACAGGGGCAGGGCCTGAGGTGCCTGGGGCGAAGGAGATGCCCGGCTTCCTGGCAGAGCGGGCACGGGGCGAACGCTGAGGGGCTGCTGGGAGGGCGGAGATGGTGCGCTGGGTGGCGGCTGTACCTGTAATGGCGGGGGGCACGGATGGTGCCACCCCCGCAAGGGAGCCCCCTTCCGAGGACGTGTCCGTGTCGCTGCAGGGTCCAGTCGTCCCCGTCGTGGAGCTCCCCTCGCCCTCCGTCTCACTGGTCCAGTCTGACTCTGTGGCATGGCCCTCCTGGGCCATGTGAGATGCAGCTCCCTCCTGCCCCGATGCCACTTCTCCTCCGCCTGATGATGCTGATGCACACAAGCACAGAAAGACAAACAAAAAGGGGGGGGGGAGAGAGAAATAAAGGGATATTGAGTACATGGATCTCCGGTACAGTTAGCGGACATGACAGACACAGATGCCCCCTGCACTAAGTTGCGCACTTGGGGTCCGCTACGCATTCCGTGGAACATGCCCTACACGCCTAGAGTTGACAACTGCACCCATGGATGACACGGCCCAGGGATGGCTGTACTGACAAACTACTGAGGGTGGTGGCTGGGGACACAGGGGCTTACGGGGGTGCCCAGCCTACAGATATCGCCCTGGCCTAAGGGGACCCCCAGCCCTCCTCCCCCAACCAGACACCTCCACTGCGCGACAACAGAGTAGATAATGCTTGTACTCACCCCCTTGTGTCTGCTGTGCTGCCCTCACGCGCCCATCCAATTCAGGGTAGGCCACCGCCAGGATCCGGAACATCAGGGGGCTCAGTTGACGGCAGGCACCCCGCCTACGTTGGGAGGCCATCCCCAGCAGAGACTCGGCGGTCTTCTTGGTCCCGCGGCGGATGTCCTCCCACCTCTTGCGGCAGTGGGTGCCCCGTCGATGGTGGACCCCCAGGGTCCGGACTTCCTTGGCGATGGCACGCCAAATCCCGATCTTCTCATGGGCGCGGACCTATATGACACGTACAGGGAGGGAGAAATACCACGTTCAAGTTTGTCAGCATTTTCCTTTCCAGTGGCCCAACGCCCCCCATCCCCGCCAGGCCCCCCGCCATGCCCCCTGCCAGGCCCAACATGCGCCCCATCCCCGCCAGGCCCCCCGCCATGCCCCCCGCCAGGCCCAACATGCCCCCCATCCCCGCCAGGACCCCCGCCAGGACCCCCGCCAGGCCCAACATGCCCCCCATCCCCGCCAGGCCCCCCGCCAGGACCCCCGCCAGGCCCAACATGCCCCCCATCCCCGCCAGGCCCCCCGCCAGGCCCCCCGCCAGGACCCCCGCCAGGCCCAACATGCCCCCCATCCCCGCCAGGCCCCCCGCCAGGCCCAACATGCCCCCCATCCCCGCCAGGCCCCCCGCCAGGACCCCCGCCAGGCCCAACATGCCCCCCATCCCCGCCAGGCCCCCCGCCAGGCCCCCAAGCCAGCCAGTGGCCCCAAATCCATATTGAATTAAACTCACTTGTTGGTCTGGAGGACCGTAGAGTAGCGCATACTGGGGGAGGACCCCATCCACAAGTTTCTCCAACTCCTCTCCAGTGAAGGCAGGGGCCCTTTCCCCAGGCGCAGCAGCCATTGTCCCTTCCAGACCGAGGTCACAGCAACACTTGCAGTATAGGTCCTCTCCTGTGAAAGTTCAAGTCGCAAGTGGATAAGTAGATACAAAATGGCGGTGACGTCCGCGGCGGTGCGTACCGCGGCGGTGCGTCCCGCCACCGCCGGCGCCCTTCGCCATTGGCTCCTGAAACCCATAGGCTTCAATGTTAACCAATGCGGCTTTGCGCCGCGGTCTTCGCCCGCCGCCCGCCGCGGTGTGCCACGCCAGCGCATTGACCTCACATCCCATTGTCACACTTCACAGGTCAGGCAGCCGCCATTTCCAGGGCCCACATGGCTCAATTTCAACTGCGTCACACAGGCCTAGGCCTTGCATAGCCACTCAGACACGCCATTCACTGCATAGAGAATCGTATACTGTGCTAGCTGTGAGTACGTACCTGTGGGTTGCTTGACTGTGTGCTCCATGTTGTCCTTCCTAGGCACCGTCCGCTGGGTTGGGCGAGGAGACGGATGAATCCTCCCGTGTACCGACCGCTGGTGGACCTGTCGACAATGGAAGAACGCCACATTATCCTGACCTACCGTCTTAACCGTGCCACTATCCATGAACTGTGTGCCCAGCTGGAGCCCGACCTGATGTCCCCCATCCGCCAACCCACAGGGATTCCCCCTCTGGTGCAGGTCATGTCAGTACTCCATTTTTTGGCAAGTGGGTCATTTCAGACAACCGTGGGAATTGCTTCTGGGATGTCTCAGCCCATGTTTTCGAAGGTGTTATCCAGAGTGTTGTCTGCCCTGATGAAATCCGTGAGGAGCTACATCATTTTCCCTGAGGTGGGCGAATTGGCTACAGTGAAGGGTGATTTCTACGCCCTTGGACATATTCCCAACGTAATTGGTGCCATTGATGGGACCCATGTGGCTTTGGTTCCCCCAAGAGACAGGGAGCAGGTGTACAGGAACAGAAAAAATTACCATTCAATGAACATCCAGGTGGTGTGTTTGGCTGACCAGTACATCTCGCATGTAAATGCCAAATTCCCAGGGTCAGTGCATGACGCCTACATCCTCAGGAATAGCAGCATCCCTTACGTGATGGAACAGCTACAGAGACACCGTGTATGGCTAGTGGGGGACTCTGGGTACCCCAACCTGTCGTGGCTACTGACCCCAGTAAGGAATCCCCGGACCAGGGCAGAGGAACGGTACAATGAGGCCCATGGGCGTACTAGGAGGGTGATCGAACGCACCTTTGGCCTCCTAAAGGCCAGGTTTCGGTGCCTGCATATGACAGGTGGATCCCTAATGTACTCACCTAAGAAGGTGTGTCACATCATCCTGGCCTGCTGCATGCTTCACAACCTGGCTTTGCGCCGCCAGGTGCCTTTCCTGCAGGAGGATGGTCGAGACGGTGGTGTTGTGGCAGCGGTGGAACCTGAGGAGAGTGACGAGGAGGAAGACGACGGGGCTGAAACAGACAACAGGGACAGAATCATTGAACAGTACTTCCAATAGGACACAGGTAACATTTCAAAGATAATTTAGTAAATGTTAACTACTCTCCAGCATCTCTGCTGCCTGTCTATTTGCCCCAGTGTATGATGACTGAGTTTTGGCTTTTCCCTCCCTATTTCAGATCTGGGGTCCCCACTACGAGTCCTGTGCTTCGTTTCCCCATGGACTACAGCTTTGTGGCAGCTGTTTGTTGACTTCACCATGTACAAGGACATATTTGCACTGTCATGTCAATTACAATCTATTGAAATCACAGCCAGACTCCAGATATTTTGGTGCAAAATAGGTGTTTATTTAAGTGCTCAAAATGGGATGGGTGGTTTCAAGTGGGTGGGGGCTATGGTGAAGGAATGTCCATGGCAGAGTCCAGAGTAACAGTCACACAGGTGCATTGTCCAGAGGCCTGTGGAGAGATGGAGCATGGGCAGTTCAAGGATGGACAGGGTGACAATGTGGGACAGTGGGATGACATCAGGTGGTATCCATTGCTGGCGGGGGTCTTGACATGCTACTCTGTCTTCTTGCGAGATCTCAGGGCCCTCTTGCGGGGTGGTTCTTCTCCTGCAGGAGGTGGGGGTCTGGTGGGCTGCTGCTGTGCGGGGGCCTCCTGTCCACTAGCGCCGGCGGAGGTGGTTGGCTGTTCTTGGTCCAGGCTAGTGGCAGGGGCCCTTGGGTGTTGTTCAGTGTCCGCCCTGTTGTTGACGAGGTCCTGCAGCAGCCCTACCATGGTAACCAGGGTGGTGTTGATGGCTCTGATGTCCTCCCTGTACCCCCGATAGTGTTCCTCCTGCAGTACCTGGATCTCCTGGAACCGGGCCCGTACCGTCGCCATCGTCTCCTGGGAGCGGTTGTATGCTCCCATGATGGTGGTGAGGACCTCGTGGAGAGTGGGTTCCCTGGGCCTCTCCTCCCCCCCCTGTCGCACAGCTGCCCTCCGAGTTCCCCTGTTTCCCTGGGCCTCTGCCCCCTGTCCGGTGTTCCCACTACCACTGTCCCCAGGTCCCTGTTGTTGTTGGGGTGGTGGGTTATCCTGGGTGCCCTGTAGTGGTAGACACACCGCAGATTGACGCGCCCTGGAGACAGAGGCATGGGCCCGCTGGGTGGGAGCTGTGCTGGTGTTCCCAGAGGGGTTTGGGGCTGTAGTGGCCTGGGCCTGTGTGAGGGGAACCGACTGTCCAGAGGTCCCCGATGGTCTGGGCTGGTCATCGGTGTCCAGGTCGACAGAGCTGCTGTCATCGCTGACGGCCTCCTGGGGGGGGGGGTGTGGAGAATTCTGGCCCCTCCGCCGCGGTGTGTTGACGGTCGGGTCCTGCAGGGGAATAGAGGTATGGTTATAGTTTCAATGTGTGGCATATGGGTGTATCTGTGGGTTCTCGTGTCCCCAAGTGCTGGCATTCGTGTGTGGGGGCTTTGGTGAGGGTGGCTTGTGGGGGGGATGTGTATATGCATTGGGCATGCTTTGGTGATGGGTGTCCATGCTTAGTGGACGCATGCAGGCCTAGGTTTTGGGATGTGTGGGTTGTGATGGTGAGACATTGGCGGGGAATAGGTGTGCTGGGGGTGGGGGTGAGGATGGTGGTGGGGGTGAGGATGGTGGTGGGGGTGAGGGTGGGGGTGAGGATGGGGGTGGGGGTGAGGGTGGGGTTCGAGGATGGGGGTGAGGGTTGGGGTCTGATTTGGCATGCAGGTGGGGGGGAAGCAGTAGTGAAGCTTCAACTTACCAGTATCCATTCCTCCGCCGACTCCTGCGAGGCCGTCAGGATGCAGGATGTTCAAGACTTCCTCCTCCCATGATGTGAATTGTGGGGGTTGAGGTGGGGGTCCTCCGCCAGTCTTCTGCACGGCGATGTTGTGCCTGGATACCATGGAACGCACCTTCCCCCGTAGGTCGTTCCATCGCTTCCTGATGTCTTCCCGATTTCTGGGGTGCTGTCCCACTGCGTTCACCCTGTCGACAATCCTCTGCCATAGCTCCGTCCTCCGGGCAATGCTGGTGTATTGTATCTGTGTGCCGAACAGCTGGGGCTCTACCCGAACGATTTCCTCCACCATGACCCTAAGTTCTTCGTCTGTGAAGCGGGGTTGTCTTTGGGGTGCCATGGGGTGGTGTGTATGATGTGTGGGGTGGAGTATGTGTATTTAAGTGAGTTGAGTGTGGTGGTGTGTGTTGTTTTGTGTGTGGATAGTGTGTGGGTGATGGTGTTGAGTGGCTGTGGCTGTTATTTTTTGGATGCTGGTGTCTCGCTCTTGCCTTCTTTACGAATTTTTTAGCGTAGGGGTTTGTGGGTGATGTGGGTGGGTGTTTTATATTGTATTGTGTGTGTGGGAGTGGTGTGTGTATGTGTATCAGGTGTGTGGGATTCAAATCGTCCAATGTGGCTGAGTTTTGTTCGTTTGTGTGTATTCTGACCGCGGCGGTGTGTCCCGCCAATGGAATACCGCGTTTGAATGACCGCCGCGTGGATTCGTGGGTCATAATGGCATGGGCGTATTTCTGTTGGCGTGACGGTGGAGGTTTTGTCACCTCCACCTTTCCGCCGACCGCTGGTCTGGCAGTCTGTTGTGGCGGTCGGATTTTCGGAGGTTTGCCTTCTGCGGGTCAGAATGACCGTGGCGGGTTTCCGCGACCGCGGCGGGATTATGGAGGATTTCTGACCGGCGGTAGGCGCCTTTTACCGCCGAGGTCAGAATGACCACCTAAGTCAGAAGGTAACTTTTTAACCGAGGCCTCCCGCGACCTGTAGCCGAGCAGGGCTCCATCGCGGTCGGCCTGAAACTTTGACTTTGCCCCGGTCGAGGTGCAACCAGATGACCCGATTGGCGCTTTTTGTTTCTAAGCGCTAGAAAAATAATAATTCTTTAAAAATTCATATCTCCGGATCCCCTTATCCGATTTTATTCGTTTTGGTGTCATTTTAAAGATAAAAATATAAACTATTTTTATAAATTGGTTTTGGATTTTTAAACTGTTTCCTGTGTTTTATTTAATTACTGTTTTGTGATATTTGAATGCTTTACACTCTGGGCCTGATTCTAACTTTGGAGGACGGTGTTAAACCGTCCCAAAAGTGGCGGATATACCACCTACCGTATTACGAGTCCATTATATCCTATGGAACTCGTAATACGGTAGGTGGTATATCCGCCACTTTTGGGACGGTTTAACACCGTCCTCCAAAGTTAGAATCAGGCCCTCTGTCTCCTAAGTTAAGCCTTGACGCTCGTTGCCAAGCTACCAAGGGTTGAGCTGGGGTTAATTTACTGAGACCTAACTGGACCTAGGTGGAGGTTAGTGGCTTGTTGCTAGGTGTAGGTACCTACCTGCCCTTACCAATAACCCATTTTCCAACACACACCATCCTGGTCACCATTGCAGGGGTGCTGGCTGACATGGCCAACACCATGAGGGAGGCAGTGGCACACCAACGGGCCCCTGACACTAGCTACACTGAAGAACAGCCCTCCACCTCTGCTGGCGCTAGTGGGCAGGAGGCCCTGCCACAGGACCAACAGGCCACCAGCACCCCACCTCCTGCAGAAGGAGAACCACCCCACAAACGGTCCAGGTGATCCAGGCAGAAGCCAGAGAACATTGCCAAGACCCCCGCCAGGAAATAAGACTCTCTTGAGTGTCACCCTTGTGTCCCACTCTGTCACCCTGTCCACCTTGAACTGACATTGCTCCACTTCCTATGCCCCCTTGGACAATGCACCTGTGATACCAATAGACTGGACTCTCTCCTGGACATTCCTCCACCATCACCCCAGGCCATTGCACATCCCCCTCTACTTATTTGCATTTAAATAAACACCCTTGGAACAAATACAAGTATGGAGTCTGTCAAATGATTGAAATATGTATTAGTTTAACAAGCTGTACACATTGCAAATCATATGTACAGTTATATAAACATAGGTATGACTTGTAGTGGGCAGCAGTAAACACACAAGGAGCCTGAGTGGGGCACAGAGATCTGAAAATAGAGATGCCAAGGGGTACAGTAAGTGGCCATACACATAGGGGAATCAGGCTGCCATGTCCAATGTCTAAAACAAAACTGCAATGGAAAGTGAAGTTATAGGCCCTCATTCTGACCTTGGCGGGCGGCGGAGGCCGCCCGCCAAAATCCCGCCGTCAGGTTACCGTTCCGCGGTCGAAAGACCGCGGCGGTAATTCTGACTTTCCCGCTGGGCTGGCGGGCGGTCGCCTTCAGACCGCCCGCCAGCCCAGCGGTAAAGAGGCTTCCACGATGAAGCCGGCTCGGAATCGAGCCGGCGGAGTGGAAGCTGTGCGACGGGTGCAGTTGCACCCGTCGCGTATTTCACTGTCTGCGCAGCAGACAGTGAAATACATGTAGGGGCCCTCTTACGGGGGCCCCTGCAATGCCCATGCCAGTGGCATGGGCACTGCAGGGGCCCCCAGGGGCCCCGCGACCCCCCCTACCGCCATCCGGATCCCGGCGGTCGGACCGCCGGGATCTGGATGGCGGTAGGGGGGGTCGGAATCCCCGCGGCGGTGCAGCAAGCTGCGCCGCCGTGGAGGATTCAATGGGGCGGCGGGACACTGGCGGGAGCCCGCCAGTGGTGCCGGTCCGACCGCGGCTTTACCGCCGCGGTCGGAATCCCCATTGGAGCACCGCCGGCCTGTCGGCGGTGCTCCCGCGGTCCTCCGCCCTGGCGGTCTTTGACCGCCAGGGTCAGAATGAGGGCCATAGTGTCTTACCTGTGTGTCACTGGAAGTACTGTTGAATGAGTGAACTTCTGTTGTCCACATCTTCTTCCTCTGCCTCCTCTTCCTCACTGTCCACAGGCTCCACCGCTGCCACAGAACCATCTCCAGGCTCATCCTCCTGCAGAAAAGGCAACTGGCATCTCAAGGCCAGGTTGTGCAACAGGCAACATGCAATGATGATCTGGCACACCTTCTTGGGTGAGTAGTACAGGGACCCACTTATCAGATGGAGGCACCGGAATCTGGCCTTCAGGAGGCCAAAGGTTCTTTCAATTATCCTCCTTCTTTGCCCATGTGCCTCATTGTAACGTTCCTCTGCCCTTGTCCTGGCATTCCTCCCTGGGGTTATTAGCCATGAGAGGTTGGGGTAACCAGAGTCACCTGCAAATATCGAGGGATACCTGTTAGACACACACTCACCCTTAGTGACAACCCCACACCCATATACCTACATCAACTGGGTTGGGACCATGGTCTCACGTATTAGCCACACCCGGTGCCTCTGGAGTTGAGACATCACATACGGAATGCTGCTATTCCTCAAGATAAAGGCATCATGCACAGAGCCAGGATAATTGGCATTCACATGGGAGATATACTGGTCTGCCAAACACACCATCTGCACATTGAGAGAGTGAATGTTTTTTTCTTTTCCTGAACACTTGTTCATTTCTCCGGGGGGAACAAATGCTACATGTGTACGATCAATGGCACCAATGATGTTGGGGATATGTCCCAGGGCATAAAAGTCAGCCTTCTCTGTGGCCAAATCCTCCGCCTGGGGGAATACGATGTAGTTGCGCATGTGTTTCAGCAGGGCAGACAACACTCTGGTCAACACGTTGGAGAACATTGGCTGAGACATCCCTGATGCCATGGCCACTGTTGCTTGGAAGGAACCACTTGCCAGGAAATGGAGCACTGACAGGACCTGCACTAGAGGGGGGATATCTGTGGGCTGGTGGATAGCTGAAATCAGGTCTGGCTCCAATTGGGCACACAGTTGTTGGATTGTGGCCCTATCAATTCTGTAGGTAAGGATAATGTGTCTGTCCTCGATTGTCGCCAGGTCCACCCGGGGTCTGTACACCGGGGGATGTCTCCATCTCCTATTCATCCTTAGCGGTTGAACTCTAGGGTAGAAAACCTTGAGCAGAGGGTCATATTCACACATATGTGAAAATAAAAATGCATTTCTTCCTTTACAGAAACAGTATGTGAATACAAAAGTCAGTTGATGTGCCAATGTCTGCTGTGATGCAGTTAGGTGCCAAGGCCTGTGCCACCCTGAAATGGCAGCTGCCTGACCTGTGAGGAAATGAGGAAAGTGGAAATGAGGTAATTCCACTGGCGTTGTGTGCCGTTGCGGTCGATGACCGGCGCACAACTTCGCATTGGTTATCATTGGGCCCTATGGGTTCCAGGAGCCAATGGCGATGTACGCCGGTGGTGACGGTACGCATCACCGCGGACATGACCGCCATTTTCTATCTGTTCACTCACTTGCTACTTGACCTTCAACAGGAGAGGGCCTACACTGCAAGTGCTGCTGTGACCTGTGTCTGGAAGCGACAATGGCTCGAATGTCTGGGGAAAGGGCCCCCGCCTTAACTTTGGAGGAGTTGGAGAGACTGGTGGATGGGGTCCTACCCCAGTACACTTTACTCTATGGTCCTCCAGACAAACAAGCGAGTACAATGTGAGCATGATGTGTGGGCCATGAATGTATGGATTGCTGTGTGTGTAAGCCTCATGTAGAGGGGTGCTGAGGGGTCCTGTGCAGAGTGCTGCATGCCTGGTAGTCAATGTCTATGCGTAAGGGGATGGGAGGGATATTGTGGGCCATGAATGTAACAGTCCGGACTGTATGACTAATCCCTTTTTTCTATGCATATTTTCCTGTAGGTCAGCGGCCATCAGAAAAATGGTATTTGGCGTGCCATTGCCAAGGAGGTGCAGACCCTGGGGGTCTTTGACAGGCGGAGCACCCACTGCCGCAACGGTGGGAGGACCTGCGCCGCTGGGCAAGGAAGACGGCGGAGGCCCAGCTGGGGCTGGCCTCCCAATGAGGAAGGGGTGCCCGTCGTACCCTGACCCCCCTGATATTCCACATCCTGGCGGTGGCCTATCCGGAGTTGAATGAGTGCTTGAAGGCATCACAGCAGCCACAAGGGAGTGAGTACAGATTCTGAATCATGACTTTGTGGGCGTTAAGGTTTTACCTGGGTGGGGGATGTGGGCTGTGGGTGCCCGTAGGCCAGGGCGAACTGGCAGGGTTAGGTTCCTTGTTGGGCAGGCTCTGAAGCACTCCAACCCCAATAGTGTTAGTTGGCATCTACTACTGGGCAGGGTCCTGTTGGTTTCAGGTGTGCAGCCAATGGTGTTGGGCAATGTACCCCATGGGCTGGTGACTAGCTTTGTAACTGGTAGTGCATGGCCTAGTGCATTGTTCTGATCCCTCTGTGCTGTGTATGCCAACGGAAGTGTTGTTGCTGGCATTGACCAAGTATGTCCTCTGTCTCTCCCCCGCCTTTTTGTTTTGTCACCCTGTCCTTGTGTGCATTAAGCATCATCTGCCGGAGGAGCAGATGCCCCGGCGACGGAGGGAGCTACATCCCACATGGGCCTGGAGGCAGAATCCACCGACTGTGAGAGCACGAGTGGGATGGAGGGTGAGGGGAGCACCACGACAGAGACTGGAGGGGACAATACAGACAGAGACTCCTCTTCCGACGAAAGCTCCCTGGCAGTGGCTGACACCTCTGTGCCCACCCCAACAACAGGTACAGCCGCCACCCCCATACCAGCACCGCCCTCCCAGCAGCCCCTCAGCGTGTTTCCTGTGCCCGCTCACCCAGGAGGGTGGGCATCTCCCTTGTCTCAGGCACCTCAGGCCCTGCCCCAGTCAGTCAATCAAAAAAGGTTACACATGGTTCCATATTGTACTGTGGGTTTCAATCAAGTGAAGAGCTCGGTCCCCAGGTAGGAACCGAAGCTTCTCGAAGCAAGAACCCTCACTCACCATCCGGTGACATGCTTCATCATAGGGCCCGCTCCTCGTCAGGCCGGCACTGCAATGCCTGACGGGCCCCGCGAGGGGGCTCTTTGCCGGAGTTCTTTTGAGAATCAAAAATAGCCGGTCAAGAATAATGAAGTGAAGGATTGGTATATGAAAAAACGGTTAAAAATGCCTAGAGGTAACAACTAATAATATTTAATGCTCGTATCCATACCTCTGACAAGATTAAAAACCAAGAAAACGGGGAGTCAGTGGAATGATGACCACAAACCCCATTGAAATATAGGTAGGTATAATGATGTCTCTTAAAGAGAATTATAACAACTAAGAGACAGAGCACACAGGATCCCCTGTGTCACTCTACACAATTGGTCAACATGTTTCTCGCTTGTAACAGAAGAATTACCTTATGCGATTCATCAGGACCTAGTAACAAACCTAATCCTTTAAATCGTGGAAACTTCCACAAATATATAAATCATAGACCTATTGGAATATGAAAACAGAAAGAAAACCACAGTTAACATCATATAATTCATATCAAAAAACCAAATTCACAGTAATTTACATGGTGACGCCCCAAATTGAAGTGCAGATTCACACAAGTGCCATGTGGTCTAGGGACGTGTCTGGTGCAGGGAGGAATATAAAGCCAAATAGGTAAACAAACAAACATCTCTATTGCTTACCCTCTAAAAATAGGGGTAGGGCCGCATCGGGGGGTCCAGACCAAAAAGTCAACTCTGATCTATACATATATGTACATACAAAAGAGGGAACATAAGAACAGCTGTCACTATAAAGACAGGGGTATCACTTCCCTGGTTCTGTAGCATATTTTCTAAACAGATATTAAAATTCATAAGGAAGATATTTATGGTAAAATTGCCGAAGTAGCGCTAAATCAGCTGTATGGAGTACAAGTAATACATCACAAAAGTGCCCCATAACAAAGAGAAAATTCGAGTCTCTCAACCCGTGCCACTTGCTGATTAGCGCCTCATTACAGAAAGAATGTGATACATAAAGTATAAATTATGTCATCACAGAAGTGCGATCCATTAATGCCCATGTAAAAGACTAGCTTGGCCGAGGCGGATGGGCCGCAAGGCGGTGAATACATACACGGAGATGTGAAATAGTAGGAGAGTATAACGAGACCCGCGTTATTAGCTCTGATGTGCGCGAGTGAGCGCAGGAGCAAGCGTGTCTATACGGAGCGCCATTATCAATGCGCTCGGTGAATGTTAAGGGGAGGAAAAGAAATAAAGTAATTACGGCTATCTAAATGGAGGGTAGGACGCCGCCGAGCGTCCAAAAAAAAATTATATTAAGGACGGCGTCAAAAGCGGGTGTAAGGAAGTCAGCGAGTAGCACTTACTTCGGTAGTTGACGGTCACTGCCAGTCAACCTATGCTGGAACGAGTACCCCGGAATCCCTGGAGATACTGGTGCCGAGGGGTTTAAAAAGGGAAAAAATTTGTAATAACAACAAAGGAAGGACTATTCACAAACCATGCCAACCCTATTGAGTGTAATGCACACAAATGGGCAGCAAAAGTGTCGGCCATATTGAAGTGTTAACAAAGGAATCCAAAGCAAGTACTGGCTTGCCAGTATCATTAGGAAAAAACAAAAAATGTCACTGCCAAATGATGGTAAATGCTTCCGAGAAGTGTTACAACCTATATAAATAAAGGTCTTGTATGAGGGCATGTATATAGCAAGATATGTAATTAACCATTGGCAACAGAGCAAAAAGGAATTCTTAAAATCAATGCATAAAATGGGTCCATTGAATATCATCATTTAAACCAACTATATGGGTCTGAAGTCTAAAGACCCACCTTTGTTCTTTTTCAAAAAGCTTTTTTGCACTGTCAATGTTGTCACTAATGGTCTCTAGGACAAGCCATTTGATATCATTAGGTGTGTGCTGTTTCTCAATAAAGTGATTGGTCAATTGGGTAGAGGATCTTTTACACCTAATGGTGCTTCGATGTTCGTTGATACGAACTTTCACCATCCTGGTTGTCATACCAATGTATTTCAGATTGCACGGACAAATAATCATGTAGATACAGTTTTTAGTCCTACAGTTGGTATGGGATCTTAATTGCCAGGTCTTGTGTTCGCCTATATCCACTTCTCGGGTCATGTCAGTCAACGGACAGACATTGCAAGAGCCACATGGGTAGTGTCCCTTCACTTTAAGCCATTGCCCAGTGCCTAGATTATCCGGGGTCCGTTTCGCCACAGGTCTAGTATGAACCACCAAATCTTTAATATTGGGAGTTCTTTTGAAAGCAAACAGGGGACGCTCTAGTGTGGCACCTGCACTGTTAAGAATAGGCCAAAACCTGCGGATAATACCTTTTACACGGTTACTCAGGGGAGTAAATGTGGTTACGCAGGTTAATCTCGTCTGCGGAGGACGGGTATTATTGATCAATAGAATATCTCTAGGGATATTGCCAGCCCTCTTTTTAGCCTGCCGGATATTAGCCAGTGGGTAATTACGCTCACGAAGTTTGTGACATAGAGTGTTGGCTTGTGTGTGGAAGTCATTTTTATCTGAGCAGTTGCGTCGTATTCTCAGGAATTGCCCGAAGGGTAGATTGTCTCGTAAAGATTTGGGATGGTAACTGTTGTAAAGTAGAAGACTGTTGCGATCCGTGGGTTTGTGATATACAGATGAGTTAAGGAGGCCATCCTTAAGTGTGATCCGTAAATCCAAGAAGGAGACTTCCTTATCGGAGATGGTGGAACTGAAACGGAGATGGGTATCTAAAGTATTGACCCATTGCGTAAATTCTATTGCACGGTCCATCTCTCCCCTCCAAACAACCAAGATATCATCTATATATCGCCTCCACAGTATGATATTGGAGAAGAATGGTTGTTCAGGGGTCAGGATGTGACGTTGTTCAAAGGTAAACATGTAGAGGCAGGCCAGACTTGGCGCAAAAGTACTCCCCATTGATGTACCTTGTATCTGATGAAAAAGGCTTTTCTCAAATTGGAAAAAATTCTCTTGGAGAGCCAAACAGGCACATTGCATAATGAAGCTCACTGGGGTATTGTAAGTCCATGTATTAGATAGAAGAATCTCCTCTACAGCGGTGAGCGTGGCCTCTTGTGGAATATTAGTATAGAGTGCCTCTACATCTAGACAAATCAGTATGTCAGTAGTACCAGATTCATTTATATCATTCAATAGAACCAAAGTATCTTTTGTATCCTTCAGAAAGGTGGACGTACTTTGAACTATTGGTTGCAAGAAGAAATCGAAAAATTTAGATAATGGTTCTAATAAAGAGCCTATGCCAGATACTATGGGGCGACCTGGAGGTGGGAGCCCTTTGTGAATTTTAGGGAGACAGTAAAAGTACGGAATTCTGGGATTTTTAGTGTCAAGGAATTCTGCTTCTTGCCGGGTAATCCACCCAGCTGTCTCTGCTTCCAAAATCATACTGCGAATCTTGCGTTGCAACCGTGGGGTCGGGTCAGTGGAGATGGGGCGATAATAAGACGCATCACTAAGTAGTCTCCTACACTCCTGTTGGTAATAGGTGGTGTCCATAACCACGATGGCACCACCTTTATCTGCTGGTTTTAATGTAATATCAGGATTGGAAGACAAGGAGTTCACAGCCATCCGTTCTAATTTAGAGATGTTTTGGAACACTGCAGGAGAATTTAGCTGCTGAATTTCATGTCGGACCACCTTCTCGAAGGTAAGTACTTCAAGGGGAACTGAGGAGGTGGGAGGCATGAAAGTGGAGGGATTCCTAAGATTAGTATCACCTCTCTCCTCAGTGCTTGGTCTGTCTTTAAAGAAAAAATGCAGCCTAACTTTACGAAACAAGGCTGCCATTTCACAGTGTAATCTAAATTGGTCATTCCTTGGAGTGGGAACAAAACCTAGACCTTTCTCTAGGACAGATAGTTCTGGTGGGGTCAGAGTAGAACCTGAAAGATTGACCACTAGGGTCTCTTTTGGTTGTTCGCACTGCGGCTTCTGGTGATCATCTGGGGTTCTTCCTGTGCCCAATGCACATTTCTTCCTCTCCTTCTGTTTCTTCCTCTGCCTCTGCCCCGGCCTCTTCCTAAAAAAGGGTTAAAGTTGTATTGGGGCTGTGGTTGGAAATAAGGCAGAGGCATAGGTTGCCACTGTGGTATCGGCTGATAAGGAAACGGAGGGTTAAAATGGGTGGATGGAGTGTAGCAATTCCGATTCATTCTCTGTCCCTCATCTCCGCTCCATTCATCAGAGCTGGAGCTATACTGTGAAGGGCGGGGTCTCCGTTGAGAAGTGTCAGAATCGTCTTTCATGCCTCCCACCTCCTCAGTTCCCCTTGAAGTACTTACCTTCGAGAAGGCGGTCCGACATGAAATTCAGCAGCTAAATTCTCCTGCAGTGTTCCAAAACATCTCTAAATTAGAACGGATGGCTGTGAACTCCTTGTCTTCCAATCCTGATATTACATTAAAACCAGCAGATAAAGGTGGTGCCATCGTGGTTATGGACACCACCTATTACCAACAGGAGTGTAGGAGACTACTTAGTGATGCGTCTTATTATCGCCCCATCTCCACTGACCCGACCCCACGGTTGCAACGCAAGATTCGCAGTATGATTTTGGAAGCAGAGACAGCTGGGTGGATTACCCGGCAAGAAGCAGAATTCCTTGACACTAAAAATCCCAGAATTCCGTACTTTTACTGTCTCCCTAAAATTCACAAAGGGCTCCCACCTCCAGGTCGCCCCATAGTATCTGGCATAGGCTCTTTATTAGAACCATTATCTAAATTTTGCGATTTCTTCTTGCAACCAATAGTTCAAAGTACGTCCACCTTTCTGAAGGATACAAAAGATACTTTGGTTCTATTGAATGATATAAATGAATCTGGTACTACTGACATACTGATTTGTCTAGATGTAGAGGCACTCTATACTAATATTCCACAAGAGGCCACGCTCACCGCTGTAGAGGAGATTCTTCTATCTAATACATGGACTTACAATACCCCAGTGAGCTTCATTATGCAATGTGCCTGTTTGGCTCTCCAAGAGAATTTTTTCCAATTTGAGAAAAGCCTTTTTCATCAGATACAAGGTACATCAATGGGGAGTACTTTTGCGCCAAGTCTGGCCTGCCTCTACATGTTTACCTTTGAACAACGTCACATCCTGACCCCTGAACAACCATTCTTCTCCAATATCATACTGTGGAGGCGATATATAGATGATATCTTGGCTGTTTGGAGGGGAGAGATGGACCGTGCAATAGAATTTACGCAATGGGTCAATACTTTAGATACCCATCTCCGTTTCAGTTCCACCATCTCCGATAAGGAAGTCTCCTTCTTGGATTTACGGATCACACTTAAGGATGGCCTCCTTAACTCATCTGTATATCACAAACCCACGGATCGCAACAGTCTTCTACTTTACAACAGTTACCATCCCAAATCTTTACGAGACAATCTACCCTTCGGGCAATTCCTGAGAATACGACGCAACTGCTCAGATAAAAATGACTTCCACACACAAGCCAACACTCTATGTCACAAACTTCGTGAGCGTAATTACCCACTGGCTAATATCCGGCAGGCTAAAAAGAGGGCTGGCAATATCTCTAGAGATATTCTATTGATCAATAATACCCGTCCTCCGCAGACGAGATTAACCTGCGTAACCACATTTACTCCCCTGAGTAACCGTGTAAAAGGTATTATCCGCAGGTTTTGGCCTATTCTTAACAGTGCAGGTGCCACACTAGAGCGTCCCCTGTTTGCTTTCAAAAGAGCTCCCAATATTAAAGATTTGGTGGTTCATACTAGACCTGTGGCGAAACGGACCCCGGATAATCTAGGCACTGGGCAATGGCTTAAAGTGAAGGGACACTACCCATGTGGCTCTTGCAATGTCTGTCCGTTGACTGACATGACCCGAGAAGTGGATATAGGCGAACACAAGACCTGGCAATTAAGATCCCATACCAACTGTAGGACTAAAAACTGTATCTACATGATTATTTGTCCGTGCAATCTGAAATACATTGGTATGACAACCAGGATGGTGAAAGTTCGTATCAACGAACATCGAAGCACCATTAGGTGTAAAAGATCCTCTACCCAATTGACCAATCACTTTATTGAGAAACAGCACACACCTAATGATATCAAATGGCTTGTCCTAGAGACCATTAGTGACAACATTGACAGTGCAAAAAAGCTTTTTGAAAAAGAACAAAGGTGGGTCTTTAGACTTCAGACCCATATAGTTGGTTTAAATGATGATATTCAATGGACCCATTTTATGCATTGATTTTAAGAATTCCTTTTTGCTCTGTTGCCAATGGTTAATTACATATCTTGCTATATACATGCCCTCATACAAGACCTTTATTTATATAGGTTGTAACACTTCTCGGAAGCATTTACCATCATTTGGCAGTGACATTTTTTGTTTTTTCCTAATGATACTGGCAAGCCAGTACTTGCTTTGGATTCCTTTGTTAACACTACAATATGGCCGACACTTTTGCTGCCCATTTGTGTGCATTACACTCAATAGGGTTGGCATGGTTTGTGAATAGTCCTTCCTTTGTTGTTATTACAAATTTTTTCCCTTTTTAAACCCCTCGGCACCAGTATCTCCAGGGATTCCGGGGTACTCGTTCCAGCATAGGTTGACTGGCAGTGACCGTCAACTACCGAAGTAAGTGCTACTCGCTGACTTCCTTACACCCGCTTTTGACGCCGTCCTTAATATAATTTTTTTTTTGGACGCTCAGCGGCGTCCTACCCTCCATTTCGATAGCCGTAATTACTTTATTTCTTTTCCTCCCCTTAACATTCACCGAGCGCATTGATAATGGCGCTCCGTATAGACACGCTTGCTCCTGCGCTGACTCGCGCACATCAGAGCTAATAACGCGGGTCTCGTTATACTCTCCTACTATTTCACATCTCCGTGTATGTATTCACCGCCTTGCGGCCCATCCACCTCGGCCAAGCTAGTCTTTTACATGGGCATTAATGGATCGCACTTCTGTGATGACATAATTTATACTTTATGTATCACATTCTTTCTGTAATGACGCGCTAATCAGCAAGTGGCACGGGTTGAGAGACTCGAGTTTTCTCTTTGTTATGGGGCACTTTTGTGATGTATTACTTGTACTCCATACAGCTGATTTAGCGCTACTTCGGCAATTTTACCATAAATATCTTCCTTATGAATTTTAATATCTGTTTAGAAAATATGCTACAGAACCAGGGAAGTGATACCCCTGTCTTTATAGTGACAGCTGTTCTTATGTTCCCTCTTTTGTATGTACATATATGTATAGATCAGAGTTGACTTTTTGGTCTGGACCCCCCGATGCGGCCCTACCCCTATTTTTAGAGGGTAAGCAATAGAGATGTTTGTTTGTTTACCTATTTGGCTTTATATTCCTCCCTGCACCAGACACGTCCCTAGACCACATGGCACTTGTGTGAATCTGCACTTCAATTTGGGGCGTCACCATGTAAATTACTGTGAATTTGGTTTTTTGATATGAATTATATGATGTTAACTGTGGTTTTCTTTCTGTTTTCATATTCCAATAGGTCTATGATTTATATATTTGTGGAAGTTTCCACGATTTAAAGGATTAGGTTTGTTACTAGGTCCTGATGAATCGCATAAGGTAATTCTTCTGTTACAAGCGAGAAACATGTTGACCAATTGTGTAGAGTGACACAGGGGATCCTGTGTGCTCTGTCTCTTAGTTGTTATAATTCTCTTGAAGAGACATCATTATACCTACCTATATTTCAATGGGGTTTGTGGTCATCATTCCACTGACTCCCCGTTTTCTTGGTTTTTAATCTTGTCAGAGGTATGGATACGAGCATTAAATATTATTAGTTGTTACCTCTAGGCATTTTTAACCGTTTTTTCATATACCAATCCTTCACTTCATTATTCTTGACCGGCTATTTTTGATTCTCAAAAGAACTCCGGCAAAGAGCCCCCTCGCGGGGCCCGTCAGGCATTGCAGTGCCGGCCTGACGAGGAGCGGGCCCTATGATGAAGCATGTCACCGGATGGTGAGTGAGGGTTCTTGCTTCGAGAAGCTTCGGTTCCTACCTGGGGACCGAGCTCTTCACTTGATTGAAACCCACAGTACAATATGGAACCATGTGTAACCTTTTTTGATTGACTGTCTATTGGGATACTTACACACGGGACCAGGAGTTTTCACTCCGAATATCCCACTTTTCTACCCCTCTTTTTGTTTTTTCCTGCCCCAGTCAGCCCTGTTGCCCTCAGTGAGGAGGCTATTGACCTCCTGAAATCCCTCACTGTTGGGCAGTCAACCATACTGAATGCCTTCAAAGGTGTTGAAAGGCATTTGCAACAAACAAATGCATACCACCTAGAGGGCATTCACTTTGGCGTGGCCGCCCAACAGAGAGCATTTCAAGTGCTGGCCTCCTCACTGATGGCAGACATTTTCCCTGTCTCCAGCCTCCCCCCTGCAACTTCCTCTACCCAGTCCCAATCCCCTCAACCCCAACCTATCCCAAGCACACCTTCAGGCCAGCATTCACCCAAATCAACACACAGAAGTGGCTCAGGCAAACACAAGCACCACCCCCATGCAGACACACCAACATCCACTGCCTCCACTGTGTCACCCTCCTCCTCATCGTCCACCCCCTCCCAGTAGCATCTCTACTCACACCTGCATGCACTAAATCCTCATCCACTACCTCGATCACCAGCACGCCTATCACTACACGCCCCTCACTGGCAGTCACCACCCCCACATCCATGCACACGTCCCCTGAGTCCTCTCCCGCTGTGTCTGTGACCCCTCCTCCTAAAGTACACAAATGCCTGCACACACCCACCCAACAGCCATCCACCTCACAACAGCATCCAGCTCATGCACCTGCACCCAAACACAGCAGACTGACACCTCCTACAAGCATTCCCTCTTCCGCCATGCCCAAACCTTCACCCTCTTCCCGCCCCAATGTCCCTAAGAAGCTTTTCCTCACCAACATTGACCTCTTCCCTACCCCTCCCCCGTCCTTCACCTCGGGCCAGGGTGGCCAGAACCCAGCCCAGCACCTCAGCCACCAAGTCCACATCCGCTGTGGTTTCTGCAGCTGTGAGAGGCTCTAAGGAGGCACCCGTCAGCCCAGCCAGTGTGCCACCAACACCTGCCAAGGCCAAGAAGGTTCCACCACCTGGCAAGGGCAAAAAGGGGACAGCATCCAACAAGGAGAAGGAGGCACAACCAGCCAGCTAGGCCAAGTCAAAGATCCAGCTGGCAGAAGCAAGGAGGCACCGTCATCTGCCAAGAGCAGAAAGGGGCACAGAACACCAGCCAGGGCACTTTAGCCGTCCGAGGCTGCAGGTGAAGGCCTGGAGGCTACTGCTATAACCGCCAGCACCACCACCTGCACCTCGGTCAGCACCGCCACCTGCTCTGCAGCAAGCACCGCCACCTGCACTGCCGCAAGCAGCACCACTGGCAGCAGCCCCAGTGGGCAGCCGTCAGAGGCTGCAGGGGAAAGGCTGGAGCCTCCCCCCTCCACTGGCAGCACCGACACCAGCACCGCGGCCAGCACCACCACCTGCACCGCCACAGGCAGCACCACTAGCAGCAGCAGCCCCAGTGGGCAGCCATACGAGGCTGCAGGGGAAGGACTGGAGCCTCCCCCCACCACTGGTAGCACCGACACCAGCACCGGCACTGCCACCACTATACAGCCGTCCCCGCTGGCAGATGGACTGTAGTCCTGCCTCCATGGAGTGTCATGCATCCTGCCCACAGAAAATCATGTGGGTCTGACACCCAGTTGAGAGACTGTGATCTTGCACTCCCCACGTGCTGCATCACAGGGCACAAAGCCCCCTCCAGAACCAGTGGAAGAAGGCATCCACTCACCCTATCCTTGCCAGGATGAAGCACACTGGGCACAAAGCCCCCTCCAGAACCAGTGGGCAAACCTCCTACTTGAGAGACTGTGGCCTTGCACACCCCAGGACCAATCAGTGGGCAAACCACCCACTAGAGAGACTGTGGCATTGCAGTCTCCAGGACCAAGCAGTGGGCAAACCACCCACTTGAGAGACTGTGGCCTTGCACTTCCCAGGACCAAGCAGTGGGCAAACCACCCACTTGAGAGACTGTGGCCTTGCACTCCCCAGGACCACGCAGTGGGCAAACCACCCACTAGAGAGACTGTGGTCTTGCACTTCCCAGGACCAAGCAGTGGCCAAACCACCCACTTGAGGGAGCCCCCACCAGTAGCATTGGCGTTGTACTATCTTCCGGCTGAGGTGCCCCCACTTCCCTGTCCCCTGAGGTGCCTGTGTGTTTTCGACCTGATGCCCCTGCAGTGTTCTCTCCATATTGAGGCAGGAGTCAAGTGTGGGCTTGGCCAATGTGTTTTGGCCCAGTGGGCTATGGACAGTTTTTGAGTGGGCATTGTCCTGCCTTTTGTATATATTGTATAGATTGTAAATACTGTTTTTGCTTTCTGAACGTATTTCTAGGTATTTCTAATAGTACACTCATATGACTTAATTCCTTTTGTCCTTGCGTTATTCCTGAGTGTTACACGGTGTATATGTAATGTTGTTGCATCTGTTTGTGAGTATGGTGTTGGGGGTGTGGGTGGGGATGATGGTGTTGGGGGTATGGGTGGGGATGATGGTGTTGCGTGTTGCATGTGTGTGTCACTCTCTTTTTCCTCCCCCTCCCTTGTGTGCTAGATGCAGTACTCACCGTGGCCATCGTCGCCGGTGTTAGTGCTCCTGGTATATGAGCAGATACACCAGCAGGGGGAAGACCTGCAGCTCGGGCTTCATGGTGTCCTAGTTCTTCCTTGAGTGTCGAGAGGTGAGTTGTTTCCCTTCAGAACACTGTTTCCGCCATGCTTTTGATGGCGTTTGTACCGCCCCAGAAAAGCTGGCGGATAGGCCTCTTGTAATACAGTGAAGGAACCTTTGCTTCCACCTGGCTGTTGGCAGTTACCGCTGCAGTTTTTGTTGCTACCACCGTGGCGGTTGGAGTGTTATAGTGGCTGTATGTGTTGGTGGTTTCTGATGTGGTCATGATTCCATATTTTTTACCGCCAGCCTGTTGGCGGTGTTACCGCCACTTTAACACGACTGCCAGGGCTGTAATGAGGGCCTGTATGTCCATATTTGCATTCCATAATTTCAGATTGTCAGGATTATAAGCATTAATATACTTGGAGGCCTCTGATCTTCTCATATGATATGTATTTTGGTGATTTTCAGGTCAATGTATGCCTGACTTCAGATAAAAAACTGTTCACTTTTTCTTTGGAATAATAGGTCTAGGAAATCTAAACCAACATTGTATATAACATTTTCCTTTACATCTGTATCTTCATTGACAATACGTGCCACATCCAAGTCCTTGGAAACATAGAACTTGGGGCCAGATGTAGCAAAGGTTTAGCGACTCGCAAACGGCGAAAATCGCCGTTTGCGAGTCACTAAAGCCACTTTGCAATGTAGAAATGCATTTTGAGAGTCGGAACCGACTCGCAAAATGCATTTCCGACTGGCAAATAGGAAGGGGTGTTCCCTTCCTATTTGCGACTCGCAATGCGATGTAATTCCATTTGCGACCGCAGACTCGCAGTTACCATCCACTTGAAGTGGATGGTAACCCAGTCGCAAACGGGAAGGGGTCCCCATGGAGTCCAACTATCCATTTACAGATGCACGAAGATACATTGTCTAAACCTTTCTTCCTAAAAATCTCTTGCAAAGGTTTATGATCGGATCGTACCTCAAAGGAAATTCCCCAAAGGAATTGCCTAAACTTCTTAACAGCCCAATAAATCGCCAGTGCCTCCTTCTCAATTGTAGATTAATTAAATTCTGCACCATGTAGACTACGAGATGCAAAGGCAATGGTAGTCTCAACACCATTCCTTAGTTGTTTCAGTACACACCCTAAACCTTTATCAGATGCATCAGTAATAAGATAACATGGAATACCTGGTTGAAAACTACTTAGGGATTGAGCAGAATTCAGGGCTTCCTTAAGATCCTGAAATTCCATCTCACACTCTTTTGACCAAATAAACTCACTACCCTTCCTGAGCAGGGATCTAATCGAGTTTGATCTTTTAGCAAAGTTTGGAATATACCTGGCATAGAATTCTGCCATCCCCAAAAAGACTTGAATATCTTTCTTACAGCTTGGAGTGGATAAACTCATAATAGTATGTACTAAGTCATTTTTTGGCTTAACACCCTCACTTGATATAACATGTCCTAAATATGTTATTTGAGATTGGACAAATTTACACTTTTCTTTTTTCAGTGTGATACCTTTGGCTTTGAACAACGAAAGTACACTTCTCAGTTTCTTAACATGTTCTTCTTGAGTGTTAGTGAATACAAGAACATCATCTTGGAAAAAACACACCCCCTTCAAGCCCCCTAAATTTTTTTGCATTAGTCTTTGAAAAACAGCCGCTGCTGAACATAAACCAAAAGACATACGATTGAATTTGAAAACTCCAAACGGAGTAATAAAAGAGGTAAGAAGTTTAGAGTCTTCAGTCAGTTGTACTTGATGGTACACAGAAGTAAGATCAAGGGTGGAAAAAACCTTTGCATCTCCTAATGTACTTATCATTTCATTGATGTTCGGTAGAGGAAACCTGTCCTCCACCACTTCCTTGTTCAAGTTACGTAGATCAATACAGAGTCTAATGTCTGCAGAAGGTTTGGTCGCAACTACTATAGGAGCTATCCATTGTGCTGCCTCTACTTCCTGAATAATCCCACTGTCCTTAAGTCTTTCAAGTTCTTGCTTCACTTTTCCTCTTAAACTCATGGGAACATTCTGCACTTTGGAAGCTATGGGTTGAGCATCTTTTCTCAAAACAATCTGATGCTTGTAGCCTTTTATACACCCTACATTTGAACTAAAAACCTCCGGATATTCATTCCACAATTGACGTTCAAGATCAGACACTTCTTGGACCATAACTTGCGGTACAGCATTAGGATTCAAAATTATTCCCAATTCTTTCTGATGGGCCAACTTAAAATGCTACAGGAACATATATTTTCCCAATTATTTCACTGCCTTTGAAACCAATCTTCGCTTTAAAATATCCTTTTAATTCAATAGGTTTGCCACCATACGAGAAAGGCAAAACATCAGGTGTCAAAAGATCAACTTTGCCTTCAAAAAGTGTCACATAATCTTGTACAGACTCTAGAGATAACTTTGCACCAGAGTCCATCATCATAGTGACAGGAATATCATTAATCATTACAAGATCTTTTGGGTACTCACAATGAATTGTGGAGATGCAATTAACATAATTTACTACTTGTAGAATGAAAGGTTGATTATCGTTGTCATCAGTAACTTCATTAATTTTTGTATTGTTCTTGTTAACAGACTTGCAACATTTAGCAAAATGACCTTTTTTGTTGCATCTATTGCAGACAACTTGGATAGCTGGACAGTCTTTAAAGTTCGCTAAATGTGAAGGTGAACCACATCTAAAACAAAATGTCTTAGTTTTGTTCCTTATATTGACTGAGCTTTTAGGTTTGGAATCTATTTTGTTTAAAGAAGGAGAAACTTTTGAATTCTTCAACGTTTCAATACAGGATTGAGAATGCTCAATTTGTTTAGCAACTTTCAATACCTCATCGAGAGACGGATCACTCTTTGACCATTGAGCTTCCCTGATTTTATCAGATTTGCATTCTAACATAAATTGGTCACGTATACGTTCCTCAATATTAGCACCAAAATTGCATAGAGAAGCTAATTTGCGAAGTTTCGTTATATAATCCTCGATTGATTCTTCATCCGTCTGTCTGCTTTTTCCAAAATAAAACCTTTGTAGAAGAATAGAGACTTTGGGTAAGAAATGTGTGTCAAGACGAAGAAGAGTCTCATCAAAGTCATTCAAGGGAGCATCACCAACTGCTCCATCCAAATTTGACACAGCAGGTAATGTCTCCAGTATTTCCTGTCCTCCCGCACCTAAACAGTGTTGGAGAAGTGACGTTTTCCTCTCGATTGATAAGTTCTTACCGCAGACTTTTAAATAAGTTAAGAAAACTTTTTTCCATTTTGTCCAAGGAATTGTTGGTTCACCCGGAGAAGATAAGAAGAAAGGAGGAGGAGAGATATTTTGCATATTGAAAGAAGAAAAATTATAAGAATATCATATACAGAAAATAGATTGTAAGTGAGAAGTAAGACAACTAAAAAACATAAGTGAAAAGAGACGAACCAGTAAGCAACAGTGGGAGAAAAAAAAATAAGATAAAGTGACAAAGGTTTACAAAGAAGCCGAAAATACTAATAAATAATAGAAAAATATTCTATTATTCTAAATTTTAAGCAGTACAATATTGTACTGAAATCCAGTTAACAATATCTTAATAATGTCAAAGTACAATAAAGTCAAATATTGCAAAGTCCAATAAAACAGAAAACCTGGTTTCAGTATGACTATAGCAGATTACTGTAATGTATATGGCACTTAAAATTGCTCAATTAGCTGATTATTCAATTTAGAGGTGTGAATTTGCAAGTACTTAAAGAGCACACAACTAAAAGAAATGGTAGTGCGTGCGTGAGCACACACGCGCCAGAAATTTAAAGAAATGAGGCCCGTGCAAAGTAAGCGTCCTGCGTTGCTACGTAGTGAGCAATACGTCGCCAAGCAACCGTACTCAAACAACGCACGCGGAGTTAAGTGTTTACTCTGGCAGCACGAACACGTGCGCAGAGTTAAATAAACATAACGCGTCCTTTGTTGCTAAGTGACCGAACACGCGGCCCAGCAACAAAATGAAGCGCGTTACATAAAACGCTTGAATAACAACAATAGGCAAACCGAAGATAAACAATGACCGGAGAGAGAGGAGAAATCACATGGGGAAAAATAAAAGTTATGTAGCCTATAATAAATAAATGATGCACAAACCTGAAAAAGAAAATGAAAGGAAAAAAAAAAAAAATAGAGATAAACACAATAAGAGAAAATAAGAAAGATGTCAAGATACAAGAAGGCACAGATGAAAGAAGTACACAGAGGAAGTATTGTAAAAAAGGAAAATTAGTAGTAGGTAGGAATCCAACAATACCAGGATCAAAACAGACTAGAGTTACTGTTGTAGGATGGAGTTCGCCAGCTCATCGCCAAAATGTAGTATCAGTCTTGAAGATGAGAGTAGGTCCATCCAGATGAAGTTGAAATCAGATTTATTTCAGTTATCATTCATAAATAATAAAACAGGAACTCCAGTCTTCACCCAAACCTCCAGCACCATCAACTGTCCAGCACGGAATGCTGTCCAGCTGAGGAGGATACCAAATGCCACAGGTGAAGCTGGGAGATACCACATAGATCATAAATAATACAAATACTCCTAAAACATAGAATACGATCCTACATTGAAATACTATAACAAAGCACTATCTACAATATTATTCTAGAAATAAACTCAATACTACATATATATATATATATATATATATATATAGATGTATTCACTGAAAAACCAAATGTTGCAGGGGTGTTATAACTAGCTTCTGAATTTACTTGTACAACACAATAGAAATTCAGCAGTTAGAGTTATTTCAGGTAACTACAACTTGTGCCCTAAGATAACTATAACTCGCTCTCTTACCACGCACAGCTTTCTCAACAATATTTTTATTGTAAATGTTGCAGTGATAATATCAAAGATGCCATAGAAGGTGTCATCAATGATATATTATGTTGAGTAATTAGTTGTGCATGGCGAAAGCATGAATTTCTATTTTTTTTTGTACGGTAATCCAACCAAAGGTCGTGTGCGGTGGAGATTGACCGCAGGGCCCTTATAACCACCCAACCCTGCGCCATGCATGGCCTTTGGCTGTGCACATTGGGTGTTGACCACAGGGCCTGTCTCTGTCAATTAATCTGTGAGTGGGTGCGTGAGTGTCTGAATGGGTCTAAAAGTGGGTGTGCGAATCTATCAGCAGGTGTATGAGGGTGCATGAGTGTCTGAGTTGGTGTATGAGTGGGCTTATGAGTCTGAGTACATTTATGAGTGTATAAATGAGTCTGTGTTTTTTTGTGCTTATTTGCGAATATTCATGAATTTTCGAGCATGGTGAAAAAAATCATTTTAAACCCATAAATTGACCCTCAAACATCCCTATATCACACCGCTTGGGTGTGGGTACCTCCACTTTTACCCTTTATGCTACTTTTCATTTAGTTTTTTGGCCCGGGGACCATGTCCCGGGACCTTAAAATGGTGGCCACAACTTTCTGTTCAGGTTGTGGCCAGGTAATTACAGTGTTTATATTTGTCTGCGCATTCATGACCCTAGGTATACAAATTTCGATTTGACTTAACTTCTCATAAACTACAAAATGGATTTACACTAAATCAGAAAGACGGCCTTTTGTGGACCAAAAACTACCTTTCTGCCAAATTTGGTGTAATTCCGCACAGCGGCTCGGGCTGCAGCCGTGTCTAAAGAGTGTATGAGAAATTGACATGGGAAACACAACTTTTTTACCCGCCCCCCCTTTTTCTCTGATCCTGCCTGACGGATCACCCCGAAACTTTCCATGCGCAACAAGAGTCACATCACACTTTAAAAAAAAAAATCCACGAAGATGCGTCTGACGGTGCCAAAGATATAGGCAAGTTAAAAAAATAAAAAATCTATGGAAACATAGTTATACCTATAACTATATAATAATATATATATATATATATATATATATATATATATATATATATATATATATATAAAGGCTACAGAAATGTTATACTTAGGAAATAGAATAAAAACACCTTTGAAATTCACTGAAAAAAACAAAGGTAATGGGGGCGTTATAGTTAGGTTCTGAATTTACTCGCACAAAATCATAGGAAATCAGCAGTTATAGTTACCAGATCTAACTATAACTTTCGCCCCCGCAATGCACTGCTTATGACCTAACATATTACAAAACTCATGACATGGTTAGTGACATCACTGGTGTTAGTGGCTGTATGAGTGACTGACTGGGTGGGTAGGCAGCTGTATAAGTGAGTGCCTGGGTGTGTCAGTGGCTGTATGGGTGACTGACTAGGTGTGTGAGTGGGTGTATAGGTGAGTGACTGGCTGAGTGGGTAGCTGTATGGGTGAGTGGGTGGGTATGTGAGTGCCTGTATGGGCGAGTAAGCGGGTATGTGAGTGGCTGTATTAGTGATCGAGTGGCTGTGTGAGTAGCTGTATGAGTGAGGGACTGGCTGTGTGAGTGGCTGATTTGGTGAGTGAGAAGCTTTGTTAATGAGATAATGGGTATGGGATTGGGTGTATGGGTGACTGAGTGGCTGTGTTAGTGGCTGTATGACTGAGTGACTGGCTATGTGAGTGACTGTATGACTGAGTGACCTGGTGTGGGAGAGGCTGTATGGGTGAGTGAGTGGGTGTGTGAGTGCTGTATCAGTGAGTGGGTGTCTGTGTGAGTGGCTGTATGAGTGAGTGGCTGGGTGTGTGAGTGGTTCTATGGGCGAGTGAATGGGTGTGTGAGTGCTGTATCAGTGATTGGGTGGCTGTGTGGGTGGCTGTATGAGTGAGTGACTGGCTGTCTGAGTGGCTGTATGAGTGAGAGACTGGGGGCATGAGCGGCTGTATCAATTAGATTATGGGGGTGAGAGTGGCTGTATGAGTGAGCAACTGGATGGGTGAGTGGCTGTATGTGTGAGTGATTAGGTGTGTGAGTGGCTGCATGGCTGACTAACTGGGTGTGTGAGTGGTTGTATGATGGAGAGAGTGACTGGGTGTGTCAGTGGCTGTATGGGTAAGTGACTGTGTGTGTGAGTGGCTGTATGAGTGAGTGACTGATGGTATGAGTGGCTCTGAGTTAGATTTTGAGTTTGTGAGTGGCTGTATGACTGAGTGACAGGGAGTGTGAGTAGATCTTTGGGTGAGTAAGTAGCTGGGTTTAAGGTTGTATAAATAATCGAGTGGGTCTGTGAGTGACTTTATAAGTCAGTGAGTGACTGTGTGAGTAGCTGCATGGGCGATGAAGTTACTGTGTGAATGACTGTATGAATAATTCAATAGGTGTGGCTATATGGTTGGCTGAGTGGGCGTGTAAGTGGCTGTATGGGTGAGTGAGAGTATGTGTGAATGGTTGACGTTGTGAGAAAGAAGGCACGAGCGGGTGCATGAGTGAGTGGTTGTGCCAGTGATTGTGTGGGTGACTTACTGTGTGAGTGAGTGAGTGTGTGTGTGTGTAAGTATCTGTGCAGGTGAGTGAGTGGCTGGGACACTGTATACATCAGTGTGTGCCTCGGTGTGATAGTATATAGAACAGTGTGTGCCTGGGTATATCAGTCTATACATAACTGTGTGCCTGGGTGTGTCAGTGTATGCATCTGTGCATGTCTTGGTCTGTTACTGTATGTGCTTGCATGTAGCAGTGTATGCATGAGTGTGTGCCTGGGTGTGTCAGTCTATAGATGAGTGTGTACCTGGGTATGTCAGGGTCTGCATCAGTGTGTCCCTGGGTGTGTCAATGTATGTAAAAATGTGCCTGTGTATGTCAGTGTATGCATGAGTGTGGGCCAGGGTATGTGAGTATATTTATGAGTGCCTGGGTGTGCCACTGTATATATGAGTGTGTGCCTGGGTATGTCAGTGTATGCATGAGTGCCTGCATTAGTATGTCAGTGTATGCATGAGTGTGGGCCTGGGGATGTCAATGTATGCATCAGTGTGTACCTGGGTGTATCAGTGTATGCCTCAGTATGTGCCTGGGTGTCTCAGTATATATATTATACTATAATAGTATTTTTCATTGTACTAAAGCCTTTCATTTTCCATTTTTTACTCTTCACAGCTTTTGTACTTGCACATCATAATGAATGTACTGTATAAAGTTTCATCTTTGAACAGTGGCGAAAAACCATTCATAAAGATTGTAAAAAAACTTCTTCTCAATTTAGCGCCTCCTTTTTCCTTTTTCTGTACTCAATTTTGGTGGTTTTCCCATCATTTGCCAATCAAATGACATCTGGTCAGTGGCAGTTGGTTGCCACACCCAGTTGAACATACTTTTTTAAAGGACAATTCCCTAGCAAAGTGGCAATAAATTGTATGGGAACTTAACAGTAATAGTGGTAAAGCATGTGAAGTGCTCTTTGTGTGAAAAGACCCTCTCCAGGAGTATCTCAAACAAATACCCATGTGGCACTACAAGCATGTTGACACATCTGAAGAGACATAATTCCAACCACTGTTGAAAAAGAAAAAAAACATTAATATAAATTAGTATAATATTTACAAAATGTTCAGAAACAAAACAATTTACACTTGTTATGCTGTTACTGTATATCACATTATGGTATACCTTTTTCTGTTCTCAGCTTTCATACTTCTACAACTAAAATGCTTCATTGTATAAAGAATCATCATTGAACAGTGGGGAAAAACAATTGCATAGATGGTAGAAAAAAAAACGGCACAATGTATCACTAAAAAAAAGTGACACTATGTATTGCACTCACTATAAACACTTAATTGTTTTACATATAGTTTCTAAACTAATCTACACAGATGTGTCCTAAAAATAATTATCTTATAATTATAAATGGTACAATAGTGCTAATACATGTAAAGGAGATTTGTGTTTTGGAGACATTTTTGAAGACATAACCCCTGGTAAGCCGAATGATGTCTAAAATGCTGATGATCCATATGGATCAAATCCCATACATTACTTTTTTTCATAAATAGCACTTTGAAGTTTGGTTGAAGAAACAAAAGGTCACACTTTTGTAATTTGAATGGCAGTTTTTGTATCAATTTAGGTTGCTGTGATTGCATTGTGTCCATCCAGTTTTACTCTTTAATTAGACAGTGTAGTGTTCAGATGTTATATTAACTCCTTCGTGGAAGATAAAAGGATTCTTCAGTTGTGGAGAACCTTTTAAACCTTTTAAAAACATCACCTCTGGTAGGCCGAATGATGTCTAGAACACTGACGATCTACGTAGCAGAAACATTGTACATTACTTTTTTCCAGAAATACTCCTTCGAATTTTGCTTGAAGAAACAAAAGGTAAGAATTTCGTAGTTTGTAAGACAGTTTTAGCTTGTATATAAGGTTGTCATTGCATTCCATCTATCCAGTTTCACACTTTAAATAGACAGTGCAGTGTCCAGACATTACATTATCTCCTTCCTGAAAGATAATAGCTATAGTAGAATACGTTTTGCCAGAAACTGATATTTGTCAAGTTTGCAATTTCGGTTTTCAATTTAGATCCAGCTGTTCTGCATCATTGTAACATTATTATAAGGTATTTTCCAGATTTTTGTAGATGTGACATAGACATAACATTTTATCCACAATTTGGGCAGGTCATATTTTAATTAGCATTTTTAATCAATCTGTCAAAAGACACAGGGGGTCATTCAAGACCGCCAGGGCGCAGAATGACGGAAGCACCGCCAACAGGCTGGCAGTGCTTCAAAGCCCATTCTGACCGAGGCGGTAAAGCCGCGGTCGGAAAACCGGGGCCGGCGGTTTCCCGCCGTTTTTGCCCTGGCTGGGCGAATCCGCCAGGGCAGCGATGCAAGCAGCGCTGCCCTGGGGATTCTGACCCCCTTACCGCCAGCCTGTTTCTGGCGGTTTTCACCAGTGCAGGGGTCCCCTAACCGGGCCCCGGGCACCGGCCAGCTTTTCACTGTCTGCCTAGCAGACAGTGAAAAGCACGACGGGTGCAACTGCACCCGTCGCACGGCCGCAACACCGCCGGCTCCATTCGGAGCCGGCTCCTGTGTTGCGGCCCTCATTCCCAACTGGGCCGCCGGGCGCTAACTTGGTTAGCGCCCACCGGCCCAGCGGGAATGTTGGAATGTCGGCAGCGGTCTTTTGGCCGCATGGCGGCTGATTGGCGGTTCCCGCCTGGCGGGCAGCGGAATGACCGCCACAGTTTTGCAGTCCGGTAGTACAGAAATCGCTCAGAAATTATTTGAGTTGCAGATGTGAAAGAACAATCTTCAAAGTCATGGATCCATTTGTAACTCAGTCCAAATAACTCATCAATATTTACTTCTTCTTCTTCTAATACACCAAGGAGTACTTCTATAAATTCTTCTGCATCTTGTTGACTGTAGAGAGTAAATGCTACAGATCAACTACATATATCTACAAGGTTTGGAATGCCTGAAGTAAAATGCATGCGTGACCTATCACTCAGTAGACATTGGAGCTAATGATACAGTGCAGAACACACAATCTGTTATCTGCTTTTTGTTCAATTCCATTTACAAGATGTAGTAAGAGAAAGAGTACATTGAGAACAACATTAGCATAGCAGTTGACACCTTAACAACATTAGCATAGCATTTGACACCTGAACTGTTTTGCATCTGGCAATCTACAATATCTCCCTCATTTTCCACTTTTTTCTTTTTAAAGCATTCTAACTTGTCCCCGTTTTTTCTTCTTTTCTTGAACATCCATCAACTCTTTTGTAAACTTCTGCTTTAGACAGATTATCTGTTTTTCATAAATAAGGTATTGACATAAATGTCAAACGTACAATACATCGACAAGTCTCCTTCACGCCATCAATCCGATCAAGTTTTATAACCAAATATTCAACCTCATCTCTATTTGGAAAATTAATAATTTAATCAATAACTTTACCCATTACACCATTTACTAATACTTCCTCAGCTTTAAATTGGGCAGCAAAATTAGTTGACAGTTTTTGCACACACTTAAACACTTTTCTAATCCTGCATTCCTCGTTACAGACCTCTCCAAAGTCTCTAGTTTTGCTTCTAGTTTTACTTTTAGCAGTATTGTCATTCCTTGATGTTCCATTTTATTGATAACTGTAATTTCCAAAATATCTTCTTTGTACAGTTTCAGTCATTGCTCGTTGAAGTTTGAGCACTCTTGAAGTGCAGGCATTTAACAGACTATGGGCCTCATTATGACCCTGGCGGGCGGCGGAGGCCACCCGCCAGGATCCCGCCCTCCAAATTACCGCGCCGCGGTCAAAAGACCGCGGCGGGTATTACGAGTTTTCCCCTGGGCTGGCGGGCGGTTCCAGTAAAACCGCCCGCCAGCCCAGGGGAAAACGACCTTCCCACGAGGATGCCGGCTCGTAATCGAGCCGGCGGAGTGGGAAGGTGCGAAGGGTGCAGTGGCACCCGTCGCGTATTTCAGTGTCTGCAAGGCAGACAGTGAAATACTTTTCGGGGCCCTCTTACGGGGGCCCCTGCCGTGCCCATGCCATTGGCATGGGCACGGCAGGGGCCCCCAGGGGCCCCGCGACCCCCCTTACCGCCATCCTGTTCATGGCGGCTTTCCCGCCATGAACTGGATGGCGGTAGGGGGGGTCAGAATCCTCATGGCTGCGGAGCGCGCTCCGCAGCCATGGAGGATTCCAAAGAGCAGCGGAAAGTCAGCGGGAGACCGCTGACTTTCCGCTTCTGACCGCGGCTGAACCGCCGCGGTCAGAATGCTCATTGGAGCACCGCCAGCCTGTTGGCGGTGCTCCCGTGGTCGGTGGCCCTGGCGGCCACCGGCCGCCAGGGTCAGAATGACCCTCTATGGCCCTTATAATGACCCTGGTGGTCGGTGATAAAGTGGCGGTAATACCGCTAACAGGCTGGCGGTAGCTACCGCCAAATTATGGCCATGGCGGTGATATATCTGATAGACAGCCAATGAGCCACACCGACCGCCAGGGCCACGGCAGTACCCGCCTACAGCCAGGCCAAAGTTCCGCTCACCATATTATGACATGCCAAACCACCACCTTTTCAGGGGTGGTACCAATGCCATCAGAAACCTGGCGGAAACAGAGCTCAGAAGTAAAAGGACTCACTAGTGGAGACACAGAGAAGAACCACGCCACAATGGAACCAGAACTGCAAGTCTTTCCGATGATCTACTACGTTATGGTTCACCACGAACACCAACGCCGGCGAAGACGACGACAGTGAGTACAGGCACTTAGCACACAAGGGAGGGGGAAGGAAAACGACAGTGACACACACACATGCACAACACACACCTGACACACACACCATACACACAACCAGCTGCACCAAAAAAACAATTGATCCCCGTAAATCGGCTGAATAATGCAAGGACAACAGGAATTGACTAGAGTGATTGTAATAAGATCAAAATCAAAAATAATAAGTCAATGTGGCAATCCAACAGATATGTACAAATGTACAAAAAAGGGACACTGCCCAGTACACAGTTCACAGGGGCCACATGGCCACAGGGCAAAGTCCAAGGCCCCACTCGATCCCTGCACCAATACAGAGAGAACACTGCAGGGACATCAGTTGGCAAATAGGCAGGCACCTCAGGGGGAGGGGGACACCTCAGCCGGATGTGGCAACAAGACCACTGGTGCTGGAGGGGGCAACATGCCCATTACTCTGTCCGGGGGAGTGCAAGGCCACAGTTTCTGGAGTGGGTGACTTGCCCACTGGTTCTGGGGGGCGCAACATGCCCTGTGCTTGGTCCTGGGGAGTGATGGGCCACAGTTTCTGGAGTGGGTGACTTGCTCGCTGGTACTAGAGGGGGCAGCATGCCCTGTGCTTGGTCCTGGGGAGCAATAGGCCACAGTTCCTGGAGTGGGTGACTTGCCTGGTTGGTGCAGGTGGAAGCAGGCCGCACAGCAGCCCATGGAGGCTGGATCATGTGGCATCCGCTGGCAGTGACGGCTGCACTGTGGTGGTGGTAGTGGGAGGCTCCTGCTCAGCCCCTGCACCCTCCAATGGCTGCACTGTGGTGGTGGTGGTTGTGGGGGGCTCCTTCTCAGTCCCTGCAGCCCCTGATGGCTGCACTGCGGTGGTGGTGGTTGTGGGAGGCTCCTGCTCAGCCTCTGCAGTCACTGATGGCTGCACAGCCACGGCTGGTGGTGGGGGCTCTGTGACAGCTGCTGGTGCAGGCTCCTTCCCCTTTTTGCTGCCTGGTGCAGGCTCCTTCCCCTTTTTGCTGGCCGGTGCAGACACCTTCCCCTTCTTGCTGGCTGGTGCAGGCTCCTTCCCCATCAGTATTTGTGGCCTGGAATCCCTTCCACCACGAGTAGATGCTGATGAAACTGGGTCCGTGGACTGTTTGGCTGAGGTGCTTGGCTGGTTTCTTGATACCGTGGCCATAAGTGCAGGACGGGGGATAGGCAAGAGGTCAGTGGTGGAAAGGAAAAGCTTTTTAGGGACATTGGGGCGGGAAGAGGGAGAGGTAATGGGAGTGGAGGATGAGGGAGTGGTTGGTGGAGGTGTTTGTCTGCTGGATTTGGGTGCAGGTGCATGGGCTGTATGCCATTGTGAGGTGGATGGCTGTTTGATGTCTGAGTGCTTGCGTTTGTGTACTTTATGGAGGGACAGACACAGTGGGAGAGGACACAGGGGACATGTGCATGGATGTTGTGGAGGTGTCTGCAAGTGAGGTGTGTGTTCTGCTTGGTGTGGTGATGATGCAGGTAGTGGATGATGATGTAGTGCATGCAGATGTGAGTGTAGATGTAACTCGGAGGGAGGTGGAGGAGGAGGAGGGGGAGACAGTGGAAATAGTGGATGTTGTTGTGTCTGCAATTGGATGGTGTTTGTGTGAGTGCCTGTGGGATGAAGTGTGGTGCTTGTGTTTGCCTGTGTCACTCTTGGGTGTTGTCTTGTGTGCATGCTCGTCTGGCTGTGTGCTTGGGATGGGTTGGGGTTGAGGAATGGGACTGGGAAGTGGTAGTTGGAGGTGGGACAGTTGAAACAGGGACACTGGCTGCCATCAGAGAGGAGGCCAGAGAATGGATCGATCTCGGTTGGGCCGCCAATCTACTGTGAATGCCCTTCAGGAATGCATTAGGTTGCTGCATCTGGGCTGCAGGCCCCTGGATGGCATTCACAATGGTTGATTGCCCTACAGAGATGGATCTTAGAAGGTCAGTAGCCTCATCACACAGGGCAGCAGGGCTGACTGGGGCAGGGGATGAGGTGCCTGGGGCGAAGGAGATGCACACCTTCCTGGGTGAGCGGGAACGGGCAACTCGCTGAGGGGCTGCTAGGAGGGTGGTGCTGGCATGGGGGTGGCGGAAGATGGTATAGAATGGGTGTGCCCAGTAGGGTCCGCCACCACCAGGGAGCTCCCAACGGTATTTCCCTGGTGGTAGTGCCCCCCCAGTGGTACTCCCCTCACCCTCCAACCCACTGGTCCTCTTGGCCTCTCTTGACTCTGCCTCCTTCGAACCGTAGGCTGCTGCATCCCCACTCACCGGTGTCACTGCTCCCTTGCTAGATGATGCTGATGTACACAGAGGACCCAAGAGCACAGGGGTGGAGAGACAAAACAAGGGAGAACTTTGTCAAAACCTGAATAAATCTCTGGCTCACACACGCTCCCATCCAGGTCACACACTTACACGCAGCACATACAACATACGTCATGATTGTGCACCTAACTAGTGGCCATTACCCCAGAATACACCACATAACCTACATGAAACTCAAACCTGATACACTGTGGGAAGTACACCCATTAGAGACCATGCCCAGCCAATGCACGTACAAGTCCATGAGGCCACAAAGCATACCAGATGACAGAAAGGGGACCCCCCCATGGGCCTATAAAACTGCCCAAACTAGCCCTCACACCATCCCAGGGACTTTGAGGGGGCAGGACTGCAGGAACACACCTGTCCAAGTACCTGGCACTAGAATGCATTCATACCACAGCACCAACAAACCATCAAAGCAGTATCACAACAGTGTTGGTTCTCACCCCCTTGTAGCTGCTGTGCTGCCTTCAAGCGCCCATCCAAATCCGGAAAGGCCACCGCCAGAATGCGGGCCATTAGGGGAGGTCAGGATCTGACGGGCACCCCTTCCTCGTTAGAAGGCCTTCCCCAGCTGGGCCTCTCCGGTCTTCCTGGCCCAGCGCCTCAGGTCCTCCCACAGCTTCCTGCAGTGGGTGCTCCGTCGGTTGTAGACCCCCAGTGTCCGCATCTCCTTGGCGATGGCTTGCCACAGGCCTTTCTTTTGATGGACATTGACCTGCATGGGACACACAGTGCAAAAAATACAGATGACATGTCGTTCTCTATGGAACGGCCATTGTTGAAAGGCATGTTTTCAACTCACATACAGTACATGCCAGACAGTCTATGGCTGGGCAGTTACACATCGAGCCCACATGCATACAAGCATCCGCCACAATCACACACATCTAAGGATGACAGATGCCAACTCACCTCCTCTGGTCGCCCATACAACTTCACATACAGGGGTAGGGCTCCATCCACCAGCTTCTCCAGCTCCTCCATGGTGAAGGCTGGGGCGCGTTCCCCTGTAACCCACGCAATCTCAGGGACCAGAATCATGACACAGCAGCACATTTAGTGGAGTACTACCCTGCATGGGAATCAGGAGTCAAGTGTCAAGGGTCTGACAAAATGGTGTAGCTACCACAGCGGTGTGCTCCATCACCACTGGCAGCAATCATGATTGGCCCAGGTTCCCCATTGACAACCATGTAATCCAACGATCGAGTGCACGGCGGTGCATACCGCCTTCCGCCATGACGATTAACGCCAGTGGAATGAAGTCACTTCCACTCTATCATACCTGAATGGCACGAGGCTGCCATTTTGCTACCACCACGTCATCATAGCCTGGCCAGGGGCCTCATCTAGGGCCTCAAGCTCTCCGCCCTTCATCATGTACCCATCTTTGTAAGTGTGTCCACACTGGGATGCCATTCTGACAGAGTTAACTTAGCACACATTTGTCTGACGGTGTACGTCATACTTTGCGTTTGTGTGTGTTACCTACGTGTAGCAATTACAAAATACAGTGACATCATGGGATTCAAGTGTAAGTTTACACTCAGATTGTGTTCTTTCCTCCCCCATAGGTACAGACCCATGTGGCGAGGGAGGGCCCCATCTGTATACAGACCCCAGGTTGATCTGGAAACTATGGAGGAACGTCACATCATTATCATCTACAGACTCAATAGAGCTACTATCCATGACCTCTGTGCATTAATGGATCCTGTACTGAAGCCGGCATATCGAAATCAGCATGCCATCCCTGCAACTGCGCAAGTGCTATCTGTACTCCATTTTTAGGCTACAGGCTCATTTCAGGTGACAGTGGACATGGGTGCAGGGGTCTCACAGCCAATGGACAGCCTCATCCTGTCAAGATTCCTGGATGCGTACGTTCAACACTTGTAAACTTATGTCCAGTTTACCCAAAGGGCTGATCTTCCTGCCATCAAATCTCAATTTTATTGCCTTTGCTAATATCCCCCATGTGATAGGTGCCATTGATGGAACCCACATAGCTCTCATACGCGCAAGAGTGAATGAACAGGTGTACAGGAATCGGAAGAACTATCACTCCATGAATGTCCAATTGGAGTGTACTGCTGACCAGTACATATCACATGTCAATGCCAGGTTCCCAGGCTCAGTCCATGATTCCTTTGTCCTGAGAAACAGCAGTGTACCACACATGATGGAACAACTACAAGGGGACAGAAGATGGTTTATAGGTGAGTGTGTATGACACTGGATCAGTACATAGCTGAGAGCCAGGCTATATGCAAGTAAAGTCAGTTTGTGAAGGTCTTGTTTTGCTCACGTTTGCAGGTGATTCTAGCTACCCCAACTTGCAATGGCTCCTAAAACCTGTGAGGAATCCCAGGACAGATGCAGAGAGGAATTATAATGAGGCCCATGGACGTACTACGAGGGTGATTGAGCGCACTATAGGTCTCCTGAAGGCTAGATTCCATTGCCTCCATCTCTCTGGGTTATCCCTGTGCTGTGTCCCTGACAAGATGTGTAAGATGGTGGTGGCCTGCTGCATGCTGCACAACTTAGCTGTGAGGAAAGCTATCCCCCTTCTGGAAGAGGACGGTGCTGTTCAACCAGCCCAGCAACCTCAGAGAGGGGATGAAAGTGATGGTGAGAAAAAAGAGGGGGAAGATCTCAACTTCAGGACCCAGCTAATCCGACTATACTTCCAGTGACCCTAAGGTACTGTTCAATTATGCTGATTTATTCACTGCATAGTTTCAGTCTGACTCATGTAATTGGTAATGTGGTGTCTATAGTCAGTGACAATGCTAACTGATGACTAAAGTGGCATGTGCCAGGAAACCCAATATTTTGTACAGTGTGACATACTTCAGACACTACAGTCCGTTGGATCCCCTCCTGCAATAAAGGTATGATTATGAAATTGACTTGCTAATGCATACACACTCACAATTAATATCTCATATTGACGAGGGATATACTATTTGAGTGCATAGGTGTATTTATTGAATGGCAAAATATACATACGTGTTGGGACAGCGAAAGGGAGTGGGCACATGGTGCACATACATACCCAGGTACATATGCTCAGCTGTTGATAGCACTGGATTTTGGTCCATCTGGCCATTGGAAGATGGTGTGATGGCAGTGCCTTGTCAACAAGGTAGCACAATGGCATATAAGGGAGACAGTTCAGGGCAGCGCTGTCGAAAAAAGTGTGCCAAAGCACCTTTCATCACTTCAGAATGTTAGCTGTATGCAACTCGAAAATGCGAACTTTATTTAGGAGGCTTTACTATATCAAAACTCCTGCCCTATGTTTAGGAGAAATGAATATAGCTCTTTTGCATGGTACAGTAGCAGAGGTAGAAAGAGTTTGTGAAGATGTTCACTTTTGTTTCTTTGGTCCTGAACAGGTGTGTAGGTAAAATGAGGAGTTGGTATATACAGTTGTAGAGGCACGGGACACAGGCATTAGTATTGATAACTTTAGAGAAGAGATTAGCAATTTTAATACAGTTTTGTCAGAAAAAACAAACTGTGGGCCTGATTTAGATATTAACAGATGAGTTACGCAGACACAACAGTGACAGATATCCTGTCCGCCAAAATCTAAATCCTGTTAAATCCTATGGTATTTAGATTTCAGAGGATGGGATATCCATCACCACTGTGATGGAGTAACCCGTCTGCCAATTTCTAAATCAGGCCCTGTGTTGGTATATGTTGTCGATGTACTCACTACAAAAGTCAAACTCGTAATGTTATTTCGTACTCAAAAGCTGAAGAACAGAACAGAGATAAGTGACAAGAATTTGCTGCTTATTTGTTTTTTGAGGAATGGTGTTCTTTGCCCACATGGCAAATTATATGTAAGTACTGCCATAAAAAGTTAAAGGATAACACAATGCTAGCTAGAGTAGGATATAACAATTTAGAATTAGCTTCAGTTCCACAATAACTTCAAGATTTAAATGTTTAAGAATCACTTCCTATACAATGTACACATCCCTTTCAAGATATACTTCATTTTGTACCCAAAACAGGAAAATTACTAACAACAGAGCTACAGAAATGTCTTAAAGGTAGAGTTGTGTGCTTGCCATTAGATTTCAAACAGAATATTGAAACTTTAGGGTGTAGAGAGATTTTGATGAACCACTTATTATTCTAGTCAATGATGTCCCTGCAAAAAACAAACAAATATGGCAAGAGTTAGTGGATGCCAATAAAGTGAAAAAAGCAACATTATGGCCCTCATTATGAACTTGGCGGTAGTCACCGCCGGCAGCCATGGCAACGGTAAACAGAAGATCGCCAGTGGCGGTAGACTGCACACCGCCGAATAATGATGCCAAAAAGTCAAAGCTCCAAAAATCCTGCAACCTCCACCCACCGCCAGGGCCTATAACGGCGGAAAGGCAATATACCCCACCCTGCCACCGCCATGTAGACAAATTCTCCTTCCACCAAATAATGAAGCACAAATAAGTGTGGCGGATTGTAAATGCCGTATGACCATTGGCGGTACTGACCGCCACGGCCAGGAATGGGTCCCGCCAACAACAAAACCACACATTGGCAACTTCGAAACCCACACATCTGACACACATCCACAACACTATAAAACACACACATACCCCACAATCCTTTGCATCGCTAATCGCACGACAGAGATTGACAACACAACACGCATACACTGAACCCAACATCACACAAGTCTCACACACAAATACACCACCAAAACACATACAAACCCTAAACACCTTTACAAGCCACACACATAACCACACAACAGCACCCTCACCAATACACCCACAACACACACCATGGCACCCCCTAAGCACCCCCGCTTTACAGATAGGGAGCTAAGGACCATGGTGGAAGAAATACTCAGGGTCTAGCCACAACTATTTGGGGCACAGGTGCAGCAGACATCCATGGCCAGGAAGATGGAGCTATGGCAGAGGATAGTCAACAAGGTCAATGCAGTGGGAAACCATCCACGCACAAGGGATGACATTTGGAAGAGATGGATTGACCTGCACAGGAAGATTCAGCCAATGGCATCCAGACACAACCTTGCCGTACAGAAGACTGGTGGCGGTCCTCCACCTACTCCCTCCATATATACCGACTGGGAGGAGAAGGTCCTGGCTATCCTGCACCCGGAAGTCCTCACTGGGCTCACAGTAGGAATAGACTCATGTAAGTCAACTGCAATACCCTAACAGTCACCCCACCTATAATGCATGTATCACCCCACCCTTCTCACTACCACCAGGACCCCATCCCCTACCCAGTCAACAACACCCACATACAACTCCCCTGCATGCCCACTATCCCACAAACAGACCTCCATCCAGCCCCCTGTGCACAGTCACCTACCTCTGCATGTATTCCCAGTGGCACTACAGCACCCACAATGCAGCCACACCCCCCACATAAAAATGAAAAATGTACACAAAGGGACCTTGCATGCCACGACAAGGGAATATAACCATCAAATAGGGCAGAGCAGTGCAGCAATTACCGAGAAAGTAACTGACACCCACATGTCCATTTCCTCCACCCCCCACAGGCACCACCACCCATGCCACCCGGACGGAAATGCCAAGGAAGGAGTGCCAGCGCCCCACCTGAAGACAGACGCCCCACTCAGGAGAGTGCTGAGGGATGTCTGGAAATAGAGGAACTCCCTGCCCCTCACACAGTCCCGGACTGTCAACCCCCAGCAGCCCCACCCAGGATACCACTGACAGCGCTACCACCCAGCCACCATCATCAGCCCTGGCCAAACGATCACACACAGGTGTCTCCCAGGCACAGACTGGCGGCCCACATGTACAGAGGGCAGAGTCTCCACCCACCAACAGGCAGGATAATGCAGGACAAACTGCAAATGGGACTGCCATACCTGTGCAGGGGACACAGGCACAGGGGGATAGGGCCAGTGGGAGGTCATCAGTGGCCCAGGGGGATGGCCAATTGATAGATGCAGCAGCCCAGGAGGTGATATCTGAGGTCCTGGGAGCATACTGCCATACCCAGGATAGGATGGGCCAGATCCTGGCCACCTTGGAGCAGAATCAGAGGCTGCAGGTAGGACACCACCAGGAGGCAATGGAGCAATGGAAACAGCTCAATGCCACCATGGCCTCCATTGCAGGAGTGCTGCAGCACCAGTACCACAGCCCGCCTGAGTCCTCCACCCACCTGCAAGCCCCGACCACTAACCAGGACACTGCCCTGCCCTCTACATCTGCAGCAGCTACTGGATTGGTGGCACTGGCAGAGGACACACAAGAAACCAGCACTCCTACCCCTGCAGGCCAGCTCCAGCTTCACCAACTTGCCCTCAGAACCAGACACCCCATCGAAACACCAGCTAAGACCAAGCCCAGCGCTATACTGGTGAGTGTTCCTGTAGATTAGCATACCTTCTTACTTTGCACGGATCTAATCCTTCCAACAGACCTATTTTCTGTTTCAAACTTCTGCAGAAAAACATATGTCGGATACTTCTAAATATATCCTGCTGAACACTGCAGATACTGCTACAGTTCCATTTGCCTACAGGTTCTGTCTACGCTTTTCTTGTACCTCTTCAGCTGTTACTTCCTCAACATTTCTAGGTGCCATCTCCTCTTTTAGAATAGGACTACCATTCTTTATCTTATAGCATCATCCAGATGTTTCAACAATGTAGTCTCTTGGAAGTAGCTTTCTTTATTAAGCTCAGTACTGGAAGTATGTTTTTGTTCGCCACTGAAAATTTGGCAAAAGTTACTTCTGTTCACAAATCCCTTTCTTTTGGCTTCTTTTTCTCATAGACAAAACAATTTCTACATTGTTCTCATTCTGCTTAGCATCAAAATATAGCTTCCTCTATAGGGCAAAGGTCTTATCGACTACAGTCACAACACATTCCTTTGATCTGGCTGCTTCTCTTCTCCTTTTATGCTGCTTCCTAGTCCTGTGAGGTTCTGAATTACCCTACTACGAAACATTCTGACTCTTATTTCCTTAAACTGCCTCTGTCTACTGCTTAAACTATCTACTTTATTATATGACGTTTGTACTCTTAATGTCATTTACTTTTTCTCCATTCTTAGCTGATTTGAACCTTTGTTTTTTATTTACTTGATTTTGCTCAATTCACAGTTTTCCACATACTATTTTAAGGAATGTCTTTGTTTTCTTACAGCAACTCTTTTCTCTTTCTCCACATTCTCTGTATTTTTGCCTCTTTTGTTTCTGAGTTGTGAGGAGGTAGTATCCTTGCTTCTGTATTGTTCTTTTCTCAGTTTTTAATGGCTTTGTGACTGTCTGTACTTAAGTAGAAAGTTGATGCCTGGAAAGAAAAAACAAATAAGTATATTTAGCTTTTCATCACGTACTGTTAAATTAAATATTTTAAGTATTTAACTGCCAACATAAACAGTTGTGTTACCAGCCATTCTTACTCTATTATTTTTCATGATTATGTTCCTGTGTCTCTGTCTGTATAAGCTTATACATCAGTCATTTACCTGGATATGATATCACATGCATTATTGTGTTCCTGTGTGTCTACCCATGTTTAAAGGATTGGTTGTCTGAATGGGCGACAAGGTTGTGTGAGTACTTTTTTACATATCTGAGTGAGTGCAGGAGTGCCTCTATGGGAGTGCCATCAGATGTTTAAGTAGGTATACCGGTATATGACTGGCTCTTTTAGTAACTCTATGGGTCTCTAAATGTGTATGTAAGTGGCTGAATGAATAGCTTACTGTCTGTCCTGATGAGTACAGGGGTATATCTGTGTGTGCAACTGCCCCTGACACTGCTGGGTACATGAGTTGATGTATAAGGGCCTGTGTCACTGTCTGACTAGGTGTGTGAGTGACTCTATGCTTTTTTAAGTAGGTATGTGAGTTGCAGTATGGGTGGGAGACTGGTTGTATAACTGGGTGTAGGGGTCTGCAAGTGCACATGTAACCTGTGAAACTCAAAAGGACATATCTTTCCTTTTAAGCACAAAGCACCGTGCTTTATGGCATACTTACAGCCTAGCTGAGGGATGAGTTGTATGTACCAAATGGTGAGTTTAAGATTGGCAAAGGGTTTTTTATGCCAAGTTGAGCTGGCAGTGAAACTGCACACTCAGGCTGTGCGGCAATAGACCCAAGACATCTTTAAAGGGCTGCTTGTCTGAATGGGTGGCTAGGTTGTGTCAGTACTTCAATATATATCTGAGTGAGTTTATGAGTCCCTCTATAGGATTGCCATCAGATGTTTAATGAAGTATGCCAGTGTATCACTGGTTCATTTAGTAAACCCATGGGTCTCTAAATAAGTATGTAAGTGAGTACAGGAATAGCTTACCGGCTGTGTTGGTGAGTACAAGGGTATGTAACTGTGCGCGCAACAGGCTCTGATACTGCTGGATACACAACTGCTGTTTGCATGTGTGCATGAATATCTAAGTGGGTCTCTCGCTGCCTTACTGGGTGTGTAAGTGGCTCTATGTTTTTGTAAATAGGTATGTAAGTTCCAGTTTGGGTGGGAGACTGGATGTATAACTGGGTGCAGGGTTCTACATGTATAAGTCTAACTCAGTGAGCTCAGAATGACTTGTTTCACCTTTTAGGCACAAGACCCCCTGTGCTATGGCCTACCTACAGCCTAGGTGAGGGGTTAGTTTTGTGTAGTAAAAGGACACTTTAAGGCTAGTCAAGTGGGTCTTCTAATGCCAAGTCAAGCTGACAGTAAAACTGCACACATAGACTCTGCAGTAGTAGGCCTGAGCCATGTTTAAAGGACTATGGCCCTCATCATGACTCTGGCAGTGTTTTCCACAGACCGCTGAAGCTGCCGGCGCTGAAAGACTGCCAGTGCTGGCGGTCTTAAGACCGCCCTATTACGACTGATTTCAGAATTCTGCCTGAAATTGGGTAATTCCGAGACCAGTTGTGCTGGTGGTTGGCGGTGCAGAGTCAGTACCACCACCGGTACCGCCTCCCCAAAAAGAGACCACACAGTGTATTACAACCTGTAATACGGTGTCTCGTAGATTCTCATTATGGTAATGAGGCTACTGGATTTGGGAGACAGGATCACATGGATTGTGGTTACTAAGTAGAATTCCACACCATATAACGCCTGCCGCCCTAATCCAGGTTCTCTGGCTAGCTAGCAGATCCTCCTCTCTGGCCAAGATGATTGTGGCAACTGGACGCATGACAAAAGGACTCTTCAGGGAGATCGTGGTCAATCAGATCCCATCCCTTTCTCTCAGTTACCAAAAAGTCACATACAGGCAAAGTCAACAGATGCAGAATATAGTTCAATAAGGATTTACTGAAGTAACTGCATCTTAGATAAAAAAAAAATATGTATTGCAATAACTAGGATAAAACACAATAAAAGCAAACAGGTGACTAACAGAGTAAAACACAAGAATAGTCCTACCATACTGACACTCGGAGTGATGCATATATTTCTCCTACCTAAACTATGTCTGAGCACAGCGTAATAAGCCAAATCTGTCCTTTGGGTTCCCCCCCGGGGGTACAACACACCTCATACCTGAGGTAAGAAGTCTGTGGTCTAGAGAGACACCGTCCCCAAGTGGATCAGTGGTCCGGCCGTCTTGGCAAGTAGCTGCAGCGAAGCAGTCAGCAATCAGTGTGCGGGAATCTCCCTCTACCGTGTCTGTGACAAAGGGGTGTTTTTATAATAAAACAGCTGATCTTATAAGAAAAGGTCCCCACGTATGAGTGTATGTTTTCTGTGAATGTTGGAGACAGTTTTATCAGCAACCCTACCCGACTGTAGCCTTGGAGAAAGCACAAGGTGAAATAAACGTCCTGCTAAGAACGTGAAGCTTTCCTAGGCGAAAGTACAATGAGAAAAAGAAAATAAAACAGCACCGCAAATGTTGATATTGCTAGAAAAACAAAGAAATGCTGACTAAAATGTAACAGGGTTAAAGTGCACAGTGGAAGGCCTAGTTAGCTTAAAACAACATGTTTAAAACATGGCTAAAGTAGCTATACAACAACTGTGTGGCAGTGTCCAGATGGCAAGGCGCTGCTGGTGGTGGAAGTGCAAGGATCGGTACCCTCCTGGACGACCTCCTCGACGGACAAGGTAAGCAGATCGTACGACAGGGGAGGGTGTGTGTGTGTGTCTGCGTGTGTGAATGTTGTGAATGCGGGGGAGGTGAGGAGGGTGTTTGTGGGTGCGTGTGTGTGGGGGTGTTTGTGTGTGTGTGCGTGGGTGTTTGTGGATGGGGTGGGGGTGAGTGAGTGTTTATGGATGGGGTGGGGGGTGAGTGAGTGTTTTGTCGATGGGGTGGGGGTGTGTGAGTGTTCGTGGATGAGGTGGGGGATGAATGCGTTAGTGCGTGGGTGCGGGTGTGAGCAATTGAGTGCGTGAGTGTAGATGGAAGGGGTGAGTGCGTGTATGTGTGTGCATGTGTTTGCGTAAGTGGACGTGTATACGTGTGCATGTGTTTGTGTTAGTGGACCTGTATGCATGTGCATGTGTTTGTGTAAGTGGATGGGGAGGAGGGTGCATGTGTTTGTGTACGTGAATGGGGAGGGGAGTGTTAATTTGTGTGAGTGAACGGGGGAGTGATTTTATGTATGCGCAGGAGGGGGTGAGGTGGTAGTGAATGCGGTTAGTGTGAATGGTGGTGTATGACGCGAGTGTGTGGGTAAGTGGGGGGTGTTTGTGTGTGGTAGTATTGAGTACATGTGTGCAGGTATGGGGACGTGTGTGCGAGTGTAGCCTGGCAACAAGAATAAGCATTCCTGTTGCCAGGGTGCAAGACGGACAGCTTTTTCTAGCAGTGCGACCGGCAGAAAAATGCAGGTGGTCTCCCGCCTCATGATACCACTAGTGGTATCACGCCTTCCAGCCATGCTAGAGGTGCTCACCTCCAGGCTAGGGGAACACAGTAATGTGGCGGGATGGGTGGAGGCTTGGTGGTTTTTCTGCGGCCAAACTCCTAATTTGGCGGTCTTCACCGCCAGCCCATTGCCGATGCCACCGTGGCAATGAGACCCTATGTGTCTGGATTGGTGACCAGTTTGTGTCAGTACTTGGCTACAGATCTGATTCAGAGTATGAGTCCCTCTATGGGAGTGCCATCAGATATTTAAGCAAGTAAGCTGGTATATGGATGGCTCTGTTAGTAACTCTATGGGTGTCTAAGTGTGTATGTAAGTGGCTGTATGAATTGCTTACTGCCTATGTTAGTGAGCATAGGGGTATATTACTGTGTATGCAACTGACTCTGATATTACTGCATACGTAACTCCTGTGTAGGTATGTGAGTAAATGTATGAGTGCTTCTGTTGCTGTCTGGCTGATTGTGTGAGTGGTGCTATGTTTTTGTAAATGGGTATGTGAGTTGCAGTATAGGTGGGAAACTGGATGTATAACTGGGCATATGGGTCTGTAAGAACACATATAACTCAGTGAAACTTAAAACAACATTTAAGCACAGAGCACCCTGCCCTATAGCCTACTAACAGCCTACCATAGGGATAATGTATATGTACTAACTGCTGCATATGTTAGTGCTGTATGGGCATGTCACTGAATACCTACATGCTTCTGTCTTTCAGTCACAAGCTAGGTTAATAAGAATGCTTATCTACATATGTATATAACGTAATAAAGGTAAAAAAGTGGATATTTAACTATGGCTAGTTGTCTCAAAGTACACATGTGACTGAGTATGACTTACTATCTAAGCACATACAAGCCTGCCCAATGACCTACCCATTCCCTACCTAAAGGGTATATAGTGCATAGCTGCCACGTTTCACAGGTTCATGCGTGATATACTGCTCCAGTCCAGTTTTTTTCCTTTGAATAATGGGACTTGTAGCCTTCTTTTATAATGGAATAAAGAAGACTACAAATCCCCGCATTCAAAGAAAAACCTTGGTCTGGAGCAATATATCACAAGTTTGAAGTTTGGGAAGCAGATTTGTAATGCCACCTACACCATGCAATGAAACAACACATTCAGTATACAGTTCCAGGGCAATACATTGTAAGCAAATTCACACAACTACTCTTATCCTCAGACACATATTTACACACCCAGAAAGAGAGTTACTCACTGATTAATAATTATATAAAAACACTCACAGATTACCACTTAGTTACAATACTTTTGCATGTATCATACTCACTTTTATCAACTTCACATTCACAAACACCCTCTAAATTACATTTTTTTAAAGTTCAATCTAAGTCACATACCTGAAAGTTGAGTTTGTGTTCTTAAATATTGTTTCACTCTTATTACATTGGTTCAACTCTCTCAGAAAATGTGAAATCTAGGCATAAGAATGGCACACCACTCTTATACAGAGCAACCATTAATAGAAACCTTTTCAACTTTGCACTCTCTAATACTGCAAAGCAAAACATGCCTTTCATGTTTTACTTTTGTTGCTCCACTTCTCAATGGTTAGTGATGGTTAACAATTTCTTGCACTTCTGTGAAGACACCCGATATGGTAAGGTATTTGTGCATATTCGCAAATTTGTTGCAATCCTCAGTGCAGCCCCCGATGTAAATTCACAACGAATTTGTGAATATTTGCGGGGGTCCAAAGACATATTTAGCTTACTATTTTTTATACATTACAACTACGCTACACTTCACAAGGATGTCCTAATTATGAAAACACACCCTCATTGTTCAAAAAGGTGACTGAAGAACTCTAATTTGGGAAACACAGACTACACTCTGTTTAACACTCTTCCCCCTACAATCTCTTAGCAGAGTTCCCATTAAAACCCACTAGAACCAGTAGATCAGATGTTCACAACACATTGCTTTTCAACTCAACTGCAGCAGGTGTGCTTGACTGTTTACAATTGTAAGCATATCCAAGATTACAATACTTTTTTCATTTTAACCACAGCTAATCACAGACGTATTTATTTCTTCTTAAATTAACTACCTAATTCTAAGTATCACTTTATTTACACCCTCCAATGACATCTATTAAATTGTTAAAACAACTCCGGGCCTCAATTTTAGCTGCCTTTAATTTTCAAACCTGTCTCATTCTGCTCCAGCCTTCTCATGTGTGCTATTTCTGCTTTCCTTCAAAATGTTTAGAGCTTTGGATTTTGGGTCAGTGAGCATGCTAGAAAGAATGGCATTACCAGGGATCTAGGTTTGCCAAATTTGGACATTACTTGGATTGGCCAGAGAGGTTAAAAGCATCAATTACTACCTTTGGTTGAAAGCATTACAGATTGCCAACACCTTGACCTCATGATTGTGCACTGTGGTGGCAACGACTTGGGCACACTTGCTAGAGTAGGACTGGAAATCCTAAAGACGGATACCTTTGCTCAATTAATGGGCGTTGATATGGATGGAACCTATAGAAGTGAAGGAGTTTACTTCACAGAGAAATTAAACATGGTATTTCTCAACAACTTGAAACACTGCATCCTGTTTTATGTGTTGTTATTATCTACGCACAATAAACACAAAGGCTCTTTTCAGAGCCATCCTGTTTCCCCAAAAAAAATTCATTTTATTTTAAAATCTCTTTTTGTGACACTTTTCATAATTTGTGAATGTATTGCAAACGCACAAAACAAGAGCAGACATTCAATGGAAACCAGCATGTTTAAAAATTCACAAATACCTAAGTGATTGTGTGCATCACACAGGGTGTGGTACTGTCTAACTGAGTCTGTGACTGGATGTGGGTGTGTGAGTGGGACAGTGGGCCTGTTAGTAGGATCATGAGTGTCTGAGTGCCTCTGTGACTGGGTCCATGAGTGTCTGAGTGGCTCTGTGAGTGGGAGTGAGTGTCTTCATGGGTCTGTGAGTGGCAGTGGCAGTGTCTTGAGATAGTGTGTGACTGGGTCTCCTGTGGCCCTGTAAGTGGGTGTGTGAGTACCTCTGTGGGTCTGCAAGTGGGTGTAAGAGTCCTGAGCAGGTCTGTGAGTGACTGCATGAGCCTCTGAGTGGGTCTGTGAGTGGGTGCATGAGTCTCTGAGTAGGTGTGTGAGTGGGTACATGAGTGCCTGAGTAGATCTGTGAGTGGGTGAATGAGTGTTTCAGTGGGTCTCTGAGTGGGTGCATGAGTGTCTGGGTCTGTGACTGGGTGCATGAGTGTCTGAGTGGGTCTGTGAGTGGGTGCATGAGTGTTCTGAGTAGGCCTGTGATTTGATGCATGAGTGTCTGAGTGGGTCTGTGACAGGGTGCATGACTATCTGAGTGGGTCTGTGAGTAGGTGCATGAGTGTCTGAGTAGGCCTGTGAGAGTGCGCAAATGTTAGCAAATGTATTGCAACAATATGTGGGGGACCTTGCTGAGCATCATGATGCATTCGCAAATATCACAAGTGGGGGGAAAACTGTTTTTCAATGTTTTCTGCCCATAGGGTGTCCCACAAACACCATTATATCCCACCCATGTGGTCAGGGTACCTCCACACTGACCCCTTATACAACTTTTTTCAGTTTTTTCAGCTCTAGGGACCGTGTCCCTTAACTTCAGATGGTGACCACAGCTTTCTGCTCAGGTTGTGGGCAGCCAATCACTGCATTCCTTTTGGTTGACGCATTTGCAATTTATCAGTTGTTGGTCACAAGTGATTTGCGTACCTAGATATACAAATTTGGATTTCATTTAATATCTTAAAAACTACTGAACAGATTTACACCAAATAATAAAAAGTGTGCTTCCTGGACCAAAAGCTACCTCTCTGCCAAATTTGGTATAATTCCATCCAACGGTTAGTGCTGTAGTAGTGTCTTAAAAGTCATGGGAAATGCACTTTTTTTGACCCCACCCCCTTTTTCTCAGCCCCGCTTTATGGATTATCCCCAAACTTTCCATGCACAACAAGACATGTCTTGACACTTTTTTGGGGAAAATGTCATGAAGTTCCATCAAATGGCACCAAAGATATAGCAAAGTCAAAAGACGCTTTTCCTATGGAAAGTAGGACCTAACTATAACTACCTACTGGCAACTGCCAGTAGGTAGTTATAGATAGGACTTAGTGTCCTGCTAAGCCTAAGTCCTTTGTCTGGCTGCAGCTTCTAGACTACACTTTCCCCTGTGTTGTGCTGAGCATCACTTAGCAGTGGAAGGGGATGGCCTAGTGTGTCTGGCTGAAATCACATTAGAAATTGCAAACTAGCTGTATTTTTATAAAATTTTGACACAACGCTGTGTTGTGGCAGCATTGCATCAAAAAACATGTTCTGTGTTGCAGCATTTTCTTGCAACATTGATGCGCAGTTTTTTATGATACAGTGCAACGTCATAAGGTCCAAAGGTGCATCAAAAATTCTGGTGCATCAGTGTGAAGGATGACGCAAAATGTCAAAAGGCAATTGCCACCTAGGTGACGCACAGTTAATTTGCGTGTCATAAAGCACTTTTACATGTCGCAAATTAGCATTGGACCACGCACGAGTGTGTTGCGTGGTGGGAAGCTTCAAGAAAAACAACGTTTTCAAGGCTCAGAACTTCAGAACTACAATAACTTTAAAACATACAGAGTCCCATCTACTAAGCAGGATTGCAACAACCTGAACCCCAGCCAAGATGACCAGACAGCAGGCCAGGGGAGGAGAACTCGGAAGACCAATTTCAGAGAGGAAGAGAACCAAATATTAATATCTGAGGTGACAAAGAATGAACACCTTCTTTTACGCACCTCCAAATTGCTATTAGGAAAGAAGGAAGCCATTTGCCAACCCATACTAGACACAATCAACAGTGGAGGACAAGCAAAAAGGACAATGCTGGAGGTGAAGAAGAAGTGGCACGACTACAAGCGCAGGACCAAAGAGAAACTGGCCAGGAACCTTAGGGCAGCCAATAGAACTGGAGGAAGTCCTGATGTCAGGGTAGATGTAAACAAGGGGCCTTGTGGTTAAAACTGTCATGCAGTGCAGTAAGACACTTGCTGCACTGCTCTGCTCTGAAAGGGCCAGAATGTCAAACATATTAACTCTTGCATCACATAGCTGTGAATAAATTGCCCAGTTACATATGTTTATGTCCATCCCTGTCGAGTTTCTCTCATCTATGTGTGATGTGTTTTCCCAGTTCAGGTTGTCCATTGAATCCTGGGACTTGTAGTGTAATCTACAACATGGTATACTAGGAGTACAAGTCCCACAATACAAAGCAAAAAACTTGAACTGGAGCAGCATATCATGCGTGGACCTTGTAAACTGTGCAGATATATCAGTGCCAATGCCTGCCCCATTGCACAATGAAGCAAATGTGCTTGCACTGGGGCTAGGCAGCCAAAAGTGAAATGTAATATCATGTAAGGCAATTTGCTGTGCCTGATCTTTAACTTATCACCCAAGAGGGTATCCAGGTGATGACTATGTAGTGGTTCCCCAAGTAGCATCACTTGAACAGCTAGATGTACAGTCACTAGCACTAAACCATATTGCATATAGCTGTCCCAATGTGCTGGGACAGGTTTTTACTGGTGTTGGCTGCCATGTAAGAGACCCTCCTACCTACTGTCTTGCTCATATGGATGCTATGGGTAGGAATTAATGCAAGTGATGCACAGCAGAGGTCCATTTTTCTTTGTCAGAAGCATAGTTGGTGTATGAGCTAGGTGGAACCCTGGTAGTGTAGTGCCTTGTAAGTGTGATGGAGCATATTGAAATTGCAGTATGTCTGAATGGGAAGCCATTGTATCTTAAGGAGGTGAGGGGTGATGTGTGTGTGACACAGTAGGCTGAGTAATAGTCAGGCACTGGCTGTGCATGATAGTTTACCACTTGTGTAGCACCTGTGCAGAGATGCTGTGAGAGAGGGCATTGGTGTCCTACAGATGGTTTTCACCTTCAGGTTCCAGTGGCCTTTGCCTGCTGATAAGTGGCTGCCATCTTCCTTAATGCCTTTGCAACCTTCCGGAAATGCCTGTACCTATGATGTTTTGCCTCAAATGCCATGTCCGGTGTCATGTTATCCAGGGAGTAAAAGCAAACACATATTACATCAAGTTGCAAGTGTACATGATGTTTCAAAAAGGCAGCTGACATTGTCATGTCATAAGTGCAAGTCCAGACCAACACAGAATAATATAGTATGCGTGCAGGAGTACTCATCTGTACAAGAACTTTGTTGGGTATAAAACAGAGCCCCTTGCATCATGATACAAGGATGCCTGAGATGGTGCTAGCTAGTATAACTTAGCCTACCAGTAGGTGAGCAGCATATTGTACATTACTGCATGTGATCTTTGAGACAGTGGTGTAATGCGACTTTATACCTTGCGTTGTATGAATGCCTCACAGACTGGCATATAGGGGAAATACGGGCATGAATCTGGCACTTCAATGTGCAGATTGGTGCGTTTGTCCAGCTGCCCACACCATGCCAATGACACTGTATTCATGAATTGAGACCTACTGGGGCCCCAAAGGTTTAACATCAATGACACTTGCAGAATGTGCTTCAAAAATGCACATTGCACAGAGATATGAAGCCTGACATCTAGTTTACACTTGCAAAGCCATACGACCAGAACCCTGCCATGTGGACATCTACACTCACAATGTGCAACAGTCAGGCAGTCATGGTGTACAACACCATGGATCATTAGAGTAGCAGGGCTACATTCATCCAGCCTCCAGGGCATCAATGTAATTGTTACTATGTCACTTCATTTCACATAGGTATGACATGATCTATAATGAGGGAGGCTCAGACACCCCTGATGCTGGATGACGACAGCCATATCTCAGGTTAATTTAGCTAAAATATGATTTAACTACACTAATGTACATGTACACACACCATTACAGAAACACTTGTTGAGATGTCTTTTTTTTTCTCTTTCAGGGCTCAATAGCATGATGTGGATACACTTTGGCATACCACTATCACTTTCTCAGCATCTATAATTGGAAAAATGGCTAGAATGTGATGGCTACCCTGCTGACACTGTCCACCATGTTTAAACAAATTGGCTTTTGAAATGACACACAGGTGCAAGGACAGGTATGTGTCACCAAAAACTCAAGTGTTGATCAGCAGGAACCTTTACTCACACCTATAGTCAGTCACACTGGAATTATTTAGTAGGAGACGTTAACCATTTGCATCCTGTATGAGCATGATATACTGCAAGGTGGAGCAATATATGTGGCATATTGACACGCATGTTGTAATGATCAGGTTTCATTATACGTTCGTGTTAACACTTAGTATCAATGTCTGGGTTATTTTTTGCATCTCATCAGCACCAGTTTCATACTCAAATATGGTCATAGGCAACAGAAATGTGCCCAGACAAGCTAAGCAACAGTCATTCCACTTCTTTGTTACCTCTGTTGAAACATGGTTACTTGCGTTTGTGCCATTTGTGCTACAACCAAATTTGATTGTGTTTAACATCTGCAGATTAAGCTCTAGATGATGGTTCATGTGCCATCAAGACTGTAGTTTTGAAAACATCACCACAGATGGAAACAATGCATGAATTAAATGGGCCTGTTTACATTGCCCCTACATTCACTATACTATGCCTCCTTATCAATTCTAAATAATTCTGTGGCCAAATTCTGTTGTGTTGGCACACTGACCGTAATTTAGTTCCAGGTGATTAATACCTCCCCATAGACATCACAATGGCAGAGCTCTCATGGCCTACACACAGACGTCACAGAGCTACAACCATACACTCATTTCACTGACTGGTTGTATTGGGATCCCGGACGGTGTTGGCTTCTCCCTGAGTGAATGGGACATGTCCACCTACAAGACAAAGTTTTGAACATTGCATTGTAAAAGGTGCAGCTACACATAAGCCAAAATCTACAGTAAATACTATGACTTGGCACTCATATATATACATTGTATGAATATGAGATGCAGCTAGTCAATGTGCAGGGCTGAGCTGCCTGAATGTTGTAGCTCACTGGTATCTAATATCACACGCCTGAAGCATGACTCAGAAATGTGGTCTTTTCAGTACTGCTTGTCAGCATTATCTCAGGCCCCCTTGCACTGTGACACACGAGTGAAACCATTGGCCCTAGGCACACTACAGTACTGATCTGATGGGAAAGGACAGATATAAACTGTATGTTACATTTCAAGGACCACATAAGTCTTTTTAGGCGCTGGTGCACAAAGTGCTGACTAGCAGAAATTCATGGTACCTTGCAACATGGTGCAATGGTACATACCTTGTAAGCAGGTTTGTGTTGTTTGGTCCTATAAAGGGTCACCTTGCTGCACAAAAACAATTGTCTGAGGTATCTTCACCTGCCTACATGTGCTGCACAATGCAGCACACATGGAAAGGTTTACTTACATGGAGTTTGAACATATATGTCCTCCTTACCCATCACTTGTGGAGGTCTGGCATTTTGGGAGCATTCCCTGGTAAATCACAAATGTTTAATCAGGGAATGCTTCTAAATCCATGCATGTTCGGGCAGGTGCATTTTAAATAGGCCGCACCCACAGGCTTGCACGTTCTAGGCGGGGCTAGGCCAGGTGCTGCTCATAACACTTGAAAGGCACGAGCTGCCAACATGAAAGAGGCATGAACTGAAAACACTGGGAGTGGGCCACACATGTGAATGGAACTGAGTGTTACTTGTGCAATAACTAATGTACAGATACACAAAAGGAACATAATCAAACATACAGATGAACGCTTCTAACATGAGGACCTGCAAAAGACGTCTAGGAGGGAGGGAAGCCTAATGGGTCATCCATTCAATAGTATATAATCCTGTACAAGCCTAGGGGATAATTTAAGTGAACGATAGGTATTCTGGTAAACAGAGTATGCAGATGGTGCATGAAGTGTGTGCTGTGACATGCACTGCACTACTTAAGTGCGCAAGGACAAGAAAGGCTCATTACTGTGTAGATACATGGCAATTTTTCCCTGACCTTTTCATGCAGTACACTGCATCACATTGTATTTCTTCTTTGATTGACTATTATTAGGAGGTATGCCCCTATTGATCAGCAACTCAAATAGCATGATTCATACATGTTGAGGCCTACTTCTAGTTGAGAACATGTGAGTGACTAGATTTTTACACTGACACGCACACATACACAACACAATGAAAATGGTCCAAAATGTTTTGGTTGATAAGTTGACATGTTTCCATCACTATTGTGATCAGGTATTAATGATTACGAAAAAAAAGTTGCCACAATTTGCTAATTTCTACTCCGACCTGCCGTTGTCTGTTAGATATCTCCGTCGTTGTCTTCATCCTCCTCCAGTTCCTCTGCATCTAGTGGCTCATAGTCCCACTGGACATTTGTTTTTGAACAAACATTATGCAATATTTTACATACCAGTCTTCCACCTAACATACTTAGAGGCATCAGAACTTGGACTTTAGAATACCAAAACATTTTTTTCCACCTCCATCTGAGGATTGATGAATGGGGTGGGAGCAATATCCTTGGTGACCTGAAAAATACAAACGTACAACAGTAAATACATTTGCACATTGTTACCCAGACATAAGTGTACATGTGTGTTGTGTATGCTGGCAAAGTCATACACATTTCTCACACTTTTGACCAATATGTGTTAGATTCTGTTGACCACTGCTTTGCACATATATGTTCAAGTTTTTTGTGTCATATTTATACATGCTGACTGTCACGTTTATTAAGTAGATTTCTATGATAAGTATTTTGGAATGTTCTTAACAGGTCTGTGCTATTTGCACTCACTATATGTGCGAAGTTACAAGTTGAGAGTGCCAAAATATTTGACACACACATACATTTGTCCTTTTGTCACCTATGATGTGCTTACTTGCCTACATGGAATTAGTACAGCATTTGATTTGTTCACTTAATTTTACATGGCTATTTGTATAATACATGTGGTGATTTTCCAAAATGTGACATGGATATTAATAATGTTTTTTGTCAAACAACAGCTAATGCTTTGTATTGGAATGTGTCATGTTGAACCTAGATTGACACATAGCTATGGACTGTAAGATGTTTTATATTAGAAAGACTGATGTAGATAATGGTAAGTTTATATTACAGACCTGTACACTGCACTTTCAGATTTCACATGTATGTATGTGAATTTGCCTTGTAGGTTATTCAGTACTTACAGGCCTTGAATTTGATATCACTGATGTAGCAAGAAAGTGTTGACTTTAGAATCCTGAGTTCACTGTGATACCTTACCCTGGTTGTGTGGTGTATGACATGTTTGGCAGCTTATTAATTGCCTGTTTCAGTTTAACATTGATGGACTGAGATGCAGGAAATGTAGGCAACTTGATACTCAAAACAGGTCATCAAAGATGATGTTTGTCTATGTGGGTTGATAACTATGGCCCTCATTACAAGTTTGGCTGTAATTACAACCAACCGCTGTGCAGTCTGCTGTCAAAAGACCGGCGTGGACGTGGGAAACTTAACACCATAATACGATCCCAAAGGCAACATCCTCCACAGTAGAGCGAGGTATCTGACCCCACCAGGCCGAACGACGGCGGGAAACAGGCTGCACAGTATCTGTCACCCCCATGGCAAAAACTAAACTGCCCTCCATAAATACGAATCAGAAATCAGCACAGCAGTCATGCAATGGTGGTACGCCATTGGCGGTATGGACCGCTGCAGCCACGAAATGGACTCGCCAACAACAACACCCCACATTGGTCAATTTGAAAACCCCACACCTGAAACACATACATACACTTCACACACCCACACACCCCACTATAAAACACACACCCACAGTACCCACAAGCCCTAGCTATTCTTACCTGCTGCCACACAACTACTGGCCAACTGGAAAGGGACACCACAAACTCAAGTCACGTTTTTGCACACACCATGCACATATAACTCACAACCACAAATCCCCCAAATGCGCCTTCAAATATCACACCTGCCACCAACTCACTCACACACTCCACTACCCCAAACACCACCACCACATCACAGCACACATCTCCCCACACAACCCACTATGGCACCCCAGAAGAATCCCCTTTTCACTAACAAGGAGTTGCAGACCATGGTGGATGAAATAACCCGGGTGGAGCCACCGCTGTTCGGTGTACACGTCCAGGAAGAAGGAGCTATGGCAGAGGATCCGCAACAGGGTGAATGCAGTGGGAAACCATCCTCGCACAAGGGACAACATCAGGAAGATGTGGAACGACCTGCGGGGGAAGGTCCGGGCAATGACATCATGACACCAGATTGCCATCCAGAGGACTGGCGGTGGTCCCCCACTACCTCCCCCCGAGTTGACCGAGTGGGAGGAGAAGGTCATGGCTATCCTGCATCCTGAGGGCCTCACTGGAGTACTGTAAGACTGGACTCTGGTAAGTCACTGACACACCTCTTTCTCAACCTGCACCTGAAAGGCATGTCACCCACTCCCCTGTACCGCACCCAAGACACCCTATCCCATGTCCATCCCACCCCATCAACCACCCACACCTATCCCCTGCATGCCCACGCACCCCACTCACACCCACCCAACCAATGTGCACACAACCACCAGTCCCTGCATGTAATGCTCGAAACACAGCAAGCCCCACAATTGATCGCCCATCCCACTAATTTTTTGCACTGCACCCATCCCAATGGGAGTCCTGCATACAGATGTATGGGGAAACTGGTGGCAGGTGCTGACAAGGAAATGGCAATGACAGAACAGAGGACAGAAACAGAAGGAACACATGCCACTGCTAATGTGTGCAAGCAATGCACATGTCCACCATCGACAACTCACTGTCAATTTCATATCCCCTGAAGCTGTTGAACACTACTGCCACACAGCTAACGCACAGTAAAACACTCTGCAGGACATACAATCAATTTGATTTGTTTTACTCCACAGGTGACACTGCTCATGGCACACAGCAGAAGAAGGCCCCAGTGATGACAGTAAAGCAGGATGTCTGAATGAGCAGCTTGGCCCATCGGGAACCTCTGGTCAGTTATCCTCCAGAAGCCCCACCCAGCCCACCAGACAGACCCCCACTACACAGCCACCACCAACAGCTGTGGCCCAATGCCCCCAAACCAGTGTCCCTGGCTCAGCCACTGTGTGCCCACCTGTAAAATCACCAGGCAAGATGATGAAGGTCCTGGTGCGAGTAGGAGTGGGGTGACTGTAATGGGGTCACAGGCACCCCAGGCAGTGGGAGGCCATCTGTGGGACAGGGGGGGAGCCAAATGAGGGTAGCGACTGGCCAGGAGGCCATTTCCCAAATCCTGTCAGCATATCAGCACACCAAGGACAGGATGGGCCAGAGCCTGCCCACTTTGCAAGAGATTCAGAGGCTGCAGAGTGAACACCATCAGGAGGCCATGGAGCAACGACAGGCCCACATTGCCACCATGGCCTTCATCAAAGGGTTGCTGCAGGACATGACTGAGATCTCCACCCGCATGCAAGCCCCCTCCACAAGACACAAGACACCCCAGCCCTCCACATCTGCTGCTAGTAGTGGGCTGGTGGCCCCGCCAGGGGACCCACAGGACACCAGCACCCCTTCCTCTGCTGCCCAAGAACCTCCTTGCAAACGCAGCTATCCAACCAGACATACCTCAGACACTGTAGCCATGACCAAACCCACCGCCAGGAAGTGATCCCTTCTTGAACTGTCTCCCTTGTGTGCCACTGACACACCTTGTTGACCATCTACTGTCCGTGCTCCATTTCCCAATGGCCCCATGGATTCTGGACCTGTGCTACCAACAGCTGTGAACACCAAACTGACTATTTCGTCCACCATCTGCCCACTCCCTTGTATTTCCCCATCCCTTATTTTGCTTCATGTAATGAAAACTGTACATTCACACTCAATATATCTATGCTTTTTTCATAATGTATACATGTGATGTATTACTTGCTCAATGTCAAACGTTAAAACGGTACCAGAAATTGGCTAGGGCAAATGTCTGCAGGCATGTAACATTCCAAATCTGATGGCTTCCTGATGCTTGCACCAGGAATGTCCTAATCCTCCTTGTACACTGCATGGCAAAGAGTATCCCACCATAGTAAGACCTGTGAGGAACAGATATGTAACATACATTTAGGTACAGTTTGTTCAATGACACATGTACCTGCTTTGTGTCCAAAGTTGGACATCATTGCCACAGTACTGTCACTTCTTGACTGACCAGTAATACCATTTGTCAGTTGCACTAAACACCAGTCATGCACTCATATATGCAGCCTTTGAAGCTTAGTACAACTGTATGGACATCTGCTTCAGTTGAGGTGACCTCCACCCACATTGTGAGAGATAGTAGGTTGGTGTGCAAGTACTGAGGAGATGTGGTGTCACAAGTACAGTCATCAAAACTGGCCCACACTCTATATCCATGCAGCATGTCTAAACAGTCCATACATGTGAAGGCAGGAAACACATCCAGATAAACAAAACTTCGGTGTATGAACGACCTTTGGGAGTCATCAAACACATGAAGCAGTAAAGGGGTATTTGACAGTACATACATTGCACCACACACACACACTGCTGTGTCTCCAGCACTGGTTGTACATTCTTATAAGTGTACACAACTCTACATAGGAAATACTGTGGGAATCATTAGGCAAAATGTACCTTCGACTCATTGGACGTATAGCTGAATGAGCTGAGTTCTGGAGTCCACATCATCCTCCCCTTCTTCATCGATGTCCTCTGTCCCCTCAGCTGCCATGGGTGGATCAGGTTATTCCTCCTCTTCCAGTAGGGGTACATGTCTCCTTAGTGCCAAGTTGTACAGCATACAGCAGGCCACGATGATCTGGCAAACCAAGTTTAGGGAGTAGCCTGACAAATACAGGCACCAGAATCTTGCCTTCAGTACGCCAAAGGTCCTTTCGATAACTCTTCTTGTCCTCCCATGTGACTCATTGTAGCGAATGTCACCCCCTGACCTGGGATACCTCGCTGGTGTCAACAGTCAGGACAGATTTGGATAGCCAGAATCACCTGGGAAGAGTGGGTATACATAGTACATGTCAGCATTGTGTAGAGGGTAAAGAGTAAGAAAGGCAAGTTGTTAGCTACTGCACTCTCACATCTCACTCACCCACAAGCCTGGCTCTCTTTCTTTGTAGCTGTGCCATCAGGTGTGGGACACTGCTGTTCCTCAAAATGTAAGAGTCATGCACAGATCCAGGGAATTTGGCAATCACTTGGGAGATGTACTGGTCTGCAACATACACCACCTGTACATTAATAAAGTGATAACTTTTCCTATTCCTGTACACTTGTTCATTTAACCTAGGACGACTCAAGGGAATATGGGTGCCATCTATGGCCCAAATCACATGTGGAGCCGTGCAATTGCATAGAAATCAAATTTCACAGTGGGCAAGTCAGCAGTTTTGGGACATTTGATGTAGCTGTGGAGGTGTTTCAGCAAGGCAGTCAGGAAATCCCTTAAGATGTTACTGAACATTGGCTGTGACACACCTGCTGCCAAGGCGACTGTTGCCTGAAATGACCCAGTGGCCAAAACATGTAGCACAGATAGTACATGCACAGTAGGAGGAATAGCATAGGGATTACGTAGAGCTGGCAGTAGATCTGGCTCCAATTGGGCACACAGTTAACGTATAGTCGTCCGGTTCAGACGGTAGGTCAGTATGAGGTGTTGTTTCTCCATGGTTGCCAGGTCAACTAGGGGCTGATACACCAGTACATTTCTCAGTCTCTGCAGGGGTTGGTACCTAGGGAGGGACAACACACATATTTCACCACACCAACACATTACGGATGATGTCAACGCACACACAACTGCGCAAACGTAGCCTTCATATTCTAGAAGGTTTGTATGCAGCTAACACTGTGACAGTTAACTTGTGAACATGGTGCTATGAAACCTACAAATGCAGCTAACTAATGTCACACATCACATATGGCATGTATTGCTGTGTAGGACTGGTGTGCCGAACATGTATAGGAAGAAATGATAGCATGGAGGCCGCGTAGAAATTACACTTCAAATGATGGTCGCCTGTCCTACATGCTGAGGACAGATGGAAGTTACATGAATCTGCTGATGTAAGTCGTCATTGCGTTAGGGGGACTGTACCACTATGCAATCCCCCATTGGTTAACATTGGTGTCTATGGGGAACAGGAGCCAATCATGATTTCTTAGCCACTTGACGCCTGCACTCACCACGACCACAACTCCACTGCATGTGGTGCTGTGTCCTGCATCTTGTCGCAAAAATGGCACATGCTATAGAGGAGAGGGCCCCAGCCTTCACCCAGGAGGACCTGACGAGGCTTGTGGATGGGGTCCTACCCCTGTATGCCAAGTTGTATGGGTGAGCAGAGGAGCAGGTGAGTGGATTAACAGTGTCCTAGTAGTGAGGGTGATTGCTTTGATGCATGTGTGTGTGAATGTAGGATTACTAAGCCTGTAGGAGTAGTGGAGTAGGCCATCAGTGTGTACCTATAGGAAGATGATGGAATGTATGGTTGTCTACTGTCAGTGCGACTGTACCCTATGTCAGCATGCGTGTGGTCAGTCTACATTAGTGTATATACCCATATGTCTCCCATGCAGGTCCGCACCCATCAGAGGAAGGGGTTATGGCGAGCCATCGCCAAGGACGTGCGGACCCTGGGGGTCTACAGCAGTGGAGCACCCACTGCAGGAAACGGTGGGAGGACCTGAGATGCTGGGCCCCGTACACAGCAGAGGCCCACCTGGGAACATCCTCCCAATGAGGGAAGGGTGCACGTCGGACCCTAACCCCCCTAATGGCCTGCATACTGGTGGTGGCCTACCTAGCCTTGGATGGGCACTTGAAGGCATCACTTCAGCCACTAGAGGGTGATTTCTCACACTGTCCTGCATGCCATCTGCATTGGGGGGATGGTAGGCAATGTGGGGAAAGGTTGCTGTTACAGTGACTCATAGGTGTCAGGGTATGCAGGTGTTCACCATCTTGACTGTGTTACGTTACCTCAGTGTTCCTGTTGTATTGCTAAGTGACGTAGTGGTACTCAACACATCCAAGCATTAAATGGATACCTCAGTTGGAGTTGCACTGAATCTGTAGGGCACCACTGTCAGTGTAGTGTACTCCATAAAGGCAGGTATAATCCCTATTTATGGTACATTCGTGTAGTGGAAAGTCTATGTCAGCTTTGAGACTGAAGTGTTCTGCATGTGTGCCTACCTGCATCATAGTTGAGTTGCTCACAGCCTGCATCCCTTTCTTTGTATTCCCCCTCTCTGTTTTCTTGTGTCCTTATGTGCATCAGCATCATCAGGCAAAGGAGCAGAGGAACCGGCGAGTGGGGATGCTGCAGCCCACAGGATCCAGGAGGCACAGTCCACCGATGCTGAGGCAACCAGTGGGTTGGCGGGTGAGGGGAGCACCACGGGGGAGCCTACTACCACTGGAACATCGGACTTGGATTCCTTCTCCGATGGCAGCTCCCTGATGGTGGCAGACCACTCTGGGGCCACCCCAACATTTCCATATGCCAGCCCCCCTACCAGCACCACCCTCCCAGTAGCTCCTCACCGAGTTGCCCGTGCCCGCTGACCCAGAAGGGTGGGCGTCTCCTTTGCTGCAGGCACCTCAGCCCCTGCTCCGGTCAGCCCTGTTGCCCTCAATGAGGAGGCAATTGACCTCCTGAGGACCATCTCTGTGAGACACACAGCTATCGTGAATGCCATCCAGGGGCATACCAGATGCAGCAGAGCAATGCCTACCTGGAAGGCATTCACTGTGCCTTGTCTGACTTCCAGAGATCGTTTCAGGCTCTGGCCTCCTCTTTGATGGCAGACAGTGTCCCTGGTACCTCCGTTCACCCTCCAACCACCTGTGCCCCATCCAGCCCCCTTCTCCCCTCACCCATCCCAAGCATACTAGCCAAATAGCATGCACACAGAGCAACACACACACCACACAAGGACACACACAGGCACCACAAGTCACACCACAGCCATGCACACACTCAACGTACAGATGCAAACACAACAACAGCCACGTCCTCCACTGTCTCCCCCACCTCCTCCTCCCTTACAGTAACCTCACCACACACACCCGCAAGCACTGCATCTTCAATCCCAAATCCTGTCCCAAATGACACAGTCACAACAGCAGTCACCTAGACATGCACCCCAGACACCACACCTGCACTCACCACAACAACCATAACACACACGTCCAGCACACAGACCAGACATTTACACACCACCACAACTTACATTCACATGACCTGTTTGTCCTCTCCCACCCTTTTTCACCCACCTCCTCCCAACACAAATAAACACACGCACTCAGGCACCCCACATTCATCCACCACACACAAGCAGACTGTGCACCCACCTCCATCCACATCCAGCATACCTACATGTCCTTTGACCACTCCATCTACCTCTACTCCCTCTCCTGTTTCCACAGCCCTTCCTAGTGCTCCTAAAAAATGTTTCCTTTACCGCGTTGACCTGTTTGAACCTCCTGGCCCACCCCGTCTGGTCCCTGCACGTTCGCGTGGCCTCCCCAAACCCAATACCTCCGCTTCAGGTACCTCCGTGGACCTTTTTTCCAGTTCCCATGTCCCTTGCCCATCCAAGAAAACACCTGTCAAGAGGCCTGATTCCGCTACCACCCACCGTTCTCCATCAAGATCTAAGGCCAAGCCCCCGCCAAAGCCAAAGCCACCCCCTCTAAAGCCGAAGCCCAATCCCCCCTTCATGACCTGAGTCCCCACCACCAACCCCTCCCCCTGCCCCCTGAGGTGCCTGCCCCATTGATGCCCCTGCCCTGTGGAGACCATGGTTGTGTCAGGAGTCAAGTTGGGGCCTTGTTGTAACTGTTTGGCCGCATGGTCATGGACCTCAGAACTGCATAATAGGCCCATTTGTAAATAGTTAAAAATTCCCCTTTCATATTATACATTTAATATATCTGGCCAACCTGCACAGTTGGTTCACTTTGAACAAGTTGTCCTGCGTTTCACTATCGCTGCCTCGTGTGCAAAGGTATGTGCATCGTTGTCCCCATCTGTGCATGTGTACTGTGCTTGTGTGGGTGCATCACTTCTATTTTCACTTTCGCCCATGTCTGTATTTGTGTGTGCAATGGTGTTTGTGTGGTGATGGTTTTGAAAGTTGGTATGGATGGTAAGTGTGTGGGTAATTGGTTTTGATGTGTGTTCAGTTGTGATGCATGGTATGGGTGGAATGAGTAGAATGGACGATGGCGTCATGGTATGGTACCACTGTATGTATGGTTGTGTGCTGTATGTGTGTCAGGTATGCCGTCTTCTGCCTGATGTCTGTGTCAAGCATGGTTTTGTGATCAGTTTGTGTGTGCCTGGGAATGAGTGTTGTGACGTATTTATGGTTGGTGTTGTTTGGTGTGTGAGTGTCGTGTGTGTAGGGCGTGGTGTGTGTTCTGGTTGTGCGTGAGTGTATTTTGAGTGCGCATGTGTGTATGTGTGTGTGTATATGGGAAGGGGTGTTGCTGTGGGTGTGTTTGTGTGTGGAAGTGGCAGTCAGTGTCAGGTGTGTGTGTGGCGTGTGGGTGTGTAATTGTCCCCTTCCCTTCCTGGGATGGTAGGCGGGGTACTCTCCATTGTCGTCTTCGTTGGTGCTGTATGGAGATGGATTGCAAGTACCATCATCAGGAAGATCTCCAGTTCATGCCCCATGTTGTCGACGGCTTCCTCTGTGTCCTTATGGTGAGTGTTTCCTTATATACTGTTCCTTTCTGCCAGGCTTTGAGTGGAGGTTGGCCCGCCCTTGAAATCGTGGAGGTATGCTGATCCCTAATACAATAGGCGGTATGGTCCTTTCCGCCGCCCTGTAGATGGCATCCACCGTCGTCGGCAGTCGGCCCGCACTGGTGCTACAGGCGGTGTACTGTGTGTGTACTGGCCTGTTCACCGCCACGGTCGATTATGGCGCTCTGCACTGCCAGTCTGTTGGCGGTCAGATCGCCACCACCGGCGTAGCGGGCTTGTGTCCACCAGACTCGTAATGAGGGCCTATGTAACATAATTGTCTACATGTTACAGTTCATCATTCCCACTTTGTGCAAATGGCATGAGATCCATTCATACGCACAGAGAATGCTATTATGAAATACATTACAACTTCTTAGTTGGTATGAAGTATATATGTGGTTTACTGATGAGTGGGCCATTCTCATATGTTCCATTCTGAAACCATTGATGATATTGTGGTGGAAGATGAAGGCATCATGTGCCCTCCCTGGATATTTTGCCAGCACATATGCACATATCCACTATGGCGTGGACATTGATGGTGTATGTGTGCTTCCAGTTTCTGTACAGGTGAGATGTTGAAGCAGAGGGCACCAATTGCACATGTGTGAAATTAATTGCACCAAGAGCATGTGGAAATTCAGCTGTGGTGCAGAATCCTTGCTTGATACCCAGTTGTTGTTGGGTTTTGGAAGATAAATTGGTGTTTGCTTAATGATGGCATTCAAAAAAGAGGGGAGAAAAGCAGAAAATGCTCTCAGTGACATCCTTGCCAATCTGGCTGTTGTTACTTGAAAGGAACCTGATGCCAGCATTTAGAGCACAGCCATAAATTTTACATGTGGTGGGATGTTAGCGGGCCGTGCAGTTGGTGGTTGGAGACTTGGACCAATCTTCTTCAGCAATACCATGATGGACTCCCTCTTGAGTCTACAAAAACATATGACATCCTCTACCATGAGGTGAATGAGGGATATGCGCTGCTAGAAAACATGCTCCCTCCTACTTCACTGCCTATGTGGTGATGGTGGTGGTCTCCTAGCTACTCTAAGTTGCAATATGATTGCTTCCATGGCATACTGAGCTTGCAAATTGTTTTGAGGTGTTGATTTTTTGTACCACAGCAGCTGGAACATTTCCTACCCCTGCTTTGCGGATATGCAGGAATTCTGGCTCTTTTCAGGCTTTGCGTTGCACTTCCCAAAGATGCGTGACATGTTGGTAAATCCATAAATACCAGAGTTATAGTTGCATCGGAATTTAAGGGGAAAGCCTACATTCCATATATCAAATGTTGTGTCACACAGCTGCTTTCAGCACAGCTTTTTCCCCACGCTCTTAAAAAACAACAGATTTTCATGGTGCAACGCCAGTTCAAGTCTCTCATAAATATGCCCCAAGGCATTTGGTGCCTGACAACGTCTCTGATGAAAGGCAGCAAAGGTGCTCAGTGATAGCTGAGATTTAAAAATGTAGGAAAACTTGGACACAGCAGAACCCCCAAAAATAACAAGTATGGGCCCCCTTGAACCAGTACCTCATGCTTCAACTGAACTTCAAGGAATAGCTTTGCAGCAGTAGCACACACAGAGGTTTGCCTAAAACAGCACTTTCTTGTTGCTTTTCCCCTTAAAGCTAGGACTAAAACTAAGGTCTGGATGCTGCCCTGGGTCTGTGATCTATGTTAGAAAAAGAGGGTACATTACTGCCTGATGTGGATAAATGCATACCAGTCAGGCAGGAACACAAAGAGCAAAACTCACTGGACTAGCGCAAGGTTGGAGGTCATCTCAAGGAAGTGAGCCACTCAGCCACTATTTAGGACCTGGAGATAAGATGCCTGAAACTGGCACAACATTCCAGGTGCATAGGCATTTTGAACCTGTATTGCCCCTGACCTGTTCCAGACTGCTCTTGATTTTGTCAAAACCCATTACATTCATATGCAGCACGTGAGGAACACAGAGGTTTTGTCCTTTCACTCTAGGTCTTGAGATAGAGTTCCATTGGTTGGAACCAGTTGTCCTGAATTTTTAAACCATTGTAACCATATTTGTAGCCCTTGCAGTTCCACAGATATTAATTTCAAATTCCATTTAGACCCTAATCCTAAATCATTGTTCAACTTAGTGAATGATTGAGTCCATTGGTGTCCCATAGGTGAATTAAAATCCTGACAGTGTCTGGCTATTTCTGAAGTGCAGAAGATTGATAGCACCAGAGAATGTACTCTTGCGTGAAAGCCTAACTCTGGCACCATTTGTTTTCCTAATGAGCATTCATGTCCGAGGCCACTCGTGGCCATAAAAGAACTTCCCCAAGGTGTACCAAGTGCTTCAGACACTGAACAGTGAAACCAAAATGCCCCATCAACTATACATCAATACTTTGGCATCCAGTTTTTGGTACCTCAGCTCTTCTCTTTTGATGTGGCTCAGAGCCCACATGCAATTAATTGCTAGGTTTTAGCTTGAATTATTTTGTTGTAACATTTGTCTGATTCTCAGCAATAAAGATTCATGCACCCTCGTCTTCTGAGAACCGAGGGCAAAAGCTAAACATAGCAGAGCAGACTCGTTGCCTGGTAATATACTGTGCATTATATTTATCCACTAAATCAACTAAAAGCTTCCTGCATGGTGTTCATTCAGCTAGATGGTTTGACTCATAGGCTGGCATTGTAAAGTTAACAGTTAATAGTTTACTAAAAGATTACACACAGCCAGGTGCTTCAGGGCCATATGTACAAACCATTTTTGCTGTCAGAAATGGCCAATCGAGTAATTTCCAACCGCAAAAATTATTTTACATATGTACAACACACAAATTGTGATTCGATAACACGTTACTGAATCGCAATTAGTGTTTTCGATTTGGTATTTGGAAGGGGAGTGTTTAAGGCTTCCTTTCCAAATACCGAATCTACATGGAATCTATGAATGTTTTGGGAGCAAATTACAGTTGCAAAACATTCCTACTTCTCCTGACTCCTTGAAGGAGGTGATAATCCATTTGCAATTGGGAAGAGATCTCCAATGAACACCTTCACCTTTGAGAATGGCAAATATATATTTTGTAAGAACTACAAAACAAAAAAACTCAAACTTCATAGTTTAATTTTCATTTTTTTAACACATCCCTGCATTTAAAAAAAGGATTAGTTTATTAAAAAACAATCACAGACATAGCAGTCTGTGGACCCCAGTAGGTCATCATCCCTGTGATAGCTATCATTCCTAATGGGACGTAAATTACGACCTACCTCATTCATATTCATGAGGTATATCGATTTGTGACTTTGGAATACTTTTACATTTTCTTAATTTACAAATTGTGATTTCCTTATTGCAGTTCAATAAGAATGGGAATTAGGAAATTGCAATTCCTAAATTTTATACATGTGGCCCTTAGTCTCTTTGGGTTGGTATCCCAGTACCAGTAGGTGCTAAGAAATTATTTGTTTCTGTGATGTTCTTGGTGTTATCTGCCTTAGTGTTCCATGTGAAAAGAAATGGCCTATCACAATTCTTAGCCCTGATAGCCTTAGGGTGGTCATCCCCTAACTTTTTGCCTACATCCCTCCACTTTTCTGACACAGTTTTTGCTGCTTTTAGGACTCTGGACACTTTACCACTGCTATCCAGTGCTAAAGTGCATATGCTCTCTCTCTTAAACATGGTAACATTGGTTCATTCCCAAATGGCATATTTGATTTACTTACAAGTCCCTAGTAAAGTGCACTAAATGTGCCCAGGGCAAGTAAATTAAATGCTACTAGTGGACCTGCAGCACTGATTGTGCCACCCACTTAAGAAGCCCCTTAACCATGTCTCAGGCCTGCTATTGCAAGGCCTAAGTGTGCAGTTTTGCTGCCACTTCCACTTGGCATTTACAAGTACTTGCCAAGGCTTAAACTCCACTTCTTCTACATATAAGTCACCCCTAAGGTAGGCCCTAGGTAACTCATAGGGCAGGGTGCAATGTAGGTAAAAGGCAGGACATGTACATATGTGTTTTATATGTCCTGGTAGTGAAAAACTCCTAAATTCGTTTTCCACTGCTGTGAGGCCTGCTCCTTTCATAGACTAGCATTAGGACTGCCCTCATATACTTCTTGAGTGGTAGATTCAGATCTGAAAGGGGTAACCAGGTCATATTTAGTATGGCCAGAATGGTAATACAAAATCCTGCCTATTGATGAGTGTGAGACATGGCATCCTTGGCGGGGTCTCCCTTAACTTTTTGCCTCTGCTTCCCAGGTTGTTGACTATGTGCTGGACTCTGTTTTTGTTACTCTGGGCACTTTACTACTGCTGACCAGTGCTAAAGTGCAAGTGCAAGTGCTCCCATTGTTAAATTGTATGTGTAATTGACTTTCCCCTGATTGGCATATTTGATTTACTAGTAAGTTCCTAGTAAAGTGCACTAGAAGTTGCTAAGGCCTGTAAATCAAATACTACTAGTGGGCCTGCAGCACTGATTGTGCCACCCACATGAGTAGCCCTGTAAACATGGCTCAGACCTACCACTGCAGTGTCTGTGGGTGCAGTTTTAAACTGCCAATTCGACCCACTTGCCAGGCCCAAACCTTCCCCTTTCATACATATAAGGCACTCGTAAGATAGGCCCTAGGTAGCCCTTGGGCAGGGTGTGGTGTATGTTAAAGGTGGGACATGTACTGATGTGTTTTACATGTCCTAACAGTGAAATACTGCCAAATTCCCTCTCATAGGTTAACATGGGGGCTGTCTTTAAATATCCATAAAGTGCAGTTTCCCTTTGAGAGCAGATAGAAAAATGGAGTTTGGGGTCTCTGAAATCACAATCTAAAAATACATCTGTTAGTGAAGCTGTTTTTTAGGAGGTTAGTTTGAAAATGCCACTTTTAGAAAGTAGGCATTTTCTTGCTTTAACCATTCTGTAACTCTGCCTGTTTGTGGATTCCCTGTCTGGGTCAGACTGACAGTTGGGTTGTTTGTAAATCTCCTCTAGACAGTGACACAACGGGATCTGGGGTGTAGCCTGCATATCCTGATGAGCCATCTGGGATGGAGTGGAGGGAGGAGTGGTCACTTACACCTAAATGGGCGTTGCCTGCCCTCACACAATGCCGTCTCCGACCCCTGCTGTGTGTCTGGGGCCTGGCCTGGGCAGGGCAGGATCCTGTAAACAACAGAGACTTTCCTTTGTAGTTTGCCCACTTCAAAAGGCAGAAAGGGGTATAAGTAGTGGACCCAAAACCCCAGACTTTAGATCACTTCTGGAACCAAGAGGAACCTCGGCCAAGGAGAAGAGCTGAAAAGCTGAGGAGACGTGCTGCCTGTGACTTTGCTTTGTTGGGCTATCCTGCAGTTGCTGCTTCTGCCTGTGAAAGACTGGACTTTGTTATGTATTCCTGCTTGAGAAGAATCGTCAAGGGCTTGAACTGAGCTTGCCTCCTGTTTTGAAGTCTCAGGGCCATCAAACATTTCCCCTGCCAGCACCTGAACTCTCTGCTGAGACTCCTGCCAAGTGGTGTCCTATCCAGTCCCTGGGCCCTTGAAAGGTGAAGTTGGCAGAATAAGCACTGAAATCCATGCACTAAACACGGTGCATGGAAATATTGGACGCACCATCTGCAACGCGGCTGATAAATGACGCGATGCCTGCTTGCGGCTGCTGATAACGGCATAAACCCCACGCAGCGCGGTTTTCTAACACTGTGCAACCGAATTTCTCATGCATCGTTGCTGCCCGTCAAAGTCATCGTGAACTGGCACTGACCCAAGGTGCCCTGTCTGTAAATCGACGAATCGCTCTTTCGCGAGGTCGCCGACCTGACTGGAGAAAAAAAACGATACACGACCTCACTTTCGAGTAAGGAATTGACGCATCGCTGACTTTTCCGATGCACGTTCACCCGTGCTGCTTTATTTTTGACTCAAACCAGGTACTTCTATGTAAAATCAACGTTTCCATTGTTTTCTATGGAGTAAGACTCTTATTCTTTTGAAAATTCATATTTTGACTTGTGTATGTTGGATTTTTGTCGTTTTGGTCTCGTTTGATTTAGAAAAATATTGCCTATTGTTCCAAACTGGTGTGGTGTCCATTTTGTAGTGTCTTCACTGTATTACTGTGTGTGTTGGTACAATTACTTTGCACATTGCTTCTGAGTTAAGCCTTTCTGCTCGTGCGAAGCTGCCCAGGGGTTAACCAGGTGTGTTTCTCTTTTGAGCTGACTAGAGTGAGGGTCCTTGCTTGGACATTGGGTAACCTGACTGCCAGCCAAAGACCCACTTTCTAACAGTGAGGTTGGATTTTATATTACTATTTTAGAAATGCAACTTTTAGAAAGTGAGCATTTCTCTGCTCTTAAAACCATTTGTCCTTACAGCCTGTCTCCAATCAGCATCTGGTCTGTGTTGGTTGACAGCTCTCTTGTGCATTTCACCCAGACAACCACAAACACAGGACACTCAGTCACATCTGCATTCATATGCATACTGAATGAGTCTTTCGGGGCTGGAAGGGTGGAGGGTCTGACACTTACATTTCAAAGGCCAGTGGCCTGCCCTTGCACTTCCAAACCACTCTTTGAAGTCTCCCCCTCTTCAAAGGCATTTTAGGTATGTATACTGGATCTCTGACCCCACCATCTCAGACACTTCTGGACCTACACCTGCACCCTATCAGAGGAGCTGCCTGGTTGCCTAAGGGACTCATCTGGACTGCTTTTCTGGAAAGAACTCCTACCCTGCTATTGCCCTGCTGCCCTGCTCGCCTCTGACTCTGCTGGAATAACTCTGCCTTTCCCAAAAGTGTTTTTCTAGGGCTTCAATTGAGTTTGCCTCCTGTTTCTGAAGTCTCAGGGCCAACAAAGACTTCACCTCATCAAGAATTTTCTTGATTGTCCAGTTGTGAAATAGTGCATGTTTGCCATCAAGTATACTCCCTAATAGGTACTGATCTCCCAAGACCCAGAGTAAACGTCCTACTTTGCCCAGGTCTGAATGACCACCAAACAGGGCCTGCTAGAGGTGACTGCTTCCTAGCTTTTGCTCCCACTCTTTCTACACCATTAGAAACATGGCTAATGCAAGCAAAACTGAGCAGAATTAAATGTGTTAGTCAACACCTGACAAGGCATGATCCAAAAAGTGTGATTTTAAGGCAACATAATTTCAGGGGCGGCTCGTACCCTTTGAAAGTGATGCCCCACCACTTCCCC